>NC_140591.1:628213773-629413773 GCF_964204655.1 Triturus cristatus
TGTAAGGGAAAATGGTCAGAATGTGCCTTAGCCAGAAAGCAGTTTGGAAAGCATCAGACTGTTGTGTGAGATATATTTGAAATGGATGGGCACACATTATGTCTGATGACTCTAGATGTGGAGGCATTATACACCAACATATCACAGGATGCCACCATTGGGGTCATTAAATCTCACCTAAGAGCTGAAACATTTCATTATAGAATATGCCACTGTGGCACTTAAGAACAACTTCTATCAGTTCAAAACCCAGATATACCACCAGGTGCAAGGGACATCAATGGGCAGTACATTTGCCCTAAGCCTAGCGTGTCTCTGTATGGCATGTTTTGAAGACCAATACATTTTTACAAACACCAGCCCCTTTAAGAAAAATATACTGACGTGGAGAAGGTATATTGATATTGACAACATCCTTGTCCTGTGGAAGCGTGACTCCATAAGGGACCAAGAGTTTGGAAAATGATTCAACACCTTGAACCCTTACTTGAGGTTCACCCAATCATCCTCTGAAGAGGCGATACAGTTCCTTGATTTACTCGTCTCCTTGGAGGAGGGATGACTTTGCACTAAGACCTACAAAAAGAACACTGATTGCAACAGCCTCCTGCTTTTGAGTGTCACCACTCCAAAGCTCTATGAGAGAATCTGCCATATGTTCAGATCCTCTGCCTCCGAAGGAACTGCAACTCATTGAAGGAATATGACACACAAACGAGAGTGCTCAGTAGAAACCTGGCTGATAGACACTATCCAACCAACATCATCATAAGAGCTGAGAAAAGAGCCTGGAACCACAACTTTGAAGCCCTCCTGGAAACCAATAAAGGACCAACTGAAGGTGTGATGACGTGTGTAACCACATTCACCTCGAACACAAATAATATCAAGCAGATCATTTTGAAGCACTGGAATATTTTGAATACCGACACTCTACAGATCCTGGGACCAAGATTTGCCTTCAAGTGCACCAGTTCTCGCAGTGATCTCATGGTACACACTAGACCCAGGACAAGACAAACCAAGAGACAGAACACCCTACGGGCCCTTCCACCAGTGACAGGACACTACCCTTGTGGGTCCTACAATGTGTGTCCTCTCACACAACAGTCCAAGGAGATTAAGCTCAACCAACACTTTACCTGGACACAAAGGGACCAATTGAACTGCAACTCAAGGAACTGTGTATATTTGATTAACTGCGTCTGCAACATCCATTAAGTGGGGATGACTTTGAGAGCAACTAAGATTAGGATCATGGAACACCGGAGCAACTCCACCAAGATGAGCAGACCTTCAGTGACCTCAGAGATTATCCTGAGGACCTGACATGGACCATTCTAGAGTCTAACCAGATGTGGAGTCTCATTAGGAGGGAACAACGCTGGGTGTTGAGGCTGGACCCCAACAAGACAGGGCTTAATGACGAAATCCCCTGGTGTGAGCTATGACTATCGTTATTCCTTCTTCACACACCAAAGGGTATTCCACTGAGTGCATACACCCCAGGCACTATGACACTCTACTGGGAGTATACCATAAGGCCTAGATGATTTACCAGACAATATTTCTAATATTTGATTAATTCTTCTCCATTGGCTCTACATTACTACACATGTGGGCACGTGTACACATATCCCTTTTTCATCCATTTTGTTAGGCCATGCAAATGGTCGTTTGTTTTAATTGTTGTCTTCATTCTCAGCAGCCACCTCCATTCATTCCTATTTAGCTGCCGCAAATGGTATGGTGATGAGTGGCCTTACACCACTGAGGCACATACTGGCACTGGCACTATAAAAACCCTACTCTTCTCTACCCAGTATACAATTAAATATGGCCATTGTTGGTATGTGCACTTTCATTCACCATGCCATCCATATAGCTTTTCATATAGTAACTGCTATCCATTCCGAGATGGCTGCCAAAATATGATATGATGCTGAGTGGTCTCATACGTAGACCAGTTATATGTTGGTACAAAGAAAAGCCTTCGTTCCTACCCAACTCCTGATTATGGGACACCTATTGTCACAATGGCCCCTAATGTGCATATCCTGCCTCACACAACACATTGATATTATCTGGCTTGCTACCCAGATGGCAGTTCCAAGATGGCCACCGTCATTCCTTAACCTCGGGACAGAACTCTGTCTAGTCCATCCCCGGGGCTAGGATGCGCGTAGAGCGCTCAAGCTGCACATGTGACCGGCTCTCACAGCTTTTACCTGATTCCCATTTCAGATCAGCACACCTGTGAGCGTTCTGCCCAGCCGATTCCTTTATATACCGGACCACTTTTTCTGCTCAGTCTCTGTCCTGGTGAGTGGAGGAGGGTAGGTCTGGGGTTCTCCACGCACCAGTAACATGTGAGTACATGTCCACAAGGTTTTTATGGTTTTTTTACATTACGCTTGGCTCTCTAACAAATACTTTGATGCCCAAGTATACCTGACCCCATTTTTGTTCTAGTCAGCAGCAGTGCTCTGACCTCTGCATCGACCAATGGGGATATTGATGATTGCTACACAGGGTAAAACCCCTTTATGAGATTCATAGAAGTCACAAAACTTTCCACAGTGTGACACCAGCATGTGTGTTTTTGTTTCTCTCTAAGTGTTGTTGTGTTGTGTGTGCGTTCCTCTGTTTCACTGGAGCACTGCATTAGATGACAGCCTTGATTTTCCACATCTTTCGGGCAACCATGAATGCTTCCCACAGCATGTGCATGTCTACAGGTGGAGACATTTTTCACTGACATTTCCAGGAATACAATGACATATCATATGATATATGGTGTGTTCTAATTTTCTTTGTTTATTTATCATGCTTTTTTTAGGTGGACGATCATAACCTATCTAGTTTAACACTAGGTATTTTTACCACTGAGGAATACCTACATCACATTATAGATGTGGGGTAGGCTCACCACCCACCATTCTTCTGGTCCTGATAAAGCACTGTGGATCCGTTTTTTTTGCACTCATACTTACTAGGGCACATTACACCCTGCCTGTAGCTCTAACCTTTTTTTGGTTCTTTTAATTCTGTTAGGAGAACCTCCACATTAAAACAGTTTTTTGGTATCCCCTAGACAGTTTTATCCTTTATTCTCCCAGTTTTGACCATCCGACGCACCCATTACACCCTCACAGACAGCTTTTTCATCATACGGCAAAAACAAAAAAAGATCGCCATTAAAGTGACCATCCAATGAGGAGCAATGCCCAAAGATGAAGCATGACATCCCTAAGGCAACAAGAAATAATCTGTAGGATTCCCCTCATGCTCATTGAGCTATTATTTTGCCATATTGTCCCTCTATCTCTCTCTTTATATGACCTCTCTTTTCTTTAGGAACAGCACTATCATGGTGGACATTATAAATAATGGACGATTGTGTGATGGAACAATGCATGCTTGAACCACGCGGTCCTAACCACGACCGTGTCTTAACCACGCAATTTGATGGTAAAGACATGATTGCTAAAGAGACATGTGTGATAAAGATCACACTCCTGCCCCTCTGCCCCGAGCCCTAAAATTCAGCCCTGTTGCGGTCTATTCTACCCACCCCAGCCCTATTAACTTACCTGATCTCCAAACCAGAACCCTAATACTCGACCCTCAGCCCCTAAAAACGACTCTGACCACAGCCCCCTTCCCTGAGCACTAAATCAGGGTCCCACCCCAAAACCCTACCCCCTGCCCCAGCCCAACGATCACCTTAGCCTGTAAATTGCCACCTTCGTGTCCCCTGCCGAGTCCTAAAACTGCCGACCCCCCAGCCCTGAAAACTGCCTGACCCCCCAGCCCCCAAAACGACCCCCAACTCAAACAAACTGCCCCCCACCCCTGTCCTGAACACAAAAACACCCGACCACCCAGCCCTGAACACTACCCCGACCCGCCAGCCCCCAAAACTATCCCTAAAACTACCCCCCAAAACCCCACTTACCTCACCGCCTCATCTCGATCTTTCCTGTTCCTGCTTCCTGCTCTTGTGCCCAGCAGCCAGCAACTAGACCGCACACATGCCTTAACTACGCATAAGCATGGTTAAGGCATATGCGTGGTTAAGGCAAGCGTGGTTCGTTTATGATGTCGGAACACGCGTGGCTGAGACTGCGGCGTTCCGACTGTTTCCCATATTGGACCCTCAGACTGAACTCTTCACAACACTTTTGAATCTGTGCAAGACTCAGAAGGACTGTTGTGGTGCTGTCGCAAGAAGTACTGCTACTCTGCTGCACTGCTGCCTGAGTGAAACTGACTGGAACCGGCATCTTGAACCCAGGAACCCCAAAGTGACTTCAAGGCTAGTTGGCTGGCCTCCTGATCTGAGCAGAAAAGGCTATAAGGCTATAAACCACCTTAAACCCAGCACCTGGACTCTGCCTGCTGTGATTCTTGCCCCCAAATGGTGCCACCCAAGTCCTAGACCCTTGGGAGTGCGCCTGAAGGTGGTCTGCCAGCCTAGCTGTGGTCCAAGCAGAACCAACGCAGTGTGACGTTTCACCTCGCAGCTCTGCATCGAAACCGTCACTGTGTGAAGCATTCCCGACACTGGATGCCGTAGCTCCTTGGAACCACCGCTGCACGACACATCCTCATTGCAGGACATCACATTGCAGCCCCGCACCTCCCCAGAATCACCACTGCATGATGCATCCTCGATGCAGGACCTCGCATCGCAGAACGCAGTTCAATCCTCCTGGTGGGCTCTCGCAATGCTCCGCAACCCTGGATTTGAGGTACTTTGTCCAGCGGGCCTAGCTTGTAACTTTGTCCTTGTATGGCGCGATCAGATAACCACGGTTGGCACTTTATGCTTTTAGGCACTATTTTTACCTAAATCCTCCAAATTGCATATCTCTGGTCTGACTAATTAGATTTGTGTTGTTTTAGTGTCAAATAATTTATTAAAATTAACTCTATTGTCCTAAATTGGTATTGGAGTTTTCTTGTGTTGTGTTTTCACTTTATTTCTGTTTGAAGTGTTGCATAAATACTTTACAGTGGCCTGAGCAGAATTTCAATTATGCTGGAGTATTCAGAGTACTTTTGGTAATTGCACATTACTCTTTGACACGGAATTGCTGATAACTATGTGATTACTCCTCCTTGCCTAATGGGGGAATATTGGGGAAAACATACTATCGCAAGAGCACATATAGCAAGAAGCCTGAGCAGCTGCTCGCTATTCATTTTCTTCTGCATTTAATGCTGTGACTTAGCGTAAAAATGCATCCTCACATCCATTTTAGAATTGAGGGTACTTTTTACCCTCAGGTAATAGCGCTAAATGTCGAAAGTAAATTGGGGAAAAATCCTACCCCAAAAGCACATTTAGGAAACACAAGCAACTGTTCCCTGTTTGTGTTCTGAGGTATTTAGTGCTATTTCTGAGAGCAAAAATGCCCCTTTCATAAAAAATGGACACAAGGGGGTATTTTTGCACTAAGAAATAGCGCTAAGTGCAGGATTACTCTTCCCGTGAAATTCTGCGTAGTATTGCAGATTTATGAGCTAATTCCACATGATTCCCTAAGTGGAATTATGCAAGTTATGCCCACACCTACTTTACACATTGCCTCTGAGTTAAGCCTGACTGCTTTGTGCCAAGCTACCAGAGGGTTAAGCACAGATTGATTTGTGGTTTGCCTGTGTTTCACCCTGCCATGAATTGTGGTTACTGCTTTAGTAGGATTTCACTCTGCTCAATCAGTAACCCAATTTCCTACAGCTACCTACAGTCAGTTTCTGCATTGCATTCATTGAGTTCTCACCCATTATCTGTCTTTGACAACAGGCACATTTACTTGCATGAATTAGCCTTCATGCTTTTTGCAATAGCGCATGTCAAAATTAGTCTTCATGTGTTTCCCATTACTCTCTTAGTGTAATAGTTCCATGTGTTTCATAAGTCTCTAAACGTATTCATTATCTTAAACATGCAATCTGTTGTCCTTTTTATTTTTTCACCTGCATTGGTACAACATTGTTGGGCAGAAGTTCCATGTTTTGCAAACAGAGGTTGCAGCAGGGAGTGGCAGATCATATGGAAATCTAGACCTGTTTTAAGCCTTTCAATGGAATTTGTCAGCCCCATCCACTGGGTATCATCAGCATACGCATAAATCTCAAAGCTAAAAGATTATGGGGCATATTATCAAGCATGGAGTTAAAATTATCGCCGCTTTAGCGGAAGAAAACTGACGCTAAAGCAGCGATAATGGGCTTGATAATATGCCCTGGAGAATTCCAATAGAAGCCCATATTGTCACCAAAACATGGGCTTCTATGGGATTTCTCAAGGGCATATTATCAAGCCCATTATCGCAGCTTTAGCGTCAGTTTTCTGCCACTAAAGCGGCCCATTATTGCCGCTTTAGTGTCAGTTTTCTGCCGCTAAAGTAGCGATAATTTTAACTCTGTTTCTTGATAATATGCCCCCAAATCTGGCTGTAAAGGAGTTGCACATACAAATAAATAAAATGGGAGACAAGACTGAGCCCAGGGGACACCACAGGAAAGATTGGTTTCCTGGGAGTGAAGGGTGAACGGAACTACCAACTGTGATCTACTACTTGTTAAAAAGCAGAACAAATAAGCCTGCCCTCCAAGTCAAAAAGAATATAACCATTCAATTATTAGATCATGAATAATTGAATGGAAGGTCGTGGAGAGACTAATAATAGAATTCCACCTTCAAATGCCTTCATCTTGCCAGTTTCTTAGCTGGCCTAAGGCTGCCACTAGCAGCATTTCAGTCCTTTGCTTTGGCCTAATGCTTACTAAATATTTATTTTAAATCTCCTCAAACAGGCTGGCATACCTGGTAGCTAAAGAGTCTCTACTTTCGTGGGCAAATTAATAAGTTGGAAAATTGTAGGCATATAATGTTACTTCTGTAACATAATATGCCAACAATTTTCCAACTCATTAATGTTAGGACCTTGTTTTTTAGACATGATCCCACTACCCCTAGTTTAAATCCTGATGGCACAATTTCAGTTGTTGGGGAAGAATGTATTGCCTCAAGTAGAAGGTCCTGCATTACAGGTACTAAATCTTTAAAAAATCACTTGGATATGGAACATCTAGGGAGACAAATTTAGGAGACATCAAAATGTCTTTCTGAGAATCAAGGTTTCATGCTGACAGCTGTTGAATAGTAACATCTTCTGCAAACAACACGTGAGTAGGATAAAGTATCATAGTCTGAATAGAGTCATTGCTTGTTGTGGCCTGAGAAATCCCACTAGATGTCTCAGGCTTGTATTTATTTATTATTTCTTAGTATGTTTTTATAACACGTGTAGGGACGAAGAGCATCACATCCCTTTACACGACACAGCAAAACTAGAAAGCACACTAATAGTTAAGAAAAAGAAAAGTATCTAAAATAAAAGGTAGTAGAGTTACATCAACAGAGCATGGGACCAGATCCAGGATATATTCCGATGTAGTCGTGAGGATGTGCTTTAAATATTTAAACATATATACAAGTGGAACAGTATTTGGCAGAGCAACCGGTCAATCTGGATTTCAAAATTTAACTATAAATGTTAGCAATTTTTGATTAAAAGAATTCTGCTAAATTATTATAAAGTTCTTGAGATGCAGGAACATCAGTTCTCAAGGCAGATAGATGACAAAAGTAATTAACAATTAAAACAATTTCTTTTGGAACATTTGATGCTACCTCTAGTATATGTTGAATTAATGTTGTTTTTACTTCTTTAAGGACAGTTATATACTTTTTCAGTGCTTTCCTAAATTCCTTCTTTGAAGAATGATCACACCCTCTCTTCTATCATCGTTCCTTCTGTCTTAGTTCTCTCCTCTTTCTCAGGAGGTCAGGTGTGAATCAATTATGAAATGGTTTGACTGGAGTAGCACTGTTATTAGTCAAAGGAGTCACATGGTCAACCATATGGAAGATAGCATCATCTATCACATGCACTAAGACTTATGGAGCCTCTATCTTCTGGAATCAGGTAATGCCATTTGCTATACCATCCCTGGTTTTTCCACTTAGCTTTTTTCCGTTTTTTTTTATCAAATCAGTCTTTTTTCTCTCCGTATCTTTGTTTTACCATTAGAGATTGATATAGTAAAGTTAGTTCATAACTCATTGGACAAAATAACATATTTCATCTCCCCAATATTATCAATAATCTCAAACAGTTGCAAAAAATACGATCTATTGGATGCCATTTTTTTATGTGTAGCTTTACTGACCTTTTGCTATAAATTAAAGATTTCTATCTCGGATCCTAATTGAATATAGTTGGTCACAAAAATACTATCTCCATGATAGTTTAGCTCTTCAAAGCTATATTGTGGTCATGCACTCAGAGCTTTTAGTGAAAAAACCAATAGCTTTAGTGAGAGCTTAACATAAATGTACTGAATTCGAGGGGCCATCTCCAGCCACAGCCTTTGGCCTTCCCTTTATGAACTATTTGGACCTTTCCAAACAACGCTATTTATTTCACATTGGCATGTCCAGGTCACAAAACATCTCTTTCACCTGTGAAATCCTCAAGAGCTCCATCCTGTCACCTGTCATCTTCAACCCTTTACATGGAGCCACTTGGTGCTCATAGATAATACATTAAGATTCACCAATCTGCTGATGATACACACCTCCACTTGAAAGTCTCCTCTGCTTCAGACATCCAATGCCTCTAGCACTGCTTGCATATTATCTAGACCTGGATGTTAAATGTTAAATGTTAAATGTTGTAGATTTGTAAAGCGCACAGCTACCCCAGCAACGGGGCGTCCCGGCGCTGTAGACCGCTGGGGAACCCGTCCTGGCTATCCCTGTGAGATGGTCCCTTTCTGGGTATCTCCAAGGTGAAATCAGGCATCCCCGGCGTCTGTGGGGGGCCGTTGTAGAGATGAGGCAAGCTTAATGCCCAGAGTTGCCGAGTGTGTTCCTGGTTAGAGTAGGTACCGAGGCGAGAATTATCGAGTCCGTTTTGACCCTGGTCCACGACTAGCACCTTTTGGAAGATCAACCCAAACAAAACAGAATACCTGTTACTTGTCAAGAAAATAAACAAGAAACAGTACAAACCTGCACTAATGGCATACACCTTGAGGGCTTTAAGCCCCAACTTTCATTGAATGCCAACTCACTTGGTTTCACCCTGGACACCTTCCTCACCCTCAAAATAGGTATAGCCATAAAAGACAAAGATGGCCTGCTACCAGCTATCTCTTCTAAAGAACGTCAGATCAATTCTTCCAGGAAGTGACTTCAGAACTGATGTTCAAATGGTCGTACTCTTGCATCTGGAAGGTGGTAATGCCCTGCTCCATGGACTCCCACACACCACAATGGCACACCTTAGGGAAAACCTACATGCTGCAGCACATCTTGTGAGAAGTTGGCCTGATATATGCTGTCCACTAGTTATAGTGTGCACCTTGTATCAGTCCAAACAACCCCTTATTGTTTATAGGTTAAAGACAACCTTTATTGAAAGCTATCCTAGTGGTAGCTATGGAGAGCAGCCTTCAGGCTAAGTCTTGAGTGAATGTAAAGCAGCTTGTTTTACCAGTCTATAATCTCTTGAGTCACTAAATGAAAGATATACACACCAGGTATATATATAAAATATTTGTATTTATTACTAAACACACCCTCCTAGTCTCTTTATGAGACAAGAGGTCAAAACACATAAGTTACACTTCAAAAATCACAGTAAATTAGCACAAATACACGTCAGGCCCTAGGGGCGAGCTAAACCATATACTAAAATAGTGGTATAAGAACCACAACTTAACTAGACACAAGGCCTAGAGCCTGTAGAATCGCTGGAACCCCAAGGAACCACCCAAGGTAGTGACACAGGGGACCCACGAAGGGCCATATACAATGTGTGAACACAGCTGCGAGCTCCCGTTAGCTTCTATGGGGAAAGTCGCGGTTAGATTTTTAAAGATTAGGGACACTTAGAAATGAGTCAGAACCAAACCATTTTGGACTTAGGAGCTCCAGAGTACTCGTGTTACCTCACCCAGGGAAGCCGGGTGCATAGGTGTCTTTTGGTGTCTTTTGGTGTCGGGTTGCGTCGTCGATTTCAATGGGAGCTGGCGAAGAAGTGCTGCTGCCGTGAAGATGCGAAGTGTCCGAAGAGATCCAAGCCTGGATCGAAAATGAGAGGAGCCTGAAAGCAGAGGGGACAGAGTCTGGGTCACTAGCCAGTGACCAGGAAGGCGGTGGAAAGATGCCCACCGATGTCAGGTGATTTCAGGTGAAAGAGGTGAAGCTTGACTCTTCAGCCACGAGGACCAGGAGGTGTCGAGGATGACCAGGAGCTGGATTCGAGCTGTCCCACAAAGGATGTCAAGTGCTGCAGCATCGGTGCCCAGATTGGATACAACAAGCCTTGGCAATAGCAACCCACGCAGAATCGAGACAGATGCTTCGGTGCAGACCAGCAAGATCTGTGGGACTCACCACTTGGTAGGGAGTCGGGGTACATCTGGAGCAACCAGAAAAGCCCAAGGAAATTCAAAGTTACCCCCTCAGGGACCCACCAGTCAACAGACCAGGGATCGCAAAGGGACCTCAAGACAAAACACAAAATGGTGGCCCATGGGTCACTCGGAATGACCAGGCTGACAATCTTCAGCAGATTTAGTGCTCGAGGTAGGGGCTACAAGTCAGCCCAAGCACGACTTCAAGAGACATCGAGAAGTCAATGCACTTGCAGAAATGCACGGTGACCAGGAGTTCCGGTTCCACGCTACTCACAAGGGCTGCGGGTCTCAGCTTTGCTGGGAACTCGGGTCGGCCTCTGATATGTCTGGAAATCCTCTTCCTGGGCTGCAAATACTTTGGAGTCCGGTGGGAGCTTCGAAATACAGACCAGCAAATTGCTTTATTGGTGCCTGCCAATAAGGCGAGTCACTCCTTGACCCCAAGGGAGATTTCTTCAGTCCTCTAGTCTTGAGTAGAGCATTGAAGTTCCAGGATTCAGCTTCAGAGTTTTGTCCAGGGATATCCAAAGTTCTGGTTACAGAGGTTCCTTACTTATACCTAAGGAAGGGGTTGGACTAGCTCTGGGGACCAACCTATGGGAGGGTTTGGAAAGAGGGGTGGCTACACCCATTTCCTTTGTCCAGTTTCGCAATAGAGATGGGGCTGGAAGCCCCTGAACCGGTCTGAGATGGACTATGCACAGGGACACCAAATGTGCCCCTAGTGCAGGACTTCAAAGCACCCAGAGAGTGCTCCCACCCAGCCCCAATACACATAATCCTGTCTGGGAGGTGGTTACACCTCCCTGTGACAGGAAACCTATTGTCCAGGCCTCCCCTGCCGGAGTTTCTGTCAGCAGTAGGAGGCCAGACTTGTGTCTGTGGCTGCAGCATCCATTTTGTGATGGCAGGGCTCTCTTAAGTTTCTGCCAGGTATACCAGTGCTGTCATGTCTCTCCTTCTAGAAGGGCGGGATGTGGCGGTATGATTCCAAGGTGTTTGACACCAAACACGACATGTTTCTGTGCAGCCAGTTCAAAGTTAGCATTTACCGTTTGGTTATAATGCATTTAAGAGTATATGGTCAGGCTGCACTACTGACAACCCCGGAGAAGAGATTCTGAAGGCTGCAGAGGGGCTCAGCTCATGCCTGGGCACCCCCTCACATATAACCAAGCACCCTGCCTTCAGGATTGTTAAGGCCTGCCATAGGGGTGACTGATATGTTTGTATGTGCAGTATATGGTGAGATATAGTGAACCTATTTCTCAGTAAGGGGTGCATGCACCACCTTACCCAGGCAGCAGTAGCAGACCTGTGGTGTAATTTTGGGTGGCTTTCCAGGGGTGGAATCGAAACCGTCACTGTGTGAAGCATTCCCGACACTGGATGCCGTAGCTCCTTGGAACCACCGCTGCACGACACATCCTCATTGCAGGACATCACATTGCAGCCCCGCACCTCCCCAGAATCACCACTGCATGATGCATCCTCGATGCAGGACCTCGCATCGCAGAACGCAGTTCAATCCTCCTGGTGGGCTCTCGCAATGCTCCGCAACCCTGGATTTGAGGTACTTTGTCCAGCGGGCCTAGCTTGTAACTTTGTCCTTGTATGGCGCGATCAGATAACCACGGTTGGCACTTTATGCTTTTAGGCACTATTTTTACCTAAATCCTCCAAATTGCATATCTCTGGTCTGACTAATTAGATTTGTGTTGTTTTAGTGTCAAATAATTTATTAAAATTAACTCTATTGTCCTAAATTGGTATTGGAGTTTTCTTGTGTTGTGTTTTCACTTTATTTCTGTTTGAAGTGTTGCATAAATACTTTACAGTGGCCTGAGCAGAATTTCAATTATGCTGGAGTATTCAGAGTACTTTTGGTAATTGCACATTACTCTTTGACACGGAATTGCTGATAACTATGTGATTACTCCTCCTTGCCTAATGGGGGAATATTGGGGAAAACATACTATCGCAAGAGCACATATAGCAAGAAGCCTGAGCAGCTGCTCGCTATTCATTTTCTTCTGCATTTAATGCTGTGACTTAGCGTAAAAATGCATCCTCACATCCATTTTAGAATTGAGGGTACTTTTTACCCTCAGGTAATAGCGCTAAATGTCGAAAGTAAATTGGGGAAAAATCCTACCCCAAAAGCACATTTAGGAAACACAAGCAACTGTTCCCTGTTTGTGTTCTGAGGTATTTAGTGCTATTTCTGAGAGCAAAAATGCCCCTTTCATAAAAAATGGACACAAGGGGGTATTTTTGCACTAAGAAATAGCGCTAAGTGCAGGATTACTCTTCCCGTGAAATTCTGCGTAGTATTGCAGATTTATGAGCTAATTCCACATGATTCCCTAAGTGGAATTATGCAAGTTATGCCCACACCTACTTTACACATTGCCTCTGAGTTAAGCCTGACTGCTTTGTGCCAAGCTACCAGAGGGTTAAGCACAGATTGATTTGTGGTTTGCCTGTGTTTCACCCTGCCATGAATTGTGGTTACTGCTTTAGTAGGATTTCACTCTGCTCAATCAGTAACCCAATTTCCTACAGCTACCTACAGTCAGTTTCTGCATTGCATTCATTGAGTTCTCACCCATTATCTGTCTTTGACAACAGGCACATTTACTTGCATGAATTAGCCTTCATGCTTTTTGCAATAGCGCATGTCAAAATTAGTCTTCATGTGTTTCCCATTACTCTCTTAGTGTAATAGTTCCATGTGTTTCATAAGTCTCTAAACGTATTCATTATCTTAAACATGCAATCTGTTGTCCTTTTTATTTTTTCACCTGCATTGGTACAACATTGTTGGGCAGAAGTTCCATGTTTTGCAAACAGAGGTTGCAGCAGGGAGTGGCAGATCATATGGAAATCTAGACCTGTTTTAAGCCTTTCAATGGAATTTGTCAGCCCCATCCACTGGGTATCATCAGCATACGCATAAATCTCAAAGCTAAAAGATTATGGGGCATATTATCAAGCATGGAGTTAAAATTATCGCCGCTTTAGCGGAAGAAAACTGACGCTAAAGCAGCGATAATGGGCTTGATAATATGCCCTGGAGAATTCCAATAGAAGCCCATATTGTCACCAAAACATGGGCTTCTATGGGATTTCTCAAGGGCATATTATCAAGCCCATTATCGCAGCTTTAGCGTCAGTTTTCTGCCACTAAAGCGGCCCATTATTGCCGCTTTAGTGTCAGTTTTCTGCCGCTAAAGTAGCGATAATTTTAACTCTGTTTCTTGATAATATGCCCCCAAATCTGGCTGTAAAGGAGTTGCACATACAAATAAATAAAATGGGAGACAAGACTGAGCCCAGGGGACACCACAGGAAAGATTGGTTTCCTGGGAGTGAAGGGTGAACGGAACTACCAACTGTGATCTACTACTTGTTAAAAAGCAGAACAAATAAGCCTGCCCTCCAAGTCAAAAAGAATATAACCATTCAATTATTAGATCATGAATAATTGAATGGAAGGTCGTGGAGAGACTAATAATAGAATTCCACCTTCAAATGCCTTCATCTTGCCAGTTTCTTAGCTGGCCTAAGGCTGCCACTAGCAGCATTTCAGTCCTTTGCTTTGGCCTAATGCTTACTAAATATTTATTTTAAATCTCCTCAAACAGGCTGGCATACCTGGTAGCTAAAGAGTCTCTACTTTCGTGGGCAAATTAATAAGTTGGAAAATTGTAGGCATATAATGTTACTTCTGTAACATAATATGCCAACAATTTTCCAACTCATTAATGTTAGGACCTTGTTTTTTAGACATGATCCCACTACCCCTAGTTTAAATCCTGATGGCACAATTTCAGTTGTTGGGGAAGAATGTATTGCCTCAAGTAGAAGGTCCTGCATTACAGGTACTAAATCTTTAAAAAATCACTTGGATATGGAACATCTAGGGAGACAAATTTAGGAGACATCAAAATGTCTTTCTGAGAATCAAGGTTTCATGCTGACAGCTGTTGAATAGTAACATCTTCTGCAAACAACACGTGAGTAGGATAAAGTATCATAGTCTGAATAGAGTCATTGCTTGTTGTGGCCTGAGAAATCCCACTAGATGTCTCAGGCTTGTATTTATTTATTATTTCTTAGTATGTTTTTATAACACGTGTAGGGACGAAGAGCATCACATCCCTTTACACGACACAGCAAAACTAGAAAGCACACTAATAGTTAAGAAAAAGAAAAGTATCTAAAATAAAAGGTAGTAGAGTTACATCAACAGAGCATGGGACCAGATCCAGGATATATTCCGATGTAGTCGTGAGGATGTGCTTTAAATATTTAAACATATATACAAGTGGAACAGTATTTGGCAGAGCAACCGGTCAATCTGGATTTCAAAATTTAACTATAAATGTTAGCAATTTTTGATTAAAAGAATTCTGCTAAATTATTATAAAGTTCTTGAGATGCAGGAACATCAGTTCTCAAGGCAGATAGATGACAAAAGTAATTAACAATTAAAACAATTTCTTTTGGAACATTTGATGCTACCTCTAGTATATATTGAATTAATGTTGTTTTTACTTCTTTAAGGACAGTTATATACTTTTTCAGTGCTTTCCTAAATTCCTTCTTTGAAGAATGATCACACCCTCTCTTCTATCATCGTTCCTTCTGTCTTAGTTCTCTCCTCTTTCTCAGGAGGTCAGGTGTGAATCAATTATGAAATGGTTTGACTGGAGTAGCACTGTTATTAGTCAAAGGAGTCACATGGTCAACCATATGGAAGATAGCATCATCTATCACATGCACTAAGACTTATGGAGCCTCTATCTTCTGGAATCAGGTAATGCCATTTGCTATACCATCCCTGGTTTTTCCACTTAGCTTTTTTCCGTTTTTTTTTATCAAATCAGTCTTTTTTCTCTCCGTATCTTTGTTTTACCATTAGAGATTGATATAGTAAAGTTAGTTCATAACTCATTGGACAAAATAACATATTTCATCTCCCCAATATTATCAATAATCTCAAACAGTTGCAAAAAATACGATCTATTGGATGCCATTTTTTTATGTGTAGCTTTACTGACCTTTTGCTATAAATTAAAGATTTCTATCTCGGATCCTAATTGAATATAGTTGGTCACAAAAATACTATCTCCATGATAGTTTAGCTCTTCAAAGCTATATTGTGGTCATGCACTCAGAGCTTTTAGTGAAAAAACCAATAGCTTTAGTGAGAGCTTAACATAAATGTACTGAATTCGAGGGGCCATCTCCAGCCACAGCCTTTGGCCTTCCCTTTATGAACTATTTGGACCTTTCCAAACAACGCTATTTATTTCACATTGGCATGTCCAGGTCACAAAACATCTCTTTCACCTGTGAAATCCTCAAGAGCTCCATCCTGTCACCTGTCATCTTCAACCCTTTACATGGAGCCACTTGGTGCTCATAGATAATACATTAAGATTCACCAATCTGCTGATGATACACACCTCCACTTGAAAGTCTCCTCTGCTTCAGACATCCAATGCCTCTAGCACTGCTTGCATATTATCTAGACCTGGATGTTAAATGTTAAATGTTAAATGTTGTAGATTTGTAAAGCGCACAGCTACCCCAGCAACGGGGCGTCCCGGTGCTGTAGACCGCTGGGGAACCCGTCCTGGCTATCCCTGTGAGATGGTCCCTTTCTGGGTATCTCCAAGGTGAAATCAGGCATCCCCGGCGTCTGTGGGGGGCCGTTGTAGAGATGAGGCAAGCTTAATGCCCAGAGTTGCCGAGTGTGTTCCTGGTTAGAGTAGGTACCGAGGCGAGAATTATCGAGTCCGTTTTGACCCTGGTCCACGACTAGCACCTTTTGGAAGATCAACCCAAACAAAACAGAATACCTGTTACTTGTCAAGAAAATAAACAAGAAACAGTACAAACCTGCACTAATGGCATACACCTTGAGGGCTTTAAGCCCCAACTTTCATTGAATGCCAACTCACTTGGTTTCACCCTGGACACCTTCCTCACCCTCAAAATAGGTATAGCCATAAAAGACAAAGATGGCCTGCTACCAGCTATCTCTTCTAAAGAACGTCAGATCAATTCTTCCAGGAAGTGACTTCAGAACTGATGTTCAAATGGTCGTACTCTTGCATCTGGAAGGTGGTAATGCCCTGCTCCATGGACTCCCACACACCACAATGGCACACCTTAGGGAAAACCTACATGCTGCAGCACATCTTGTGAGAAGTTGGCCTGATATATGCTGTCCACTAGTTATAGTGTGCACCTTGTATCAGTCCAAACAACCCCTTATTGTTTATAGGTTAAAGACAACCTTTATTGAAAGCTATCCTAGTGGTAGCTATGGAGAGCAGCCTTCAGGCTAAGTCTTGAGTGAATGTAAAGCAGCTTGTTTTACCAGTCTATAATCTCTTGAGTCACTAAATGAAAGATATACACACCAGGTATATATATAAAATATTTGTATTTATTACTAAACACACCCTCCTAGTCTCTTTATGAGACAAGAGGTCAAAACACATAAGTTACACTTCAAAAATCACAGTAAATTAGCACAAATACACGTCAGGCCCTAGGGGCGAGCTAAACCATATACTAAAATAGTGGTATAAGAACCACAACTTAACTAGACACAAGGCCTAGAGCCTGTAGAATCGCTGGAACCCCAAGGAACCACCCAAGGTAGTGACACAGGGGACCCACGAAGGGCCATATACAATGTGTGAACACAGCTGCGAGCTCCCGTTAGCTTCTATGGGGAAAGTCGCGGTTAGATTTTTAATGATTAGGGACACTTAGAAATGAGTCAGAACCAAACCATTTTGGACTTAGGAGCTCCAGAGTACTCGTGTTACCTCACCCAGGGAAGCCGGGTGCATAGGTGTCTTTTGGTGTCTTTTGGTGTCGGGTTGCGTCGTCGATTTCAATGGGAGCTGGCGAAGAAGTGCTGCTGCCGTGAAGATGCGAAGTGTCCGAAGAGATCCAAGCCTGGATCGAAAATGAGAGGAGCCTGAAAGCAGAGGGGACAGAGTCTGGGTCACTAGCCAGTGACCAGGAAGGCGGTGGAAAGATGCCCACCGATGTCAGGTGATTTCAGGTGAAAGAGGTGAAGCTTGACTCTTCAGCCACGAGGACCAGGAGGTGTCGAGGATGACCAGGAGCTGGATTCGAGCTGTCCCACAAAGGATGTCAAGTGCTGCAGCATCGGTGCCCAGATTGGATACAACAAGCCTTGGCAATAGCAACCCACGCAGAATCGAGACAGATGCTTCGGTGCAGACCAGCAAGATCTGTGGGACTCACCACTTGGTAGGGAGTCGGGGTACATCTGGAGCAACCAGAAAAGCCCAAGGAAATTCAAAGTTACCCCCTCAGGGACCCACCAGTCAACAGACCAGGGATCGCAAAGGGACCTCAAGACAAAACACAAAATGGTGGCCCATGGGTCACTCGGAATGACCAGGCTGACAATCTTCAGCAGATTTAGTGCTCGAGGTAGGGGCTACAAGTCAGCCCAAGCACGACTTCAAGAGACATCGAGAAGTCAATGCACTTGCAGAAATGCACGGTGACCAGGAGTTCCGGTTCCACGCTACTCACAAGGGCTGCGGGTCTCAGCTTTGCTGGGAACTCGGGTCGGCCTCTGATATGTCTGGAAATCCTCTTCCTGGGCTGCAAATACTTTGGAGTCCGGTGGGAGCTTCGAAATACAGACCAGCAAATTGCTTTATTGGTGCCTGCCAATAAGGCGAGTCACTCCTTGACCCCAAGGGAGATTTCTTCAGTCCTCTAGTCTTGAGTAGAGCATTGAAGTTCCAGGATTCAGCTTCAGAGTTTTGTCCAGGGATATCCAAAGTTCTGGTTACAGAGGTTCCTTACTTATACCTAAGGAAGGGGTTGGACTAGCTCTGGGGACCAACCTATGGGAGGGTTTGGAAAGAGGGGTGGCTACACCCATTTCCTTTGTCCAGTTTCGCAATAGAGATGGGGCTGGAAGCCCCTGAACCGGTCTGAGATGGACTATGCACAGGGACACCAAATGTGCCCCTAGTGCAGGACTTCAAAGCACCCAGAGAGTGCTCCCACCCAGCCCCAATACACATAATCCTGTCTGGGAGGTGGTTACACCTCCCTGTGACAGGAAACCTATTGTCCAGGCCTCCCCTGCCGGAGTTTCTGTCAGCAGTAGGAGGCCAGACTTGTGTCTGTGGCTGCAGCATCCATTTTGTGATGGCAGGGCTCTCTTAAGTTTCTGCCAGGTATACCAGTGCTGTCATGTCTCTCCTTCTAGAAGGGCGGGATGTGGCGGTATGATTCCAAGGTGTTTGACACCAAACACGACATGTTTCTGTGCAGCCAGTTCAAAGTTAGCATTTACCGTTTGGTTATAATGCATTTAAGAGTATATGGTCAGGCTGCACTACTGACAACCCCGGAGAAGAGATTCTGAAGGCTGCAGAGGGGCTCAGCTCATGCCTGGGCACCCCCTCACATATAACCAAGCACCCTGCCTTCAGGATTGTTAAGGCCTGCCATAGGGGTGACTGATATGTTTGTATGTGCAGTATATGGTGAGATATAGTGAACCTATTTCTCAGTAAGGGGTGCATGCACCACCTTACCCAGGCAGCAGTAGCAGACCTGTGGTGTAATTTTGGGTGGCTTTCCAGGGGTGGCATAATACATGCTTCAGCCCCTGGTAGGCCTCTGGGGTACCTATGCCCTGGATACATAGTATACCATATACTAGTGACTTACAAGGGCACCTCAGATCCAATCTGAACTGTACCTAAAGTACATGGAATCATTTTAGAGAGGAAGCAGCTAGGCTGGGGCCCTGAATAGCAGGGTCCCAGCCAGACTAAAGTCGAAAAACAGTGAAACTCCAGCAAAAAGTGGGGGTAAACATGTGAAGCAGATCCTACTCTCCTACATATCTTATCACTAAGGCCTGATAAAATATGATCCCATCGCCCCCATCCTGATGGAACTCCATTAGCTCACCTTGCTGTCCTGCACCATTTTAAAAAAACAGCTGCATTATTTGCTAAGCTTTCATGACAAGCAGCCCTGCTTAACTTTCAGACAAACTTGCTTTCTCTGGTGGATAGCACACATGCAGCCAGGACACTGTCCGTCTGGAGACTAAGACATGTGAAAAAGAAAACAACAAGGCAGCATGCCTTTTCCTTATATGCACACAGGATCTGGAGCAACATACCTATCATGATCACCCAAATACTGCTCTAATTTATGAAAGAGTTAAATATTCACCTTTTTGAAGAACACAAACTCACAATGCATTAACCATCCTCAACCAAGCTTCACCTCCTCTTACTTTTTGCTAGTATGTGATCACATGCAGTGCTGTACAGCCTTTTAACTAGGTTTACGCTACAGAAACATCATATACATAAATACATTCATACATTTAGATTTCTATTTCAGAAGTTAAGTCCAAAGGTAAAATCTTTCACCAAAAAGGTCCACTTGAGTTATCCAGCTGCCAGTCCTGAGCAGTCAGTCTTGAAACTGTGCCGTCGTCCAGTCAGCAGCGAACTTTTTTTTTTCAATGAGACTTTACCATTTTTATGTGATCTTTGTCTTAAAATTTAAAAATCACCCAAGTTCTCCTTATCTAATTGTGATGATTTTTGGTGTCTTTTTTGCTTATTGGAGGTTTCTCTATTCTCCTACATTGGTTCAGGAATTTTATTGTAATGTGTTCTTACATTGTAATCGTTGGTACTGCTTGAACTTAACATACTCCTATCATGTGTCATACCTCCCAAATGCCAGACATAAAGTCTGTAGGACCTCTGTTTTGGCCTAACCAGATTATGTTAATTTAGGGGCATATTATCAAGACATACGATAACATTATCACCGCTTTAGCGGTAGAAAACTGCCGCTAAAACTGCGATAATGGGCTTGATAATATGCTCTATGGAATTTCAATTGAAGTCCATGTTAGATGTCCTTCAGATCTAACATGGGCTTCAACTGGAATTCCATAGAGCATATAATCAAGCCCATTATCGCCATTTTAGCTGCAGTTTTCTGCCGCTAAAGCGGCGATAATTTTATCGCCTGTCTTGATAATATGCCCCTAAGTTGGTAAGAGCCACCTGTTCTCAAATTAATAACCCTATTTCTTTTTTTTTTATTTTAAGATAGATTTTATTGAGGTTTTACACGAGAAAAGTACAGATACAGTAAACATATACAGAGGAATGAATAAAGAAGTTCCCGTGCGGGTAACAAACCTGGAATTCAAGTTAATACTATAGTATAAGGTGGGTAGGAACAGCTAGAGCTGTCTATGATGTGTATATTTGTATTCTGTATATTGAGAAGATGATGGTTTTTGATGTAGTGTTTACAGAGTATTACAAGGAGCTGAGTAGGAGGTGGCTTTACGAAGAAAATTACCCCTGTTGCTTGCATGGATTATGTAAAAAGAGGAGGAAGTGAAAGGTAGAAGGATAGAGAGAGGATAGGCCAGGCAAGAGGGAGAGAAGGAGTGTGAGTAGTGGGAGGGGTGTTTAGGGGGGAAGAAGAGGAATTGGGTATGGAGTGTGTGGGGGCAAAGGGGAGAGGGGTTGGCATTACCTTTGAGCGTGTATCTTGAATAAAGGAGTCTAATTTGGACCAGATTTTTTTCCTTGAGTTAGTTTTAAGAAACACGTTCAAGGATTTGTCCGCTCCTCTGGTGAATTGCACCAATTCCCACTTAATAACCCTATTTCTAACATTGTGAATCAAGCTTGGATTGCACCGCTCTCTGAGGAGCAGAGCCTTTCCCCAATTACTCGTGCAGAACTGCTTTGGTTGGGTCAAGTGTACCCTTCTCTTGTCTCATTGATCTTTGGGAGGGGAACTTGCGGACCCCCAGTTTTCATTGGTTCTACACCATCTGGAGGTTGTATTACATAGTTTTGTTTGTTAAACAGTTATTACCCTTGTGTTCGGTTTACCTTTTTCATATTTTTGTTCGTTCTTTTAGATTATAATATAACTTCAGCAGTTTTTAACTTACACCGGGGTGGGAACAAATACATAATTTTGTGAAAACAAATGTTGGTGTGACTGAATTCTGTCCAGTTTGAAAGTATTCTTAGCAAAATATGTTCTCTGTGAGGCTCATATTTGATTGCAGGCTAGCTCGAATTGATTTCACCAAAGCTTCTTCATTACTTTGGTCATAAAAATTACTTCTTCCCAGGCTCTCTGCTGACTAAAGTATTATGTTGTGTAAAAACCGATCACGCCTGGCAAAAATTCCCAATCCACTCCTCACTACAGGAAGTTGCTATGGTGGAGCACTGGGGGCATTATAGGGTCGCGGCAGTCTGTCCAGCACTGAAATCAGCCTCCTAACCTGAACCCAACATGAAAAATGCCTGAGTGGCAGGACTGGCGTTCAGGTATGGAGCCGAGTGTCTGACCCCCTTTAACAAGTGGACATTTTATTCTAAAGTGGATATCGGTGAGTACAGTGGCCATCAGCCCCAGTGCTAAATTATGTGCTGGCGCAGCACCACATCGGCTCCTGCAGGTTCACCTTGGAGTTAGCGCAGGCCCACAACTGAGCCTCAGAGTCGTGTAATAGAGATGAAATGCCTGCTCCCTGAAACACATTACCAAGTGTGATTAATCTGAGCTGCTCCGAGGCAGACCCCCAGACCATCCTTCCAGCTCATCGCTGGTAATTGGGCCCTCAAAGAGCAGCGAGCTAAGCCTCCGAGCAAACACAATTACATGCTATAAACCTGAAGCAGTCTGCTCCCAGGCTGAGCTTCCAGGGTACAGTAGATCATTTTAAATTCATGAAACATTGCAACGGTGACACTGGCAAATAAGTAAATTACATCCAAATCAGAAGTTGACTTGAAGATCCCTAGCTGTAAACAATTTGCTAATCCAATAAGGGGAGGCCCGGCATTTGCAACAGTAACGTTTTATTTTCTTTATTGCAAACACTTCCCCTCCTTGTTCTCAGTAAACATTTGTACAGGTTTATTAATGGAGAGGAAATTGCTATGCACATTAAGTTCCCTCGTCTTCAAACTTGCAACTGGAGCGGAATACTGATGTCGTTCAAACAGAGAAAGGGTATAAGCGGTTTGTTCTGTTTGGAACAAATCGTGATCTACATTTTAGAATTTTTGTCCTTCCCATCAAAGATTTCTTGGCAGGAGCTTCCAAGGCACTTAAGTTCATTTAGTGTTACTTTCATGAGTCACAAAAGGAAGGCAAGAAAAAAAAAGCCTGTGAAAGAAAATGCAAACGAGGAGACGCTGTCCCGAACTTCAAAGCCCTTTAAAGGCTTGCTGCTGGCTTTAAATGAACGATTGCTTTCCCTAAAATGATTGTGGCATATTTTCAGAGGAGTGAAAAAGTCAGATGATGAGAATCATTAGCATTCCTGAAATCCGAATAAAATGAAACAGAATTGGTTGTTGCATTGCTCGCTGGAAAAGGCCAGACAATCATAAGAAAGACATTTTAACATATTACTTACTAAAGCGCGCGTTATTTCATCCCTTTTGTTTCTTATCTGACATCAGATGGACTGTGGGAAACATTATTTTTTCGAACAGGGAGGCGTCTATTTGCTCTAGAAGATTGCTCTTACATTGTTGCTTTTAACCTAGTTTCAGAATTTCTAGATATGTGTCCAAGGTATGCAAATTAACTCGTCATTTTGCCGTTACGCCACATCCCCACCCTTTCTTTGCTATGTTACGTCTTTTTATGTCACGGTAAGTTACTGTAAATTGCATGCATTATATTATTTTATGTTTTAAGGCAAAGGCATCTGCTTCAAAGGGTCCTCTTGGCGCTGGTGAGATACATGAACCAGTAGATTCTGCTTCCATTATTCACAGAATGAACAAAAATCACCTTGAAATGTCCATTTGGCTCTTCCTAGTTACAACTGACTGAAATCAGTATTATTGCCCTGTTTAAGATTTTGCATGCCTCTAGCAGTACTCCCTGCTGAGGCCCTAGGAAATTCTGCCACGCTTATCCTTAAGCAAGCTCCGATTTTGGGACTGCCTCCCTATGATAACACATCCCTTGAATCAGCTATGGTTGCAAGGACGTGCTGAGTCCCAGCCAAAATTCAAATTTGCCACTGGATTCCTCTTCTTCCCCAAGCACTCCTCCAAGATGACTGGATTGACAGCAACAACGTCACTGAATGTTTACAGTTGTCAAAATAAATCCCTGGATCTGTGGTTGAAACAGGAAGAGAGAGAACCACATATTCAGATCACTTTCCAAGAAGCTAACAAGTAATAGCATACGCTTTCACTTTGATAGTGATATGGAGTCATATGACAGCCTACAGTGTGACAGTGGCGGCTGGCTTATACCGAGGGTGGTAAGGCGAGGGGCACAAAACATATGTACTCACCTCCACAGCACGACGTCCTCCTCCCTTGGGTGGGTTCCAGGAAGCTCCTGATGCAGCAAGCTGCAGTATTCAATCCTGGTGGTGCTTACCCAGCATGAAAGCAGCACCAGGATTGGATAGAGCAGGATCTCCCAGTGCTCCTAAGAGTACTCGAGGCCTGCGCTTTCTCTAACCCACCTGCCTAAAAAAGCTAAGTTAGCGAAATTAAAAATGTGCATGTCTGGCTGGCCGTCCCAAACAGACATTCACATTTTAAAGCGCACAGCTCCCTGCCGCTGCCACTCTGCAGCTCTGGCCCCGCCTCGTACTGACACTTAATTCAGGGCTGGTTTCTGAAAAATAAAACAGTAATACATAAATGTTATCACTGTTTTATTTTTTAGCTCTGGGGCTTGTGTGGCGACACAACGCTGCTCAAATGGGGGAGCCTCCCCTGCTGTGCGGTACATTAGCCAGATCCAGAGAAATTGCAGGAAAAAAAGGCGATTAAGTGAATAATGTAAAATAATCATGCATATTGCAAGAGAGGGTTTACAACAAAAAATGTTTGTACAGAGCCAAACCTTGCTTCGTATGATCAGCAGGAGGGTCTCCTAACATAAAAAGCAAAACAACTATGTGACTACCTTAAGGGAGGTCACCAATCACATAAAAACAATACACCAGAGGGTCTTGCATATTTAGAATATTGTTAAAGTTCCATGAGAAAAAAACATTTTGCACTAAAGAGGTACATGGTCATAAACCAAGATCTTATATGAGCACACAGTAAAACAGGTTCAGACCACTCGCAGCTCTCAATTGTCCACTAATATAGGAACACTACCATGCTGAGCAACATAGTTCTGTCTCTGGATCCTAGGAGAGGGTGACGATAAAGAATTGTCAAGGGTGCTTTTTTGCATCTGGAATAAGCTAATATTTTAAAGTTCTGCCATTTAGTTTTTGCTTGTTTTACATTTTTTGTATGAATATCATGCATACTATATTGGTAACAGCTAGGATTCCTGGTTGCGCCCCCTGTCATCTACTTTTTTGGTAGAAGGAACTTTAGTCTTAGGACATTGTCTTCATTTTTTTCTGTCGGAACTATTGGGTTTGTTTCAGTTTCACAGTGTCTTTTAGCTTTATGTTGTAAAAGGTGTGTTTGAATGTCTCTCACTGGTCTTTCCTGTTTACGTTTAGAAGGAGCATATATTAGCAAAGACAACATTAATTGTGGTTGCTGTTGGTGAATACATAGTTGGTGATGTTGACACCACTATAGACAAATTCTGTGCCTCTATTTGCTTTAGTGCCTACAGTGTCATATAGAGCGTTTTTGAGGCACTGGGCAAGACATATGTTGGGGGCTCCTCTTGGGAACAACTTTGAATTTTATTACCCATTTTCTGCTAACTGAAGCCTGCATGATGCCAAATTTCAGAAATAGGGTTGCTCACAAACAGTTCAAATATCCCACGCCTGTATAAGGAACACATGTCAACGGCATCAATTGCTAATACATTAAAATCAATAATATGCAATTAAAAGAAAGAAAAAAATACAGGGGCCCAAAAAAAATCCTTAAAATTACCTGAGCAAAAGGCGACATTTGAGGTAGAGGTAGGAAGAGAGAAGCAGAGAGGTTGAGATATAGAAATAGAGATGAGGCAAAAAAACGTTCATTTTCACAGGGGGGGCCTTCAAAGGTGGGGGACCTGGGCAATTGCCCACTTTGCCCATGCATTGAAAAGTCTTTTCCAGAGACGTTTTAAGGGATGGGCAAAGTGGGCTCAGGCCCAGGGCCCCGACCTTTCAGGGGGACCCCTGATAGAGACAGCTCGGTCCTGCAGAGAGTCTAGCCCTAATGATCTTGAAAAAAGACCAGATATTTTTCAATACCGTTATTCCCTTAATTTATTTTTAATTTGGACGATGTGTGAGAGCCTATTACAGACATTTTGTAAAGAAATGTTGCATTTATGTTTCATGCAACATCCATAAAAAAAGTTTCTTTTAGAGCAAAGCAGGACCTCGCACATGAGAAATGGGAGAGAGTGACAGAGTTGCTGCAGTGTTAAAATATTGAAAACACACATCACTGTCCCTGACTATTAGATGTAAATACATTTATAATTTGGCTCAGTGTGCCTGTGCATTGTCAGTGACCTGGGCAAAGAGGGCATAAAAGAGCTGAAAATTCAAAACTGTTCCCAACAGGGGCCTGCAAAATACGTTTGGCCATGAGGCAGGCATAAGGTTTTGATGCAGTGGCATCCTAGAAGTGTCGCACTGAAATCTCGTAGATTTCACTGTAACACTTCTACGAGGCTTTTATGCAGGGGAACGCCCATCCTGCATACATTATACCTGATGCAGGCATAATGTAGCGCAGGACTTTACAAAGTGATGCATTTGCTTAGATGCATCACTTTGTAAATAGGGGGAAATATGGCGCATTGTTTATGCACCACTGCATCACGAATATGACGCAACAGCGGCGCAAATGTGTTGCAAGGACTTCATAAATAAGGCTCTAAGAGTATAGTTAAAAGACACACAATTTGCAATTGTAACAGAAGAGGAAAAATTACTACATGATAATGTTCTTTCGGTAATAAGTTAATATTTGAGCCTTCTGATATATGATGAGTAAACGCTGCCTAAATTGCAATTCTCAGGCACCTTCCTACAGCGTGTGAGCTACTAAGGCAAAAGATGTTGAGGTAAGTATACATGCCATGGGTACATTCACTTGGATAAGCAGACTTGGAAATTGAAGAGACAACTAGAGACGCCGATGCATGAGCTAAAAAAAAGCTGTGGCATAGACCAGACAGAATGGTGATCCCATTATGGTGAGCATTGCGATCATCATGCGTCAAGCAAACATGCATCAGATAGAAGAGAAACAGATAACAAAATGATTGTTAGAAGGTGGTTCTGACCATCTGAGCTGCCTGGATTTTTCGCT
This sequence comes from Triturus cristatus, assembly GCF_964204655.1. Lineage (NCBI taxonomy): Eukaryota > Metazoa > Chordata > Amphibia > Caudata > Salamandridae > Triturus > Triturus cristatus. The sequence continues at coordinate 628,240,653 of NC_140591.1, forward strand.
TTTTGAACACCTATTTGTTGAGCTTTTACTGTGGGAGAGCCTCATAAATTGGGACTCACCCACGGTGAACTCATGATGAAAGGGACTGCGTGTGGATTTTACCGGTTGCCCCCTGGCGCGAGTAAGCTGCTGCGCTGCAGCCAGAGTAAAGGGCACTGGGCTGGTTACATGCAGACACGTGTGTACATGCGTGTGCACAAGTGTAAGGTCTGCGCAGGAGAGATTCCTGGCGTGCGCAGCCCAGGAGCAGCTGCAAATTGTATGGTGTGGCAGGACTTACGCAGAGCTGGGTGCTGACACGAAATAGGCTTTCTACAATGTGAAGAAACATTTGAGGGAAAGTCAGTGTGCTTTACTGTTTTCACTAGGGGTGGGCGGAATTTGCGGAAGCCACTTTCGCAAATTATCGCGAAAAGGTTAAAAATCTCCGCAAACAAGCGGAAATATCGCGAAGATGCGGAAGTTTTTTTCCCGCCCGTTCGCGATATTTTCTGCATGGTTGCGGGTCGCTAACTTACCCCTACGGTTGCTCGCGGGCGCGGCCATCTTGTTTTCAGTTGTCTCGCGGTGCATGATCGCGAGAAGAAAGACGTGATCGCGCGACGCATAACGTCACTGCGGATGCGAACTGTCGCGAGACAGCGCAAATGGCTAAAACAATACAACATCTCATGGAGAACGCGACCGGATCGGGAAAACTTGTCGGCGAACGCGGGGATTCAGGTAAGGCGATCGCGCGCGAGAATGTAATATTTTACAGCGCGAGCAAGAACCAAATTATCGCAAAGCTGCGGAATGCGGAAATTTTGACATTTCCGCGCTCTCCGCGGAACGCGGAAATGCCAAATTATCGCAAATTCCGCGAACGGAACGGAAATTTTGCCCAGGCCTAGTTTTCACTCCATTATTCTCCTATGAGGATGGGGAGCACATAGGCTAGTTTCACTTTCCTAGGGCCTACAAATTCCAGACACGCACTAAAGTCCACTGTAACTTAGGTGAGAAGTATTCTGCAGAGTCCAAAGTCCTATTTGTACTGCTTTTGGGTCATCCAGAAATTTCATATCTTTCTGAGTCAGCTCATAACCAGAGTCTGGCTGGGGCTGACCCTGCCAGGCTGGATTAAGGACCTTCCTCCTGAAGCTGTAGCAGCAGACGCCTAGCCCTTCATGACAAGCATTCCAAGGGCGAAGTCCTCCTCTCCAGGAAGAGAAGATGGGTGCAGCTACAGGTTAATCTATCAGCAGGTGTCACCTGGTGCAAGGCACCAAGGCAGCGAGGTGGGGAGGGGCTTTCAGAGACCTTGTGGCATAAGACCAATGGATGACGCAATTTTTAACTAACCCAGAGAACTGGGCAGGAAGGAGGGAGCAGGGGCAGAGAAGAGATGTGTCGTTGTTTGATAGGGCAAACAGAGACTTCCTGCCAGCCTCCTCCCCATTCTTTCAAAGAGTTTGCACAGGAAGAGGAGCTCTCTCTGGGGTGTGGTCTGCTAAGGACGACTGGTGCTGGAGCCTGTCACCATGGGCAGCTGGAAGGAAGAACCCCCAGACTGGCCCAGGAACCTTACTTGCGCCACAAGGGGAGACCAGGACAAGTGACCAGAAGCCTGGGCATTTGCGCAAGGAGAAGAGAGGCGCAGGAAGAGAGCCAGGCAAAAGGCTGGTGCAGGGAGCCAGTGAAGATCACTCCCTGCTGCATTCACCCTCCTGGAGATCAAGAGGGCGAAGGAAAGTGCTCTCAGTGGCTGAGGAGCACCACCAGGAGCAAGAAGAGGCCAAGATTGGGAAGATTTCTCCCTTGGGGGCTGAGAAATGCCCCCAGAAGGTAGGCGACCTTTGACCTATGGCCGAATTATGATGAAGCTCATGGGGCTCCGCCGACGGTTCAGAAAATGGTGGGTAAGGTCCCAGGGGCTACCCCCAGCAGAAGATAAGTCAGGGAACGCCGTCGCGCTCCCCGTGAAAATGTCCAGTGGGGTGCCAGGAGCCCACCCTGGCCCCCGACAAAAAATGGAGACCGGCGAGCGCCATCGCACCCCCTGGGGAATGGTGAGCGGGGTCCGGGATCCCATCTCCGGGCCCCGAATCACAGAAGATAAGGCGGGGAGCACCGTCGCGCTCCCTGTGAACATGCCCCCATGGGGTGCCAGGGAGCCCACCCTGGGCCCCGGCAAAAGCAAAGCAAAGCCAGGGAGCGCCGCCGTGCTCCCCGTGAAGATGGCCCTGACTTGAGGGAGGAGGCGGGGGAGGGCCGTCGCACTCCCCGAGGCTGCAGGAAGGCAGGGGGAGTGCCGTTGCACTCCCCCGAAGACCTGCTGGGGAGGAGATCGCCTCTGTGTCTGCCCGCCGGAGTGGGCAGACCGAAATAGTCAGTCTGGCTCATGCAGGAGCAATGCAGTCTCCCCCAGCACGAACGAAGAAAGTCCCTCCCTAAGTCTCTGGGGACTTGCAAAGAATAACCCCTCAAGAGCTCAGCACAGGCGTCAACAGCATCCTGTGGCTGGAACTTTTATTCTTCAGCTGGGGGTGCGTTAAGGATTGTGCCAAGGAGTGAAATGTGAAAGGGCTGAGTTTGGGGGATGTCTGGTAGACAGCATCCCCTGGAGGCGAAGAGGTGTAATTGCACCAGAAATGCATTTACCCATGTTATTTCTTTTTAGAGCGACTGAAAGTCACACATGTAATGTGAAGTACCTGTGTAAGGTGAAGTCATAAGCGAAGTGGGGTTATGTTGCCAGACACTCCTGCTGGAGTGTCTGGCTGTATCTGCTTAATCCTGTGATTTTAACTGTGATGCCTTTTAGGGGCTTTAATTGCAATGCGTTACAACTGTTATCAGCTATGAGAAGTACCTCATTTAAAATGATGCCCAAACACGTATTCTTGCTACTGCGTTACGGGAAGAACAACCCAGACTGTTAGTCACTACGATGTAGAGGTGTATACTGTATGGACTATATGAGATGCTCAGTCAGGGTTATGTGTCCCCAGGGCTGGAGTACCTATTTTTAATGCTTGTTGAGATGATGGGGTGGGTCGCCACTGGGATGGTGCCAGCTAGTAAGGCCCTCGCTTTAGGTTGTGTCAACCCACTGCATTAGGGGACAAGATGATGAGCATACATGGGAGTGGTGGTACTAGACCCACCTCCCCCCGCGGGAGGGGTGGAGATGTTATGCAATGTCACAAAGTAATTCCAACAGCTTATGTATATTTGTAAATTGGTGCATAGTATTGAGTAGTGTGTGTGTCTAATAAATGTACTCTTACTTTTATTAAGCAAAGTACAGACTGGATAATCAATTATTGAGTGTTATTTCTGCGCACTTGTAATGGCGATTACTAGCCTACACCACCTCCCTTGAGTAAGCCTTAGACTGCTCTGCAACGCTACCCTCTGAGAGTCAAGCGCTACAATAGGGTGTTTGGTTCCCAGTGAAGGACAAATGTGACATATTATTTGTGCAGGCCTCACAGATACTGCCTCTTTTTCCAACAATTATATAAAAGAAATGAAGGGCATGAGTATTTTGTTAGCAATAACATAAAAGATTGCCACTGGTGTAAGGGACAAAAATGACAGTTTTAAAGCTAAATGTCAGAGAGAATCTTGTGATTATTAATACTTTTACGCATGTCCAGGTCAAAATGAAAGCAAGAATAAACCTGTTAAGACAAACATATTTTCGGTACTTTTTGACCTGCATAGCAATAGAAGTTTGTGTGCAGTTTAAATTGGAGTTTAAATTTGTTTCCCTAAGGCTATCTTCTACCCCAGTTGAGAAAGTGTGATACCTCGATGTATGCTTAAATTAAATATACACGTGGGGGCAGATTTATGAGGCTCGTTGCCCCATCGGAACGTCACTTTTTGTGACGTTCCGTGGCGCAGAAGCCTGCGTGATATTTATCAAGCAGCACTGAGCCACTTTTTTGGCTTAATGCTGCCTCATAAATATCAGTCCCTTTAACGCAGTGTTCTGCGTTAAAGGGGCGTGCAATGGGTGTTGCTGGGGGCGTTCCCAGCAACATCCATGGCCTTTTGACACTGCCCCAGATTTACGAGAAATCGTAAATCTGAGGCAGCGCCAAAAGCTTTCGCCTCCCCAGGGGAGGCGTAAGGGAGGCGCAACCAGGAGAAATATCCTTATTTCTCCTCGTTTTTCCTTTTTCTATGTGTGCTGCATTCTGCAGCACCCATACAAAGAGGAAAAACCTCTTGTGATTATTTTTGTACAGAAAGGTTTCCCTTCTTGTACAAAAATATTCCTCCCCGCAACGCAGCCACCCTTGCACCATGGTGCAGAGGTGCCTGCGTTGGCGCAGGCAGCCCATTGTGCGCCGGCGCAGGGGAAAAGGACAGGAATGCGCCGCATTTTATAGATACGGCGGATCCCTGCCCTTTTCTTTTGCCGTAGGGAAGCGCAGCAGGAAGGCCTGCTGCGCTTCCCTACGGCAAAACCTCATAAATCTGCCCCAATATATTTAACAACTTTAGAATTAAAAATAATCCAATGAATACCTCCTCTTTCAGGCAAAACATGTGGCCGTTCAGTATCGAGGAAAGCGCACTCTACACCCCCACACAAGGGATAAACTACCTAGTCTGGAAGAAACCTAATAATAGAATAGAATATAGATACATACATCTAGGACGCACATACACATTTTTCCCATATCCCATTTAAAACAAAGTACATTTGATTTAAAGCTGAATTCCTTTAGTTTTCCTGCTTTGTGTTACACAAAGATGAATTTAAAACATTAATATATACAACTACAGCTAGTTCTTTTTTTTAATGATTGGCACCTTGATAAAACAAGCTCTTGATGTTTGACTGTGAAAGGATCAGGCAATAACCACTCCAAAGAGACGCCATATGAAATAACTTTGTGAGAGGAGACCTACGCAGATTTCTTTACCAGCAGTTTTCAAGAAGCGTGTTTTATTTCATGATCGTTTAAGAGAGTTAATGTGGCCTGTTTTGAATAATAGGAGATAGTGCCAAGAAACTCTTGGTGATACATGTAAACTGGCTTACATTCCCATGTTTATATTTATATATTTTGTAATTTATGACAATCTTTTGAATTGATATATTTTGTAATTTATGACAATCTTTTGAATTAATCTGTATCTTTTATGATCCATTTTTGAGATCGAATTAAGATTGATTGACTTGACTTGAATCCAGCATCCCAATTTTTTAAGAGTCGGCATCATAGCCACTGTTGGAATTTTGCATTGGTAAGTTGTAAACATAGGTGATAGGCATAGCTGTCTTCTGCTGATGTTGTCTAGAAGTGTAGTGTCACTTAACCTCACAGATAGGCTACAAGATGCTGAAAAAGGAGTGTGTTCATAAGATATCATCCTAGAGGAAGGTAAAGACTCACTCACAATCATCCATAGCACATGCCTCCACATTAAAAAGGGCAGGTTACACCAGGCCTGCTTCGTCGGGACCTCCAGCAAAACGGCGCAGTGCATACAATTGTTCTTGCTACCAGCACTGTCCCGTGCTCTCATGTCACTCTTCTGTGTGAAGCAGAGATGTTGTAACAACTGCAGCGAGTCGCCATATTTAAGGTACTCATTGTGAGTTGAGAAAAAGAGCATCAGCTTCAAGGCAAATGTGAGGGCAGTTCCAGACAATTTGACTTACCATTCATGTGAGGAGGACAGCACTGACCCACATGCTCAAAGGGAACAACAGCTTCAAGCAGGAGACATCATCTGTGGTGTGTGCCTCAAAGATGCAGAGGAACCTGAGGATGGTCTTGCAAAAGTACAAAGTGTTGCAGACTAATCCAAGGGTCTGAATGTCTTACATGCTTCAAGTAGATACGTTCATGAGCTAAATATGAAACCAGCCAAAGCATCTCGGACCTTAACTCAAGGAGGAACAAGGCAGCCTTTGAAATGGAAGAATCATCCAAAACAATCTACATCCGTAGGGAAAGAGAAAAATAGCTAGCAGAAGCAAACAATGAGATGTCCCAGCACCTTGTTCTTCTTCAAGGCAGCTGAAGAAGGGGAAACAATCAGACTGTCACCCAGTACAGTTTATGTAATTTCTGAGTCCCAGAGATAGCACATCATGCTCCACAAGAGTGTTTTTACAAATTCATCCTGAGGACAAAAGGTGGAAAAATGTATACAGGATGCTTGCAGGATCTTGTACACTAGTTGTAAAAAAACAAAAAACTGAAATCCTCCTCAGAAAGTGGGCTGAGCGGGGCTCATCTGTAAACTAGTTACAACATGACATTCCTTTCTCCTCTTGGGACTATTTCTATTCTTCGTTTGCATGACAGCTGGAAAAACGCGAGACTGCATGGCATCATCCTGCCATAATATGAGAATATGGGGAATTTGACCTGAAAGCAGAGAAACTCAGAACAACACAAGATATTTTCATCATAGAAGACAAATCAGTAAGATGGCTCAAAGATTTTAAATGCCTGCTGATGATATCTGTAAAATATCTAAAACCTCACAGATTAAAATCCCAGCAGGGCAGATCAGTGTTTTATCCCACTGCTGTTGATAAGACCAGTTCAATTATAGAACCCACTTAGGTCTAGGTTGCCTGTTTTTTGTATGTTTTTTGCTAGACAACAGAGACACAATTTAACAATTATTCTGACTAGCCTCGTTCGCATCTCAAAAACATAAAATCCAACTAATTTCAGTCTTATATCAGTTCTTAGTACAGGTCACAAATAATGCCTCCAAGTAACTCACAAAATGGTCCCGCAGATACAGCAGCGGTAAAAAACATTTGTCAAGATCGTTATCTGAGAATGTTTCACATATAAAATAAAACAGATACAACCAAAAGATTGGTGTTGTTGGTGTGTGGTGATGTTCCACATTGATTTTGCTCAACAAAATGGAAATAACATATAGATGTCTTGTTTTGTACCACTGCCTGCTTGAATGTGTTTCTTTATGGAGTTATTGACAGCCATAGGTAATTGATAAATGCAAGGGCCGGAGCACAATCTGAATGAACTGCTTTGGTGAGGATTTTATACACAAATTAATGTGTATCCTAAGCCACCATGAATCAGCATGTGCAGATAGCATCATAATTGCAGACCTGAACGAAGACCACAATGTATATCTACTGTGCAGCACTGAAACCTGGATCCCAGACTCCATGTGCCCCATCAACATTTTACATGTAGCTGAGGCCTTCAGAGTACTTCACCAATATAGCCTGATTAACAGTGTCGTACTTTAATATTCGGGACCGCGTAGGGGACAGGGCCCTACCCCTGTCTATCTTGGTATTAGCGAACCGCAAATGGTAAATGCAGCATGTACGAGTGCTTTATATACCGTTCTAGCTATGAATGCACTGTGTACACGTTATTCTGCTCCACTACGCGGGTTCCATTTTGGAAGCAGTGGCCATCTTGTCATTGCCCTCACATAGGCTATAATGGAGTAAATACGGGCCTCACAGTACATGGGCTTTCCCTCTGACTTCTCTGTGACCTGGGCAGCTGGCTCTGCTGCCCTGGGTCAAACCGGTCTCACGAGCTCCCCTTCCTCCGTCCACCTGTGATTAGCATCAGGGCTTGACCTGTCATAAAACCCTTTCATTCTACACAATCCCCCGGCTAATCTCTTCCACACCTGCTTGTTCCTGCTTTATGACTTGTTTCCCAAAACAGGAGATGCTCATGTTCATTGGGGGGTCTCTTTACATCAAACGTGGGATCTGAATCTTACTGTGTAAATCATTGTGGGCTGGCCGAACTGGAATGTGGGATGGTCATCATGACTCTGCCTTTTCTTTGTAATGTACACTTGTATATTGCCGTATCATAAAACCTGGGAATGTATGCTTGAGGCAAGGAAAAGCGTATTTAAGATGAAGTCCGTTCCTATGATTTTCAGCAGTCTCCTGAGAACATACACGCTGTTGTACTTCTAGGATATCTGTCATTGGTCTGCAGCCAATAAATGATTCTTTGACTTCACCTAGAAGACTCTGTGTTTCTGTAGGTCCGGAACAGGGTGAAACCCAGAAGTCATAGGGTGTGTGCCCCTGCACCGCTGGGTCTAAAATACCCAGTACTTCAGTTTGGCGCCCAACGTGGAGCGATTTCAGCGGTACCAGTCCAAGCCAGAGGTTCGTGAGGAGCTTCGTGTGGAAATTCCGGAGGAAGGCCGCCACTTCATCGACCCCTGCATGTCGACGTGGTCCGAAAGTCTTTCCTGCGAGGTTCTCCGCGTCCCGACGGCTACGAAGGACTGCTGCCCTGATTAATCGACCTGTTTTGGACCCTTGACGAGTTTGAGAGAGCGAAACAATCGAGAGAGTCTTCTGGTGACGCCATCGATCAGCAATATTCAGTTAAGTATAAGTGGAGCGTCTCCCATTTGTTTTGGTATCCTTCGGGATCATTTTGAATTAGTCATTTGGAGTTTGCAAACGCCAAAACCAGAGGACTCGTGTATTCACGAGAATATCGTATTCGATAATCCTTTGACGTTTGGATCTAGACTAGTGAGCGAAGATGCCTGGTTCTGGACTATTTGGTAGATTATTCTGTTTGGGTTGTGGAAAAGATTTCCAGCTAGAGGAATCATGTCCGGTTCCTCCGGTTGGAACTCCAACTTATGAGCTCTATGTGAAACATGGCGTAGGCCCCATTGCATATAACGAAGTGTGGATCCACTACACCAGGAAAGATGGTGTTTTAAAATGGCCCCAAAATGGTAGTTTTGATACCGATATTTTAGATAATTTGGAAATTAAATTGTTTAAGAAGAAAGCCCGGCCGGCGATGTTTGACTCTTTCCGCTTATGGCGAAAGGAAGCCAAACAGAAGGAAATTGAGTTAGCGAAAAAGAATAAAAGAGAGAGAGGTATGTCAGTAATGCAAGCAGCTGTACAATTTAAAGACAACGAAGAGGAGCAGATGACTGAGCAATTGCACAGGCAGCGTAAGTTAGGGATTGACAAATGTTACCCGGCTTTGCCACATTCTAAGCAGGATGAGTCCGAAGAAAAGGAGAAAGATCCCTTGATGTCACATTTGTTGAGTTCGCCACCCCCATATGCTCAAAATGCCACGGCACCTCCCCAGCTTGTAAATATGCCGCCTCCAGTACATATACTGCAAGCCTTGCCGCAACCGCCAGTTGCTTTGCAGCCGGCTCTTATTCCTATAGCGCAGCCCTCTCAAGCACTGCCAGTTGTGTTTCCAACTGCCCCCGCACTTCCTGCGACTTTGCCTAATCCAGTAACTGCCTCCCCTAACACTCTTCCTTCCACCACTCCAGTACCTGTCTCTACATCCTCTTTTCTTCCCTCTGTTTTTCCCCCTGTTCTCGCCTCAGCTTCTCCTTCAGCGCGACAGCGCTTAGCTAATGTGGTTACTACATTAATGTCTCCTCTCTTTGGGTCATCTGGTGCAACTCCTGGTGTACAGCGTAAGCAGTTGCGCAGCCAATTGCCTAACCCCGATGAGAAGAAGGTAATAGATCACATGGCGCGTAGATGGATCGTTTTTCCTTCACTGTATAATGTGGAATCAGTTGTTAACACTTTCCATCAATGGGATGCCCCTAAACAGAGATATGTGTTCGAGAAAATGTGCGAAATTCTCTGTGAAGAATTGGAGGATAGTGGTAAAAATCCGAACCCGCAGGAATTGTGTAGAGTGAGGTTCGATTTTGGAACTGGTATAATTGTGGACCGCGAAGTAGATAAAGCAGTTGCGGTTGTATTGTCACTTAGGAATGAAGATTGCCAACAGTCATTGTTTGAACAAGAGGTCCTTGTGGGGAAAAAGGCAAAAGCGCGACAATACCCTATGAGAGAAGTTCCCCCGGTATGGAAGGAAGCGGTTGCAGCTGTCGGTGGTAACCCCGCTGTGGCAGCGCATTTCCAGCGTGTTTGGGTGCATGTTCCATGGAAGCGCTCTGAAGTATTAGCGCTTAAGCAGTCCTTACCTGATCCCCGTAAGAACCCAGCAGGTTATTATAAAGAGTTGTCACAGACGGCAGGGTCATGCATTATGAATCTGGCCGATATAGACATGTTGTTTGGCAATGTTGTTCCACAGCCTCTATGGGGATCAATTCGTAATGTAGATCACAATGCAGAACTAGGGGATACATGGGCCAACATTGTTGCTGCTGATGCTAGACAAACTGGTGGTGCGAAACCAGAACCTTTAGTAGCTGAACTGCCTGGTAGAATCATCACGTATATGAAGACAATAATGCCTGCGATGCGCGTAAATTGGGACAAGTTATCTGCATGCAAGCAGAAGAAAGATGAGACAGTGTCAGACTTCTTTACTAGGTTTGAAGAAACGTTTATTGACCACAGTGGGCAAGATATGAGTACTGAGGGTGGCCAACGGCTGTTTGTGGATAAGTTTGTGCAGAATCTACTTCCTGACCTGTGTAAAAAGTTAAAAGATTCAGAGAGTTCCTGGGCTGTTTCTTCTTCAGCGCAAATACTGGCTACTGCACAGTATTATGAAAATAGAGATAAGGACGAGAAAGATAGAACAGAAAAGAAAACGAAGGAATTAAAGACAAAGGTCCTTTTACAGCAGGCTTACCCGCCACGTGGAGGTCAGAATAATTATAGACAACCCCAAGGCGCCTATCACCAACCTCAACAGTTTCAGAACAACCAGCAAATGAATGGGTATTATCAACCACGTGTCCCTGTAGGTCCCAACCAATGTTCATACTGCAAAGAGGAAGGTCATTTTAAATATAGTTGCCCTAAATTAATGCAGCGGAACGGTAATATGTATGGCGCAAGAGGTAGGGGTGGTCAGCAAGCTCCTAGAGGCAGAGGGCGTGGAAATGCTCCCCAGAACGCGCGTCCTCTGCCGCCTCAAAGTGCCATCAATAGCTTTGATCAACAAGTTAACGCGATTAGCAATACGGCCCAGTATTATAATAATGATTATTATGCAGAGGACGGTGATGCAGAGAATAATGATTACTAGGACAGCCATAGACAGAGAGAGGGAGTTGTTTCAGTGCCAGTGGATCAGAGTGGACCGTATGTTGAGGTGACGACAGCAAATGTAACGGAGCCTTTTCTGCTAGACACTGGTGCTGCAAAGAGTTCAATCATGCATTCAAAACTCCCTGGCGCACCTTTGTCTGGCGATATAAATGTTTCAGTAGGTTTTTCTGGCGCCCCGGTTAGGAACCCGATTTCCAGTCCCATGTCACTTTCTGTTGGACCTTGCGAGCTGAAAGCACCCCTGATCCTGACAACAGGTTGTGGTGAGAATTTACTGGGATTAGATTTGTTGAAAAGATTACACGCTACACTGTATTGTTCTCCTTCAGGAGTACAACTTACATTAGGCAAGAAAGTGATTTCCCCAATGTATTTGTCTAAAAATACGATGCCACCTGAATTGTCATCCCTTCCGGATGCCCTTTGGGCTACTGGTCCCAATGATGTGGGCCTCTTGGAGATACCGCCATATGTGGTGACTCTAAAGGCTAATGTCAGACTGCCACGTATTCCCCAGTACAAGATCTCTAATGAAGGGCAGAAAGCATTGTTAGACATTGTCAGCGACTTGATTCATAAGGGTGTGATTGAAGAGACAAGAGGCAACGTTTGCAATAGTCCGATCTTACCTGTCTTAAAACGAACGGACCCTTCACAGCCACCTGTTTACAGATTTGTGATTGATCTTAGAGAGGTTAATAAGATTGTTGTGCCACAGTTTCCGGTTGTCCCCGATATAACTGCCTTGTTAACGATGATTCCAGCCTCTGCTGCATGGTTTTCGGTGATCGATTTAAAGAATGCTTTCTTTAGTATCCCAATTGCAGAAGAGAGTAGAGATATTTTTGGGTTTAGTCTGGGAGGCCGAAGCTTTCGCTTCAAACGCGCTCCCCAGGGCTACTGTGAGAGTCCATCAATATACAGTCAAGCTTTGAAAGCACAGCTTGATGCACTTGTTTTACCTAGTGGCGCTATCCTGATTCAGTACGTGGACGATTTACTAATTGCCGCGGATACTGAAAAGATCTGTAAAGAAGCCACATTGTCACTGTTGCGCCATTTATCCGCTTTCCATCACAAAGTGTCTCTCTCTAAGCTGCAATATTGTCGACAAGAAGTGACCTACTTAGGTCATCTCTTATCGAAGGAGGGAAGGAAACTGACCCCAGAAAGAATTCAAGCTATTGCACAGTTGAGTGTGCCAAAAACACAGAGAGAAGTGCGTGCTTTCTTGGGCATCACTTCATACTGTAGGCATTGGATCCCTAGTTTTTCTTTATTGGCAAAACCTTTGTTAGCCTTAACATGCAAAGACACACCGAGTCCTATCCCATGGTCTGAAGAGTGCCAGAAAAGTTTTGTGGAATTGCGTAATGCATTATGTTCAGCACCTGTGTTGGGTACCCCCGACTACAGTAAGCCTTTTACATTGTATGTTCACGAGAAAGATGGATGTGCGTTGTCAGTGCTAACACAGCCTTTTGGTGACAGACCGCGCCCATGCGCATATTTTTCATCTACCTTGGACCCTGTAGCGAGGGCATTGCCAAGCTGTCTGAGAGCGACAGCTGCTGCAGCGATGTCTATCCGACAATCTGTTGGTTTGGTAATGGACAATACATTGATTGTTATGGTTCCACATGCTGTAGACACATTATTACATAGGACCAAGACACAACATTTGACTAGTGCGCGGCTATCGGGTTATGAACTTACACTGTTAGCTAATCACATACACATAAAAAGATGCAATACGCTGAATCCAGCTACATTGTTGCCAATTCCAGCAGATTCAGATGAGATTGAGCAACATGACTGTCTGTTCAGAACAGAAGAAGAGACGAAAGGGAGAGTAGATCTGAAAGATACTCCCCTGACTGAGTGTGATGGCACTTTATGGGTAGATGGGTCCTGTTTCAAGCTCCCTAATGGTGACACGACTGCTGCATATGCTATCACGACTCTACACACGGTTGTGGAAACTGCACGAGTGCCACATAATTCGGCCCAAGCAGCAGAATTAATCGCCCTCACGAGAGCATGTGTGTTGTCTGAAGGAATGAGAGTGAACATATACACAGATAGCCAGTACGCCTTTGGCGTGGCTCATAATTTTGGGCGTTTGTGGAAGGAGCGTGGGTTCCTGACGTCGCATGGAGCTAAAATTCAGAATGGCAAGTTGGTGAATGATCTCCTTGAGTCACTGACCCTACCGTTGCAAGTTGCGATCATGAAATGCAGTGCGCATAGGAAAGTCACAGATGATGTTGGACGTGGGAATGCGTTTGCTGATGAGACCGCGAGAGAAACAGCACAGAATGTGAAGACTAGAATGTATGTTGCAGGTCCCGCAAGATGGGTTAATGATGTGGGAATGTGTGAGAACACAATAGAGAGTGTGAAGTCGCTTCAAGCTGAAGCCACAGAGGAAGAGTTAAGCAAGTGGAGAGAAAGTATGGGTAAGTTGGATGAGAATGGTTGTTGGATTGATCTGACAGAACATAGGCGATGGTTGTTGCCTGATGCATATGTGCTTCCAGTGGTTACTATGGCACATGGAATGGCACATATCAGTACGAAAGGTATATGCAAGTTGTTGGCTCCAGTATGGCAGAATGCTGGGATTCCCAAGTGTGCAGAGAATGTGGTCAAGAATTGCATAGTATGTTTGAAGTACAACCCTGGTAGGGGAACCCCAACTCCGGCTGGTCACTTTGCACCCCCATCATGTCCATTTGAAGTTTTGCGGCTGGACTTTATTCACATGGAAAGATGCAACAACCTGAAATATGTACTGGTGGTTGTTTGTGCTTTCTCAAAATGGATTGAGGCTTATCCTCTGAAAGATAACACTGCCCTATCCACAGCCAAAGCCCTTGTGAAAGAGTTTTTCCCTAGGTTTGGGATGCCAAGAATGGTGTGGTGTGATAACGGAAGTGAGTTTGTGGGTAAAGTGATGAAGAATGTATGTGAAGGGCTAGGGATAAAGCAGAAGTTCCATGCTGCAAATCACCCCCAATCAGCTGGATTAGTAGAACGCTACAATGGAGCCTTAAAACTCAAGCTGGCCAAAATCCAGGCGAGCACCGGTCTTAAATGGCCTGACGCTCTACCTCTAGCACTCCTGTCCACCAGAATGACCATACACTCACGAGTGGGGCTTAGTCCCTATGAGGTCGTCTTTGGCCGCCCGGCTAATGTATGGGGCGTGCCAAGACCGGCGAAATTTAGCGAAATAGAGCATCCAGTACTGCTCGATTACCTGTATGATTTGACTGTTAAACTGCGTGTTTTGCACCAACAGGTACATGATACTCTTCCCCAAGCCTCTGAACCTCCTGGACACCCTATCAACCCTGGCTCGTGGGTCCTGGTCCGAAATTTCCAGCGCAAGAGCAACGACGAGCCTCGCTGGATCGGCCCTCATCTTGTTCTTCTTTCGACAAGATCAGCAGTGCGAGTGAAAGGGAAGAAGCACTGGATTCATGGTACCCACTGCAAAGTAGTCCCCTTGCCTCTGCCATATGACCAGTGGGTCAAGGAGGGTATCGCCGACTCAGAGACAGACATTGTACCTCGCTTTGTACCATTCAGTGACGCACGCCTAAAAGACACAGTTTCAGACCAAGAGAGTGACAATATTCTGCAGGAAGCTGTGCCACCATCAAGTCGACTGGACACCACTGAGCCTGAACTTTTGTTTCAAGACCAAACAGCACCTGGCCGTCTCCGCTATAATTTGAGACCTAGGCCCATGGACAAATAAAGATTTCCTCATTATTTCCCTTTTGACATTTTTTGCTCTCCCATCTGAAGGACTTTCTTGATTTTTGTTTTTCGAACCACCATCCGGGTTCTGCCGCAGGGTCGCGGTGCCAAGACTTTGGGGTACAGGCCGAAGACACTAGGTCGACGGTTCTGGTTGGTCTAGGGCGTTTCCCTGGACTGACAGGCGTACTCTTTAGCAGAATAAACTCATCCACCGCGAGCGGCCCGAGTAGAGGATGGAGTTTTTTAAGATGGAGAGACCGATTGAGGAAATAAACTTTAACGCAAGGATGTGTAGAATTGTGAAAAGTAAATGTTTTGTCTTTTTGTGCTTTTTTACACTGTGTAGTATCATAATGTTTATTGTAGGATTTGTGTTTTTCTCCGCTCAAAAGCCCATTGCACCCACTCAACAGCCTATATCTCTTTCTACTGCCTCCTCTCACTCTTTTCACCCTTTGCCTGAGCACGAACAGACCAGACGATCAGAGTTCGTAAATAACTCGTTTATCCAGCTCTTGCACCAGCACCAACTAGTAATGAATACGACCAATTGCTGGGTGTGTGGGTTAATGCCACATACCATTAACAAAGGTATTCCCTACCTGGTGCTACCGTACAGTTACAATGGATCGTCATGGGCATTCCAAACCATGTTTCTCTATGCTCTAGATACATACTCCCCTCGCCAACCGCGTTCCATCAGACCCATCACCAATAATAAGGCTTTGATGAAAGGAGTTGCCGATATGAGTAGGGATATTAATGCATACTCCTCTATTCCCAAAGAAGAGTTGAGACCTTATGTAGGATGGAACGCGACGGGGTATAGTATTAGTCTGGGTGAAAGACAGCGAAAAATCTCATCTCCAATCTGGGTCGTACCCCACATGGGTCGGTTCTGCTTACAGGGTAATGGTCAGAATCCTAGAGCTCAACTGGGAAGAAGTGACTGTACTGAAACGTACACTTTCCCGTCACAGTTTTCCCCTGCGTTTTTGGCTGCTAAGGGCACATATTTCATCTGTCATGACCGAGCATATACATGGTTGCCCCCTGATTTCTCGGGCACATGTTATATTGCGAACTTGCTACCGCCGACATTTACTGCCGCCTCTGACTATCACAAGACCAGAGTTGTGAGAGGTGTGATTAGTAAGGAGGACACTGCCGGTCAGGAAGCAGGAGACTTCTTCTTGGGTTTCCTGCCGTTTTGGGGACCTATGGTCAATAGTAGGAACCTGAGACAGCTGACTCGCGTGGTTGAATCCACTGTCAATGTAACGGCTGGTGCCCTTAGTAATCTGACAGCTGAGCTCCAAGCGGATCGCCTTATGACTCTGCAGAACCGCATGGTTCTAGACGTTATTCTTGCAGACCGCGGTGGGGTATGCAAGGTCATCCAATCCAGTTGCTGCATTTTCATACCAGATAATGCTCCAACAGTGTATCAAGCCATCTCCAAACTCCATAAAATATCTGAAGCCATACACGTGGATAAGGGAGATTGGTCACTGGTGGGATGGTTCTGGGAATTGATATCTGCCTGGGGTTGGAAAGTTCTGATGGTCATTGGAATGATCTTAGCCATTCTTTTCCTGTTCTGTCTGTGCATACAGTGTGCTCCTGCGATATGTGGCCTCTGTGCTACCTTATGTGTAAGGAAACCTGTATCGAGAGACGAGCTAAGTAATAGGATGATGCTACAGCAACATCTCCATGACTTTGCGGACATTGACCTAGACTCGGATTAAGATGAATATTGTAATTGCCTATGTAAGGGCAAAAGGAGGGTCTGTCGTACTTTAATATTCGGGACCGCGTAGGGGACAGGGCCCTACCCCTGTCTATCTTGGTATTAGCGAACCGCAAATGGTAAATGCAGCATGTACGAGTGCTTTATATACCGTTCTAGCTATGAATGCACTGTGTACACGTTATTCTGCTCCACTACGCGGGTTCCATTTTGGAAGCAGTGGCCATCTTGTCATTGCCCTCACATAGGCTATAATGGAGTAAATACGGGCCTCACAGTACATGGGCTTTCCCTCTGACTTCTCTGTGACCTGGGCAGCTGGCTCTGCTGCCCTGGGTCAAACCGGTCTCACGAGCTCCCCTTCCTCCGTCCACCTGTGATTAGCATCAGGGCTTGACCTGTCATAAAACCCTTTCATTCTACACAATCCCCCGGCTAATCTCTTCCACACCTGCTTGTTCCTGCTTTATGACTTGTTTCCCAAAACAGGAGATGCTCATGTTTATTGGGGGGTCTCTTTACATCAAACGTGGGATCTGAATCTTACTGTGTAAATCATTGTGGGCTGGCCGAACTGGAATGTGGGATGGTCATCATGACTCTGCCTTTTCTTTGTAATGTACACTTGTATATTGCCGTATCATAAAACCTGGGAATGTATGCTTGAGGCAAGGAAAAGCGTATTTAAGATGAAGTCCGTTCCTATGATTTTCAGCAGTCTCCTGAGAACATACACGCTGTTGTACTTCTAGGATATCTGTCATTGGTCTGCAGCCAATAAATGATTCTTTGACTTCACCTAGAAGACTCTGTGTTTCTGTAGGTCCGGAACAGGGTGAAACCCAGAAGTCATAGGGTGTGTGCCCCTGCACCGCTGGGTCTAAAATACCCAGTACTTCAACAGTGAAGTATGGATGTCAATTCCCTGGTTGCTTACCGGTGATCTTCATTACTCCGAGTATAGTCTTCGTCGTCAAATGAGTTTCAGAGTGAGCTTCAGCTCCACACCAGAACCCTCCAAGCAATTTTACGCTCCAGTCCTCCTATCCCTCCACATCATTGCCGAGTACTTTTACCCTTAACCCAGTACAAGAGGAAGCACGACCCACCCCACTTCCTTTACAACTACCAAGCCCAGCATGCACCCACAGGAAACTGATAGTCAAACAGGGAGGAAGGGATGAGAACTCATGTGACAAGGAAGACTATACCCAGAGTAATGAAGCTTACTGGTAAGTAACCAGGGCATTACCTCCTCAAAAGTCTTCCTCGCCACCTGAGTTGCAAAGTGAGCATATACTAAAGCTATGCAGCTTCATGGTCACCAACAAGAAACCACAGACCAAAGGTTGAGGAAAACACCAAGTTTTTAATCTAAACAACAAAATAGAGGGAAAAAAACGAACAGACACCAAAGAGAAAGAGCGCCGATCAAGTGCTTGCAGAGCCAGCCTGTAGAACGGTCTTGCAAAACCCCCAGCAGCAGGACCACCCAATACCACATGATATTGGTCCATGAACATGTGAGGAGAGGCCAACGTAGCGGCACTACAGATATCCCCAATCAAGAACCCCTTGACTAGAGGCCCAGGAGACAGAAATATCCTGGGTAGACTGACCCTGGATCCGGGCTAACGCCTCCAACACCTGGGAACCATAGGCCAGAAGCATCATCTGCTTGATCCACCTGCTGAGGGTGGAAAGAGAAGGATAATGACCCGATCTCCTTGGGCCAAAAGTGACAAATAGACTATCACACTTGTAAAAAGCCAAAGTCCGCTCCAGATAAACCAACAACGCCCACCGGATATCCAGCAGGGGGAGACCAGCATCCACCCCAGACCCAGACACCGGGGAGAAAGCCGACAAAACGACCTCCATGGAACGGTTGGCAACTGAGGGGACTTTGGGCAAGAATGTACGATCGGGGTGAAGGACAACATGATCCGGCAAGACACGCAAGAAAGGAGGAGACCGCAAAAACAACCCCAACTCCCCAATCCGACCAGCAGACACAATGGCCACCAGAAAGACTACCTCAATGGTCAATATTTTAACATCCACAGACCCCAAGGGCTCAAAAGGAGCCACCTGAAGGGCCTGTAACACCAACTGGATATCCCAGGCCGGGGCAGGACAAATCACTCTAGGACATTGAAGAAAACAACTATGTATCAACTGGGTCACCCATGGATCTAGCCCATCAAAATGAGGACTGCGGAACACCAACAAAGCCGCCCACTGAGCCTGAAGCATAGAAGAAGCCAGGCCCAATGCAAAACCAACCAGCAGAAAATCCAGCACCAGATCGGGTCCACTGAACCAGAGTCTAGGCCTTTAAAAACACACTACCTAGCAAAGGACCCCCAATGTCGGGAATAAGACTGAAGATACACCAGACATCGGAAACCCTGAAGCAAGTCAACCACTTCCTCGGAGCAGCCACAAGACAAGAGGCTCATCCTCTCAAGAGCCAGGTCTGAATATGGAGCCGATGCAGAACCCCCACAGTAAGACGTGAACTTCTCCGCGGATAAGGAAGATTGAGATTTGCCCAACACTCCTGAATGGCCAGCTCCCTCAGAAGAGGATACCATCAACAGAACAAATACCTTGTCCAGGTGAATCTTGCACAGAACCCGGGCAATTAAAGTGATCGGAGGAAATGCATAAAGCAGGGTGTCAAGCCACCTGAATGATATTGCATCCGCCCGCCATGCCTCCCGACAGGGAATAATCGTGTAGAAGCAGGGCAGCTGAGCATTGTCCTTGACCACAAATAAGTCCACTATCAGGTACCCAAACTTTGTTTGCAGCACATGGAATACCTTCCCTGACTGTGAAATCGAAGACAGAGGGGGAAAACCCCTGATCAGGTGATCCACCGCACAATTCTCTCTCCCCGGGAGATACACCAACCGCAGAGACAACACAGTGCTCTTCCCCCAGGTCAGAATCTCCTGAGCAAGGTGCCACAGGGACTGAACCCTGCAGCCCGTAGGTGAATGAGATAACTCATCACCACCTGTTTGTCCATCAGGACCAGAACATGATGCCCCTGACGGGCCGATGCAAACCCCAGACAAGCAATCTGAACCGCCTTAAGCTCCCAGAAGTTGGATGAGCAACCAGTGTGCAGGCGATCCCAGAGACCCTGCACAGACCAGGAATCCAACATAGCCCCCCAGCCCAACTAGCTGGCACCCATCGTCATCATCCGGGAGGGGGATACCTGAAAAGGAAGACCCCATGTCATATTGGACTCCAACATCCACCAAACCAGGGTGATCCGAATCTGAGGGAACACTACCTCTGTCAGATCCTAAGCAGGGGAACAAGGGGACCAATGAGATAGGAGATGGTTTACCAACGGGTACAGATGTAAGCGAGCCCAAGGCAGTACTTTTATCGCCGCCAACATCAAACTCTTCAACCTCAACCACTGATGCACCGGGGTAGAATCCAAGGTAGCAGACAACTCAGGTCCCTCCTCAAGGTTGCGCTCCTCACAGCAAGTGAAAACACAAGCCCCTTGACCATGTCCAGGTGACCCCTGATAAACACCAACTCCTGGGTGGGAACCAGATGAGACTTTTTGGGGTTGATCAGGAAGCCATGCCTCTCCAGAATCTCACAGACCCTCCGGACGTGAAGAGTCCCCTTGGAAAAAGAAGGGGTAGAAATCAGGCAGTCATCAAGGTACGGGAATACCCAACTCCCCTCCATATGGATGAGCCCAACCAAGGGAGCTAGGACCTACTTGAAGCCCCACGGTGCAGACGACAAACCAAATGGCAGTACCTGGAATTGGAAATTCTCGGGCCCCACACAAAACCCGAGGAACCACTGGGTCGCAGGGTCAATGGGCACGCGGAGGTAGACATCGAGCAGATCCAAGAAAGCCACGACGTCCCCCTGAACCGGTAAGCGAAGGATCTCCTGCAAAGACAGCATCTTAAACTTAACATGAGGGACAAATATGCTCACCGTTTTCAAATCCAGCACAGGACAGAAGTCCCCGGAAACCTTCCTTACCAGAAAGAGAATGGAGTAGACTCCTTGACCCCTTTGACAAGCCGGAACAAGACGAATGGCCCCTTTCTCAAGAAGATCCCGAACACTCACCAAAAACGCCTCCCTCATCGGTGCAGATGATGGTAAGGGAGTGTGATCAAAAAGTTTGGGGGCTGGAGAGTCGAACACAATTGAGTAACCCTCCCTGACAATTTGCAGACCAACTGGTCAGAGTATGACCCTTCCCAAGCCTAAATTGAAAATCAACAATCGACCCCCCACAGGGTGCCGACTTGTGGGCCCCAGGGATAGTCAGGACTTTAACGAGGGGCTGGAACCGCCCCTTGACTACTGAGACCAGGCCTTGTGGGAGAAAGGGGCACTGAGGCTGCGACCCTTCCCCTGCAAGGGCAAGCTCCCCCTAAAAGCGGAAGGAGGACCAAAGGCCTTCTTGGTGCCGAATAACCTCCGCCTCGAAGGACAGATGAGAGCCAACACCTTCCTAACCTCTGCCTATTTCTTCTGCCAAACAGTTTAGCCCTGGAAAAAGGTAATTTCATCAGAAGGGACTTCTGTGCTGCTTCGGCCTTCTAAACGTGCAGCCAAACCTGGTGCCGTGCCTGAATGGCAGTGTTCCCCCCCCCAAAGCAGCTGCGGACCCCAAGGTATCAAAGGAAATGTAGGACAACAGTCTTGTCTGCTGCTTCATGACCACCAGGGTAGGAAAGACATCAGCCCCCTGCTCCATAAGCTCGGCAAGAGACTGAAAGTCCTTCTAAAAGCGACTGAACGGTGTACGAGAGGCAGGTAGATACCCTAATGGAGACATTTGCTGTGGCACAAGACCTCTTAACTGCTGCCTCCACTCTCTTGTCCACAGGGTCCGAAGGAGACGCAGCCTCTGAAATGATGGACCCATGAGACGACAACCCAGCCATCATAGAATCAACCTTCACAGCAGCAGGAGAGTCTTTAGCAAAATCCTGAATAGCATTGCGTTTTGAGAGATAGCGTAGGAAAGACTATTTGTCCACCTCCTGACACTCATTGTCAATCACCCTACTGATAGATGGGTGCAAGGGCAGAGACTCAGGTTCATGCCGCTGGTACTGCATGAAAAAATCATACGCATTCTCCTCGACTGGAGAGATGGAAAAAGCCAGGTTATCTTTAATGTGCAACAGGACCTCCTTCAGCTCCTGCCCCGCACATATCTGCGACGGAGATCATCCTCCTCCCCAGCCACCTCAGCACTGGTGGAAGGCTCAAGACACTGCTTTTTAGGGGAAAGGGGGCCCTCACGCTCCTTAAATGCTGCAGCCACCGCAGCCTAAATCACCTGCAGGATGGCTTGCAAGGAGTGTGCCTCCACAGGAACCTGTACTCTAGGGCCTGCCTCCATGTGGGGTCCCTCACCAGGCTTCATCTTGCACCATACACAGAAAGGAAGATAATTCCCTCAGTGACCGGAAGGTTATCAGTACAGAATTAGCATCATGAAAAAACAAACACGACCGAAAATACAGCCGGTTGCCAAGCAACCACATACCAACAGCAGGGAGCCTGCTGACAGTGGGATGCCACGTCCGCATTCTGAGGCAAATTGCGGTAAAGGCAGGAGTGTGTGACGCATCATGAGGGAAGTGAAGCTGGGCTGTAGTAAAACATCTGACCGCCCTACAGCCTGCCTAGGAAACAAAAGCCACTAGAGAAGGGTTACACTGGCCAGTAGAACAACCAAACCAGTGGAGCGTTCTCCACACTTAGAGCTAGCAGAGCCCCGTGAAAAAAAACAGAGGGCGTAGGAGCAGAGTCACAACCAGCAATCGCAATGCATGGCCCCCACACTTCCAAAATTAGCCCACTGAGGAAGGGCTTCCAAAGACTATAACGAGCTCGCTCCACCGAGTCTCTGCAAAAAGACCCTAGAACAAGGTAAGAAAAGACTTTCCTACCAGAGCCTGCTTCGCCAAGCCTCTACCCCAGGCTAAGGCATGACCTCGCCCCACTAACGTGCAAATAACACTTGGAGAATCTGCAGTTCAGAATAAAAAAACAGTTAGTTGGGTGAGTCATGCCTCCTCTTGTACTGAGTCAGGGGTGAAGTTGGTTGGCCATGAGTCTGGGTAACAGGAGCTGTCCAATCCAAACTGGTTTGCATTTTAGCCTGAAGGGGCTGTACATGGCATCCAACTTCAAGGTGGCTCAAGTACACAACAGAACTCTGCCCTATTTGGCACTTACTGGCCTTAATAGTCAGGCCTACCTGCAGCATCGCCTTTAGCATTTCCCTTAGGTGGCTTAAGTGATCCCCCCAGATATAACGGTATATAGCTATATCATCCGGATATGCTGCACTGAACTGCTCTAAGCCAGACAGGGCCCTGTTCACCAACCTTTGGAATGTGGCAGGGGCATTCTTTAAGCCAAAGGGCATTACCTTGAACTGATAATGTCCCTCTGGTGTGGAGTATGCTGTCCTCTTCTTTGCTCCATCTGTGAAGGCAACCTGCCAGTAGCCTGAAGTCAAGTCAAAGGTACTCAGATACTTAGCAGCCCCTAACCTGTCAATGAGCTCATCAGCTCTAGGTATAGGGTGAACATTAGTCTTTTTACTGCATTAAGTCCTCTGTTGTCCACACAGAACCTTAACTGCTTTGATCCCCATGGGGATTAGGCTGGGGCACCAGCACTACTGGACTGGCCCAGGACTGTCAGAAGTCTTAATTACCCCCAACTCCAGCATCTTAGCCACCTCAGCCTTGATGCTGGCTCTGACATGATCAGACAACCTGTACAGTTTATTTTTGACAGGTGGGCTGTCGCCAGTGTCAATGTGGTGCACAGACCACTCAGTGATGCCTGCGGTCAAAGAGAACAGGCCAGTAAACTGCTCCATTACCTTCTTGAAGTCTCTGTGCTGCTGGTCTGTCAACTGGGGAGAGAGTACAACTCTCCCCACTGACCCATCTTGCACATTGTTGGAGAGGAGGTTGGGCACTGGCACAGTCGCTTCCTCCACTCCCTCATCTTGACTAGTAACATAGTCATGTCTGCCCTTTCTTGGTGGGGTTTCAATCTATTCACATGTAGGACCCTATGAGGGTTCCTGTGGGTGCCAAGGTTGACCAGGTACGTACCCTCACCCTTCTTTTCAATGATTAGATAGGCCCTACTCCACTTGTCATGAAGGAACCTGGAAGCCGCAGACTCCAACACCTACAGCAACTGTCCTAGAGTATATTCAGGCATAGTAGCCATCTGATCATACCAGTGCCCCATGAGCTCCTTTCTGGCCTCCAGTTTTCTCACCTGTCTTGTACATGTACTCTGCAATTTGAGATCTTAGACCTTGTAGATAGGCCAGCACATTGTCCTTTGCTTCTACGAGATGCTTCTCCAAAGACTCTCTCAGCAGGCACAATGGCACTCTCACTGGGTGTCCAAACAACAGCTCAAAGGGACTGAAGCCAACCTCTTTTGTGGAACCTCCCTGTAGGCAAACAGTATGCATGGGAGGAGAACATCCCATCCCCTCTTGAGTTTTTCAGACAACCCATTGTTCATGCCCTTTAGGGTCTTATTGAACCTCTCCACCAGAACATTAGTCTGGGGGTGATATGGGGTGGTAACACCACATTCATCCCACATCGCTTTCATGTAGCTGGACAGGAAGATTGTGCCCCTATCTGAAACAACTTCTTTTGGAAAACCCACTCTGATGAACACACCAAGCAGTGCCCTAGCAAATTCAGGAGCAGCTTTTGTCCTGAGAGGTATTGCCTCATGCTACCTTATGACATGGTCGCTGCCACCAAGATATAGCTATTCCCTGATGCAGTAGGTGAGTCCAGGGGACCAACAATGTCCATACCCGAACTCTCAAAGGAAGGGCCGACCACTGGCAGTGGTATCAGGGGAGACTTTGACTTGCCCCCTGCCTTGCCACTGGACTGACAGGTGATAGAGGAGCTGCCTGACAGGTGACACAGGACCATGCTACAAGCTACCCTGAAACAATTACCACCAGTACCAGTCAGCACAAAATGGGGGTCTCAAGGGCACAGGATGACTTTGCGACATCCAGCCATGCAGGGTTGACCATGGGTACAAATGCGCTGGCTTTATTAGATGTTTTAATAATGTGTCTATGTATAGTGATTCATGCGGCACCTCTGTTTCTAAGTTCTTTGAAATAAAACTTGTCAATGGGTTTGTAGACAGTAGTTAGTAGTTTGATACTCTCTGCTATCATTTGATCATGTTTATTGGGACCAGAGGAATAAAGTCACGGCACACTGTTGCAGGGTCTGGTTAGGTCTTGCAACTATGATTCAGTGGTTCTAAGTGTTTGTCACAGAAGACTGGTCAATTAGTAATGTAGCTGTAGATGATGTAAACCAAGATAACTGAGTTCTGATCCTTGCTTCGTTACTCCTTCATGTTCTTTATCTACAACAATGGAGTCTGTTTAGAGAAAAGCTGGACACGTAAAGGTGATTAATTTTGTAGGGTACTCTGGTGCAATATTGGGCCAAGCCTGGTTTTGTGCCCATTCTGAACAGTTACAAAGTGCTGCATAGATTCAGCGGACATGTGGTTGCTGGTTTATTGCAAATCTTTCATCATGTTTATATGTACAGAAGAACTGAAGACAGTTGCTAGGCCTGCTGAGGCAAGCTTGTAATGGTAATGTCTTGGTGATTGAAATGGTCCTATGTGATCGGGGAGGAGCTATGATGTAGTAGTTCAGTAATTCTTTACAGTGGAATCATAAGCCAGAAGCTAATTTGATGGCTTCCACACTCAACACAATTGTGTAATCTTGAGTAAACCACTTTATCTCCTGGGTTACATCTCAATTCACTTAAGTGATAAAAACTGTTGAGCACCTAAAGGTGAACCTGATAGTGGTGCAGACTTTGTGCTATGTTAGGCTAGACCAGACCTTTATCATTGCCAAGAAGGGAAAGTGCGCTAAGGTTACACATGTCAGCTAGGCTCAGTAGACTCCGGCATACAGGTCTTAGAACGGCATTTAATTTTGTATTATGAATTCCACAATTTACAGAAAAATTACTGTAACCACTGAACAGAAATGTTCAAGAAAGCCCATGGATAAGTTGCTGCACTAAGGAATGTTAGGCTGAGTTTGCACATGAGCATATTTGCCATATGATAGCCGTGACAGGGTAGTGATAGATGTGCCCCTGTCATATCTTGGTGGCACTTTAATTAGACAAACTAAAATAGTATATTATATTATTGACATGCCTCATACACAATGTGCATATGCTTATCAATACTCCCTAACTCGTAACAGTAACTGTTCTCAAAAATCTTGCCCATGTTTTGTTTTCAATGTCACCATAACAAGCATTGTATCTGTTACTCGCTATTCATAATAGTTGTACAGCTTGCATGTAACACACACATCAGCGCCTTGACATTTCATTCACGCAGAGTGCCTATGACGTCAATCACCGCTTGCGACTGGTCGTCGATTGACGACCCTCTGTGGCAGCACCGAGCGGCTGCACCTCGCGGTGCACGTACGTGTTTTACTTCCTGCTATATCTGGCTCTGACACCGTTGATCCGAATGCACGTCGATCAGGTAAGCGTTCCCGATTCACTTGCTTGTTCCAATAAATTTGAACCCATTTGCGGGTCATGAAGCATCCTGGAATGTTTCCTAAGTGTTACCCAGTTCCCATGCTGTTTTCCCCGTCTGAGCTCCGATTCCCATCGTAATCGTGTGCTCACTGCCACATTGTATGTTTTAGGTTATTACCATCACAAGACTCATACTGCCATCTAATGGCCTATGAGTCCTCCCACAAGATTTCTGGCAAGGTTTTCTAGAAACCGATCCCCCCGAGCACCGATTCCTACCGATATCGTGTACTCGCAGTCAAATTCAATGCAGACTCACATTGCCACATAACGGCTTACGTGGGTTTTTGTATTAAGCATTTAAGGGTTCTCCTCCTTAGCAACATGGTACACCTAACGCCTGGATTTGGCCTCACCAATATTTTCTCATTTTTTCCATTCCAAAGGCCAAGCAATGAATCAACCGTCACCCGAGGACCTACATTTAATGTTCGTATGGGCTTCTCTCTCTTCCTCCCACCCACAGTGTGTGACGTTAACGCCTAGAACTAGACTTCAGATGATCAGCTCTGCTACACAATCCAGCGTGACCAAGTACTGATTAATTCTTTGTGAACCTCTGTACAACTGATTTACTCCTAGGTCCCATGCATTCAGCCTGACTACATGCTTTCCCTTTAAGTAGTACCCTGACAACCCTCTCTCTTTCCTTTAGAGCGGGTACCGATTGATTCCATCACACGAGAGAATCTTCAACCTTGTGTGCTATCGTTAATGACTAAGCTACATCTGAGCTCCTTTTGACCTGGATTACACAGTGTCAACACAAGTAGGTTAAGTAATTTATTTCCTTGAACATTCACCCACGTCTCAGCATCTTACATACATTTATGATTGTTCACAGGTGCTCTTCTCAGTCCTGATGAAGACCCCACTGTGCGGTCACAAATTAACCCTTTACCTCAAGGGGTCGAAACGTCGACAACATACAACCACTATACAAGCTCAAAGGACTGACTCTGAAAAACAATATGTACACTTGAGCTATGTATATATTTAGGAACTATTGACCTACATTAGGCTGTGAAGGTTGTACGCTATACTACAATGATGTTTTTATGTCACCATACCTTTACCCTGTCCCTCACTCACTGATTCACCACCTCCTACCTGACTTCTCCCTTTCTCTATCACTCAAAGAGCACTATATTTCTATCGTACTGAAATCGATTGGAGCAACTGTTTTGCCATTAACAAATGCCTTGACTTAATATCGCATTTGATGCACTTCGAGCTTTTCTCTGAATCTGTTTATTAAAAATGGTTCAGTAATCACAAGAAGAAATGAGTGGTGAATGTTCTTGTGTAAATTTCATTATTGATAACTGCTATCATGACCATTTCTTGATTGTAGTGTACTAATGACCCAGGTCATAGCAGTTTTATGTGGGTTTCCCCGTTAAAACTCAACACATTTTGGAGCATCAGCATAAATTCTCTGGAGGATATTTCAAAATCAACTTCAAAGAGATTTGAAAATGTAAAATGATTCACATCTCTACGCATATATCTTGCATGTTGACTGCAGTATGAATACGTTTTTGGACCACTTAATTTCTCTTCTATAAGTACCATCCCCCAACTTCAAGAAACAATTAACAGACTGTACAATAGCTTTGTATAGCACATACATTTTCTGCCATAAAAAAAATGTTTATTGCATACTTACAATTCAGTGAACCTTTCTGAGGATGCCTAGAGAAGGTATTGTATGTACTGGGAATAGTTTAACTTTAAATAAGTACAGCTGTTAAATAAGCTTAAAACCAACATAGAGATACGAACACTTTGATTTACATACACATCCTAACTTGTGCCCTCTGTTCCACTACCAGGTCTCCCCATGTTTAGGTCGAGCCTGCAGAAAGCGTGTGTGTGCTGTCACTATGGCGATGCATGCACTGTCACTATGGGCCATATGTAGGTAGCATAACATTTACCGATTCATAAAGTCTGAATTTTACCGATTCGGTATTTATGAATCGGTAAATAGTATGTAGGTAATTAATCGGTAATCATTACCGATTCGGTAAATATCGGTATTTATGAATCGGTAATTTATGAAGCGGTAATAATGCATCCCTTCCCATTGATTCCTATGGGCCTGGAGGCCATAGGAATGAATGGGAAGCCAGTTACTATTACCGATTCGGTAAATACCGAATCGGTAATAGGGGAGGCATTATCATGGGTGGCAGGGTGTCACATTGACACCCTGTTGCACCCCTGATTCGTGCATGTGTGCACATGTGGCGCACATACATGCCCTAAGGGCATGTATGTCTGCCACATGGCACTTCACAAATTGCACAGAAATGCTTTTTTGAAGGTATTCGTCATTTACCATCAACTTGTAGTTGGTGGTAAATAACGAATCCAGACACCAATGAGTGCCCCCTACATAGCATTTCTGGATTCGGTATTTACCGAATCGGTATTTTACCGATTTCTTAAAATTCCGATTCGGTAAATACCGAATCCAGAAATCAGCCACCTACATCTCAAGTGCCTCAATACCGGTCGGTAACGGGATATTTACCGAATTTCGGCCGTTACCGACCGGTATTTGGCTTCCTACATATGGCCCTATCTCTCTTAAAAGGGCTTTTAGACTACCCATTGCATACCATTTGATGGCACCATTAACACTAATATTTGCTGCCTTCTTATTCAGCAGCCTGTGTGATGCCGCCACTTCCATGTACAAGGTACCTCTCCCTAGTACCACTTCCGTGTCATGTCACCATGTGGAGCATGGCCCAAATACAGATGAATATAACGCAATTAATCTCTCTCTTCCCCGCTAGCTGCGATTGAGGTAAGATGTTTTTAGTGTTGGTGGAAATGCCACCAGAAAATTTGCGCACTAAAAAATCCTCCAAAGTGGGGAACTCTAGACAGCACTCACTCAGCAATATCCTGTACATACTAAGGTATACAGTTGCCATATGAGAACAAAATGGCAAGCAATCCTTTAAATCCTCCAGCACCATCCAATCATCCTAAGCAAGAATTTTCCCAAAGCAATGGATATGATTGTTCATGAAATGATGATGAGACATAAAACGTTCAACAACATCAAACTTATAAACAGAAGAAAACCTTTTGCCACCCTTATTGAACTATAACAAAGCACTAAGGAAGCCTTGAGATGAGAGAGGAACCAACTCTATTGTTTTCGTATTTAAAAGTCACAACACTATTTGTCTACTACAATCTGGTATATCACTGAAAGTATCAAAGAGTTAGGTAGAATCCATTGAATTAGAGAGAGTAAACCTCTGTCTTATACCCATGCACTGCCGCATGCACCACGAGACTTGTTGTAAGTCTTTCCCACTGATTGAGAAACAAGGTGAATATGCCATCCAGTATTGTTGGAGAAAAAAGAATAATTAGAGAAACATACTATAATGTGAATGAGTTTGCCCTTCTCCTTTCTTTTTCATACTCTACATAAGTAACATCTTTAGGGAAAAAACTGTGCTCCCATTCCACTGAAAGAGGAGATTGTGAGACTCTCATGCCAAAAATATTAATGAGTTTGAAACATATCTCAAGTGTGGGGTTGGATGATCAAAGTTGGCCGTTTTTCGCATAAAGGAAAACTTGAGGGGATAAAATTCATCTAATTTTTGGCTAGGCCTTGTCCAAGACCATATGTTTTTTAACATTAGCAGACATATTCTTGATAAATATGTTTTCCAAAAAAAGGCCTTTACTTCTGAGCTCTTTCTCTGCCACGCCCATTAAATTTGTGGTGTTCCGCACAAAGAACAGAATTAGTGCTCCTGATCACGCACACTGCTCATCAATTTCACTTCTGGAGATGAGTGAAATTAACTGCTTACTCACTCACAGAGACCTCCCATATGTGCTCCAGGATTTTTATC
Source organism: Triturus cristatus (assembly GCF_964204655.1). NCBI lineage: Eukaryota > Metazoa > Chordata > Amphibia > Caudata > Salamandridae > Triturus > Triturus cristatus. The sequence goes on from NC_140591.1 coordinate 628,270,779, forward strand.
AAAAGACTAAAGATGTCCATCAACTTCTACTAAAATGTCTTTAATGCTTTTTTTATATTCCCTTGATTGGGTCCTTGCCACTCTTAGCTAAAAAGACTTCCACTGATTTTTGATCTCAGGGATCTCTGCCATCTTATAAGGGAGAGTCAATCTCTCACTCCCTACGCATAAAATATTATCGTTCAACCATACCAAAAGGCTCTGAATACACTACCAAAACAATTCCAATAACGATTGGGATGCAGTCTTCTCGGAGGTCTGATGATTATGAATAGAGCTAGGACTTAACCCACTACCATTAGGCCATCATCAGAGGAATAAAATGAGGTAGTTCATCAATGAAAGTAGGCAAACTTATCTTAGAAGGACTTTTCAAATCCTCAGTTTAAAGGAAGAGGTGTGTTAAAAAATCCATCAATACAACATCTTTCTTTTTCATAGATGACTTCTGTTCCAAGACCTTTCACCTCCAAAGTCTGAGGAATCTCCAAGTCTTTATGCTTTTTAAACTTCTTTCTGATCTTCAACAGTACCTGAGAAGATGCCTCCAGTTCCTCAGTTGAATACAAATATGCATAGGCTTAGACTTCCCCAATGGCCCCATAGGAAGTGTAGCAATAATCTGCCAAAAGATACTGCCTAAGAAATATCAATAGTGTTACGAATATTCCTAAAAGCCATTTCTAAGGCAGAACCAACCAATGATCCACTGTGGAAGTAAATGCAACACACCCCTCAGTTCCTCCTGATCTAGCAGGTTAATGTGGTAGTTTAGCTGTATCTTGTTAAGAAAAGTAATACTGCAGATCGAGAGGCTAATTGCTTTTAACCAATATCTGAACCCAAGAGTGGAAATAATAAATGTCCAACAGGCCCTTTAGACAGAAACAGCAAGCCTTTGCTGTATGAAACAAACTTTCAACCCCTTAACCCTTTTTTTAATCAATGACTGGTAAAATAATATAACCACTCAGAACAGTAGAATAAATCTTAAGCTAATAGTGCAAAGGGGAAAAGTGATGTAATAAACAGGGGCAAAAGAAAGCTATACAGCACTGCTCCATGCCTGTGAGCAGGGGAGGCTCCTCCATGTGAGTGGAGGAGCGTCCCCCCAGAGCTAAAAAAAAATAAAATGGTAAATAAAGTTTATTTATTACAATTTTATTTTTCAGCAACCAATATTGAACTGAGTGGCAGGACGGGGCAGGGCCAGTGCTGCTGAGTTGCAGCAGGGAGCTGTGCACTACAGTTTGAAAAGTGCATGTCTCTTTGGCCAACCAGACATGGGCATTTTAATCCTCTCTAACCCAGCTGTCTTAGTGGTCTTGAGAGTGAGGCTGCTCCCTCCAATCCTGGAGCTTCTCTCATGCTGGTTAGCAGCATGAGAGCAGTGCCAGGATTGGTTAGGAAGCTGACTGGGTTTCAATAAGCATAACCACAACATGCTTTGAGATTGTCAATGAGAACACTTGTGTCTTTTGTTTTGTTACTGAACAAGCACATCCAGAGACATTATGGTTGCTCTCAGTAGGTGTTGGCAGTGCTTCATTTGAGCCGGCATTTACCGTGGGGGGGCTCCAGCACTGTATGGGGGGACAGGCACTTATTTATCTGAATCAGGGGGAAAACAAACAGATTGAGGTGACGAAGGAAGATAAATACGGCCAAATCATCACAAAAGAAGAAAGCAGGGCCTGCAGAGTGAGATAAAGGGTCACAGAGTGTCTGGTAGTGGATTAGAGAGGCATGAGGTGGATTTAAGACTACCTGTTTTTGGTATTACGCATCAGAGAGTTTAAATGCACTGGTATCGGGTTTCAGAGCAGCTCTCCTGCAATGGCACTCCTCCTTTTGCAAATAAGACAGGATGTGGCATAATTGTCAGAGCTGCCGACTTTGGAGCTGGGGCACTAGGTTCGAGTCTCAGCTCTGGCTCACCATCCTGTGGTTCTGGGCAAATCGCTTAATCTCCCAGTGTCCACCAAAAAATGAATGTATCCTTGTGTAACATAACTGGTGCTGCCTGTGTGAAGCGCTCCAATACCTGTGGGTCGCGTTCGTGCAATATTAAACTCAGAGCTCGAGTCGGGGGTACTCGCAGGTACACGGCATCCACCCACTATTTTCACAGGGTGGACACCATCCCCCAATGCCAAGAACTCGGGCCCCACCGAAATATGCTGAACTTGTCCAGGTGTAATTTTCAGTCACTGGGACACGGTCAGCAGCGCCTGTACGTTGTCTGCTTTCCATTCCCAGCAGCAATGAGCAGGCAGCGATGGAGCTTTTCTTTCACTTCCAGCTGCGCGGAAGTTAAGGGAACATCAGGCCTCTTATTGCTTGAATATCCTGCCTGGAGGGGGGCTGGAACATCACACTTAAATGTAAATGCCATGGAGGGGATACAAAGGCACACAGCTTGTTATCTCTTCACAGGTACTTAAGAGAAGCATGCTTTTGCCTTTCTTCAGTCCTTCTATATAAGAGATGAATGCATTGTAAAAATGTCAGGTGTGTTGGTCTGTCCCAGTATTTACACAAATACCAATTTCAGTAGGACTATTTTATTTCTTTTATAGTGCTACGCAACCCAATGCAGGGTGTCAGAGCTCTTTACACAATATTCACATTAAAGCAAATACATTTGTAAATCAATGTACAAGATGAAATACATGAGACAAGGTTACAAGGTGTAGGAAGTCACATGTCCTTCATAGTTTATAGTGCTATATACAAGGATTGCAATTTATGAACTCCAGGTATCAAAAAGATCTCTGTGCTAAAAGTAGTAACCTACTTTACTATCTGCATAAAATAAAAATCTGTCATCTGCATGTTGCGTGATGTGCTTTGTGGGAGACACATTAACCCACGATGCTACTTTCAGTCAAAACTGAGGCTAGACAAAACACAGATCTTTCCAGCAAGTGCATTAACCTCCAGAGTTATCTCACCTTTATTACTATTCCCTGAGATTTACTGGGCACCTTTACAGCAGATGCCTTAACACATAAAATATTTTAAAATGCAGACGTTGCAACCAATTAAGCAGAACAGATCTACTGTCATGCTTCTCCTTGTTGCCAATTTCTTTGTGATAGGGTTTAAAAATATATATATATTAGTTGAGGCCCAAATTTTGTGTCGGGTTTGCGCCACTTTTTTGGCACAACCCCAAAAAATCTAATTTGTTAAATCTCATAATGTTTTTGAAAGTACTCTTTATATACCTGATAAACATGTATGAGGTCATAATATCTGATGTCACTTCTTGTGCTCACATCTAGTGAGGTCACTTCCTGTTATGTCACGTGCAATGTCACCCGTCGTGACATCATGTGCTGTGATGGCATGTGTCATGATTTCACTTGCATACTGTCTAACCTGGTCAGTCCCACCACTTCTTTTTTTTAGGACTAGTGCCACGATAAAACTGCAAAAAATAAAGAAAAGAACTGCATAGGAAAGTCGTCGTGACGGCATGGAACAGGCTTCCGTTCTCACTGTAGGCCACCTAAATTGCGGAAAGATTGCTCTAAATTCGCACTTAACTTCCTTTTCAAATCCCAGTACCTCCATTGGGGTTTCGAAAGAACGCTTAATAGTCACCGATTGTAAAATAATCGACATTATCAACTTGTGCGAAGGCTCAGTAAGAATGTGAATACGTAGCCAGGATTATTTTAGAGTTACCCTACAAATGGAACGCCATTAACATCCTCATTTACAAGTTCTAATTTCTAATTCCCTGAGTCCGCCGGGAAGCGGGAGAAACTAAATGCATGAAAAATGATATAAGTTTCGAACAGTGATTAAAGTGAGATTGAATGCTTTATTCATGGCTCCGTGTGTACAGGGCATGGGAACACAGCCAGCGCTCATTGATTCTTTTGCTTTAACATTAACCCCTTCAGGGGGCACTTAGAATATAAATGCGTCGCGTCTATGTTTTGAAATATGTCTTGGATTAAACTGCAATTGGCAAGCATTTCAGAAGCTTTCAACTCCATTTTTTTTTTGCCTTCCGCCATTTAACCATCACCTCGAAGGCCGACACTGGAGCGGAAGGAACGGCGTGCGCAGGTTTACGGGAGTGTCCTTGAGTCCGTCCATTTGTTACGGGGCTCCTGCCAGCACTTCAGCATGAATCAAAGGGGAGGCCGCTCTCTTTTAGAAGCCGAAATCGTTTTTCCTCGCTCCATTTTCAGTCTGGTTGGTAATTGCATTTTTTAGTCAGAGAGATATGATTTTTTGTAAAATAATTTACATGGTTCACTTCTATTTCTGTCACACTCGGGGACAATCAATCAAACCTTACAGCATTCTCTTCACCGCCACGATGCTAAATATTAAATAGAAACGCGCACAACCATCAGACCACCAGCGTGAACGTGTGTGAAGAATGCAATATGAAGGACACTCCAGGCCAATTCAATCTCCTGCTGAACAGCTTCCGGACTGGAAGCAACGCAACCCCTTCTGCGTGCGGCCTGCAGTCGAATGTCTGACAGTCCAGACTGGCCCTGTATTTATCTCGGGTTGGTTTTCAGTGACTAGAGATCATTCTTTATGAAGGACGCTCGTGTTCTGCGTGATATGCGGTTGGTTGCATATACTCCCCGCTGTATTCTCCCCAAGGATGGACAGACCCCCTGCAAAACAAGTGAGCTGTTTCCGTTGTGCTTTCCTCATGTTTCTCAGCGATCAGCTCGTGTTTTTAATGTTTGGCTGTCTGAAAAAAACGTATTAGGTGCGCAATATATCTTGAAGTAAAGCTTCCTTTTATCTATGTCTCTTTTTATTGGTTTTTAGTGGCCTGTTCTTCTTGTTTAGCTTGCTGAGTGTGTTCAATTCTCATTTCTACTGTAATCACTTGTTTTCATCTTGCCACCATGGTAAGCAGACCACATTTATTAGGCTGAATAATTGCTAAATAATTCGCTTTAACAAATTCATTAACGTCCGACCCTGTTAGACACAATTAATTACTATATGTTTGTGTTCATTAAAATTTTAGCCCATCTTAAAATCATGTGGCCTTTAGGTAACCACAGTAACAGAAACCAATACCAGGGATTAAATTACACAACGATGAAACAACAATAGGGCAACCCTAACTTCCCCCAGAAGACTGGTTATAAGGAGCGGCCCGTGCAGGTAAGAGCGGTGGCGCCAGGTTGGGGGGAGATTCGACAGACGACCAGCATCTAACTGACTACATACTAGGGGGCTTTTTTGGGAGCTTGCTTCCACCTCTCTTTCGCCAAACTGTGAGGTCCCCTAAGAGGGTGGCCATAGAGCAGGTCAGATGGGATAAAGCCAACTCCTTTCCGTGGCACCTCCCTGTAGGCAAAAAAACAGGCATGGTAAGAGAACATTCCTCTTCCACCTCATGGGCTCAGCTATGCCCATATGCATCCCTTTGAGGGTCTTGTTGAATCACTCAATAAGCCAGTTTGTCTGAGAGTGATATTGTGTGAAGAACCAGTAGGTTAACCCACATTCATCCCGCTTAAACTTCATATATGGAGACATGAAGTTGGAGTCCCTGTTAGACACTACTTCTGTGGAAACCTCACTCTGGTAAAAATCCCCATGCAGACCCTAGACGCTGCAAGGGCAGTTACAGATCTCAGAGGTATGGTCCACCAAAACAAAGCTAAACCTGTTGCCTAAGGCACTTTTGGGGTCCAGGGGCCCACGATGAGTAAGGGAACTAAGGGAGACTTTTTCTCTGTCGTTACAAACATACAATTCATAAATCATATCAGGACAACAAAGAGCGGCGACGCTCGTTTCGGAGTGGAACTTTTGCCAACAGTTCCTTCGTCAGGGCGCAGAGAGTACAGATCACTAGGTGGTTTGTTACCATCCGTAGGTCATAAGCATCTATAGATAATGCGGTGTGAGGGGTTTCATATCACAATATATTCAAATATGTTACAAATAGTCTGTGGGGGACAATGAAAAAAATATGCATACGTATTTTTAAATATATGGTACATTACGGAGCTGTAGAAAAAAAGAACTTTAATCAGAGAGTGCCCATAGGATAGTCTCATGATGTGGATACCAGTGCAAAGAGAGGAGGTTGTGTATATTAGCATCAGTGCAATAGAAAGAAGATTGTGCATATTAGCATCAGTGCAAGCATCAGTATATCAGGCTAGAGCATTGGAAAAAAGAAGATAAGTGATAAAGATATTACATTCTAACAGTGAAACTACATGTAGAGGTACCCATCCCAACTACCAATGGGGAGAAGGGGAATTGTTAGGTAGGAATCCTCAAAAAGTAAAGTGAGTAAAGGGTACTAAATCCCTACACTAGACTTACTCGGTTAAAGCTGAAATGGTTTTACTCAGTACCTGCTATGCCCGCCTTCTGTAAGGAACTTAAGGATTTTTTATACTCCCATTAGAAGTCCTTTTGTGCTGGCATACCGGCTGCGTTTTACGTGGTAAGTTTTACATTCCCCACTTGACACAGTGAACTTAGTAGCACAAAACTACTTGATTGAGGGTCTATTACTTAATCCAATGTTACATTTCGCAAGCCCAGAGGTATGCCGTATCATCCACCTTTGATGCTCACTTGCTTTTAACCAAGCCCCTTAGACCTCTGGGAATGGGTAATAGTATTTTTTAAAATTACTTATGGCATTAGAGGTTTGTCTGTTGCCTGACACGGCAAAGTAAGGCAGGGCACCTATAGATGAAACCATACATATTGTACTGAGTAATCATTCTGTCTAGGATTTAATTTAATTTGTTCATCGTTGACAGTATACCCCATACCGACGAGGCCCTCTTGACTCCATAACTCCACCTGAAGTAGCTCCGGCAGCATTTTGGCTTTAACCGAGTAAGTCTAGTGTAGGGATGTAGTACCCTTTACTCTCTTTACTTTGAGGATTCCTACCTAACAATTCCCCTTCTCCCCATTGGTAGTTGGGATGGGTACCTCTACATGTAGTTTCACTGTTAGAATGTAATATCTTTATCAATTTTCCTCTTTTTTCCAATGCTCTAGCCTGATATACTGATGCTTGGCACTGATGCTAATATACACAATCTTCTTTCTATTGCACTGATGCTAATATACACAACCTTCTCTCTTTGCACTGGTATCCACATTATGAGACTATCCTATGGGCACTCTCTGATTAAAGGTTCTCTTTTTCTACAGCTCCGTAATGTACCATATATTTTAAAATACTTATGCATATTTTTTTCATTGTCCCCTACAGACTATTTGTAACATATTTGAACATATTGTGATATGAAGCCCCTCACACTGCATTATCTATAGATGCTTATGACCTACGGATGGTAACAAACCGCCTAGTGATGTGTACTCTCTGCGCCCTGACGAAGGAACTGTTGGCAAAAGTTCCACTCTGAAATGCGCGTCGGTGCTCTTTGTTGGCCTGATATGATTTATGAATTGTATGTTTGTAATTTTGTCCATACATAGGTTGTCTGTGTGTATTTCTGTTTTGTTCTTTTTTATTTGAATATTGTATGGTATGATTGGTGTTTGTGTATGTTGTGTTGTCATATTGTTTCTACATATGGTGTCTTATTTTTGTGGGGCTGTTCCTATGTGTACTATGTACAGTAAAATACTTTTTATACAAATGAATGTTATGAAAACTTTATAAAAAAAGAAATTGTTTCATAAAATAAACTGGAAAAAATTCCATTTGACTTGTGGGACAATGATGTTATCTTTATCATATGGTGTACCACTAATGTACTAAGTAACCTATAGGGAGAGGTCTGTTGTTATTATGATGTGAGCTTTGGGCACCATCTCCTTGTCACCTAAGGATGCTAAGGCGGCCTCTGCTTTCTCCCCTATGCTAACTGGGACCACCTCCTCCCCAAGCAATACACTGGCCAACTTCAGTGTCTGCCCGCCAGTGTGGGGCTGTGTCCTCTTGATGCATTTGGTATCATTTGGTATCTCCCTTCTTATGCCCATACTTGTAGCACTTGTGAGAAGTTGGCCTGATATATGCTGTCCACTAGTTATAGTGGGCACCTTGTATCAGTCCAAACAACCCCTTATGGTGATAGGTTAAAGACAACCTTTATTGAAAGCTATCCTAGTGGTAGCTATGGAGAGCAGCCTTCAGGCTAAGTCTTGAAGGAATGTAAAGCAGTTTGTTTTACCAGTCTATAATCTCTTGAATGACCAAATGAAAGGACGACCACACCAGGTATATATATTCAAAATATATGTATTTAAGATAAAACACACCCCTCTAGTCTCTTGATGAGACTGGAGTTTGAAGTACTTCAGTTACAAGTCAGCAATCAACAGTCATAGCACAAATACACGTTTGGGCCCTAGGGGCTTATCAAAACATATACCAATAAAGTGGTATAAGAACCATGACGGAACTAGACACAAGGCCTAGAGCCTGTAGAATCACTGGGACCCCAAGGAACCACCCAAGGTAGAGACACAGGGGACCCACGGGGGCCGTGTGCAGTGTGTGAACACAGCCACGGGTTCCCGTTAGCTTCTATGGGCAATGTCGCGGTTGGAAATTGAAAGATTAGGGACACTTAGACACGAGTCAGGAACAAACCCTTTTGGACTTAGGGAGTTCTAGGGCAAGCACCCACGGGAGCACCGGAGTACTCGTGTTACCTCACCCAGGAAAGCAGGGTGCATAGGTGTCTTTTGGTGTCGGGTCGCGTTGTCAATTTCAATGGGAGCTGGCGAAGAAGTGTTGCTGCCATGAAGAGAAGTGTCCAAAGTGATCCAAGCCTGGATCTAGGATGGAAGGATCCTGAAAGCAGAGGGGACAGAGTCTGGGTCACTTACCAGTGACCAAGGGCACGATAGACCAATGCCCACAGATGTCGGGTGCTTCAGGTGAGTTGATGGGTGTCTTGACTCTTCATCCATGAGGTCCAGGAGGTGCCAATGACAACCAGAAGCTGGATACGAGCTGTCCCACGAAGTCTGTCGAGTGCTGTGGTGTCGGTGACCAGATTAGACCCAACAAGCCTTGGCAACGGCAAGTCACTTTGAATCAGAGAAAGGACAGCGGTGCAGACCAGAAAGGTCTGGGGGACTCACCCAGCAAGGGTAAGTCGGGGCACATCTGGAGCAACTAGGAAAGCCCAATCAGAAGAGGAGTTGCCTTCGTGGGGACCTACTAGCCAATGGGCTAGCGATTGTGAAGGAGCCTCAAGCGGTCGCACTGGAAACTGGCCCACGGGTCACTCGTGGAGTGGACGCCAGAAATCTTTGGTGCAAGAGGTGCTCAAGGCTGGGGCTACTCGAAGCCCAAAGCTCAACTTCAAGGAAGACCAGGAAGATGATGGATCAGCAACAGATCACGGTGTCCAGGGGTCACGGTTCCACATCACCTACGATAGCCACGGGCCTCAGCTTTACTGTGGTCTCAGGGTAGCCTCGGGGAAGTCTGGAAATCCACCTCTGGTGATGCAAAGACTTCGGCGTCCGGCAGGAGCTTCAGTGATGCAGACCGGTCAGTTGCTTCTTTGGTGCCTGCCAAGCAGGGGAGTCACTTGTTGACCCAAAGGGAGATTTCTTTAGTCTTCTAGGCAAAGTAGAACGTCGAAGGTCCAGGATATATATTGCAAAGTTTTGTCCAGGGTAATCCAAAGTTGCAAGGACTGGGTTCCCATACTTATACAAAGTTTGGGGGTTGGAAATACTCTAGGGACCCACCTATGGGAGGGTTTGGAAAGAGGGGTGGTTACACCCATTTCCTTTGTCCAGTTTCACGCCAGAGCAGGGGCAGGTAGCCCCTGCAACCGGTTTGAACTGGACTATGAACAGGGACACCAAGTGTGCCTGCAGTGCAGGACTTCAAAGCTCTAGAGAGTGCTCCCGCCCAGCCCCAATACACATCTGCCTGTCTGGGTACATCTCCCTGGGACAGGAAACCTATTGTCCAGGCCTCCCCTGCCGGAGTTTCGGTCAGCAGCAGGAGGCCAGATCCGTGTCTGTGGCAGTGAGATCCATTTTGTGATGCCAGGGCTGTAGAAAGTCTTTACCGGGTAGACCAGTGTGAACATGTCTCTCCTTCTAGAAGGGTGGAATGCTACCCCTGCTGCCTGAACTGGCGGGGGGGGGGGGGGTAGTATTCCAAAGCTTTTGACACCAAACACGACATGTTTCCGTGCAGCCAGTCCAAAGTAAGCATTTACCACGAGGTTTTAATGCACCAAAGAGTATATGGTCAGGCTGCACCACAAACAGCATCAGAGGAGGTTATCCGAACGCTGCAGGGGGTTTCTGATCATGCAGGTGCACCCTCTCACATAAAAACCAAGAACTCTGCCTTCAGGATTGTTAAGGCCTGCCGCAGGAGTGACTTATAGCTTTTTTATGTGTGTGCAATGGTAGTGATATAGGTAGCCTATACCACAGTAAGGGGTGCAAGCACTACTTTACCCAGGCTGCAGTAGCAGACCTGTGGTGTCATTTTTGGAGTGCTTCCCAGAGGTGGCATAATACATGCTTCAGCCCCTGGTAGGCCTCTGAGGTACCTATGCCCTAGGTACATAGTATACCATATACTAGGGGCTTATAAGGCACTCCAGAATCCAATTAGAAATGTACCTAGTGTACATGGAAACCATTTTTACAGAGAAAGCAGATAGACTGGGGCCCTGAATAGCAGGATCCCAGTCCAACTAAGCCATAAACCAGCAAAACACCAGGCAAAACGTGGGGGCAACCATATAGTCAGATTCCATCTTCCTACAGCACTCAGTACACTGAGGGACAAACTTCTCTCTGTTCCTGTTGAAGAATTCCTTTTTTTAAATCAGGTTGCTGCTGGTTGCCTTTCTATGGGAACTATTTTAAGGGCCTGTGGATACATCATTTTAAGTTTTTCTCACCTCTCTTTCATCTGTTGGGGACCCTGCCCACCCTTTGGGTCATCCCCTCCTGATTCCCTCTTTTGGACCCTGGTGCAGAACCAGTAGTGAGCCTTCTTAGCAAACTCTCTGGGGTGAGTGACCTTACTATCCACTAGGTATTGATGCAGCTCTGGAAAACAATTCCTGAACATGCACTCCAAGGCAAATAAATTGTACAGCCAGTGCCTTACAAAAGCAATCCACATAATCCACCCATGACTGTTGATGCAATGTCTGGCTGTCACTAAACGCTTGCCTTTATATATCCATGGGATAAGATCGTATTTCCTGGTAAGAGTGTCCTTCATGGTGGGATACCTTATCCTGTCCCCTTTCAATAGGGCTAACAGTGCTTCCCTCCATTTGCTGGAAATGTGCTTCCAGAAACTGGCTTCCTAATCCTCCTCTGGGACCCTGTGCATCTCCAGGGCAACCAGTTGAGTGAAGCAGATTGGGTGTCAGATAATTTTACCATGTTTACAGCAGTAAGCACAAGCAGTTTATTACTGGTTAGCAGTGGCAAAGTGTGCAGAGCCAATCAAAAACAGATTCAGCAAAACAGAATGAGTGAAGGCAAAGGGTTTGGAGGAAACCATGGATGTCATGTCTAACACAAGTGTAGATGCAAACCCGGGCCTGTGCTAAGAACAGCACTTCAGTAAGAGGTTGAATAGGTGTTTGAATTCTCAGATCTGCCAGTCACTGCAGGCTGCTGACTTGCCCTTGCTTTAAAGGAGAAGATGAGATCACCACACCTGCTATACCTGCCTGTGGGTACGGTAGAAATCTGGGAGATCCCTGGGTCTCCTGTGCCAACTTTCTGAGTGAAGCCCTTGGAGGGCACACTGACTGTGTGCTATCTCCTAAGTGGCACCCTATAATTGCACCTCCTGACAGTTTATTTGTACTTGTGTCTGCAATCTTCAAAAAAGTTCCAGTGCAAAGGCAACTTGTTTCCTCATTTATATGACCAACACCTCTAGGGAAAGGAGGACATCCCATCTTAGGATCACACAGGTGCACATTTAGTGCCAATGAGATCCATATTGCTCAATGGGCCATGCAGGCGTCTGCAGCCCTTCCTGTAAAACAAAAGTGTCTTGGGGTGAAAAAACATATAGGAAATGCTGCTGCACACCAAGGTACTTTAAGTGATATGCTCTCCCCCCTGTTGCCCCCCCCCCAGCATAACTAGGGTTCCATGATAACTCAAATATTGAGGGCATTTTGGAGACCAGCCAAAAAGTCCTAGATTTATGGAAGCATTATCACCTTGTTTCGTTCACTCTTGAATAATCAGAAAATAAAGCATTTGAGCCCGTGAGTAGAATCCTACATTACAGACCATAATAAGTCTTTTGGGTGCCCTCATCAATGCAAGGTCCACAGTGCTACATGCACAAAACATGTAAGACTGTGTTCAAAATAATAAATTAGAGGTCCGATTTCCTACTAACACATGGTTATGACATTAGCCTAAGAAAAAAAATCACATGTGTGCCTTTCTACTTCCAAGTAATGTCAATGCTGTTAATTTGGTAAATTTTGCTGACTTTTCAATCAAATATCGGTTATGTTGCACCACTCGCTCCTAATCAGATCAAACCAGGAGAGTGGGAGTTGGGCAGGCCCTGTGGTAAAAGCAACGGCAGCTCTGAGGCAGCACCAGCGGACCAGCGCTTTCCTTCTCCAAACTTACCTTGTGTTTGGTCAGTTGGAGTGCGCTTTGTAGGGGACATTCTAGGCCACTGAGGGCCACTCAGTTTCTGTGGGGCCATTCTGCCATCCAAGTCTTCTTCGCAGAATCCTTCTGTAAAGTTTCTGGAGAAATACGTATCTTCCCAGTCCAAGATGGCCAACATGATTTCTATTTTTATCTTATCCCAAACAGTTATGGAGGATTTTCTGTGATTCTATTTCCCCTTCCTGTTCAGGGCCTATTCAAGAGAGAGTTTTTTGATGGTCAGTGTGCCGCAACATTTAGAGTTTGCTAGTTGTGTTCTCTTGCTCCTGGACTCAGCTTTCAGCAGTTTCCAACTGCAGCCCTTTTCCTCCAGTCCATCATCCTTCATGTTCCTGCACCTGTCTTCACTGTTTCCAGTCTGGCTGTCTTCTCTGGTCCTCTATATTTTGACTCCATTATTTTGTGGAGGTTTTTACCTTTTGGTATTTTTTTTCTTCTTTGGGCTTCTTCTGGAGGGCACTTTTCTGCTGGGCAATCACAAGTGTCTGCGGCAATGTGGCTACCGGAAGGGGTCACCCTTACCTCTAGCACACAAAGACTTGGATGATCAGGAGCTTGCACTGGGCCACAACTACAAAAGTGTGGTATACATAGTATGGGAACTGCACACGAGAAGTACAGGTAGTAAGAAGAGTCAGGGAAGGGTGTATATTAGCTCCCTTCCTATTTTTATTTTACATTAACGTGCTAGAGGCTTCTTTAGGGTCATGCAGTAAAGATGTTCCCAGAAATTGAACCACATGCAGTCCCGCTACTCCTACATGTGGACGACGCAGTTGTTTTAGCATTGAATGCAAATGGCCTCCAGAATCATTTAAATGGTTTAATGATTTTATGATAAGTCTGAACCTAAAGGTAATTCACCAAAAATCTCTTATAATGACCTGCAGCCCAAAGCGCACAAAGTCCAAAGGTCTTTTTATTGGGGGGGGGACTCTGATAGAAAAAGTACATTTTTTAAATTATTTAGATCTTTTGCTGGATGCGAAAAGGACATGGGAGAGGCTAATAAGTCAGAGAACGAAAAAGATGGGGGCAGCCTGCAAAATGATTTTTAGATTTGCTACAAGTTTAGGACATAAGCTGATGAAGGAGATGAACCAGCTCTATAGAAGTAAGTGCTTTTCAGTTGACCTTTATGGAACAGGAGTCTGGGGCTACGTTGTCCCAAGGAAATAGCAGGAAATTATTGTGTAATCTTTTAGCACTACCCCAAGTTACCTCAAGTGTTATTACGCACATGGAAACAGGTATGGGCTCCCTTAAGGATTATGTGGGTATGGTCCCATTATTATTATGGTTAAAGCTATGGAGCACTCCCAAGGCTGGTTTTTCGAGGAAGGTATTGGAAGGCTGTCTGAAATTGGATAACACGACTGCCATTCTGTGGCTGGTATACGTTAAAAACACCTTCCATGACTTAGGCCTGAGTTCCCTCTTTGACCCCCCGAGTGTATTGGACCCCGGACAAAAGACATGGAAATAAAAAGATTTGAATCATATAGGGAGGAGATTAGAATTGAAAGGTCTCATGATATGGGGTCAATTATTAGATATATGGACATTTCTAGTATTTCAGGTAGGGAATCTTATTTAACTTGGCTCACTAATCATGAGTATAGATTTTATCTGACTAGACTTAGATTAAATATGGTCAATTGTTTAATTGCTTTACCTCAAGAAGGCTCTTGGTTTGCTACCCTTCCTTATTGCCCATGTGAGGCCACATCCTCCCAATCTACTGTGCGCTTTATGCTTTTTTGCACTTTGTATAGCATTTTAAGAGTTTGTTTTCTACGCCCAGTTCTCTTGCACAAGCACTTTAATTCCCATAAAGAAGAGCTGGGATATCTCCAAACATGAGCTTTCCCAGAAATTTGTTTTTCTGTATTGAGTTACATTATTGCTGCTATAAAGCTAACGAGAAAATATGTGTTTTAATAACAAACTGTGGAATTTTGCTTCTAGGCTATTTTTAATGAATTATTAAGTGTAGGTCCTAAACAGCAAATAGTGTATGACGAATGGTATCTAAAAAGTTGAACTTTCACTTTTAAGTTTTACATGCCTGATAGTGAAAAACTCACAAATTACTTTTTCACTTCTGCAAAACTTACCCCTGCAATAGGATAACGTTGAGTTACTTTATTACATTTAATACGTGATAACCTTGGTTTGGGACAGGTAGAAATGTCATGTTTACTGTCAAATTAATTGTACATTGAAATCCTCTTTAATGGTAAAATTGGAATTTAAGTCAGAATTCTGAAATTGGCACTTTTAGAAAGGAGGCCTTTTCTTGTCCTAAACATGTGAGGCCTGAAGCCTGTTTCCTGGGTTACATGACTAGGTGTAGTTGCCAGTTGGCCTTTGTGTATTCATCCTAGACAGTCATACAATAGAGGGACTGGTCCATGATAGGATCAGCCATCCTAGAAGGATGAGGGGCAGAGCTGTGGGTGGCCCTATTTGCATTTCAAAGACACTTCACATTAGCATTTTGGCCCCCAGACATTCTGGGACCTGTGCAGGGAGGCAGGACATTCCAGACACTTCTGTGGGGGGAAACTCCAGAAGTTTCTTCCACTTCAAAGCTGGAACCAGCTATAAAAATAGAACCCAAAGAACCACTATATAGTTCACTTATGGGCCTGTGGAAGGACTCTCAGAGGACTACACTGCTGCCCATGACCTGCTGTGTAATTCAGAGGACTGTCCTATTACACTAAGAGGTGCCCTTAGGGAACTGCCCTGCTGCTTCAGACCTGCTTTTTTTTTTACTTCAGTCCAGGACTTCCAGAGTGACTCCAAGAGCTAATTTGCTGGCCTCCTGATAATAGCCCCAGGAACAGAAAAGTCTCCAACCATCTTGAACCCACACCTGAACTCAGCCTGAAGTGAGTCCTGACCCTCCAAGCGGTGGCCCTCCAGTCCTGTACCATTGGAAGTGGTATTAAAGGTGCCCAAGGTCAGGTCCCTGCTGGCAGACATAGAGAGATGATTTTGGCAAAAGAGAAGGCTAAAGTGAAGTTCATTCAAGGGGTTGATAGGCAACCTGCATTTTGCATCTAGAAGCATCCCGGATGGGATGGCCTTTGCCAAGAGACTAGCCCAGGTAACCACAAAAATCACCTAGGTTCACTACCTCATGAAACTTAACAAGGGGCTGAATATAGACTGACTAATTTGGGCTAGTTCCTGTGGCAACACAATGGTTCCCTGCTGTGGTGGGCCCCCTGGGCATCCAGTCCTGAGCTGTTCCTTTTCACAGATGCATCAGGAAGAGAAAGTTTTGGTATCATATTCAGGAAAGAATGGTGCACACAGAAATTGCCCAACGTATGGCTTAAGAGGAAAGTCACAGCTAACATTATGGTGTTAGAACTGTTCCCCATCGTGCCCTCCCTCTACTTGTGGCCCAATGACCTAGCTGAAAGAAGGGTCATTTTCTGGTCTGACAACATGGCTGTGCTACGGGCTATTAACTCACACTCTGCCTCATGCCCCATGTGAGTTTGCTGAAGGAGTTTGCTGAAGGAGTTAGTAAGAAGTTGTTTGTATAGGAACACAGAGTGCAGGGTGAAACACATTGAAGGGGCAAAGAATAATGCAGTGGATGCTCTTCCTCAATTCCAATGGCAATGGTTCTAGGCTGCATGGCCTCAGGTGAACACCTCCATTGCACCTTTCCCGCAACAGCTATTGTACCTCCTGCAGTGGACCCATGGCTTGCCAGCCTAGCTGAGCTTACACTTGCACCTAGATCAAGAATTAGTAGAGGAGCTACATCAGCATTTTCAGGATTGTGACAGCGAGCACCAACGGCAGCAACCACTTGTTGGCAGCAATACTACATGAGTTTGTTTTATGGGCCAGGAAAGAAGGAAAGAGCCACTCCTGGGAGACAAGCCACCTAGTAGCAGTGGCTCATCATGGCAAACTACAGGGTCTTCCGGACCCCACCACCTCTTTGCCCCTTAGTGAGGCTTCAAAGGGCTGGGGTCGCTCTGAGCATAGACAAGCTGAAAGTAGGGCACACATTGGATTTCCCATATTGAAGGACATGCTGAACTGTGTCCACAGTGCCACATATTCTAGCTATGAGGTGGCTCTCTTCTCAGCGGCCTTTGCACTGGCCTTCTTTGGGGCATTCAGGTGTGGGGAATCGGTTGCCAGGTTAAAGGGGGGCACCAGCCTGCATGGCCTGGCCCGGGAGGGCATCTCAGTCAGGTAAGGGTACCTAGAGATGAAGGTCCGCAGATCCAAGATCTATCAGAGGGGCGGTGCAGGACTTTTGGGCTGATCACATTGGGTACCCAACCCACTGTCCAGTAACACTGGTTAGAGCATATTTGGCCATCAAGCCCCCCACAGAGAACTATTTATTGTGCCACATGGACAGCACCCCTCTCACCCACCACCGGTTCAGCCCGGTTAACTCATTCTTATAGGATAGGAGCAACAATCACAGTCCACAAGGCAGGCCTCCCCCTGACAGTGTCAAGAAACTGCGCCAGTGGGATTTGAACTGCTACAAGCTTTACATCAGACCTTGAGCCATGGCCAACCAGGGGATCTTAAGACAGCAGATCCATGGGAGGGTCAACACGCAGAGGGCCCCAGGTGGCACACTCTTTGTAAATGGGTTTGCAGTGGTCTGTCTGGTACGACAAAGTAATCGGAAAGGAAGCTGCCGCCATCGTGCATCTGAACAGACGTTTTTGTGGGTTAAGTGCATACTAATGATGTGATGTTCTGTGAATACTAATTGTGTAACTTAATAAACAAGTTTGAAACAGGGCCCCTATTTTGCTTTATTCCTTGCCAGGGGCCAGAGTCTGGGTCATCAGATGCTCCTTTGTCGTAAGGGAGGCACAACTGGCCAAGTCAAGGAGCTGAATTCATGGATTTTCACACACCGGAATAATGTGGATGGGTTTCTCAGGCATGCAATGGGCAAACTTCTGGGATAAATTGTACCAGGGGCTAGCTGGCCACTTGTCAGCCCCAACATACTCATAATCCACCTGGGTGGCAATGATTTGACCACACTGGGTAGGTGCCCCCTGGTAATGGCCATGAAGGAAACACTGGTGGATATCAGTAGAGGCATGGGGTTGTGTGAGATTATATGGTCTGAGATTATCCCTGCAGGCTTTGTAGGGGGGCCAGATCAGCAGCAGCTATAAGACATCCCGCAGATGGACCAGCAGCTCCATGCAGAAATTAACAGAAAATAGGAGATGGGGTTTCATAAGCACAGCCTGATCAATGTGCAAACCAAAGGTTTCTTTTCAGGAGGACGGGGTCTACCTATCAGATTTGGGATGGATATATCCCTGCTGGACTTAGAGGAGCTCCTGGAGAGAGCAGAATGCAGGTAAAATGTGGGCAAGGCATCATTTGGTAGAGGGGGGTCCCAGGTGCCATGATAGCCTCCCCTGTGGGCTTGGCAGAGTTGCAGATTGATCCAAGGGTGTCTGGTGTAGAATTGAACCAAACAGGGAGCACAGAGGGTATGCTCCTGGCCAACTACCCGCAAGGCGTACGGCAGGACCCAGGGGAAAAAAGCAACAGCGCCCCATTAGTCCCACAGGCAGTTGTAAACCTGAACAACTGGGGGCTTGCCGAGTACTGCTCCGCCACCTGGCATAAGTTCAGTGTTAGGTAGTTACAGGGTGAGGACTCCCCGAGAGTATAGCACCCTTTGATATGTAATCCAGGCGCTATGTGGCCAATCAAGTGAACGGTAACTATAGGCTGCTCATCCACTGGCTGTCCTTGATCGCCAGTAAGCTATCCCTACATAGGCCTACATGTGCAAAATGAACCTGCAACAAGTTTCCTTAAACAAAATTTGGTGTTATGTCTTTTGTTGGCTTACTGAATTCATGTGTCACTTGAATGCTGAGGGGCGGAAAAGGCTATGGAGTATTGGTGCTATGAACAATGCTCCATCGCGGTCGGCCACAAGCTTCAACTTTGCCTTGCTCTCGCTTGACTAAATGTCCGCGATTGGCTCTTTGATCTTTTGGGTGCTATTTTCTACTTTAAGATTTAAAAATTCATAACTCTGGTTCTACTGACTGGATTTTTGTTATTTTGGTGGCAAATCATTTATTACAATTTACTCAATTTGTCTAAATCAGTGTGGGATTTCTCTTGTGCTGTGTTTTCCCTTTATTACTGTTTAAGTGCTGCATAAATACTTTACACATTGCCTCCAAGTTAAGCCTGACTGTGTTTGCGCCAAACTACCAGAGGGCTAATCACCGGTTAATTTAATGCCTTGTCATGGTTCACCCTGAAGAGAACTGTGGCTGTTGCTCGAGGAGGGATTCACGCCCTCAACCAATAACCCAATTTTATCACAATGTGGTGTAAATGACAGAGAAGGATGAAGTATAAAACACTTTAATTTCACTGACTTAGCTGGAGTTGGATCAAATACTAATTCTTGATTTCATCAAATAGATTAAAGTTAAACAGAAAAACAGTAGATATTCGGTTTTTAATAGGGTGAGCAGATTAGAGACCTGTTGGACATACTCTGTTTGATTTTGGCTAGTGATTGGCAAAAGAGATGCATGTCATAAACGGGGTGATTCTGAATACGCTGGTTTAAGTGAGATTCAGTAGAAGGAGCAGTGAGTGCCCATATGTGGTTACTGCCTTACTCTAAGGCTTGGCCAATGTAAATTTCAGCCTGCATCAGCTATAGTCCTACTTGAATGGGTGTGAGTGTAACATTGGTGAACTGAAACTGACTTACGTTTATATAGGCATGTTTTTGTATTTGCTTGCCTCTCAATGCACTTTTTTAAATGTTCCTTTTTCTCCTCCCACTTTGTAGTAGATAATCCCTATTTTCCAACCACACCCCTGGCCACTCCCCCACTAGACCTAAAACGTAGAACTACTTGTGCGTAGTTCAACTCACTCTCAGTTGAGAACTCTCTAAATAAGAGCTAAGACCAGCATAAATATAGATCTTCGCCCGTAGCTTTGAGAATTGCTTTTATAACTATGTGAAGCAGTTACAGAAGCACTACTACATATACTCACAAATGCCTTTCTAATTCGTCCCCTTAGCATTTTTCTATATATATAATTCAAAAATATTTTGCTCAAAGTATGTATGAAATATAAAAGTTCAGGATGACACAACACCATGTTGTGGCTGCGTGGGTACAATAAAAAGGAAGCACCATGAAAATGTAGGATCTTCTATTATTTTTTACGAAGTTCTACACAATTTTTGAATAGTAACAGACGTATATATGTGCTGATAGCATTTGAATATAATGACATGGAATTGCAAGACTATGGCAGCGATTTGATAGGAAAAGCACTTTTATTTTCTAATTTATGTACTAATCAAAAATGTTTGTCTGTATTTTAGTAGTGTGAATGTTGTAACTTTGTCGTGTACAGAGAGCAATCGAAGAGTGATAATTGTGTTTGAAATGTGCCAGATTTTTTGTTTTATATGCTGTTTATAAGTGTTAGTAAGTGTTTAGATTCACAGAGCAGGTGTTTAATTTGTTTTTCATTATTTTATTTTTGAGTCAGAGATTGGTTGTTAGTTTCATTTTACAGTCCAGTGCAATGTAAATATTAGTAAAGTGTTACATTACTGTTTTAGTTTGTTAGTTGTCATATCCATGTGTGTTTGATAGTGCAGAATCTTTGGTTGTTAAGTAGAGGATTAGTGTATGTGGGTGGAGTTATTTTAATGACATAGTTTTATCATTTCCTAAAAGGCAGCAATTAACGGATACAATTTCAAGTTTAATAGGCAAGTGTGAGCTATCTTAGCCAAAACACTTTGTATGCTCATGAATTAGGTCCATTATTTTAATGGGATAAATGCAACTAAAAGTTTAATGATGCAAAGTGCTGTTGGACAAAAACGAAGGACTGACTTAAAGTGACACACATGAGATGAAGTGCAGCAGGGAGCATTGTGTTCCCAGAAAACACTGGCAGACCTGTCAACTTGGCTATTTGTTTATTACTTGTAAAAGTGTGTCAACAGGGGAGGAATCTGGCAAACAGCACATACAATTATTCCAAATTGGAATTCCAGAAAAACGAACACTTATCAGAAAATCAAGTTCAATGCTTACCTTATCCCCACCCTGGACTCGCAACTTCTAGAGAAAAAAGGAACATTTGCATGTATAACACAAACTCGAGCAACGTTGATTGGCCGAAATCTTTAAAAGCATTTATGTGCAAAATGTGAAATCGACGCACATATTTCAAGCCTGCTGTATCAGTCCAGTTGGACAAACTTGGTTTTATTTGATCACCTTATTTACTTGAAAATGCAAATGTATTACTATGGGAGGGATATTTCTTATAAGTACAATTATGATGGATATCATAATTGTAAACATCCTATGTAGTGCAGTTGTGCATGCACAAGGGAAAGAAATTATGTTTTTGGACACATTAACGATCACAATAACAACTGAAGTACATTATTTTCATATTTTGAGCGTTTACTGAAAATATGCGAAAAAAACATAATTTCCCGAACACATCTTCAGGTAATGGCCTGTCCCAAAATGGGATTTGTTCCACTTGGGGTGTAGTCCTTGTCCAACTCTACAATCCTGCAATATTCTACTCTGATAAATGATTTTATCTGGCCAGGCTGCAACCAAAGGAAGGCATTGCTTCTTGTGAAAGGCATTTCAATCCCTTTGGCTTCCTTCCTCACTTTGGTAGTTCCAGGGCTTTAACTGGGATGAAAAAACTGGGGGGTCTCACTAAGGGACGTGGTCAATGTAATTAAGGGCGTGGCTTAACAACACGTAAGCTAAAAATCTTTTCTTAGCATAGTGTGCCGTCCGACTTGTATTTTGCCGTTTCTGTAATTGCATCTAGATCTATGATACAAGAAGTAACATCATACCTACAACTAGTGAGCAGTGTGAGCACGTGCACATGATGTGCCTGCTGTCACTGCAGTCCGGAAAAAAGGGACTGCCTGTGCCAGGGCACAAAACAGAGCCCGATGAGACCCGGCCCACTTAAAGCCATGGGTAGTTCATTAAATCTGGCTCAGCTGAAAGTAAGGGGTAAATGAGACCAGGAGGAGAAAAGACAGTTCCTCATTGCAATCATTGAAATCAAGCTGAGCAGGAGTTATGTAACCTGAAAGACTTGTAAACACAGCATAAAATGCATCTTCTATTGTGACTACTTTGGCCAACAGCACGTTCCCCTTCTCAATGCTTTAAGGGCCGATGTGTATCACTCAAGTTAAATCATCATCATATCTCTAATTATTTTAACACTGCCTTTTATGAGTTTCAATGCAGGTTTTAGGACATATACCCATCGCACTGGGTTCCACAAGTATTTTTGATATTTAGGTACATGACCTCCCTATGCTGTGTCAAGGGCCCACTGCGCAAAGTGCAAGCAAAATAAGACCTGTGAAAGGGAAGGGCTGGAGATCTAGACAGGGAAGCTGCAGGGTTTAACAACCATTCCAATATATCCACCAGATTGTCTGTGAGACATTGTTCCAATCCAATCCAATCAAAACAGTGAGCCAATTTGCATGGTGAACGAATGTGCATGTCTGGCAGCCGGCTTAAAATGGTTGCCAAATGTGCTTCTAAATGTGCTTCTAAATAAGGTGCCACAGGAAAATGCTCTATTAAGGTGATGGAAGTGGCAGAGGTAGAATGAACATAAGCATAAATGTGAGAAATGGGGGAGAATGAGAACAATGTACTGTGCCTCCTCCACTAGCCCCTCATAAGGTGCTTGACGGGAACTGTATGAGGGGCTCTTTGCCAGAGATCAATTGTTTCCCAAGCCGTAAGGTGAGGTGCGAGTGTAGGGCTGTGGAGTGTAGATGAGTGTAAAGGACGTGTGGGTAGTGAAAGATAAATGAAAAGGAGACTAAATAGTACTCAAAATTAGTTTTAATCGATGAGTCTACTTGCCCTGGCTAAAAACTGAGTTAGCACACCACCAATGTAAT
The DNA here is from genome assembly GCF_964204655.1 of Triturus cristatus. Taxonomy (NCBI): domain Eukaryota; kingdom Metazoa; phylum Chordata; class Amphibia; order Caudata; family Salamandridae; genus Triturus; species Triturus cristatus. Next base: position 628,293,445 of record NC_140591.1, read on the forward strand.
GTTCAGTGGTTGCTAGAATGTAAGGGTCAATATGTTTCTTGATTAGTTTATCACACCTGTGATCAATTAGCAATTCATCAGGACCATTAATGAACTGACTACCTCACACAGTGGTTGGCGTCCTAATTAGTATAAGGTGTAAACCAAGCACTGTAACAACCTAACATTGAAGTACCTTATGGTGATACTTACCCATTTGGGGTGGCTAACTAACTTCATCAAATGCTGGTAGAGGAAACGCTAAATTTTGTGTCAGTTTTGCAGAGGCTCCATGGCCAGACGACCTACCCTCGCTCTACCAGCTGATCAAGACACTTGGAGCCTTATTTACAATCAAGTGACTCGGCGCAGTGCTGCAAAGCATTTTTCTGTGCTGCACTGAGTCACTTACAAAGCACAGGGATGCGTCATAACTACAACAATAGGACAGATACCTGTGCTCCACCATGCACTGGCGCACAATTGGCTGCCATGCACCAATGCAGGCACCCTTGCAGTCTGGTGCAAGGGTGCCTGCGTTGCGAGGATATTGTTTTTGTGCAAGAAGGGATACCTTCCTACACATAAATAATCTGAAATTTTGTTTTTCAATTTCTCAGTGTGCTGCTTAATGCAGCATACATAAAAGTTGAAAAACTTCATTTTAAAAAAAAGATTGTTTATGTGCAGGAAGGGACACCATCCTACACATAAACAGTCACAAGAGATTAGTTTCTCGTTCTATGTGTGCTGCAAAATGCAGTCCGCATAGAAAGAGGAAAATAACAAGGAGAAATGAAAACATTCCTCCTCGTTGTGCCTCCATATGCCTCCCCTGGCGAGGCGTAGCATTCTGACGCATTCCCAAATTTACGATTTCCCGTGAGTCTGGGAATGTGTCAGGATCCATGGAACACCCCTTTCACTCAAAGTGCTGTGTGTAAAGGGGCTGTATTTACAAGAACAGGAAAAGACACGCAGGGTGGATTTGCCTGTCCTTGTAAATATAGGGCAGCAAGATGCGCCGCCGGTGCATCACAAAAAGTGACACACCGGCGGCGCATGGGTCTTGTATATATGGCCCCTGGTGTCCTTGATGTTTAAGTTAAATGCATTACTTTAAAGATATCTCACTAAAGCTTAACCTGATATCTAACCTGTAAAGGTATAGATATCCATGAAATGCTATGGCCTGGTCCAAAAAATGAGTTTCAAACGAGCGAGCCAGCAGAGGACGCAAATAAGTCAATAGCTGAAAAGGGCCGACCTAAAGTTCGCTTATGTGTATGAAGTGTATGTGTGCATTGTTATGTCTATGCAATTTGCGTGGTGACAAAATGCAGAGCGACAAGCTAAAGCTGTCCTTTGCCAGACCAGGAGATTGAAAATTTCTGGTCTTCTGATGACAGGTCCTAAAGAGGCCCCCATTTGGGTGATGCACATATGAATGGTTTCTCACCTGGACATACCCAAGCGATGATAAAAACATATCCATAACTTTAAATAAATGTGACCATTTCAAGTGTAAACACTATGTAGGTCTCAAGTGGCTATTACAAGTTTCCATTGTCATTCCGGGTGTGTCTACTGTATTTCGTGAAACCCTGAGAAGCTTTGGTGCTAGAAAGAGAGGGGCATATCAGCAAGGGCCGGCGATAATTATCGCTCAGCGCTCTTAGCGTTAGGATAATTATCGCCGGCCAACTCTGAATTTTATCACGGAGATAGCGTGCTATTAGCAACGCTTATCTTCAAAGCGATAACATTCAGAGCGCAAGCTGCCACATGTGCGATTATCGCTGGAAATCCAGCGATAATCACACAACTTTTGGCAATAGCTTGCTGATAGGGCCTCACATACTTAGCCATGATATCCACCTTCCATAGGATATCAAGGCTAAATCAGTTTCAAAGCAGGCGTAAGGAAGGTAGCGATAACAGAGGTTATCGCTACTTTTCTTGTCGCTATGCTGCTTTGCGTGAGGCTTGATAATAGGAGAAATGTCGCTTAGCGACATTTCTCCCGTTATCCTGGGGAGGAACGCCCACTTTGCATCTCATTAGAGATGCAAAGATGGGCGTTAAGGGAAATGGCGATAAGGCAAGGTTTCACGTGATAGCGTGACCTTGCTGATAAGGCGATAAAATGATCGCCGCTTTTCGTCCGAAAACGGAGGCAAAAGCAGCGATAATTTTTTATCGCCGTATTGCTGATATGCCCCAAAGTTTTATACTTTTCCAGTTTTAAACATGGAGGCATACATATAAGACAGTCAAAATTAAACTCTCGAAACCCATTTTGCAGCTTATCATTAACCTAAAAGCTTTAGGTTCCGCTATTAATGAAAAGATGCCGTGTGAAGGTGCAGCCTGTGGATGAAAGAGCTTGACCGCAGTAATTAAAGAGACATCTCTTGTCTCTTACCTGACTTTTAACTTCCTTTTCGCCCTTTCTATCGTAACCTTTGTCTAATCAGAGTTTTACTGTATCCATATTAAAAAATGTACACATTCATCTGCTTCCGTTAGATGATTTCGAAACCAATGAGGTGGCCAGCCTATTTAAATATCATACATAAAAATGTTGATTTCCCAAGAGCGATAACCTTTTCAGTGCACATCCACTTTTGAATCATAGTTTAATTTCTACAAACCTGGCAACAAACACTGCCACTCTGTTTCTGGCCCAACTGTATAATGGCTTGGTTGTCCCTGGACTCTGATATATAGTTTTGAACATTAACATTACTGGTGAGTTTTTGTATTGTTGAAAAAAATCACTCTTTATTCTAAGATTTTGTTTCAAGCATTTAGAGAGATTACATTTTTGTCTAGATCAGTTTCTTGAAATATCACGAGTTATTTTTTATCATTATTTTTCTCCTGCAAATGATTTCACTCGTAAATTGCATATGGCGACCTTAGCTGCCAATCAAGCATGAATGCTGCAAGAATTGACAGCCTGGGGCACTGATTTTGGTAAGGATTCTAAAGTGGGGACTTTAATGCCACTCGGCTGCTTCCTGCCCTTTTATGTTTATGGTGTCTTTGTGGCAGCTAAACATATAGAACAATGAGCCAGAAAATGATCTGCTGACACCTGTCACTTTTATGTCACAATGTTAGTGACAGTTTGTAGCATAAGTAAGAAAAAATGAAATACAGCTGAAGAATCATATTTCCCTTGATAGTGACACCTTTGGGTAATAGACTTGAAAGGCTTCTGTGGAAGCTGGAAAATATGTTCCAAATAATGGACGGAGATGGGAAAGGACATGAACGTTAGAACTGCCCGAGACTCAACAGGGAGGTTAGAAAATGTTGCAAAACATAACCTAGAAATCAGTGAACTGTGCCATTCATGGTTAGGTAAACTACGGATGGCCTGCAGGTCTTATGACCTAGCATATCACACCACTCATGTTATAATAATAATAATAATACTGATACTTGTAAAGCGCGACAGCTACCTCAAGCAGAGGTGTCCCTGGGCAGGGGTGGCTGGGGGTAATGGGCCAAAGGGGCATCGCCATACCACCCTGTGGGGAGAGGCAAGAAGCGAAGAAAAAACAACCTGCAGCTAGCAAGAAATGACTGTGTGCTGCTCTCTTGTTTGTAATGGGACAGCTGTGATGAACTTTGCAGATGTCCTGCTACGCATGTGTCAGCTGGACAAGGTCTTCTTCGACCTTCCGGCACAAGCTACAGCACTGAGATCATGGCAGAGGGTGCGCCAAATTACAATGCAGTGGACAAGGTTGCTTTTCGGGCGCTTACACAATGGCCCTGGGAGGAGTTAACAGAACTCCATTAATTTCAATGGCAGGGGATGGCGCAGGTTGATAGGGAGATCGGGGTGGTGGGTCGCAACAATTTAATTGTCATGAGAGGGAGCGGGTTGTAGGAGGGGGCAGCTGGCTGCTCTCTTCGTTCCTCGCGCGTTGTGTGCTTTCACTTTTGAAAACGTCATGCAGCTGAAACTGAGCCTGATCCCTTTCTCTTAAGAGGGCACCTCTCTCATCTATTTTGTTGCAGTGCATTCCCAAAAGAAGAATACAGGTTGGCACCTATGTTCCCTTTAATCTGGGATTATCCTGGATTGTGTTATTTTTTGCTATAGCACCCAGGTCTCTGCACACATGTAAAGTATATGGCATGTACAAAGTAAACACATGCATTTCACGATGGATGCATAATGTGGCCACACGGTATATGGTGAACCAACCCACCAAGCAATTTTATTTTGCCCTCAATTGGCTGATGTTGTTGCACTTTCAAGGGAGACCAGGCTACTATTATACCTTTGTGGATTATTTCCGTGTGGTTGAGCAGTCTCCTGGTGTCCACACTGGAGAGTTTGTAGTTTTTTTTATATAGCACAAACTCAACCCAAAGGTATTGCCTTGCTTTTCGTGAGCACCCTATCTACATTACACAAGGTTAGATATTTTTAGGCACCAAGAGGTTAAACGATTTGCCCTGAATCACATGTTACTGAGCCAGCACTGAGGTTCAAATGTGGTTCCCCAATTCCAAAGTCGGCAGCTCTACGCTATAGACAACAGGGCAGGTTTGTGTTGGTGGCACTAGATGGAACAATAGGCTAGTACATGCACATAGCAGAACCTCTGCTTGTGTGTGGGACAAGTGGTGCACTTTTCAGAAAGTGTCCATTTCCTCGAAAGTAACTTCTCCTATAACCAACTGCATTACAGATAGGGAGGGGCTCCCAGGTGCTTCTCATATGGAACATGGGCTAGCAAGCTGCATGATTCAGCGCGCTAGCACACAATGAAATACAATGACCACTGGGGAACCACCAACTATCGTCACCTCTGTGGTCTGTGCTAAAAAATGGAGAGGGGGTACACTACCACAAGCTGGCAAGTCTTGAAAAGAGAAGATATTTCATTTGTCCAAAACGGCAAACCCTCTTTCTGTAGCAACCAAGAGCTCTGTAAATTATTGGTTTATTTGTTGGGGAGTCATAAATTGTGAGCTGGAATGTGTTCCTCCCTGGTGACTGCTGCCTGCTGGAGTGTGTAGAGTGAAAAAAACAGGAATAAAAGCCACACAATATTGAGGAAGGGAAAGCTGGTCTAAATTTTAGATTGTGACATTCACATTTAAAGCAACTAATTTTCTTTTTGTGAGGTTTTAATTGTTAATTGACAAAACCTACAGAAGGCAATTTCAATTGCTTCAAATGTGAATGTCACCATCTAAAATTCAAGACCATATTTTCATTCCTTAGTACTGAGAAGCATTGTGCAAGTTTACTTTCGCACTACACACTCCAGCAGGAGTAAATTCCAGCTCAAAATGTATAACAACAATAATAATGAACTACATTCCCTAGACGCTGGTCAAAAATATTTGTTAATCATTCTTTGCACGGGCGCATCTGCTCTCAATGGCAGGTTTTGTGCAAAGGTGATCTGACAGTCAAACTGTTTATAGCTGCCAAGCCTTCAGATTACTTATGTGCAACATTTCCAAAGTTTCAGTGTACTTATGTCCAATTGAGCAAGTTGCACATAACAGTAACTGTTGTGTTTAAATATTTCAACACTACAGGTTTGCAACTGTTTTTTAAACCTGCTTTCTTAGTCAAATTTCCTTTAAAATGCACCATTTTCCACTGTTTCCTTCGCAATTTTCTCTGGGGAAGATCCCCCCAAACACCCTTTCTGTCGGTTGAACTTGTGCTATTTGCAAGCCCGCGATGTAACATACCTAAATTTAACGCCTCACCTCTTTCAAATGTCACCAGCTGCCACTGGCCTGTGGCTCATGCTCACCCTGCCCATTTATGCCCTTTTTAGGTTGAGCCTTGGTAGTGCGCATGCGCAGTCTGAAAGACCTGCTGTATCTAATAAAGGACTTTGCTCCCGCCCCTGCTTCCTACTGGTTCAGTAAAGTGTCACTTTTATTTACTGCCTCATAACTGATACAGGCAGCTATGCCTCCCTTCTGTGTTTCCTTACGGGAGCACCGACCAAGTACTGTTTTACTATGCTTGCATTGCTCTTCTGTTCTTTTGGAAGACCTCTTTCTGATTTTGCGACCATCACGTTTCGTCCGGGACCTCGCTGTCTCCGTCTCTCCCACAGCACTTGCTTCTGTTTTTGGAATGGTGGATGATGGTCCGGGTTGCATATGTGGCCACACTCAAGGCAGCAGCGGACTGTGATTACATGTAGTCATCTCTGCTGCTTCTAAACGACTTACTTATTTTGTGCATTGGGTGAGTCACATGTGCGCTGGAAAAGGAAGCGGCAGGCAGACGATCCCAGAGCGGGGGCAGCACCTCAGAGCATGAGAGTTCAGCCATGAGACGTTCAATGAAGGCAGCATGTGATGGGAGGGGGCACCGTGCATAGCTCCCATTCCACTGCCTCTTAAGGTGCTTTCACGGATAGTTCAGCAGATAGGATTGCTTTATAAAGGTTTACTTTTAACATTAGGGTCTTGCCCATATTGTACATTAAATCAGGTGAGCCCATATACTCTTACCTTTGCCTAAGCTACCTTTTGGATAAAATACATTATTATTCATTGGGAGCTTGTGTCCGTGATCCGTAACCTGAACCTATCTACCTTTCATAAATTAGGAGCCCATCTCAGCCTTATCAATGTACCATGAGAGTGCAGACGTTTATCATCATGTTTGTAGTGTATTTTGTGTGTTCTCATGTGGTTATCTGTCTTTTGTTTTGAGCGGTCGCTGGGTTGTGTTTCTCCTTCTATAGCTGAATGCGGAAATTAAATACCTTGCAATATGATATCAAGTCCTGTCTGATCCAAAATGGCCCGCGCATAATGCTGATGAGGAGCTGAGGGGTCGGTAAGTGAGGGGTCATTCAAAGGGTAGTACGGGAGGGAGGTTGTGGATATGGCAATGATTAAGTCAGTATAGGAACTCTTGCACCCCTAATGATATTATCACTGTAGCAGAACCCCTTATCATTTCCACCAGGTTTTCACCCCAATATGCCACTACCACTGCGGCATTACACACCACCATATAACTATCTTAAGTAGCCCTCACTGCCAGCTCTTATCTAACCAGAACTTCTATTAGTTAACTTCATCTATAGCAGCCCCTCCCAACACCTCAATCCCTGTAAATGTCACCCAAGAACTGCAACCGACTAAACTCTAATTTCCCATGCCTACCACCCCTTTGCACCCTCCACCCCCATGCCAGTTCACCCCTACATTGCTGTAGCCTTGGAGGATCGGCTCTCAAGAATTAGAAGAGAGAAGGATTTACCAAAGAATAACAAGTGAAACTATGACCTAGAAATGATGGTGTGACAAGGTAGGGCTGCAGTTACAAGCAACCACAATGAGATTAAGATTTTTATTTGAATACGCGATAACAAACCTCTAAAGGAAAAGTGACCCCAGTATAAATCAGCAAAAGAAGAAAAAGGTATATTAATAATGACATAAACCAAGCCTAACTGCTAAATATAACCAGTTCTCCCACATCATAAATTGTTAAGCTTCCGTTATCCCAAAATGTAAATAAATATGCACATTTCACGTTACACATTTGAACAATGGGCACATCTACTTAAAATTGTACATATAAATAGTTAATAGCTGATAAAACTTCTTCATATTTAGACACTGATACCAAGTCCACGATACAGTATTGAAGTCTTGTTTCTTGACTAAATATTTTCAGCCGTTTTAGTGGTAATTTTGCAATACAAGTTCAGCGTTCCATTCCATGTGGCAAAATGTACCCCTAACATCAAGAGATCAGTTTTACCAAAATTATGTGTAACGTATATGGCCGATATCAAGGTTGGCAAGCAGGGTTTGGCATTCCACTAACACTGCCGCAGCCCTTCCAGTCTTTCCAACACACAACCCCACTCCACATAATTCCAGTACACTCAAAACCACACAGTTACTATCCACATAATTCCATTGCACACCAGACCCCATAATTCCACACATCCACTCCACATTACACATTTCCGCAACTAACAAATCCAAACCAAACCACATAATTAAACTCCACACCACATGTCTACTCAACTCTATATATAACACATGGGTAAAAAACATTGTCATTTACAGCGCCGATAGTTATAATTCATATTGGCATTGCACAAAATGAATTCAACTTTGCAACATGGCACATAAATCCTGCCATATAATAAGTCTCCACTCCATGCCACATAATACCACTTCGATACATCCCACATAATCCCACACAAAGCCATACAATACAATGCCACACAATTTTACACCACACACCATAATTACTCTCCACATAATACCAGTCAGCACCACATAAATTCACTCCACATTAATACACTCTACTCAATACCATATAAATACACCCCACATATAAATGCACTCTATGCCACATACTACCAATCAACATAAATGCACTGCACACCTTGTCACATAATTTTACTAAGCACAATTTCACTCAACGTCTCACAAATCCAGCCCACACAATTCAACTCCACACATTTCCAATACACACCACATAATTCCACACCAAACAACATATTTCAACTACACAACACAACTCCAGAACACACCACATGCCTCCAATCCACACCACAGATTTCATATCATGCCACAAAATTTCACAGCACATCACAAAATTCAACTACACACCACTTCACAACTCACAATACCAATCTGCATAAATAACTCCATAACACACAATCTCACTCTACATAATTCCAGTAAACTTAATCTAATTACTATCCATACAATTCCACAGCAAACAATTCCAATACTACCCAACCCTCCCTCACAGTTCCACCAACCCTATCATCTCTACCCCACATAACCCCTGCCTCTCTCATCTCCCTCACACTGCCACTACTCCATCTCATCTCGCAATCACACTGCCCCCTCCCATCCCCCTCACACTGCCTGTCCCCTCTCTATACTGCCTACTCCCACATGCTATCATCCTGTACCTTTTTGTGCTGTGCTGCTCCTCCTTTCACCTCCCCCACCAATTGGTGTTTCTCCCACTTGTCCCTCTCTCTCTCTATTACTCTCCCTCCCACCTCTCTCTCTCTCCCACTCTTCCCATCTCTCTCATATGGATACATTTAGGTCTTTGAGCACAGTTTCTTTCCCCTGCCTTGTCAAGGTTTATGTTCCTCAAACCCATGCTCTCCACCTCTTCTGTGTACACAGATACTCCCTCTTTAAGTGTCTGCCACCACCTCTCCTCTTCTTTCTCTCTTTTTCACATACTCTTTCTGCTTCTCTGTATGAAGTTTGTTCACCACCTAGTGCACAAACTACCTATACCTCTCTATCTTCCTTTCTATCTATTTTCTACAGCTCTTGCCCCTATCTATTCACAAAACCACATAATTACACTACACAAATACACTATACACTGCCCTATTCCACACCACACAGTCCCAGTCATGCCCACATAATTACACAGCACACTACATATATCCACTACAAACTAAAACACATAGGTAAAAAACATTGTTATTTATAACGCTAATAGCTCTAACTCTCGCAAATCGAGACCTATTGCATTGCCAATGCGTGGTGATATTAATTATTCTGACATGGTGGGCAGGTCACTGTGTTGGCTAATGGTTGCTGCAACAGAACTGTTTCTGTCATTTGCGGCCAATCCGAGTATGGTAAATCTGCAAATCAACAGCCCGAATTTGGGAATCTGCAATGGACGATAGACAATAAGAGAAAAGGCTCCTGTAAGATATTTGGTTGTTGGTTGACTGGGGAGGGGAGGGTAAGTCCTGGTAAAGCAGCAACCACAATCCTTCTCAGGGTAAGGCACAAGCAAACCCCAAATTAACCTGTGCTCACCCACTTGGTAGCTTGGCACAGAGCAGTCATGCTTAGCTAAGAGGCAATGTGTAAAGTATTTGTGCAACAATTCAAACATAAAACAGTGAAAACACACCACAAAAGGAGCTCACAATAGCTTTAGAAGCAGAGTCATCTTTTATACATAAAACAAGCCCAAAACAACACAAATCCAATTAGTAGAACTAGAGATATTAAATTCTAAAGTTTTTTTGTAAGAATAGTGCCAAAAAGCACAAATCGCTATTTGGGATATCTGGTCACACCAGAATGGGACAAAGTCATAAGTTTAGGCTGACCATGATGGAGTGCGGGCTGGCTACAGGTACCCAGTTAGATCCGCTAAATAGAGTGCTTAAAAATCCTGGTTGAGGAACATTGTGTGGCACTGTGTGAAGATGTTTCACGCAGCTGAAGCAATACATCAGGTCTGAGCCTTGGTGAGGCTGCGGAGAGCAGTCCTGTTGTGTTATTATCGAGGATACCATCAAAGGGGTTCACGATGCAAAGTCTAGCATTGGTGATGCGGCATGCAGCTAGTGATGCATTGGTTCCGAGGAGCTGCAAGGCTGCTATGCAGAGTTCAGCATCATCATCGTTAATGGTGCCGTTGATGAGAGATGCTGTGTATGCGCCATGCTGCCGGGCGGATGTTCTGGTTCTGAAAACTGCGGTGACCAATTCAGGTCTTTGCGACTAACCCAATCCATGCAGCAGTGGTAATGCATCTGTTCTGCTTGGGGATGTGCCGGTCAGCCGAGGAGATGTGTTGGTTCTGCTCAAGGATGCATCACTCAGCAGAGAAGGTGCATCGGTTCCTCTGGCAACCACCTTAGACCCTCTTCCAAGGGTCCAGTACTGGATTGCCACTAAGTGGCAGTCTAGACTCACCAATGGTAAGTCCAGGTGCAGGTGAACGGTGTTTAGAAGCTTATTATGTCTCTGAGGCTTCAGATCGAGAGGCTATCCAACTAGCCCTTGGATTACTCTGGGTTCTGAGTTCAAGAGATACAGGTCCAGTCCTTCTCACCCAGGCAAGAGGACAGCAGATCAGCACAGCAAAGCAGAGTGGTTGTCCTTCAGCAGTACAGCAGACCTACTTTCTGGCAGAGTATCCACAGGTCCAGAAGTGTACTGTTTTGGGGATGTCTGAAATCCTTCTTTTATACACAGTTGTGCCTTTGAAGTGGGGAGAAGCTACTAGAGGCATGCCTTTGAAGTGCACAGATGCCCTGCCTTCCCTGTCCTGGTTCCAGACTAACTACTGGAGATACACATATCTTCATGTGGAAACAGGGCACAGCATGTTCAGGTGTAAGTGAGGCTGGGCCCAGACTCTCCCTCCCATCCTGCCAGTGAGGATCCACGTGATCACACCTATGCTCCAATTGTGTGTGGCTGTCTAGGAGAAATACATAAACCAAACTGCCAACTACACCCAGTCATGTGACCAGAGACAGGCTGTAGGCACCAAATGGCTAAGGAAAGAAAATGCCTACTTTCCATAAATGTCATTTTCAGAATTGAAATCCAAAATCTGACTTCACCACAAGTTACCATTTTAAATTAGGATTCCAGAGGCACCAAACGTGAATCAGGTATATCTTACCATTTGGAAATTGCACTTTTTTAAAATTAATTATTTTTTATTGAAATCAAGGTATGGCATTTGATAGAGGTAGTTTATACATATCATGGCAACAAAGTTATGCTACAGGGGAAACACAGAGCGAAATAATTACAGAACACGAATATTGTAATCACAGTTCGAACGTGCTCAAACCTCATGCAACGGTTTCTTCCCTCGTCTTCGGAGGCTCACAAATCCCTTTCCTGTGGGTGTTGCACGTGTCCCAGATCTGCGACCACTTGGTGCGGCACCCCCTAGCTTCATATATGGTATTTTCTGTGACCATGCACCAGTCCATATCTTTACCCCAGTCCCCTATACATGACGAAATCTGAGCCTTCCACAATCTCAAGATGTTTTGCTTCGCCACCATCAATACCAAAGTTTCCCAAATTCGCTCCCTGGAGTTTAGGTAAATCGGACCCCAGGTGTTTAGAATAGCCAGCTAAATATTACAGTCAATCTTCTACCCCCACACCCCTTCCATGATTCTCAGTAGCGCCGCTCAATACCTTTGGATACTCGTGCATTCCCAGAGTGTAGGGATAAAGGTGCCCTCTAGCCCACATTGCCTAGAACAGCCCCCGTCTGTACTATATCTCATACGAACCAGTAATGGACCAGACAGGAAGGACCTATGCAGGAGCTTTAGCTGCACAAGGTAAAGCCTGGAGGAAATAGCCACCTCCTGAGGGGGGACACTGCTGCCAGCCACTCCTCGTCATCCAAACCTGCTACGTCATGGTTCCATTTTGCCTGCAGCCGGACCAATGGATCTGTTGTGTTGATGATCAGCCTTTTGTAAATGAGTGATGTGGCCTTATCCGGCAAGTTACCATCTAAGACTCTATCCTCGAGTGGGGAGGACTCGAGGAGTGACTCTCCTCTAGAGAGTTTAGCAAGTAAAGCATGCCTGATTTGCAGGTACCTGATATATTCGGATCTCACCAGTTCGTATTCATCCTGCAGCTGAGTGAAAGGAATTATATTACCTGACTTCCACATGTCTCCCACCTTGGATATGCCTATGAGATCCCAACAATCAAAACCCTTTGAGGGGATCAGTCTGCCCAATTGCTCGCTGTGCCAGAGTGTAGTGGCCTGTGTAATCTTGGCATCCCACTCTAAGCTTTTTGTGGCGGCCTTCCACACTTGCACCACATGTCCAGTGGGGGCGGTCAAGGCTGGCTTCAACTAACGCATGTATAGTGCCCCTTCAAAACTCCCTCCCAGCAGGAGCCACCTATCAATCTGGAAGGCAGGGTCGCCCTGCGGTCTGTGCATGCACTGGTTAATTGCTGCAAGGTGGGACGCCCAATAATATTTCCTAATGTCTGGTAGTCCAATTCCCCCATCGAACCACCCCAGCGTTAGCTTGTGTGTGGCGATACGGGGGGACCTTCCCTTCCAGAGCAAGTGGCGTAGGAGACAGTCAATTTCCTTAAAGTACAAGGATTCAACGTAGTGTGGAGTGTTCTGCAAAGCATGTAAGGATCTCAGTAGGGACATCGTATTAAATAGGGCCGCTCGTCCCAAGAGGGACAGAGGGAGCGATTTCCAATGCCGGACGTCAGACTTGAGACGCAGTAGGGGCAGCAGGAGATTGCGCTCAGAGAACCTGGACGGGTCCTTAGAGACCCAGATCCCCAGGTATTTGAAGCCGTCAGTACCCTCCACTAGCTGAAATCCCAGAGGGAGCGGAGGCATCGCTCCATGGAGGACATAGAGCACCGACTTGGTCCAGAATATTTTGTAACCAGCAAATTTGCCAAACAAGCAAAATATATTCAGGACCCTGTTTAGGGAGGCAGCCGGTGATGCCAGATAGAGTAGGATATCGTCCGCATATAGCGATATATGGTCTTTCCACCCAGAGGCCCACTTTAGGCCCCTAACAATCGGGTCCCTGCAGACCCACATCGCCAGTGGCTCGAGGATCAGGGCAAAGAGAAGGGGGGATAAGGGGCAACCCTGCCTGGTGCCCCTGCCAAGTACGAAGGTGGAAGATTTCCTGTTATTGACCACTATTTGGGCTAACAGCTGCTAGAAGAGGAGCCCAACCCATCTAATATATTCCGGGCCCAAACTGAGTTTATGGAGTACTGCAAACATGTAGGACTACTCAACGGTGTCAAATGCCGCCGCCGTGTCGAGATACACCACTACTGCGTCTTCCCGCATTGTAGCAGCTTGGAACAACACCCCATGAAGCCTGCTCAAATTGAGGGAGGTGTTCCTAGCAGGCATAAATCCTGACTGGTCCAGACAAACCAGGCGGACAATGACCCTTAGCAAACGAGAAGCAAGGACATTTGCCAGGACTTTAGCTTCACCATTAAGTAGTGAGATTGGTCTGTGGGAGGATCACTTGTTGGTTGGTTTGCCCTCCTTATGGATAACTACTATATTAGCAAGTCTCTGGTCAGCGGGTAGTAGCCCCACCTCTTTACTTTCGAGGAACATTTTGGTAAGATAGGGGGCTATCTTACCCGCGGTAAGTTTAAACAATTCGATAGGCAAGCCATTAGGGCCCGATGCTTTCCCTCCATGTAAATCATGGATAGCTTTTTCAACCTCCGTTTCAGTAATGTCTAGGTCGAGATCAAGACGCTCATCCTCGGTGACCGATGGTAACGAAGTATCTTGCAAAAAGGAGGATGCCTCCTCCTCTGTGTGTCGATTCTGGGACGTGTAAATGGCCTGGTAGTACTGGTCAAAGGCGTCAGCTATAGCTTGTGGGGCGGAGAGCAGGGTCCCAGAGTCCGTCTCTATCTCAACCACCACAAGGTGGGCCTGGTGTCTATGGTCTAACCAAACCAGCAATTTGCCAGCCTTGTCTCCGACATCGTAGATTCGACTGAGTGTGGCTCTGTGATATGATTTGGCAGCGTCTGTGGCTAAGTCAGTGTATTCCTTAATTTTAATATGTAGCTCCTGTCGTACCTCCTCCGAATGCTGCACCCGAACTGCCCCTTCTAACTGTATAATGTCTGTCTCCAAGCGGGTCATGCCAACATGCTTCTCTTTCCGCAGGACCACGATTTGGGCCAGGGCCACCCCCCGAATGGCAGCCTTATAGGCCTCCCACAGAAACACCGGCAATTCTACTGACCCCTCATTCTCCTGAAAGTGGAGGTCCAAGTCGCCCAAAATCTTATCGCTGATCTGGGGAATCATAAGATACCATGGGGTGATCGGGGCCTTATGGCCTACGATGGGCTTCCCCACCTCCAGACGACACAGAATTGGTGAATGAGCGGAAATTCCCCTGGCTAGGTGCTGTATTTCTTCGACACTGTCGATCTGATGTGCTAGGATCAGGACATAGTCAATACGGGACATACTGTGGTGTGCTCCTGAATAGAACGTGTACTATTGCTCAACCGGACGCAATTTCCTCCATACATCCACCAGGCCCAATGCCCGCAGGAAGCTGTGGATTTGCATTTGGGATGGGGGCAGGACCCTCTGGGGCCAACGATCAAGGTAGTCCGAACAATGGAGTTAAAGTCTCCTCCGATTAATACTCTGCCTTCCGGTAACCCTAAGAGGAGATCCACAGGGTCCGCAAAGGCCTGTGTGTGGAGGCCCAGCGGCACATAGACAGAAAGGAGGTTTATTTTACTCCCCTCCCAGGTCCCAGAGGTAGCAACAAATCTACCAAGGCTATCTGTACAAACAAGGTCAATTGTCATGGGGAAGGATTTCCGTACCAGTATACCCACACCCCGGGAGCCGAACCCAAATGCTGAATGCGCCACCAATTTGAATCCCTATCTCGACATGGCCTTACAGTCATTAACTAGCAGTCTCTCCACAATGTAACTGTCCCATAGCACAGTTTGGCAGCGGGCTCAGCTACTGAATTTACCCAGCTGCTGCCCAGTCCAACAGGCTAGCGATTAGAGGCCAACACAGAAGTATCTTAACATACAGAGATGGCCGCGAGGACGTGAGTCGGCTCGGCTCCCGCGTCGAGGTCTGCCTTCACAGAGATATTGGGACTTTCCAGGGTGCCAACAGACCTCAGTGTGGCGCCCCTGGATGCCTGATTGATCGCGCCTACCTTGGATCCCTTGGGGTGCAGGGACGAGTGCTCAATCCCTCTTGAAGCGAGAGGGGCCCAGGAGCAGCCGCAACACCAACATGGCCGCTAACGAGTAGCACTGCCGAGCCTCCCGCATCGCGGTCTGGAGCAGTGCCGACACTTTCAGCCAGCAGCGGTGTAACTCGAGCTTGCACCGTCAGCCTCACCCGTCCCCTGGAACGGAGGCGACCGGAGCCACAAGCGGAGACCCAGCACCTCCGGTGAGGCGCTGAAATCCACAAAATGGCGGCCACCTCGGAAAAACGGCTTTGAGGCGCGACACCCGGCAAAAATGGCGCACTTGAGATCTGAGCAGACGACCAGTGTGAAGAGTGAAGCGAGGACTTGGCGGCAGAATAACTAATTCAGCGCTATGCGGAGGCTGGGACCGGCAGAACACGGTGAGAGTGCCTGACCCTGCTTGTGAAATGCAGGCTTGTGCAAGAGCTGGGGACCAAGTAATTGCCCCCAGGGGACCGCGCTGTTGAAGGGATGTTCGGCAGACCCTGAAGGGAAGCGCAGAGGCCTGCATGAATATTAGACCATTGGGCTGCCGGTTTGCCTGACTCCTCGCGCCTGACTTTAAAGTGGCACCTGCAGCTCCATTACCCCACACAGGCCTGCAAATGGTTTTCTGAGGGCCCAGGCGCATTGAGGAGGCTCATGACTCATCGACTTCGATAGTATGAAGGGATGGGCGCCACGAACAGAAGAGAGAGCCCACCAACCAGAACCCACCGCTTAACGGATGCTGGGAGTTGCCTGGCAGTAGCAGTGACTCCATCATGGTGCCCATGCTGATGCAGCTACAGGAGGGACAGTGGTGGCCCACTCCCACTGATGATCTACTTCCTTCACCACCAGGGAAGCTCATGATTGCTCATAAACCTAATCCTGGGAACTGGCTTATCTCCAACAACAATATGCCGGAAGGCATCAAAATGCAGATTGGTGCTCTTGCCCGACTGCCACACCACGCATGCTGGGCTGCTCCCAAAAATTCTATCTGGACGTATGTTCAATTTGAACTAGTGTCTCATGTAAATCGTCCCTAGGCTCGGCCTGACTTTAAAATGGCAGCCACGCTTGAGACACAGGATAATGTTGCCCTAGCATGAACATGGACTCGGTTCATAAAACTACTTTTTCCCATCATTATTTCTGATTTATACTGATCCCCGATTAACACCATCAATATTCTGGATACTTGTCGACACTTAGTGAAAACATGAAGCTTTTCCACTAGGTGCCTGCACAAATGCCCAAACACTCACCATTGTTTTCACATTCACTGAGGGCAAGCTGGAGGACGAGGCGACCAACGCTGCTTCAATAGAATTATGACGTTGCCTCCTGGGCGGAATCCAGAATTGTTCGAACTTTTCGCGGAGCTAGAGTAACGTTTGGTTGATGCCTGTTGGAGCTATCACATGTAGCTATAGAGGAGCTTGACTCTGGGTCACCCCCCTTGGTTGGCACCTACCCTGCTGGATATCAAACATTGTTTTCTTCTTCTTCTACCCGTTATATTCCTTTTCCTCCCTCCATCGATCTTGTTTTTCTATGTTTACTGAATGCTCTAGCAACGAATTCAACTGTAATGTAACTGTAACTGATGTAACGCTGTAACTTGTCTTAATTCTCAGGTAAAGCGCTGTGATACCTCCGGGCCCAGCCTGGACTTCGTCGTCACCTCGCCATGTCTCTTCCCCCCTCCCCCACCTTTTCACCCCGTCATTCTTTGCTTGCCTCCCCTATTCCTTTCCTCTTTTCCCTGAGACTCTTTCCCCCTCCATGCTTTGTTTATCCTGTGCCTATGCTCTGCTCTATCTCCCTTCCTGTCGCCCTTACCCTCTACACACCATGAACCAATGGATGCAACCCGTAATTGATGCACCTTCTGTAACAATGGGTAACTTGTAACCTATCTAACCCTACCAGCCTGACTCCCTAAAACTGCCCCCTTAAGTATGTCCTTGCCCAAAGCACTCCTACTCCCCTTGTTGGAGATGGATCCAGCATTGTTGCCCTGGAGTCTCAGAGACCCTTCTGATGGAGTCCACAGTGACAAGGGAGTCTCACATAGTAGAGGACTGGGATTGATCCCCTTTACACTGGTAACTGTCTCCTACCTGCCGGAAGTCGGACACTGTGTTCACACTGGGTTTTCTACCCCCTCCTCGTCCTCTTCCCTCCTTCATTCTTCAAAGTGTGCCCATGACCAAAGCACTCCTCTCCCCTTGTTGGTGAGGCATCCAGCATTTATGCCCTGGAGTCTCAGCGACCCTGCTGAGAGAGTCCACTGTGACAAGGAAATCACACAAAGTGGAAGTCTGGGAATGACCCCTTTACCTCAGGGAGCTGTCTCCCACCCAGCTGGACATCGGACACAGTTACCTCCTCGTCTCCTCACCATGCCTCCTTCCCCCTCCCCCACCTCTTCCCTCCTTTCATTCTTGGCTTGCCTCCCCTTTTCCTTTCCTGTCTCCCCTGAATCTCTCACCCCCTGCCTGCTTTGTTTTTCCTTGTGCCTATTCTCAGCTTAATCTCCCTCCCCATCGCCCTTTGACATTACCCCCTACCCTTCTACATGCCATGAACCAACGGATGTAACCTGTAACTGATGCACCTTTCAGATGTAACTTGTAATTGATGTACCTTCTGTAACAATGTGTAACGTGGAACCTTTGTAACTCTCCTCATATAAAGCGCTCTGATACCTCCGGGTCTAGCCAGCGCTATATAAAACTCAATAACTAAATAAATAAATACAGACCAATTATCCGACACCTCCTGTTGCTGCTTTGTGTCAGCCGACAGGGAACCTCCATCGGGATCACTCTGGACCCCCTTTCCACCGGGTTTTAGGGTGCAGTTGTTTTTCCGTTCTGCCAAACGCCAGCCCTCCAACCAGTCCCATGCTTCCTCAGGGGTGGAGAAGAACCAGGACCTCCTCTCTGATTCCACCCTCAACTTGGCCGGGAAGAGCATGGCATATTTATGATTTTTCTCTCAGAGCACCCTCTTGATATCTAAGAAGCGCCGCTGCCATTGCACCCTGAGGGTGAAATCCGGGGAAAAGGTCACTGTACTATTTTGGAATTTGAGTGGGGGTGGAGCTCGAGCTGACTGCAGGATACTGTCCCTATCCCTGTAGTTGAAAATCCTGGCAACTATGGGCCTCGGGGGGCTCCAGGCTTCGGTCTACCACCCGGCACACCGTGCGCCCTTTCGACAGAAAATAAATTAGATAATTTTGATGGTTAGATGTAAGTGGTGACTAGCTCTTCAACAAACAAGTCCGCTGCCGGCTCCTCTGCTTTTTCCGGGACACCCAGTATGCGGACGTTGTTGCGCCTGGAGCGCCCTTCATACCCGGAGCCAGGGAGTCCCAGTGATCCTGCCGCCTCCACTGTGCACTCAACTTCAAGGTAGGTAGGGGTTGCTGTAGCCGCTGGGTGAGGCACAGAGGTTCACTGTGCACCGCAAGGCTGAACCGTGAGCTTCGAGGCCGCTTCTCCTGCTACGCCTCCAATGCAGCCAAGGCCTGGACACCTTATGCCATGGAACGCACCGTGGGCCAGAGTCCCGGTCAAGTATGGCACCAGCGGCACCAGGGGGGCTCGATCAGCCCCAGTGCAGGGTGGACATAAACTGTGGCGTGCCCGCCAGCGGGGCGCATGCTGCGGCGGGTACCCTTCACCTGTATGTCAGGTCCCGAGCGGCAGCAGGTCCTTGCACTGACTGTACCCCGTCTGGGAAGGCAGGAAATACCTCCGGTAGCGTGCGGGTGCCCCAAACTGGCCCAACCAGGCACCACAGAACAGCGAGCTGGTGCAGGCTCAGCAGCCCACTCATGAGTCGACAATCTTGGGCAGAGCCACATCTGGTGATCGGGGCCTGCGCGCCCCTCCAACGCTGACACCACTGCGACGGGAGAAGTGCGTTGTCGAGTCAATCTCCGGCCCCGCTAGCTGGAATCGGCAGTGACACGCCAGAGACCAATTTTATTGTTATTGCCTATATTAGCTGTGGATAAGTGGACGGATTTATTCCGGAGCGGGTGCACTCGGTCGGAGCCGCCTCAGGAAGTGACCATTCTGCTCGGCGGTTGGCCACGCCCCCTGGAAATTTCGCTTTTAAATGTTATAAGGTAATCCCAACATTATCCTATGGGAGATGCAGGCCTTGCAGTAGTGAAAAACAAAATTAAGGGTTTTTCACATCCAGAACGTGTAAAACTTAAAAGTACGTGCCCTGATTTTTAAATACATGGAACCCTGCTCTCTAGGCTGTCCAGGGCCTACCCTAGAGGTGAATTATATGTATGAAAAAGGAAGTTTTGGGCCTGGCAAAAGGTTTATTTTGCCAGGTTGAAATGGCAGTTTTAACTGCACACACAGGTTCTGCAATGGCAGGCCCCAGACATATTGGGCTACCAAGTGGGTGTCTGTTAGAACTGGGGGTCTCTAGTTGGCAATGGTATACACCTTTGTCCAAATAGGGACCCTTGCTTCTAGTCAGGGTAGGGGGCTACACTCCTAAATAACCCCTGCTCACCCCCTTGGTAGCTTGGCATGAGCAGGCAGGCTTATCTCAGAGGCAGTGTGTAAAGCATTTATGAACACATACAGTAATACAGTGGAAACACTATAAAGGAACACCACACAAGTTTAGGAAAATAAGCAATCTTTACTAGACTTAACACAACACCAAATGACAAAAATCCACAATACTGTAATCAAGAATAGACTTTTAATTGGTAGAAATAGCTTAGTTCAATGTAGATGGTAAATGGGACACTTTACTCTCACAGTACCTTGGATGCGTTACACAAAGCAAAAACAAAGGGCCGCAGGTAAGGTGATGCACCGTTCCTTACACTCAGGGGAGTGGATGCGTTGGTTCCTTACTGCTGCGCAGGAGAGTTGACGCGCTGCTTCCTTACTGCGTGGGGAGTTGATGCTCGGTTTCTTACTGCATCCCGGTACAACGTGACAAGATGGTGCCTCGATGTGATGCGACAATCTGGTGCGATGCGACAAAATGGTGTCTTTGATGTGATGCAGTAATGTTGGATGCGATGCGTGCACGCCCAACGGCCATGCAGCGACTCGGTGAACTCTTGAGCCACGACAGGCCATGCAACACGCTTCTCCGGTGATGTGGCAGAGACCTCTGTGGCGGCGACACTCTTCTCCAGTGAAGCAACACGCTTCGTCGTGATGCGACGGCAAACCGCTGCAATGGCGACATGCTTCTTCGGCGATGCGACGGCAACTGCTGCGGCAGGGACACGCTTCTTCCTTGTTGTGTTGTGCTTCCAGCTCCCAGCGACACACAGTCTTCTCAGAGGGCCCAAACAACAGTAGACACCTCTCTGCAGGTAGAATTCCCAGCAAGGGAATTCAGGGGAACTGGTGGTGAAGTCTTGTATCCCTGAGACTTCAGGCAGGAGGCAAGCACGCTTCAAGCCCTTGGAGATTCTTCTTCAAGATGATGAAAGTTCACAAAGTTCCTTTTCTCCTTTCCTTGACAAACAAGTAACTACTGCAGGCCAACCCCAGAAATATCACAGCACAGGGGCAGTCTCCTCCTTCGGCTTCTTTGGTTCTTCTCCTTGGCAAAGGGTTCGTCTTGATTCCCAGAAGTGATCTAAAGTTCTGGGGTCTGGGCCCCAATATTTATACTGCAAAATCCTTTGGTCTCTGAAGGCAGAGTGTGTCGGTATGTAGTCAAGACCAGTTCTGTCCTCCTGGGTGCAGCATCCTGGCAGGAGGTGGAGACAGCATTGTTTGAGAGCAGACCTGGACCAGGTAGCTGAAAGGAACTCTCTGCCCCCTACTCTCTATTCTATGAGGACTCAGGTTGGTGAAAGGAAATCTCCTCCCCCTACTCTCTATTCTATGAGGACTCAGGTTGGTGAAAGGAAATCTCCTCCCCCTACTCTCTATTCCATGCAGGTCCTATTCAGCCCAGCCCTGACCCATCAGACTGCTGGAGCCAAGGCCCTCACCAGCCCTGTCACTCACAAACCAGACATGGAATACACAAACCTAGCAGAGGCATACTGGATGTTTAGGCAAGAAAATACCTACTTTCTAAAAGTGTTATTTGCAAACACAGAATGTAAAAATCACCCACACTAAAAGATGTATTTTAACATTCTGAGTTCAGACACACTAAACTTTATTTTCCTATCTTGTTCCCTGGGTCAGTTAGCATTATAAGATGTTATAATCAAACTGCCTATTCTGGCCTATGGGAACAGGTAGTCTTGCAATAGTAAAAAGCGAAATTGACTGTAATTCACAATCAGGACATGCCACACACATCAGGGCATGTCCTACCTTTTACATACAATGCACCCTGCCCTTGGGCCTACCTTAGGGGTGACTAATATGTAGAAAAGGGAAGGTTTAGGGACTAGCAAGTGGGTGCACTTGCCAAGTCAACATGGTAGTCACAGACTGCACACAGGCTCTGCAATGGCAGGCCTGAGATACAATTTACAAGCTGCTTCCGTGGGTGAATACAATGATAGGTAATCCGAGCACAGGCAAGTAAATCCAAACAATAATTAAAGTCCAAATGTCAGTCTTGATTAGATTCTTCTTTAGTTTATTTCAGACTTGTCTGTCCAGTGTTGTTTTTGTATTTCAAGCAAGTCTTTGAACCACACAAATTGCCAACACGTGTTTCGTCCAACAGACAATAAGTTATGGACTTCCTCAGGGCTAAAGACAAGATGAAATTATATCATTAAGTAAAACCGTTCTAGTCTCAAACCTTACTGTTAACCCCTTCCATGCTCATGACGGAACGGTTCCGTCATGAGCCACGGTTGAGCTGTGCTCATGACGGAACCGTTCCGTCATGAGCCCGCCCGCGCTCGAACCCTTCAGCACCGCGGCGGAATTCGCCCAGCGCTGAAGGGGTTAAGTAAGTGATGGATAAGATATCATATGGACTAAAAAAAGAGTATATAAAGAATAGAAAAAAAGAAAAGATGTGAAGATAGGGCAACCTTATGCATCTTACTAAGAGATAACACACATTATGAATGTGCTCCACCAAATACAGAGGACAATAGAAGAACAAGATTGATAAAACAATCAGGCGTGTAAGTTAGTATGATAGAAGAACCAGTTACACCAAATAGGTTTTTTTTTTAAATAGAATATACACCGGGCTTGTGAAAGACGATCAAAGCTGAAACCTTACACTTTACCCCAATTAAAGTCACAAAGTGATGAATAGTAAATCCACCAGCATACCCATGTGCCTAGCTAGAATAAAATCATAGATGGCCAACACTTACCAGTGAATCAAAATCTCATTCCAAATCGAAGTAAAGCAAAATTACTGTTACAAATCCTGCGTAATAAAAATAGCACCAAGCTCAATCTCAAAGTCTAAAGTGTCCTATTAAATACACTAGAAAGCTGGGTGATGAAGTAATCTTAAATCCGAACCTGCATCACCATATTAAAAGAATCAATAAGAATAGTGTTTTAAAATATATATATACACAACATGACTTATCCTAATACATATTAAGAAGAAAGCTGTAACACATATTACACAATAAACAGTAACGAAGATATGGTTACTGTTACAGATCAAAGGCTATAGTGCATGCCTGGAATAATGGTTCAAGTTTGTCATAGAGTCAGTGCGAGTAAATATCTATAATATAAGGTAGTGCTGAATATTCGTCAGTGTCAGCCATATGTCCTAAACTCCAAACAAGAGAAGAAGAAAATTAGGTATATAGGTATATATATCCAGGTAGTAGCGAACACAGTGGTCCTGATATAATTATATCTCACTCTATAGCAACTAAAGTTTCTGAAACCTCCGCACAAAATACAGCGGACGGACAAGAGTGGTCAGTCGCTACGTAGCGTGACCAACCACACGGTATAAGGAAAAAGAAGAAGAACTAATGTCCGCATAATACCCAAATAGCTACGATGACAGTACAATACTAACCAACATGTTAATAATCCACGTTAATCTACTCAAAAGAGTCAATAAATCAAGTAGTAGAAAAGATCTATGCCCACAATACATGCAACGGTAAATGTGAAACGTGATATGATATTAAGTTACGAGGAATGAATCAATCCGGCCATCATAACAAGCGAGACACACAAGATAAATTGTCTTACTACTAGGTATCCTAGCCCAATGCACCTGATAAGCAATATATGAGAAGATGGTATATAGTACAAGTTGAAGCTAAAATTATGAATTAAACCAAGAGTCCTAACAATGAGGTCAAATAAGTAAATTAACTTACTAGTGAGTAATATCCATGATTGAAATAGTCATATTAATTGAAAAGTAAGACATAAACGAACAAAGCCAGTCTCGCGCTTACATCAAGCTAACTACTGGGTCCTACATCTGAACGTCGTATATATGCGTCGGCGTGTACAACACGTGCCATCTTGTAATGGGTTTAAAGAGCTAGAAAGGCTGAGTTTGGATGACGGACTAAACCGTGGAAATGGTGTTTGTTATGTTAGGTAATCTTAACTGAGCGCCATATTGATCGGTCTTCATCTTCGTATTATAACACCAGCTATATATAATTCCAAGGCACAACAAAGAAATCATAATAAAGTACCCAATAAAAAGTGTAAATATAATCCCTATTTTGGTAAACAGACTGTCATTTCTTATCTAAATAGTAATATCGATATCGTAAATATGTTCAAAAATTCATTTCTTATGCGGACATCGCATACTGTTGGTCACCAATATTGCTTGTATAATACCCTATACACGGACTACGCTCCTATGGCCATATAATACACAAGACGTGAATAAGAGAGAAGAGGTGAGAGTTAACAGGAAATAGATATGGGTAATGTATATGGAATTTACATTGATGTTATATGATTACGAGAATATTAGTGGGAGTGTTACTGTTCCCAAAGACCAAAGTTAACGCTAATATCCAAAGGGAAATGGTTGTTAGGTCTGTATATATTAGAGTTATACGTACATTGTATTGGAAAGAAATTGTGTACATGTATAAACAAAGGCATAACCTTTCACAAGACAAATCTCAGCTGTCTGTACATTAGTAACCGAATATCCAAAGGAATCATATAGTTGTGAATTTACAGTAAAGGAAAACATTGGATATGGACATCTCAACCTATGTATGGTGCATAACCAATGGCTGTAGATTACATTTCAAGCAGCAATATATGGGCATCAGGCAATACAGCACGAAAACACAGGGTCATTAGATACCCAAAAAATATTGTAGTTTACTATCGATATTGATTCCCTGGTCCACCGCATAAAGTTTAAGAATCCAACGTGCTTCTGCCTGACGCAGCCTTAATTCTCGGTTTCCGCCCATGATATCGGTGGGAACAAACTCCAGGGCATGAAATTTAAAGGATAGATGCTTGTCCTGTTGAGAACATTCCAGTGCATATTGTACAATTTGATATCTCTCATCCAAATTTTTTAAGGCCCTGAAGTGTTCTGAGATGCGCGTCTTCAGATTTCTAATCGTGCTTCCTACATATATCATTTTACATTTACATATAATGACATAAATCACATATTTAGTATTACAATTTATAAATTGGTTAATGTAAAACTTCTTGGACCCATTAAATTCAAAATCTCTTGTTCCTGACAGGGCATATTTACACATGCTACAGTCTCCACATTTGTGAAAGCCCAAATTACTTTTTTGAAGCCAAGTAAGGTTACCTCTATCTTTCTTGGGATAGCTAGGGCTGACCATATTGCCGATAGTTATTCCTTTCCGATACGTCAAGCTAGGATGTTTAGTTAAAACTTTACTCAAATCAGGGTCTGAGGTTAGCAAGTTCCAATGGTGTTTCAAAATGTTAAAAACTTTATGCGACCAAGGGTGATAGTAGGTGATCATTCTCACTGGTTTTAATTTACACACCGTATTCATACTACGGGGTTTAAGTATCTAATTTTTCGTAAGAGAATATGCTCTTTTCTTGGCTTTGTCAATTATTCTTGATTCATATCCCCGATCAGTGAACCTTCTTTCTATATCCAAGGAGCTTTGATGAAAGTCTGTATCTTTGCTGCAATTTCGGCGTGCTCTGTGGAATTCCCCGTAGGGGATTGAATTGATCTGAGTCCTGGGGTGGGCACTGGGTGCGTGTAAAACAGAATTACAAGCAGTCTCTTTTCTGTACATTCTACAGTTAATGTTATCATTTTCAATAAACAGTTCTACGTCCAAGAAAACAATTTTATCCATACTGGAAGTCATCGTGAACTTCATGTTAAACATGTTATTATTCAGATAATCAAATAACCTATTGGCTGGCTTTACTAATGTATGTTTAATGAGTGGAAAAGAAGCACACATGCTGGCAGGAACATTAACAATATGGAATTCTGTGGACTTCAGGACAAATTTACAAAAGCAACCAATATTTTAGTCCTTCAGATATGCATGGTTTATTACTTCGACCTCAAATAGGCATGAAACACAGACATCCACAGTTTAAAATAAATATACCTGCTTCAGATTCAAACGTTTTTATTTGTTATTTTATGGCAATAATTTAGCCGAATAAAGATTTTTGACTGACTGACTGACAGACCTGCTTCAGGTTTATACACAACGTAGATGGCGAGGGGCCGGTAAGACACTCAGGTGCGCCTCCTGTATTCTATGAAACCTTTAATATCTTGATGCGCTTGAGACATTTTAGAGATTTTCGATCTTTTCATTGTGAGGAGCATATATCACAACGCCGCCTTCTCTAGGCTCGGCTGGTTCTGGACATATGTTTCGTTAAGATGCAATTTACAGATGAAGGAGTTTGACCGCAGTAATTAGTGAGACAGCTCCCGTCTAATACCTGACTTTAACTTCATCTTCCACCTCTCTCTTATAACCTTTGTCTAATCAGCGTTTTACACCTATTAAAAGAAAAACATATTCATACACTTGCTTTGGTTGCAAACCAACGAGGTGATCAGCACATTAAACCTCATGCCACAAAAATGTCGATTTCTCAAGATCTGTAAACGTTTCAGACTATATTCAGTTTTGAATCATATTTTAAATCAAAGAATATAGGAATAAACATTGCCAGACTGGTTTTTGTGCAGAGTTTGTGACGAATTGCAAGTCCTTGAAACATTATATTGAGCTGTAGATTTATGAGTTTTAGTACTGTTCAAAACAAAATGTTTTTATGTTATGCAATACCACCCACCAGGGTATCCTGCAGCGACAGCACCTCCGATATAGCGGACGAGCATCCCCCACTGCCCGCAGAGGCAACCGAAAAACAGAATGATCTAAATGCAGATCATTTTGTCTTTCGTCCTGTGGCTGAGACTTGGGGGCAGGGCCACAGCCCTGCAGCAGGGGGAGGAGGAGTGGTTGGCCCTGCTGTCAGTGTGCATAACCACTTGCACGCTGCTATCTTTCCAACCCAGCTGTGTTGCTGGGTTGGGAGATCAGCAGGCTGCCAGCTGCTGAGGAAGCGCAAACACTGTGCGTTCTGCCCAATCCCTATGCTGCTCTCATTGTGAGAGCGTTACAACAAACAAATGATGGACGGAATGCTGACAATGCATACATTCTCCCCCAGTCAAGAGATCTGGGTTAAATCCATTGTTCTTTTGCCCAATACGCCACCCCAGTTCAGACATGGCCATATGCAAATCAGTCTTGACCCTGTGCCTCATGGGAACAGTCCACCCGAACTGCCAAGCCATGTCTTCCCTGGACCGGAATCAAGCATCCTAGGACCGGTTTCTGGCTATCAGCCGTCATCAGCCAGGATAGCTTGACTCCAGTGGCGTAGTGAGCACGGGTCCCACGTCTGGGAATACCCATCCCACTTAGGGCGAAAAGCGTTACAACAAACAAATGATGGACGGAATGCTGACAATGCATACATTCTCCCCCAGTCAAGAGATCTGGGTTAAATCCATCGGTCTTTTGCCCACTACGCCACCCCAGTTTAGACATTTCATTGTGAGAGCAGCATAGGGATTGGCTGCAGGGGAAGCTGGGAGATTCAGACTGTGCCCAGAGGAGGAGAAGACCAGTGAACAGAAGACCGGCAGGTACGTTTTTTTAAATTAATATCTCAGCCCCCTCACACTGCCCCCTGCGGCCTCCCTTCCCCCGTGCTGCCCCCCCACACTGCCCAACCACATTTTCCTGGTGCCAGCCACTACTGGTAACTTGGCACTGAGCTGGTGTGTGTTTAGCCCAACACAGGGTCGGTTAACTGAAAAGCCAGGTATTTAGCTTCTAGCAGATTTCAAGAAGAAAGGTGGAGGCTCTGATGTAGAGGGGGAGGTTGTTCCATGCTGAAGGAGCGATGTAAGAGAATGCCTGCCCTCCTGATCTGGTGCTGAGTGTGCATGGGATGTGTGCGAGTTGGAGTCCTGTGGAGTGGAGGTGATTGGGTGATTGGTGAAAGGAAGTGTGACTGTCAGATAGGTGGGGACTAAGGGGCATATCAGCAACGAGGCGATAGAAAATTATCGCCGCTTTTGCAGCCGTTTTCGGCAGAAAAGCGGCGATAATTTTATTGCCTAATTAGCAAGGTCACGCTAACGTGTGAAACCTTGCTTTAGCGCACGAAATCTTAACGCCCAGCTTTGCATCTCTAATGAGATGCAAAGTGGGCATTCCTGACCTAACATGACAGGAGAAATGTCGCTTAGCGTTCTCCTATCATCAAGCTCCACGCTATGAAGCATAGCGACAAGAAAAGTAGCGATGACCTCTGTTATCGCTACTTTCCTTACGCCTGCTTCAGGACTGACTTAGCCATGATATCCTTTGGAGGGTGGATATCATGGCTAAGTTTGTGAGGCCCTATCAACAAGCTAACGCCACATTTCGTGAAATATCGCTGGGATTCCAGCGATAATCTCACATTAGGCAGTTAGCGCTAGGATCTTTATCGCTTTTGAGATAAGCGTTGCTAATAGCACGCTATCTCAGCGATAAAAATCCACGCTAGCCGGCGATTATTATCCTAGCGCTAAGTGCGCTTAGCGATAATTATCGCCGGTTGTTGTTGATATGCCCCTTAGTAGTTTAGTGCCTTGAATGTGTGTGTGAGGATTTGAAATGAGTGTGTTTGTGTATCAGGGGCCGGTGGAGCTCCCTGGAGTGTGGTGTGACGTGAGTTCTGCATGGGAGGTTGAGGACGAGTCTGGCTGATGATTTCTGCTTGTTTGTATACTTCCAGTGAGTTCTGCATTGGAGGTTGAAGACGTGTCTGGCTGATGATTTCTGCTTGTTTGTATACTTCCAGTGAGTTGAGGGTGTACCCATAGTCAAACAAGTTTGTCTGAAAAGATTTTATTTTAAGACTATGTTTTACCTTGGTCACTATCTTGAAAAATGGATAACATCCTGAGCATCTCTTGCATTACTAGTGTTCTCTGAATGTTTCCATTTGTGTATTGTACATAGCAACCTTAGCTGCCAAAAAAGCACAGATGCTGCAAGAACTGAAAGCTTGAAGCTAAGATCGTGGTATGGATTAACCAGTGGGGACTTTGATGGCAGTCGTATGCTTCCTGCCATTGTTGTTTATTGCTGCAGCTACACAAATATGAATGTGAGCCAGACAATGATCTTCTGGCATCTGTCATTTTGAAGTCATAATGTTAGTGACAGTTTCGAGCCTATAACTACGAAAGTTTGAAATACAAGTCAATAATCCTATTTCGGATTCAAGACAGAACCTTTGGGTAATAGACTTGCGTGGCTTGCGTGGAAACTAGAGCGTGTGTCAGAAATGATGCACGAATGACAGGAAAGGACATGAATAAGACGACTGTGGGAACCTGTATTGGATGTCAGACTTCCAGGAAGGAAAATCTCTCAAACTGCAAGTTACTACCAGGTACCATGCCGAAACCCCAACGTGTGCATAAATATAGGCCTACCTTTTATTTCATAAGGGAACCTGACTGTGATAAGCAGAAAAAACATGGGCGCGTCAGGCTAGAGTCATAAATCAATTATACCAGCTTGTTGTTATTTCGGACGAATAGTCTCTGTCCTTCTAGTGTTTTTAGAGTGTTCATTTTTATAGAAAAATTAACTAGGACTTATCCTTTTTGATATTTAGTTAATATTTATGATACTGAATTATTAAGTAAAATCTCTGTGGGAGAATATCAACATTGCAGCGACGCAGAGAGCAAGTAAGAACCTAGGGGCCGATTCACAGAACTAATCTGAGATAAAATCCTAAACTTACTACATTTGGTAATCACAGAAGGCATTTAGTAGTAGTAAAGTTTGGACTCCTAACTTTACTTCTACCAAATTCCTTTTGTGAATACCGAAAGTCGTAAAGTTAGGATGTTGTCTCAGTTTAGTAGTAGTAAAGTTAGGAGTCCTAACTTTACTACTACTAAATGCCTTCTGTGAATACTAAAAGTAGTAAGTTTAGGATTTTATCTCAGATTAGTTCTGTGAATCGGTCCCCTAGATCTCATGTTCCTACCCCCATGCCAGTGGTGTAACAATAGTTCCCGCCGCCCCCTGGGTGCGGGGGGCAGGGGGGTGGGTCTGATCTCCAGGGGCTCCCTTGGGCACGGTGCACCACTAGACCTCAGAGCTCCTGATGGTCAGGATCCTGTGGGGCGTCTCCATGCACTTTGCAGGGGGGGCGCACATTTCCTTATGCCTCTGCCCCACACCTCTGCACATGAAAACGCTGATGCACAGTGCATGTGCAGGAAAGTTAGGAAACAACTCTATTCATTGAATGTAGGCCTTGACTGATCTATTCAGGCTCATCACTTTTCAGTGCACACTTCAATATTCCAAATGCTGTTGTGAAGCATCTGGAAGAAGAGTGAGCAAGAGTGGAAGATATGGAGGGGTGAACAATACAGAGTGGATCATATCTGTCAGTCCCAGACGGGCAGAATGCACTGGCAGGCTCCTGGAGAAAGATGGTGAGTATGCCCTCTCTATGTATAACAGCATAGAAATTCAGTGGACAAATCCAAACGAGAAAGCCCCTTTAGGCAATCCATGGTTGAAGGGGCGGAGCTAAACTAATGAGTAACAAGTAGGCAGATCCAAGCATTGTTTGATCCTCGGTTCGAGTTTGTCAGAATCCAGGTGCGTATTTTATCATGCGATATACATAGCAATACCATTGGGAGCATTAAGGCTATAGGGTGGGATACATATCACCTAATATGAATTTTTGGGGAATACTCTGCAGATTTTGCTGCATACTGCACCAAAATACGCATGGTGTGGTAAATACTATACATGTGGCCCTACTAAATTTCAGCAGGTTTAACGAAGGGTTAAATATGATGTGGAAAATACCACTCAACTAGTAATTACAATCCTAGGCAACCAGTGGTTTTCTCTGTTGTGCCTTTGTGCGTTGAATGCATGAGCTCTGGCAGACAACTAGCTAAAGCTTAAGATTTTTTCTCCAAAATCAGAATGGTTAACATGGTCAAATCACACACTGATTGACAAATGCAATAGGAAGCAAACCTGATAACATACCAGACTGTAATTTACAAGTAAGGATTGTGAAAATGTCAGTGGTAAATGTGAGAAGACGAATGGGAATGGGAGGTAAGGTTTGATGAATATTGTCATGTCGGTATGACCCAGCCCACCCCTGCAAGTGAATACAGCATTCGAGCAAATATAAGACCATCCACAATTTCACAAGCATGTCAATCAAAATCATGGATAAGAAATGAAAACAATAACAAAGTAGTTACTTTTCTAAGGCATGTTTAACGACGCATCCCCTTACTTTATGCTCTTAACAGCAACTAATGTATGTAACATAGGACAGATGGATGTGCCACGTCAAGGTATTTATTAAAAGCAACATAATGTGGTTTGAGGCAGGAAATATAACAAATAAATGACAAGAAGAAAAAGCAAACCAAAACGCCTGCAGTAATGCAAGTGCACCAGCAGAAGTAGAAGGGCAGCCTGCTCCATGCACGCACCTACTTTTCATAATGCATTAAAAAATAAATTGCAGCATGCTCACTCACGCACTGCAGCCCATCCAGCACTAAGAAAGAGTGAATGCATCTCGTAATGGAACCCAGTGATGAAAACGCATGTTGAGAGGAAATGAACCAAATAGAAATGTATCCTTAGCTGGCACATAACCTTACTGCTCAAGTACAGAACATGAGTGAAACACAGCGACATTTTAAGGCATGCCCCTGCACCCTCCTAAGGGGCCCCTAGGAAAGTGAACCTTTTATCTTTCACACATCTGTGTATTTCTCTATCTCAGAATGTAATGCATATTTCAAGAGTGTTTGGGGATTGAATTAGTAGAAAATGGGTAATAACACCCAAAGCCCTGGAAATATTTCTCGCCAGAGTCCTTCAAAATCCTAAAGATGACATTGGTAAATCACAGATAAGAAATTAAAGCAAATAAAAATAAGGCTAGCCTTCACTGACCTGCAATGTACCCAGAGACATTGTATGACACTTACCTTATTAAGAGATAAACCTATTATGTGCAGCCAGATGTTATGTCAGATGTCCCCTTTAAAGAGTAACAAGAGACACACATTGAATTTCACAACTATCAACCTGCAAGGCAGTTTTGCAATTTACTGACCCAGTCAAACCACAATATGGCTTACCATGCTTTGTCACTTCCCCTCCCCATAGGAAATCCAACATGGCGAATGCTGACTCTGTTAAATCAGTGGCTTGCTCCTCACTGAAGGTGACATTGACTGGAAATTCTTTGCCTTCAAGAAGCCACAGACCTACCATTGTGGTTATTACAAAGATATACAAAAAATACAGCATATAGGTCTCCATCTATATTTCAATGTATACTGCCAAAATTACCCTGTCATGTCATGATATTTTCTCATGGATGCCAGACAAAAGCGGAGAGAAAGATATAGAAACTATGTCCCTCAAGATGGTCTGCATAGACACACCATAAAGTGTAAGATTGCATAGATGACCACACTCACGAGGACCCTGAGTTTCTTCCTGGTGATGACAGCGGATATCATTTGAACACATTACTGATGTAGGTTTATCATAATCCCATCACAAGGATACAGACGGAAACTCAACCTGGCAGACCTTCAAATAGTATGCACCGTCATTGAGAGGGTCACTTCATCTGATTGCACCATGCTTCTTTAAAGAGCACTTGGAGGGGACAGCCAGGAGTGAAGGGTCTCTGCAGGCTGGAAGCTGGGCTTGGCCTCAAGCCTGTGACAGTGGGCTTCTTAGAGTTCTGACTGGGGCCCAATCAGAACTTTTCATTGTAGCGAAGCAGTGTAGCCCCCTGGCTTGCTGAGCCCCGCCCTGAGCATTTTGCGACTTGGCTGAACAGTGAATGAAGCCTAGACCAAGAGGACCAAATATTTATAAGAAATGTGTTAATTCATTGGGCAGAAACAACATGATAATTAAAGAAGACAGTCCTCAGATAGAAAAGCCATTTTACCTTATGCAAAAGAAAGATTATACATAAACATTGCACCTCTAGGCAAGGAACATAATACCCTCAAATATAACCAGAAAAAAAAGTGCTTCCAATAGATCCAGTTTGTAAAACCCAACTAAGCATAGGGAAGGAGTCTGCTTATAAGGTCAGTGCAATACACATGCATTCCCCCCAGATCATCTTGGTAGGCCACTTAGCAACAACTGACGTACAAATAAAGTGCATGAAAGATCAAAAGTGCAACATGTATTAAATACATGCCAATTCAAGTTGCATTCAGGTCTAACCAGGGAAAATAAATCTGGCGAGCCATGACCATATCAATGGAGTTAAAGCCATTAAATCATCATTTGAATCATTAGAGTGCAGCAGTGCAAAATGTCATACTCGTTTGCCTTAAAGTACATTAAATTACTCAACTACCTTTGCACAACATTGCACAAGTGCCATATTAGACAAAAATTAGTCATATACCCCCCCCTATTGAGAAATATGGCTAGTGGCTGCCAAACAGCTGTATACCTAGTTAAGGCACCAATCTGCTTGGCATATGCCTCCTCGAAGGCAGAGGTTCTCTTAAGCTTCTCAAGCCAACCTTTAACCATAGCAACATTGGTGGTCCTCCAATATTGGAGAATCAGGGATCGACCAACAGATAAAGCAGCGGATAGAAAATATTGTATGTGCACATTGAGCTTCCGAGTAGCAGGGGATACACCAAATAGAACTGTCAAAGCCTCGGGGATAATCACAATCTGTGTGCATTCACTGAGAGTTAGGAATACAACTGTTGTTTTTGCATTTGTCACCCCGAGTGGGACAGGTACGCCCAGACGTGGGTCCCGTGCTCTCCATGCCACTGAAATCAAGCTATCCTGGCTGAAGAGGGGTGAAACCCCGAAACCGGTCCTAGGATGCTTGTTTCCAGTCCAGAGAGGAGCTGGCTTGGCAGTTCAGACTGGACTGTTCCCATGAGGCACGGGGTCAAGACTGATTTGCATATGGCTGGGTCCAAGCCGGAATGGCGAGCAAAAAAACGATGGATTTAGGCCCAGATCTCTGTACTGGGGTGAATGTATGACATTGTTCTGCATTCTGTCCATCAACTGTTGTTTTTGCATTTGTCACCCCGAGTGGGACGGGTATGCCCAGACGTGGGTCCCGTGCTCTCCATGCCACTAAAATCAAGCTATCCTGGCTGATGAGGGGTGAAACCCCGAAACCGGTCCTAGGATGCTTGTTTCCAGTCCAGAGAGGAGCTGGCTTGGCAGTTCAGGCTGGACTGTTCCCATGAGGCACGGGGTCAAGACTGATTTGCATATGGCTGGGTCCAAGCTGGAATGGCATGGTGAGCAAAAAAACGATGGATTTGGGCCCAGATCTCTGTACTGGGATGAATGTATGACATTGTTCTGCATTCTTTCCATCAACTGTTGTTTTTGCATTTGTCACCCGAGTGGGACGGGTATGCCCAGACGTGGGTCCCGTGCTCTCCATGCCACTGAAATCAAGCTATCCTGGCTGAAGAGTGGTGAAACCCCAAAACCGGTCCTAGGATGCTGGTTTCCAGTCCAGGGAGGACCTGGCCTGGCAGTTCGGGCTGGACTGCTCCCATGAGGCACAGGGTCAAGACTGATTTGCATATGGCTGGGTCCAAGCTGGAATGGCATGGTGAGCAAACAAATGATGGATTTAGGCCCAGATCTCCGTACTGGGGTGAATGTGTGACATTGTTCTGAATTCTGTCCATTAACTGTTGTTTTTGCATTTGTCACCCTGAGTGGGACGGGTGTGCCCAGGCGTGGGTCCCGTGCTCTCCATGCCACTCAAATCAAGCTATCCTGGCTGAAGAGGGGTGAAACCCCAAAACCGGTCCTAGGATGCTTGTTTCCAGTCCAGGGAGGACCTGGCTTGGCAGTTCAGGCTGGACTGTTCCCATGAGACACAGGGTCAAGACTGAGTTGCATATGGCTGCATCCAAGCTGGAATGGCATGGTGAGCAAAAAAACGATGGATGTAGGCCCAGATCTCTGTACTGGGGTGATTGTATGACATTGTTCTGCATTCTGTCCATCAACTTTTGTTTTTGCATTTGTCATCCCGAGTGGGACAGGTATGCCAGACGTGGGTCCCATGCTCTCCATGCCACTGAAATCAAGCTATCCTGGCTGAAGAGGGGTGAAACCCCGAAACCGGTCCTAGGATGCTTGTTTCCTGTCCCGGGAGGACTTGGCTTGGCAGTTCGGGCTGGACTGTTCCCATTAGGCACAGGG
The DNA here is from genome assembly GCF_964204655.1 of Triturus cristatus. Taxonomy (NCBI): domain Eukaryota; kingdom Metazoa; phylum Chordata; class Amphibia; order Caudata; family Salamandridae; genus Triturus; species Triturus cristatus. The sequence continues at coordinate 628,328,761 of NC_140591.1, forward strand.
TCAAGACTGATTTGCATATGGCCGGGTCCAAGCTGGAATGGCATGGTGAGCACAGAAACGATGGATTTAGGCCCAGATCTCTGTACTGGGGTGAATGTATGACATTGTTCTGCATTCTGTCCATCAACTGTTTTTTTTGCATTTGTCACCCAGAGTGAGACGGGTATGTCCAGACGTGGGTCCCGTGCTCTCCATGCCACTGAAATCAAGCTATCCTGGCTGAAGAGGGGTGAAACCCCAAAACCGGTCCTAGGATGATTGTTTCCAATCCAGGGAGGACCTGGCTTGGCAGTTTGGGCTAGACTGTTCCCATGAGGCACGGGGTCAAGACTGATTTGCAGATGGCTGCGTCCAAGCTGGAATGGCATGGTGAGCAAAAAACGATGCATTTAGGCCCAGATCTCTGTACTGGGGTGAATGTATGACATTGTTCTGCATTCTGTCCATCAACTGTTGTTTTTGAATTTGTCACCCCGAGTGGGACGGGTATGCCCAGACGTGGGTCCTGTGCTCTCCATGCCACTGAAATCAATCTATCCTGGCTGAAGAGGGGTGAAACCCCAAAACTGGTCCTAGGATGATTGTTTCCAATCCAGGGAGGACCTGGCTTGGCAGTTCGGGCTAGACTGTTCCCATGAGGCACGGGGTCAAGACTGATTTGCATATGGCTGGGTCCAAGGTGGAATGGCATGGTGAGCAAAAAACGATGGATTTGGGCCCAGATCTCTGTACTGGGATGAATGTATGAAATTTTTCTGCATTCTTTGCATCAACTGTTGTTTTTGCATTTGTCACCCGAGTGGGACGGGTATGCCCAGACGTGGGTCCCGTGCTCTCCATGCCACTGAAATCAAGCTATCATGGCTGAAGAGGGGTGAAACCCCAAACCCGGTCCTAGGATGCTGGTTTCCAGTCCAGGGAGGACCTGGCCTGGCAGTTCGGGCTGGACTGCTCCCATGTGGCACAGGGTCAAGACTGATTGGCATATGGCTGGGTCCAAGCTGGAATGGCATGGTGAGCAAAGAAATGATGGATTTAGGCCCAGATCTCTGTACTGGGGTGAATGTGTGACATTGTTCTGAATTCTGTCAATTAACTGTTGTTTTTGCATTTGTCACCCTGAGTGGGACGGGTGTGCCCAGACGTGGGTCCCGTGCTCTCCATGCCACTCAAATCAAGCTATCCTGGCTGAAGAGGGGTGAAACCCCAAAACCGGTCCTAGGATGCTTGTTTCCAGTCCAGGGAGGACCTGGCTTGGCAGTTCAGGCTGGGCTGTTCCCATGAGACACAGGGTCAAGACTGAGTTGCATATGGCTGCGTCCAAGCTGGAATGGCATGGTGAGCAAAAAAACGATGGATTTAGGCCCAGATCTCTGTACTGGGGTGATTGTATGACATTGTTCTGCATTCTGTCCATCAACTTTTGTTTTTGCATTTGTCATCCCGAGTGGGACAGGTATGCCAGACGTGGGTCCCATGCTCTCCATGCCACTGAAATCAAGCTATCCTGGCTGAAGAGGGGTGAAACCCCGAAACCGGTCCTAGGATGCTTGTTTCCAGTCCCGGGAGGACTTGGCTTGGCAGTTCGGGCTGGACTGTTCCCATTAGGCACAGGGTCAAGACTGATTTGCATATGGCTGGGTCCAAGCTGGAATGGCATGGTGAGCACAAAAACGATGGATTTAGGCCCAGATCTCTGTACTGGGGTGAATGTATGACATTGTTCTGCATTCTGTCCATCAACTGTTGTTTTTGCATTTGTCACCCCGAGTGAGACGGGTATGCCCAGACGTGGGTCCCATGCTCTCGATGCCACTGAAATCAAGCTATCCTGGCTGAAGAGGGGTGAAACCCCGAAACCGGTCCTAGGATGAATGTTTCCAATCCAGGAAGGACCTGGCTTGGCAGTTCGGGCTGGACTGTTCCCATGAGGTATAGGTTAAAGACTGATTTGCATATGGCTGGGTCCAAGCTGGAATTGCATGGTGAGGAAAAAAACGATGGATTTAGGCCCACATCTCTGTACTTGGGTGAATGTATGACATTGTTCTGCATTCTGTCCATCAACTATTGTTTTTGCATAAATAAAGCACTGATTCGAGACATTGGGAAACATTTATGGATCCCAAGTGTGCTGTAATAAATCATCCATCTCGAGAGAAACCTCATTCTTTTAAAATTTGCAGCTCTAACACAGGTTCCGAAAGGTTCAACAAGTTGGACAAGCCTTCTCAGTGAATGTTGCTCAGTTGTGGAATAGGCTTCCGCCTACTCTGAGAGCCCATATGGACTTGTTGAAATTTAGGGAAGCCCTTAAGAATTGGTTATTCCCAAAACACTAGATGTCTGTATTAGATATATCTCTGTGCTATCTTTGTCCTTGAACAATCTATGCTCAGTGCCAGGATACCAGTCTGGTCACTGTGCGCTTTATAAAAAACACAAATAAATATACAATAAAAAACCCAACTATAGCAATGTGCTCCCATTCACTACGAGGCACAGTGCTACATCTACAAGTTTATTCAGATGGTCTCTTATCCAGGAAGAGTCAGAAGTCTTCCTTAGATCCCTATACCAGTTCCCAGTTCCAAACAGTTCTGTTCACAATAGCAACAGAACAAAGCCCTGAATTGATTCATTCATCTCTTGGCAGTTACTAGAGACGAATCCCGAGATGTGGAAAAAACGTTGCCAGAAATGATGACATTCTGGTCCTAAACGTTGTTGAATCTCTTCCCAGGTTAATGACTGATTTTCAATGAGAAGGTCTACTGCAGCCTCATAATCATGAGAGTTCCATAATCGAATTAAGGCTTGGGACTATTTAAGCCCGGGACTTCACACTCCTGTAGCCAAACAAGCTTATGGCAAAGTGGGACTCGTTTTTCTCGACCAGGTCCCTGGGCCTGCTGGAGCTCTGAACTGAGCCCCAAACAGAGCTTGGCACTTTGGCGGAGCAGGGGGTCCTTCCTGGTACCCGTAGATCTCCATTCCGGGAAGATTGCAACACAATGTGCTGTCAAATGGATTTCAGACCCAGGGAACACCTCTAGTCCTGCTGGGGGTTTAACCAGTGGACTGGTCAGAGATTTCCTCCCCAGCCAAGCATGGACCCTTCCTACTGTCCAGGAGGATTTGCAGTATGGCGCCCACCAAATGTCTCTCAATCCCCAGGTACTGCACCCTCAACCTGCTGGTCCTCTGCCCCAGGGACCGGTCAAAGTTCTCCACCTTTTTAGGAGCTGAGACTGGCCTGCTCGTCACGTATACGAAGTAACCAGTGCCTTTTCAGCATCCGGGGAGCGCAACCGGATGAAAAGCATTTACCCATACCCTCTACCTACCAATCTGGATCAAAGTCATTTTTGAACCCATGCACACTAGGTAACAGAGAGGGCATCTGAGTGATTGTATACAATCTCCTGGAGCTGATGATTGGCTTGACGCTTCAGATCAACCCTCATCAGGACTTGCGCAGCATCTTGGAATTTTGTAATCACATCTGGAAATTACTTGTTTTGCTTATTTATTTGTTTGATTTTTAATACAAAACATCACTTGTGACACTGATGTGACAAATTTCGCATCACACATGTGGGTGTGATAAATGTTGCACGGGCGTGATTTTGCAGGCCTCAAATTCTTATGCTGATACGTAATTTCAATGCTTTAATTCTATCAGGAGACCTGACTATGTCTTCATTATGAATTCTTGGGCTCTCTCCTGCTCTGCGCTGAGCAAATATCAATCAGTGTCCCTAAACGTGAAGATAGATGGATATAGTTAGCCCAAGGACGCATATTGTGAAATTGAAGAACTTCCATAGAAGCATACATGGCACCTTTTAAAAATGTTACACGTGCAGGTCTGAATATATTGCATATACCACTTGAGGTAACACACATATCTAGCTTAAATAAAGTTTTTCCTTAAAGTGGAAGTGAATACAGCGAATGCACAATCCGGTATTATTTTTGCTGTATTATTTACTGTTAGGTAGTTTACATACATTGCTTTTTTTATTTATGTCAACGAGCAATTTGTAGTAGGGATGTTATGTCTTTCTTTATGTCTTGCAACCTCCCCAAACTCCAGTTGTGTGTCATTTTTCAGTATCTCTGTCACAATATTAAAGTCTTCCTATCCCATAGTCGTTCTCTGAATGTCTTAGCATCATAATCTCCCCATTAGACTGATCTATAGATTCGTCGTGCTTCTTCGCCATTGTCTCCACTCTTCTGGGGTAGATGTTTCACCTGCCAAATTTCAAGTGGCCTCTCTGGGTGTAAGTTCCACCATGTACCATTATCAATGTATCTGTGGCTCAAAGTCAGAAGCTAAGTTAATTTTCCCTGTGAAAATTTCTCCACCATCCCTTGTCCTCCCTATGAAGAAGACAATAGTCCACTCCCTTGTTGATAGATGCTGTTTGATGGTGCTTTTTCGGTTGCTCACATAATTGTTGAGAACTCAAACGTGATCCACAGGCCCACAGGCCCAGGTTTGTATGTAAACAAAATCACAAGTCACATCGTCCTCCTGTGTGCTGTGTGCTCCTGTGCACAGCGTGCTATCCTGAGCATGTACTTGCTTTTTTATGTGTGTGTACTCTTTGTTGATCTTCTAGACATTTTGATTGTGAATTTGGTGTGTCAAAAGCAAACTGTTTAAACTGTGTTGAATTTTCACCCCATCTCTTTAGGTATCACATAGATGAAGTGCTAACCTCGTGTTGAAGGTTAATATTTTCTGGAACTGCTTTGAGATATTTGAGGAGACGTTTGAAATGAACTGATTTAAAATCTGATAAAAACTGATGATAAAGCATTTCAGGCACCACATTTGAAACGAGAAAAATACAAATTAAAGATTCACCAACGAAATCATATAATAGAGATTATGAATTGTGTATGAACCAGGTTCAGTACCAGTAAATCCAAGTAATATTAACTGCAAGCAATATCTTGAACTGTAACAAACAGTATGCAAGCATAAAAACAACACATAGAAGCTCATTAAAGCACAGCAGGAGCGCGCTGTTGCCAGTTTATGAGTCTTCTTTTTCCAATGTCAAAACTGGAATCGCCATGACCGCACTTTTGACCTTCTTTTCTCTCTGTCCCAGTCAGCTGTCATTCTGTCCCAATTTCATTGACCATCTGTCAAAGTGCATATGTTTTTTATTTTCTCAATGTCTTCTCAATTTCAGTGTCAGCTTCATTACAATGTCAAAGTCATTGTCTATCTGTCTATGTTTTAAAATGTCCCTTTAACATTAGTAAATTACCATAACCCCTATATGCCTACATGACTGTCCGCCAAGTGTGGCTTTGCTTTTATGCATGTCTTATCTGTGTTTCAGCACCTAATGTGGTTTGCTGTGCGTCACTTTCCCTTACATGATGCATCTACTATATGAATGTCATCATCACGCTACCAAGAGCAGTTCTCTGTGCCTGAAGACCCTACGTATACAGATAAGACCCTGGTTTACTTCACCCAGAGAACATATGCATGCATTAGTGACTCTGAGAAATTGGAACGTTGGTTTTGGGGCGTGTTAGATCTGGGGGTCTCTAGTTGGCAGGGTAGGTACCACTGTCCAAGTAGGGACCCTTGCTTCTAGTCAGGGAAAGGGGGATACACTGTTAAGATAACCCCTGCTCACCCTCTAGGTAGCTTGGCCTGAGCAGTCTAGGCTATCAAAGGCAATGTGTAATGTATTTGTACCAACACTCACAGTAACACAGTGAAAACACCACAGATTTACTCCACACCAGTTTTAGAAAAATAATGTATCTTTACTAAAAACTTCACAAGACCAAATACTACAGACAAACCAACATATAATTCAAAAAGGTTACTTTAAAGATAGTTCAAGAGTTTGCAGAAAGTACTCCAGGATGTAAAAGTCAGTGTCCTGCACAATGCGACTCTCAATGCACAAAATGCGACACTTTCGTGCCCAACAGTACCTGTAGTTGCGATAAGGTTCCCAAAAGCTATAACAAGGAAGCTTGCAAAGGCGATGCGATACTCCTGAGATCCTGGGGAGGCTTTGCAGCAGCCCTGCTTCACGCAGCAGAGGTGGATGCGCCGGCTCCGATCTGTAAGGCGAGGATGCGATGACTTTGGCCTTCGTTGCGTAGGTTTCTTAGGGGGAAGCTTCACGCACAGGTTCGATGCGACACTCTTCGATGTGGTGCGATGCACGCAGCGATTGGAGACTTTTCACGCACCGGCAGTGGTGCGGCCCGCAAACTGGTTCTGCGACGACCCTCGCAGCGTCAGGAATCTTCTCGCACCGGGACGATGCTCGACGCACTCGGCGATGCGGGGACCCTGCGTGTTGCGATGGTGCCGCGATGAAATTTTCCTCGCACTCTCGTCTTGCGATACGCAATCGGATGATGCGTTGGGTACCAGTCACTCTTGTTCACGCTTCTGCTTCCCAGCTCCCAAACTCAGCAAAACGACCTCCTGAGGCCCCAAGACTGGGCAAGCACTCCAAGGCAGGTCAGAACTCTCTCAGCAGAGTTCCAGGGGAGCTGGTGGTGAAGTCCTTTTGTTCCTGGGACTTCTTAACAGGGAGCCAGCTCTTCTCAGGCCCTTGGAGATCAGAATCAAAAGAAGGGGACACAGCAAAGTCCTTCCCCTCTCCTTGGCAGCAAAGCAAAACAGCAAGCAGGCAGTCTTCTCCTCTTCAGTCCTTTTCAGCTTTCTCCTTGGCAGAGGTTTCTTCTTAGTTCCAAAGTGATCTAAAGTTTTAGGTGTCTGGGGTCCTCCTCTTATACCCCTCCAAGCCTTTGTCTCTCTTTGTTCCAGTGGGGGGATTCCCCTGCTCAAACCGGTTCCTGGGTGTGCTCTGCTCTGGAGCACCTGGTTCCTTTCAGAGTGAGGGGCAGGGTCGTTAGACGCTCAGCAGGAGGTGGAGCCTTCTTTGTGCCAGCAGAGGCAGAGTCCTCAGCCTGGCCAGCAGGGGGTGGAGACAGCTTTGTGTTTGGCAGGGACAGCCCTATTCAAACCCAGGGACTACTCCTCCCACCCATCTAAAGCAGATCTCCCTATTCACCCTGCTGCTGACTCATCCAGGCTCCTGGAGCCACCTGGCCCATCACATGACACCCTTCAGCCAACCAGCACACAGGCACACAGGAAGGTTAAACAGGAGAATAGCTACTTTCTAAAAAGTGCTATTCTCACACAGTGAATTTAAAATCCATCTTGCTAAAAAGATGTATAATTAAATTCTGAACACAGAGATACCAAACTTGGATTTTCTATCTTGCCCTTATGGGAAGATAGGCATGTAAACAGCCTTCCCCATACTATCCTATGGGCAAGATAGCCTCTCAGCAGTGAAAAACGAAAATGGCTGTAATTCACTACCAGGGCATGTTACACACCTCAGTACATGCCCTACCTTTCAGATACACTGCACCCAGCCCAGGGGGGTACCTAGGGCCACCATAGGGATGCCTTACAGGTACAGAAAGGGAAGGATAAGGCCTGGTCAGTGGGTGCACTGGCCAGGTCGACATGGCAGTCCTGGCCTGCACATAGGCACTGCAAGCAGGCCTAAGACATCATTTTAGCGCTACTCCTGTGGGTGGCACAATCAGTGCTGCAGCCCACTAGTAGCATTTGAATCACCAGCCCTGGCACACGCAGTGCACTTTACTAGGGGCTAACAGGTGAAACAAATATACCAATCATGGATAACCAATCAACACAATAATTTACCAAGGGAGCACTTGCACTTTGACACTGATCAGCAGTGGCAAAGTGCCCAAAGCATCTAAACCAGCAAAATCGAAATCTAGCATAGCATCAAAAATACAGGAGGTAGAGGCAAAAAGTCAGGGGTAGCCACGCCAAAGATGCCAGGTCTAACAGGGCGTGAAATCCTACCAAAGCAATAGCCACGAACCTTGTCAGGGTGAACCACTAAAAGTCACCAAATTTGCCAGCTCGCTGATAGAAGATTGGAAACAGAATTGCCGTATGGACAGAAAATTGTGTCAAAGATACAGAAGACCAAAATATCGAGAAGGTAAGTGCAAATTGGTAAGTATAGATTTACTATTCTTAACTCCATATTTGCATACCATGAAGATATATAATATCAAGGTACATATATGTGGAGTTATATATAGAAAACTTGGTTTACCTATAGAAGCTTACCTTCACAATATTTTTGCCCTCAATATTCTTGACACAATATTTTGTCCACATGATATTTTTTCTCCTCTATTTCTTTTAGTCCCGAAATCAACCTGTGCTCAACCTTCTGGTACCTTAGGCACAAAAGCAGTCTGACTATATATTGAGGTAATGTATAAAGTATCTATCTTGCACTTAAACAGTCATAAAGTGAAAAAATTACACAAGAAAAATCCCACACTAATTTAGAACAAAATAGTAAATTGTAATAAATGATTATACCAAAACAATAAAAATCCAATCAGTCAAACTTGAGTTATGAATTTTTAAAGTTTAAAGTGTAAAATAACACCTAAAAGGTCAAATCCCCAAACAGGGGCATCAAGCCACACCAGACAGGGGCAAAGTCAAAAATGATGGCCGAACCGCAATGGAGTGCGGTTCGGATACACAAACTGGATTGGGTACAGTCTCCGCTTACTTTCGGACTTAGAATAATTTTTCATTAAATATGTCTTAGAAGATAAATCCAACCTGGCAAGGCAGCCAACGGTGTCCGAGGAGTAAGTGTTGTCATAGGGGCACTCCTGCACAAAGCTGCAAAGAAGATTTCTATGTTCAGACTTAGTCTCTTTTATGGAAGTCGAAAATCTCCAGCAGGACGCAGCTGCAGGTCATAGCTGAACAGGATTTGCTGCTGTGCTTTGAGTGGATCGGCGAGCAGGCAGGTCCCAGTCTCCTCTAGGTGTTCACAGCACTTTTTGGCAGAAACTTTTCTAAGTCCCAAGTTTTGGATGTGAAGTATCTGGGCACTTTTAGCACCATGTCCATGGGTTCAAGATTAGAAGAGCACCACTTGGCTGGGTCCAGGTGCAGTTTGAAGATGGGTTGAGCATTTTCTGTCCCTGAGTCTCTGATCAGGAAGCTAGCCAAATAGCCATTGGAATCGCTCTGGAAGTTTTGGGTTCAAGCAGGAAAGCAGGTCTAAAGCAGCAGAGCAGCCCTCTTAGGGCACAGGGCAGGCTCCAGGCAACAGGGTAGTCCTCTTGGTTCAGCAGGGCAGTCATCTGAAGTACACAGCAGACCACAGGCAGCAGGACAGTCCTTTGAGATTCTTCCACAGTTGCAGAAGTGAACTGAAGAGTGGGTCTGAGGGTCCTATTGTTATTCCTGATGCCAGTAGCCAGCTTTGAAGTGGAAGAAATTTCCGGAGTTTCTCTCTCACAGAAGTGTCTGGAATTTCCTGCCTCCCGGCCCTGGTCCCAGTCTGCATGGGGACACAATAGGCTAGTGTGAAGTTGTTTGAGGGGTAGCTGTGCTGGATCTAGAATCAGTTCACAATTTGTGAAGGATCTCGGTTTACCATCACATGGGCTAATTCCTGCTCTGGATATCTGGAGCAATGGCTCTTTGCAGTTGTTTTATAGAAGAGGAGAGCTGTACATCACATTAATAATAATCGTAAAAACTAGTCTATTTTCAGTCAATAATGAGAGGTAGGTATGAGTTAAAGGGTTTTATTAATAAATCTCTGTTTAGATCATCTTTATTGAAAATGACAATTTAAGTTCAGATTAATCTCAATAGTCAACATATGACAGAAATATAAAACCAATATTGGTTTATCATCTCACATAATAAATGCATTAAAGCGTGTTGCTTAAAGGAAAGAATTCTATTCTAAGAATCGGGTAAAAATGGAGTTAGTCAGAACCCATAAAGAGTTCTAGTTTGAGAGAGTGAGAAAATCATAAAGCTTTAGCATCAAAATTACTTGAACATATGTCAAAGCAGAACTTCCCATAAAGAAAGATTCAAGAAACTCATTAGAGTCTCAATAAATCATGGAATGAGGGTCTGTGTAAATGGAAAAGAAAGAGGTAATCTACTCTAGGAACGCTCACTATTTTAGACATCACATTTCACCAAGCTTTTGCAACATTTTCCTCTTCTTGTCGCCTGTCAGCTAATCAGCACCTGATGCTCTCCTTGGAAGAGGATCACTCTTCATCATCTCACATGAATACAATAGTCCACAGACAGCGATGCTACTTGTGCAACTATATTGTGGATTTGCCTCATTCAGGCCTACTTTCCCACTTATTTACTACATCCTCAACCTTCTAATATCAAGTTTTCAAACAATGGTTTGAATAGAAGTCGAAACATCTGTATTAATGAAAATAAAACATTTAGCATAATCACCATTGATAGGGAAAACAATTAGGTTAGAAATTCAAGGTCACAATTTAAATTCTGCATTTCAAAATATTAACTCTTCACTACCCCATAAAATGAGAGAAATTAATTATGAGTCAGCAGTGGTCATTGTGTATAGAACATTTTTGGGAGGAAATACTTGAAACTACATAAGCAACTTATTGTTTATTATAAAAGAGTATGTTCATGATAAGGTCAATATTCAAACTTTTTATGCATCTTTAGTAATTTCTATTCAAAACTTGTTTTAAAAAGCAGTGTTGCTTTAGTCATTTGAGGCCATTACGAGTAAATAGGATAGATTTCAGCTTGTATGCATTCTAAACGAGTAATTTTCAGCAAAGCTTACACGATAATTCTTCACATTTATTTCAAACTTTGTTATTTTCTTATTATTTGAAAAATTCTCTTTCTCAGCTGAGGGAGGGCCTTTGAAGTGCAAGGAGGGTTGTGCACAGCTTCACTCCCACTCTGCTTGGATGGTTCATCCTGCCAACATCCAGTACCTCTATTGTGTGATTGTCTGGGAGGAATAGACAAAGGCCAACTGCTAACTACACCTAGTCATGACCCAGGAAACAGGATGTAGGCACCAAATGGCTAGGACAAGAAAATGGCAACTTTCTAAAAGTGGAATTTTTAGAATTGCGACTTAAAATCTGACTTTACAATTGAAGAGGATTTTAAATTACACAATTCCTTAGACAGCAAACATGACATTTCTACCAGCTCCCAAACAATAGTTATCCTGAATAAAATGTAATCAGTTTATCCAATGTTCTCCTAGGTGAGAGGTAGGCCTCACAGTAGTGAAAAATTAATGTGTGAGGTTTTCACTACCAGGACATGTAAAGCTTAAAAGCACCTGTCCAGCCTTTTAAATGCAGTGCACCCTGCCCTGTGGGTTGATTAGGACCTACTAGGGGTGACTTATAAGTAACAGAAAGGGTGTTTTAGGCCTGGCAAGAGGTTTATTTTACCAAATCCAAATGGCATTTTAAAATGGCATACAGGTTGCAATGACTTGTTTTGAGGGACTACTTAAGTGGGTGACAGAATAACGCTGCAGGCCCACCGGTACCATTTCATTTCCAGCCCTGGGTATATGGCATACCATTTTACTAAGGACTTCTACATAAATTAAATATGTCAATCAGGCATAAGCTAGTTTTACCATGGTTTAGGGAGTGAGTACAAGCACTTTAGTACTGGTTAACAGTAGTAAATGCAGAGAGTCCTAGGGCCAATAATAAAGAAATTCAGAAGACAGGAGGGGTGAAGGCAGAATGTTTGGGGGTGATCCTACTGAGGAGGCCAAGTTCAACTGTGACATACACAATGTATCTTGTAATGTATATTAGTCAGGGATCTTTGATCCTGATAAAGGTTTATGGCTCTGATGGGCAACTAAAATCGGCTGGAACATGTAGACACACAGACTTATGATGCTGTAGTAATTATTATCTCTAATCATCAGCTCTTTTTTTAATCTTATCAGAGGAACCCACCAACCTAGGATTCCTCCTCGGGAACTGTATTAGTTCCTTGAAAGATTCCTAGTACTTGTAATATCAAATGCTCCCTTCAAGGCTAGGCCCGTTCAAATGTATTATTATTATACTGAATGCATGACTGTATGACGAAGCAAACCTTTTAAACCACGTGGTAGTTTTTAGTAGGGGCTTCTGTATTCTGAGATAATCTATTCATTTCTTTTGATTTAATATGATTGGGTATACCATTGTGGTATGTGCATGTACTAGGACAGGAAGGTGATATATTCATGTTATTTTTCTACCTCCCTGTTAGACCCGGGATCCCTGGTTGGCTGAGGTATGTACCTTATGCCAAATAGAGACCCGCGTTTCCACGTCAGGGAAAGGGAGGTCACCTTCTGAGATAGCCCCCGCTCACCCCCTTGGTAGCTTTGCACGAGCAGCCAGGCTTATCTTCAAAACAAATGTGTAAAGTAATTGCAACCACGCTCTTAGAAACCCAATGATGACACCATAAATAGACTCCCCACAAGTTTTATAAAAATGATTATACATTTTATATAAAAAGATATACAATAAGACCACACGCTATAAATCCAACATGTGAGTATGTATACTATTTGGCACTTTGCAATGTAAAAATAATGCAATGCGTAACGCAGCAATCAGGCACTTTGCAATGTAAGACTAATGCAATGCGTAACGCAGCAATCAGGCACTTTGCAATATAAAAATAATGCAATGCGTAACGCAGCAATCAGGCACTTTGCAATGTAAGAATAATGCAATGCGTAACGCAGCAATCAGGTACTTTGCAATGTAAGAATAATGTAATGAGTAATACAACCACCAGATACGTCGTTATGCAGAACTAAGGCAATGCGTAATACACTAACCAGAAAGTTCGTTATGCAGGAAGAATGCAATGCGTAATACGCTTATCAGCTAGTTTGTTATACAGAAACAATGCAATGCGTCATACGACAATCAAGTAGTTCGTTAGGCAAAAATATTGCCATGCGTTGTACACTAATCAGGTAGTTCGTTATGCAGGAATAATGCAATGCGTACTACTCTAATCAGGTACTCTGTTATGCATAAATGATGCAATGTGTAATACGACAATCCGGTACTTTGTTATGCAGAAATAAGATAATGCGTAATACACTCCGCCACTGATCACGGTGCCTTAGGCGGTCTCTCCGCCAATCCTTCTGACTTGCAGTCAGCGTTTGTCAACAGTTGGCCCCAACATGGGTATAGTGTAACAAAAAGTGCAGCTCCGCACTCCGGCCCCAGTACTGCCACTCCCTTGGCAATACGGACCGCGATACGAGCTGAAGCAGAGGCTTGCGCTGCCTGAACGAGAGAGGCCAAGAGCGTCTCCCTCCAAGCCCGCACCCCACCCCAGGAGTCGACACATATTACCTGGGGGGCGCTAACCCACTCTCCTCTCCTCGTCCAGCGACTTGGGCCTCCGATGCAATCTTTGTGAATTGGCAACTGCGGGCTCAGTCCAGCGGCTCAGCTCCTCCGGGGCTGCCGGTCCGGGCCGCTACTGCTACGAATATCTCAGGCTGCCACAGGGCACACGCACACAGCATCGCTGAGAAACCTTTGAGCTTCGGGTGCACGATCACCGGGCACTCCACACAAAGGTCTCAGGCTGCATGAAGATCACAAGCACAGTGTTGCTGAGACTCACTTGGACTCCGCGTGCACGATAACAAGGCAATCCTCGCGAAGATCTCCCGCTGCACAAAGCACACAGAGTCGATGAGACTCACTTTGATTCCGGTGCACACGATAACTGGACAATCCTCACAAAGGGTTCTGGCTGCAAACAGCACATGCACACAGCGTCGCTGATCCTTGCTTGGACTCCAGGTGCCGACTATCACAGGGCACACCTTACGAAGGTCTCAGGCTGCAACAAGCGCACGCACACAGTGCCGCTGAGACTCTCCAGGAAATGTTTGTGTTCCTGAGATTCCGCAGCAGGGAGCCATCTCTCCAAGGGGCCCTTGGGGATAAGTTACTTCAGGACACAGCAAAGTCCTTTCAAGCAGGGGTACACAGCACACAGCAAAGTCCCTTTTGCCTTTCCTTGGTTAAAACAGCAAACTGCAGGCCAGCCCCTGAACACACAGCGAGGGTCAGTCCTTTACTTGAGTCTCTTCAGTTGTTTCTTCCTTGGCAAAGGTTCCTCTTGACCACGAAGTAGCTCCAGTCTTGTTCAATCTTGATCAAGCCATTCTCTAAAGTTCAGGGGCTTCAGCTCTCATAGTTATACCCCTCAATGGCCTTGAAGTATTTGTGTTCAGGGGGGCACTAACCTCTGTTCAAACCAGTTCTGGGTGCCTCCCTGCCAGTGACACCTTCTTCCTTTGATTAGTGGGGTGTCTGGATTCTCAATCACTCAGCAGGAGATGGGACAATTGTTTTATTGCTTGATAATATGCCCTTGAGAATTCCAATAGAAGCCCATGTTTGATGTCCTTCACAGCAGAACCTGGCTTCTTTTGGAATTCACAAGGGCATATTATCAAGCCCCTTATCGCCGCTTAGCGTCAATTTCATGTCGCTAAAATGGCGATAATGTTATCGCCGTTCTTGATAATATGGCCCCAAGTGTGGTATGCTCTCAGAACTGACATAGTACTATTGATAAGTGTGCAGAGTTGAGCACATAAAGCAGGGCAGGCACGGTACTGAAGTGCGTTTTGAAATTGTCTCCTATTTTACTTCTATTGCCGATCCACGCACACCCAGTCGTCAGTCGGAAATAAAACTAAATAAATCCTTTTTCAGCAAAAAGAAAAATGCATTGGCATACAAGGCAAAAAAATCAACCTGCATCACAGTAGTTACTTGCATATTTGAACGTCCTCTAGGAAGACTGTGGCGAATTCCTAAAGTGGCCCTTAGAGGTTACACTGAGATGCACTTGAAATGACAGGAAAGGTTATGCTGAAATTACTCAGTACCCACACTTAAACACTCTTATTATTGCTCTGAAGATACATATTACAGGCGACGAGGGCATCCGACTGCATGCACATTTTGATTTTCACTAGAGCTGTTCAGTCATTCAACAGCAATTTTTGATGCGCCCTTCTGGGAATCAGAGACGGTCTGGAAAATGTTTCTTTATTCATTGAGTCTGAAAAAATAACCTTCTTACCAGAGTGGACCCATTCATACATTCAAACACAGCTGATTTGTATTCATTCAGACAGAGTCATAGACAAACTGGATGGCTAGTTTGCATTCCCCTTACTAGTGTGCAATGAATGAATTCATGCAATAAAACCACTGCTGGTCCCTTTCTTCCCTTCATTATGTTACTGATAAAGTTTTTAGGGGCATATCTACAACGCGGTGATAGAAAATTATCGCCGAAAAGCGGCGATCATTTTATCGCCTAATTAGTAAGCTCACGCTAACGCTTGAAACCATGCGTTAGCGCCAGTGCTTAATTTGTAAAAAACGTAGTGCTGGGGCCCTCAACAGAAGGACACTAGAGCTTGCACCATCCGTTGCCCCTGGCAGCACTGCCAATGACAGCACCAATATACTACTAATCATCACAATCTTAAAAGTGTGACAATTCATATTATTACAGGCCCCCAAAGCTATAGGAATGGCTTTGGAGGCAAATACTAATAATTGGAAATTTTAATTGAAATAATAAACAGAAGTTGTTGTGCTCATACCTAAATTGGCAGACATCACTACCATGTGGCAGACAGTCATAAGCCCCGGTGCTGGCAATTATGTGCCGGTGCTGAGCACCGGAAAGCACCTGCACAAATTAAGCACTGGTTAGCGCACAAATTTCTAACGCCCAGCTTTGCATCTCTAATGAGATGCAAAGTGGGCGTTCCTGACCTGACATGACAGGAGAAATGTCGCTAAGCGACATTTCTCCTATCATCAAGCCCCACGCTATGAAGCATAGAGTCAGGAAAAGTAGCGATAACCCCTGTTGTCGCTACTGTCCGTACGCCTGCTTCAGAACTGACTTAGCCATGATATCCTATGGAAGGTGAATAACATGGCTAAGTTTGTGAGGCCCTATCGACAAGCTAACGCCACATTTCGTGAGATTATCGCTGGTTTTCCAGCGATAATCTCATGTTAGGCAGTTAGCGCTAGGACTTTTATCGCTTTTGAGATAAGCGTTGCTAATAGCACGCTATCTCAGCGATAAAAATCCACATTAGCCGGCGATAATTATCCTAGCGCTAAGTGCATTTAGCGATTATTATCGGCGGTTGTTGCTGATATGCCCCTTAGCTATTTAATACATGCTTCAATATCTCAGCTCTGTGTTAATATGACTGGCGTGACCAGAGATGGTTTCATGTTCAGCCATGTATTTAGACCGACATATCCGACAATATTGTTATTTTGTTGACCATTAAACGTGTTCCTTCTGTTGAATATGCGGCCTGGTTTCAAATAATACATTATTTTTATGTGCTTGAAACAAAACTACCGAAAATATTTTCTGTAGCAAGGCCCTCATTACAACAATTGGGGCCATTTTGGGTGTTTGTCCTGTAACAGATCTTAGGGATGAGAGGTATCTGACCGTGCACTACTAACTGTGAAAGAACTATTATGCCGTGTGCAATTTACATACCATGCTCTATTTGCTCAATACTTTTCAACAGGTAAATGCAGGCAAATTGTGTGAAATCCCGATTTGCACAGGTTTAATGGGTTTCAGTGTGTGTAAATCAGAATGTTGCCCTATGAATGCAACGTTTTGCTTCTGCTATTCAGCATGTGTATTCCGTGCCTAATTGTGTCATTGCTGCATATTTTAATTCAATATTACTACATTTCTCTAAACATGAATTTCTATTGGAGGGCCTAAATGTTTCCTTACAGCAGAATATCCTTAGGTATTACACTTCAATACACAAAGCCAAACTACTGCATATATATATGTTTACTCGAGTTGCTATATTTTCCACAGTACGCGAGAGTGGATTTCTAACAGTTTACAGCAAGATTCCATATCTCCTAAAAAAATAACCTTTGCTATGGTCATCTGGTATATTTTTGCCTATGATTTAATACTTTGGTGGCAACACAATGAGACTACTGTGTTCAAACGATATTCGCTCTTGTTTTATATGCCATGACTTAGATTTTAGGTATGAGCAACAGACAGGCTACAGATGGCTTTAGGTTTCTGTAGACAGACCTACTAGTTCCAATACATAACACATCTAGACTGTGTTTTGGGTGAGCCCCTTGCTCTTGATTGGATGGATTTGTTTTTTTATTATCTCTGTTGTGTGCTTGTTTCTATGGATTTCCCTCCTTTTCTTGTTACATTATGTTAAATTGTTTTGCACTAATCACTCGAGAGAGAATCTAGGTGCTTGAACAGGTGGTCCACACTGTGCTTATACATAGAGCCGGTCTTCAGCTTCTTGAGGAACTCAAAAAGTGAGAAGGAGGCTTTGATGTGTTGAGGGAGTTCGTTCCATGTCTTGGGTGCGATGTAGGAGAATAAGCTTCCTTCAGTTTTGCTTTAGTGGATGCAGGGAATGTGTGCAAGTGAGAGTGGAGGCAGTGAGTGCAGTGAGTAGGTGTCTGGTGGGTTAGTGAAAGTGTATGCAGCTGTTCAGGTATTCTGGTCCTGTGTTGTGCAGTACTTTGCATGTGTGTGTGAGAAGGTTGAATTAGCTGCGGTTGTGAATGAGGAGCCAGTGAAGCTTCCTGAGGTGTGGTGTGAAGTGGGTGTGGTGTGGGAAGTCAAGTATGAGTCTTGCAGTGGTGTTCTGGATGGTCTGGAGTCTTTGTAGAAATTGTTTTGCGATTCCGGCATAGAGAGTTTTGCCGTAGTCCAGTCTGCTGATGATGAGTGATTTAGTGATTGTCCATCTAGATTTCTGAGGCAACTGTTTGTAAGATGAGGAAGCAGGACCTGCACACTTCATTGACTTAAGATGCTACATTGAGCTTGTCGTCTAGGATGATCCCTAGAAATCTTCGGTAGTCTGTGGGTGTTGGACCTATCTCGGACAGCCGCAAGGTAGAGTCCCACGGGGAGGTTTTGTTGCTCAAGAATAGTATATCCGTTTTGTTGAAGTTGAGCTGCGGGCAGTTGGTTCACATCCAGTCTGCTACCACAGTACTATTGTTCTTGTGTTTATCATGCCAAGGATCATTTGGGTCTCACAGTGTTCTGATTGGATGAGGTGTAGCCTTTCTCTGTGTATTTGAGGAAACTCGTTTTTATTTTACATGTACCACTTCATGGGAGTACATGTGTTTTCAAGCTATCTTCCATCTCCAACCTTCCCACATGTGCTATCTTTAAAACCACCCACATCGCTTCCTCAGGCCTTCTGCTCCACTTGCCGCCAAGTTTCCATATTTTTGGGGGTAAAATGGCCTGATATCTGTTAAGTGTAACATAGCAGCTTCCTCTCTCTTTCATAAAACATGATTTCAGTTTTTTTAATATCTTGATGTACAGATCTATCATGCTCATCCATGATGTTAGATCATCTATTTAAATACGGCTGACAGTGTCAAGAAACTTACAAACACATGTGCACGAGTCATGGTGCCCAATTGTGCATGCATAACAAGGCATGCATATGCATGAATCACAACACATAGCCACGCATAGGATGCTTTCTTTGAATGGGTTTTCTTTATTAGAAATCCCATTTCCAAATTGACAGTCATTGGTGCACATGCATCTTGTTGTCAGAACACACGCAACAGGAAAAAAACATTGGTAAATGCAATAGCTTGGCCTTTAAGAGCAAAGACCTTTTGGATTTGCCAATGCTTGCTTTAAATTTTGCAAAGGAAGAGAAGCTCCCACCATCTAAATGGTGGTGATGATAACTATCTAGGCAAAAACTACAAAGTGCAATTTTTGCTCATCCTTTGATAGCTGATAGTATAAAAACAAGCATAGAAAACGTTTGTAACCCTTTTTTGCATTTTGTGTTTGGTTCGAAATTACCCAGAGCCATGAACACTTCAAAGGCTAGATTGAATTTCACAAATATAATTAGAAAAGGCATTCATTTTGCATTCTGTTTCTTATTTTGTACTTGATCAGTAAAATGTCTAATATATTGCCACACCCTTACTTTAGGAAGATCATTAACTATTCTCTTGCTTCACAGACCTGCTATTAATTAGCTAAGTTATTGGCACTTGTTCTTCTGCCTGCCCAAACATATCGATAAATAATGTAATGAAAATGCTAAATATTTTTCAGCAATTACAATGGTTGATGTTATAGTAATAATTTGAATTAAATAATGAAATGTAGGGTAGAGTCCGCAGAACTGCATGTAATATAGGCCTCATTTAGAGCTTGGCAGACAGGGTGCTTTGCAGTAAATGCGGAGAGAAGACCCTGTCCACCAAATAATAGTCATGTTTCTGCTGGCAAAGCCTCCACTGACTCCACAGGAGGGAACCTGTGTCCAACAAACTGCCTGCCGTCCGGCCAGTGATCAAAGTACCTCCGACCACAGCGCATCTGTCATATTAGGCAGACATTCAGACTTAATTGTTTTCATATTTGAGGCCACTTGGGCAAGCATGGGGTCCCGACATGCAAAACAATGAGATGACCTCTCACGCTGTGGGAGAAAATATCTCACATTTCAAGGACATTTTTAAAGCAAACCTTCATTTTGGAAGTTTTTGAAAAAGAACTTTCCTTTGCTGGGGTACTGAACATGGTGCCCAAACAGCACAACTGCCAGAACACTATTGTAATTTCTAGTGCTTAATTTGTGCCGGTGCTTGCCGGTGCTTAGCACCGGCACTTACTTTTCAGGGCTGGGTCTACATGACTCTGCATGACTGGACAACATGTTTTACATGGTATTAGCTTACTGACTTGGCACAGAGGGCTATTGTAAATTCTCTCCTGAGTCCCGGTGAGTGCATCGTTGTGACTTGTGAGCCGGAGACTGTATTGAGCAAAGAGTACTGCATAATATCAGACAGTCAGTTCATCATCATCAATCATATATGTGTGATGGCGTCACGGCGGCCGTTAGTTCAGGGTTGCTGCCGGTGGTGGGCGGGAGTCAGACCAAGAGTCAGACACTGATTGGGCTGGGCCTAGGCTGGATTTGGCTGTGCACGCTGCACGCAGATTTTGTTTCCAATTGCCGCGCCCGGCACGACCACGTTGAGGGCAGGCTGCAGTGTGCAGCAGTAGCAACAGGTGGTGGGCCCAGTAGTTAATAAAGGCAGTGGCAGTGCCCCGCAGCCCCGGCCGACCACGAGCGTAACCGTAAGTAGTGGTATGTAGTATGAACGCCATAAGCAGCAGTCATCATGCCAAGCATCAATTTTTTTTTTTTAGCGCCGTGTTGGTGTGTCGGGCACCGCCACCGCAGTAGCTCCGGCTCCATCGCCATCATCAAGATTCGATAACGCACTGGGCCTGGCTGGCCTGCTGTGCCCCGGCCAACGGTAGTACGGTAACGGTACACTTAATAGCAGTACTGTTTAATAGTATACTTTTATCCAAAGGAGCCAAGACCGGCCACCTGGCGGCCAGGGTTAAGTTGTTAAAGAAGCCTTGACGTATACAGGGCAGGCCGGCAGCCGGCCGGGTTGCGGGTTTAAAGTTAAAGGCCCTGCCCGGCCCCTGCCTTGTTTGAACGTATGATTGATATCCTCCCTCAGTGCTTAAATTAACAGTGGCTCCACTTTTACTGAATAATGCCATGAATAGCAGAATGTTGTGTAGGGCAGGCAGCGCGGCGCGCACAAATTTTGTTCTGAATGCCACGCCCAGCTGGCACACCCTGACGCACCCCACAAGCCATCATCCGCCCCTCGACGTTGAGGTTGAGAGCAGGGCAGGCAGCACACCAGACAGGCCTACCTAACTATATAATCCGGTCAGTCAGTGTAATAAATAAGGCAGCCCGGACCACCACGAGAAGTAATACTATACTAACTAAGCAGGTAATTCCATGGCCATTGCCAAAGGAACGCAGCTTTTTTTTTGTTTGAGCGTGGTGGCGTGACTGTCAGGCACTGTGGTAGCTCCGGCGGCGGCTCCACAAGATTCGATGACGCCTGCCCTCCCTGGCCTAGATGGCACTTGAGACTGGGACTGGCGGAGTCACATAAGGAGAAGGGTCTACTGCATTGTTGGGAGGCAAGACTGTGATGAGTGTGCTCCTATGGATGGTCACACTATAATTATCAAAGCTCTGGAATATTCTTTAGGGTCAGATTTACATCTCTCTTTTCCGTCAGTGCAGAACTGCAGATACACTTACTGCGGTGCCGACCAACTTTTGCTTGCAAAAATATTTAGCGCCGAAAAGTAGATGCAAGTATACCGTAAAATGGCAGCTGCACACTGACCTAATTTACCGCTTTGATCAATCCGTAATTTTGGAAAATTATTCACAATGGGCAATTAACCATGACTGGCAGTGTTGCAGCCAGGATTCTGTGGAGTTAAGAAGTTAAAGGTTCTGCCCTGCCCTAGGCTTGAAGTATCCTCGGCTCCATTCCTTCCCTAACAGTTCATCTTAAGAGTGGCCTGTAAATCAAATGTGCCATGAAAAGATGTTGAATAAACTGGTTAATTGCCTTCTTTTCTACCAGTAAGTAGCGCACACCCCCCGCTGGCACACATAATAAATGAGCCCATAGAGTAGATGTAGGTAAAGCTCTTTAATCGTGCCATTTGTACTTGTAAAGTATTGTAATCGTACCTTAATATGTATTAAAGAAGATAATGTGCAAAAACAACTGACTAGAGTAGGTCCGTCAGGCTGCAATGTCCTGCATTAATTTAATTCGTTATATTGCATGACCTAGTGGCTTCCAGCCCTTGTCCTGGTGGGGGGGGGGGGGGAGGGGTGCATGCTTGGGGGGCTAATGAATACCGTGCACCACCTGAGCATAATAGCATTTGATTCAACAGGAGGCCCCGTGGATAGTGGACTCTTCGTGCCACTGGCTTTCTTTGTTTCTTTTTATTTTTGGCAGAGGCTGGCAGAGCTGAATTGTCTACTGCAGAAAAACCTTGGGCTTAATTATGTTTATGTATGCCTCTACTTTCTTCACTTTATTATTACTACTGGTAGAAATAATATAAAGTGAAGAAAGAGTACCAGCCGCAGAAGCATGGTAGCAAGAGGGAGGTCGGAGGTGAGGTGAGGTGAAGTGAATAACTTAAGTTAGAAGAGGGTAGGGAGGAAGGGTAGGAAGCAGAGAGAGACAGAGGTAAAGAGGTAAAGAGGGGTTAGGTCAGATACCGAGAGCGAGATGACAGAGCAAGAGATGGGGAAGATAAATAGAAAGACAGGGTGTTGAGGGAGGGATAGGTAGAGAAAGACAATCAGAGTTAAAGGTAGACAGGGGGTGAGGCAGGGCTTTAATTGGGATGCAAAAACTGGGGGTCTCTCTAAGGGATGTGGCCAATGTAATTAAGGGCATGGCTTAAAAACAGGTAAGCTAAAAATCTGTGCTTAGCATAGTGTGCCGCCCGACTTGTATTTGGCTGTTTCTGTCATTGCATCCAGATATATGATACAACAAGTAACATCATACCTACAACAAGTCAGGACTATTGGCTTTGTCAATGGGTGTTAGCAGCGACTATGGCTTGTATATATTATTGAAAATGCTTCCACTTACAGCCCTGGTGACACCACGACAATGTTGCTGCTACTGAGTTTCAAAAAGAGAAGGGACATCCAGAGAGAAAATGACTCTCTTTAAAGGATTTCCCTTCCCCTAGAACGCTCACCTGGCATGATGTCATGCCGTAACTTCTTCACTAGTGAGAAGTGAGCAGTGTGAGCACGCACACATCGATGTGCCTGCTGTCACTGCAGTCTGGAAAAAAACGACCGACTGTGCCAGGGAACAAAACAGAGCCCACTAGAGACCTGTTTCAAGGCCCTCTTTAAAAAACTGAAGGTGCTCAGCACCGGTGAAACCTGGCCCACTTAAAGCCCTGGGGTGGAGTGAGAGATTTAGAGAGAAAAAAAGAAGCAAGTAAGAGAAAGAATACTGGGGAGGGCCTTGAGAGGTGAGGGCCAGATTAATTGACCACTTTTCCTTGAAGAATCTGTGGGTGACAAACCCCCCAATTATGTATACAATGTTGTGATCCTCATCCTCTCTTCGAATGCAAATGCCCTCCAGCCCAGTTGATGAGTTGATGAAATTTAAACCCTGGTGGCTTCAGACATGCATGTGTGCGTTTGTAGTCTGTTAAGAGAAGACTGCGGTGTTGTTTAGTGCTGTGCAGCAAGCAGCAGTATTTATGTAGAAACTTGTATGAAATGTTCATTATTGATTTATAACTTTTAAAAGTTTGCAAGTGCAAGTAATGCACATAAATAGGTGATGGCAGCACATGGCAGTGGGGGGCAGGCAACAGCTTGTGATTCACACTTTGGAATCTTGCACTGCTGTCACCTCTTTCTCTGAGTCTTGTTGAGTAACTGTTTTTTGCGTTAGGGAAGCTTGCGCTCTTGTTGTCAAAGCTATACCTGTGTTATATGCTGCCGGAGCCAAAATGATTGACTCAGTCTCTATGAGAGAGAGGGCCCAGGGGTGCGCTGGTGCGGGGATGCAAAGAGGTGGAGGCGGAACACGTGTACAAATATGGGAAGGTTTCCCTACCACACACACAGCGGTGTGTACAGGTAGCTGTGTGTGTGTTGTCTGTGCGTGTTGCCTGTGTGTGTTGGTTTGTGTCTGGCTCGGGTATTTTGAAGCTGAAAGTTGAAAGAGGGCATAAGGTAAAGCTAGTAAAGCCTATATCTAATTCCCACAAGCCCAGCGGTTCTGCTGTCTCAAATTTCCATAGAGCCCTTTTTTAAACTGTGGCATTTTAAATTTTCTGTATAGGTGATACAATGTTTTTCTTCCAATCCTGACCCAGCTTGCTCTTAATACAATGAAATTCCACGTACTGGAATGCCGGGAGCTCCTTTTAGGACAATTGAATGCTGTTGACCAGTAACGACTGGTATAGATCTACAACATTCCAATGTTTCCACTATTCCGGTGTTTGCCTATTGTTCCTTGCTCCCCTTGTTTATTTTAGAACATCATATTGTCATTGGGCAGAAATGCTGCTCTAACAGCTTTATTAACCTTCCGTGTATGCCAAAACCAATTATTAAAGGGCCACCCTCTCTCTTATTGGCCTGTGTTTTATTTGCCAGGTAGTGAAGCCCTTCTGCTCTCGTTACAGTGTGCACCCTTCACCTAGTAACAGTAACAATGACACCCGCCGCATAGCAGACAAGGTTTCAGATTCCTATGAGTGCTATTTTCATAATTTCAGTCAATTTAGTGTAATTATGAGTGACAATTCAACAACTATGAATGACTCTTTCTGGCGAGCAAAATCAAGCAATGAAGATGAGAGAAACATGCAAGTATGAGACATTGCACCCATTTGTGCAATGTGATTGTCATAATCGTACGTTTTGAGCTGAATGATTTGAGCACCTGCACTTCATATTTTACAAATTAAGCACTGGTAATTTCCCTTGACTGCCCTGACAGAATGGATTACAGCCTGACAAGGCTCAATAAGCCACTATAGCCCTAATTTCAAATTTTAGGCAAAACTCTGATCCCTCTCCAAACACGTGTTTACACACGGATAGAATTATGACGCTGATGCATCGCTTCCCTTGCTCCTCGCATCTTGTCCTTGATGTCAATACAACCGTGAACCATTGTACTGTTTCAGCGGACCAAGGCTAGTTCCTGTATATGACCCACGCTCCATGACTGTTGACCTGAAATTTTGATTTTTTTCCTATCAAGCATGACCAGATAGCCCCTGTTTTAAGGTTTTAACCACTATATTTCAAAATAGTCTTTAAAAATAAATAACTCTGTTTCTACATATTGTATTTTTGTCTTTTTTGTTTTGTGTTTTCAATAAATTAAGCTCTATCTTTCTAACCAGGCGTGATATATTTTGTGGGTGGTGTTGTCACTGTTAACCGTATTATTGTTGCATAAATACTTAGCACATTGCCTCTTAAGATAAGCCTGAATGCTCTGTGCCAAGCTACAAGAGGCTGCGCACAGGTTAATTTCGGGTGTGTATCTGAATTACCCTAACTAGGGTTGTGGTTCCTGTTTAGACAGGGTGCATACCTCTGCCAACCAGAAACCAAATTACTAACAACTACACAAGCAAAGTAGGAAAAATGATGAGAAATTAAAAAAATTCTCCTTGTGATATCTGCCTCAAGGAGGTGTAAAATGTTGGCGCAAATCTTTGTCTACAAATGTTTGTAGCTCGCCAATTGCATCAAATCCACCTGTGTTAGTATGGGAATGACTATGTACCAGTAGCAACACAAAAAGTTGATGGACGAAATGCTGAACATTGTGAAGCATTCATCTCCAGTAACAGATCTGGGTTAAATCAATCATTCTTTTGCTCGCCACACCACTCCAGTTTAGATCCAGCCGTATGCAAATCGGTCTTGACCCTGCTCCCCATGGGAACAGTCCAGCTCAAACTGCCAGGCCTGGTCCTCCCTGGACCGACAAACAAGCATCCTGGGAGTGATTTCTGGGTATCACCCCTCATAAGCCAGGCTAACTTGAATCCAGTGGTATAGCCAGCACAAGACCCACGTCTGGGTATACCTTTCCCACAAAGGGTGACTTTTAGCAACACAAAACGTTTATGGATGGAATGCTGAACATTGTCATGCATTCACCCCTAGTCGCAGATCTGGGTGAAATCCATTGTTTGTTTGCTTGCCACGCCACCCCAGTTTGGATCCAGCCATATGCAAACCAGTCTTGACCCTGCTTCCCATGGGAACATTCCAGCCCGAACTGCCAGGTCTGGTCCTCCCTGGACTGGAAAACAAACATTCTTCTATTAACCCCCCCCTCCCCCCCCTCACCCTTGCCAGGCTAGCTTGAATCTAGTGAGGCCCCTACTTATTAGCATAATAAAAAGTTCGATTTTCTTAGTAATTTATGACAAAAAGTCTTAGTTTTATTAAAGACACCGACGTGAGTATTATGATGTCTCTATAATGAATAGCAGCATTCAAGACAACTAGAAAAAAAACTAAGTCCCATGAGGCCAGGGAACAAAATGCCAATGGGAACAATGTTGAAGTGCCCAGGATTGACCGGCTAAAGGCCAGACCATGCCGCCTAGGTGGGTCCTCACAGAAGAGCTTGACTGAGTCAGCGGCTGCATGGCAGCACGGGAAACTGCACAGTAAGAGACTCAAAATGAACAGAACATTGAGAGGAGAAGTGTGAAAGAAATTAAAGAAATTCATGATGCGCCAACGGTAATGGCGGACGCGGCCTCAAGAGGAAGGTGACAAAGAGATAGAGTAGAGGGACGTGAAAAATGAAGCAAAGCAGCACTAAGGTATCAGGAATACAATTGTTTAAACAAAAAATGTTAATTCGAATCAATAGCAAATAATTGTATAAGCAGAATAAAGTATACTTATTTTCACTGTGAGCGAACAAGCAAAGGCAGCTTCTTGCAGTCAAGTTGAGTAAAATAGTCTATTAATCATTGCTGATTGGTACTTGGTACTCTGATGCTCTTTGTTCCCATTGACCTATTATTCCTTGGCCTGATGGGACTTGTGGTTTTTAGGTCTCGCTTGAGCCAGCGCTTTAGCGCAGCTCTCGCGAGAGCTTTTGTAAACTGGGGATTTGGAAGTGCAAACGAGTGCTTTCAGGCCGCCAAATACAGTGCATGTGCGCCGGGCGCGCGCACCATTTGGCAGCCTGCCTGATAATTTCGCGGCCGTTTTGATGTTCTCAGTGAGCCGCGCGGCCACTGAGAACATCAAAGCGGCCGTGAAAGTGCACACCATTTGCCACCCCCTCCCTTATCCCACTTCCTGCTTGTCTGTGTTTGCTAAACTACTTTCAATACAGAGTGAGAGCGCACCAGCACAGCTCTTCCTTCCAAGAGGGGAACACTCCTGTACTCGCATTTCTGCTTTGCTTCTCGGTCTCCTTTTTCTGCATGTTGGAATAACAGCCACTTTGCAGCTTGCAAATTCCTACTTTGATGCCTCTCATTCAATTTCCCTTTCCTCCATAGCTCTGCTTTCCCAGGCCTAATTTCTCTTTGGCGTCCTAGCTCTCAGTTACTTACTGTACCCATGCTTCTCTGTGCCCTTCTTTCACGCCAACGCTCCTCTAATCTTTTTCTCCTCAGTTCAGGGGCTGCTCTCCTTCTGGCTCATCTTCCCAGCTCCCCACCCAGCACTGCCATTCCCCCTCCGGCTTGCTTTCTTCACCGACAACCATCCCTGTCATTCTGCGCCAGGCCATGTCATGCAGCAGCCGGTGTTGGTGGCAGGCCCTGGCCTGGTTGCAGACGGCCTGCCTGTTTATGAGCTTCGTGGCCTGCGATGATGCGCTGCTCAGTGCTTGAGGTCTGCCGACTTCATAGCTCTACCACAGCACCATCCCGGACGGCAGCAAGTTCGACTCCAGGTGAGATGGGGAGGCGGACGGGCTTGTTAAATGACTGTTCACCAGGCACCTGGATGTCACAAAAGTAATCTCACATTTGGCTTTTTCACATGCTTGCCAGTCAGCCCAAGCCTCCTTAGACTCCAAAACGCCTCACTAGTTTAACTTCAGTTTCCATGATACTGCAAATGCCTCAAATCTCCCTAGAAGAGATTCAGTTAATCCAGTATCTAACCCTGAAATGAATACGAATTTATAATCTGACTTACTGAACTGCGTCACAGTGCAAGGGTAAGGACTCAATTAGATGTGTAAATCGTTCCCACAGAATCATCCCAGCTATAGGTTGAAGCTGTTAAAACCAACAGGACCTCCCCACTAATACTTTTGCTGCGACATACTGAGCCCACTCCTAATTTCTCTGCCCCCTTATCACCACATACTCCTGCGCTTCCTGACCATAGTTAGTCATCAGATAATCATTCATTGATTACAAGCTGCGCACAAACTAAATAGAACATTGAAAACACTTGTTCTGAAATTTAACGACAAACCAGTTCTCGTTGAATTAATTTAAATCTTGAAACACGTTCACCCAAACAGACTGTCCGCTCCATGGACCCCTCATAAAAACTCACTTTAACACACCCCACCCAACAGCCAGACTCCTAGGACCTCTTTCGCAATCACTCACATAAATTTCACTTATTAAAATTACAGATGTTTTGTCATTTTAGGTGCTCATGGGGGTACAGCACGCTTCATTTTGCATATGTATTGTTTTCGTTTTTCCGCCCTCCCTCCCGTTGTCTGTGCCTTCTCCCCTCCCTCCCCCCAACCCCTCCCTCCTATTGTCCGTGTTGCCTACCATTTGTAATGCACTAGGTCTCGCATTTACGCGAGTTTGAGCTATTGGCATTGTAACTGACAAAGCCTTTTATTTATGTTTGGGTTTTTAAAACATAAATAAAACGCAGTGTCATTTACAATGTCAATAGCTTAAACTCGCGTAAATGCGAGACCTATTGCATTGCAAATGCTTGTTTCTAGTAGTCTTGACTGCTGCTATTCATTAAAGCAAGTCAAAATACAGCATAATATGAGCCTCCAGTCTTGTCATAAAATTCAGATAGGAATTGAGACCATTCAATAGCTTAGTTAAGAAAGTAATTTACAAAGATTTATAACAGAGTTCTTAAGATAAACAATGCAGAAAAATGCATGGATTGCCATGAATGCTCAGATACACAACATAAAATCAGAAATCAGAGCAAAAATCTATATTTAAATAGTTAAATCTCTCCAGATTCCGAATGACAAACCTAATAAGGAGTACAGACACCATTATAAGGGACGAGGAGAAATTGGCAAAATAATCAGAGTCTGTGGAGGGAAATAATAGGTTGCCAGCAGCAGCTCCTCCATAGGGGGTGCAAGATGTCAACCCACCACCTTGCTCTGATACTAATTGCTTGTTTTACTTCTTAAACGTTTACATGAATACAAATGATCTCAGTTACAAGCTGTAATGTCAGGAAGGCAGCAGAAGAGGGCTCCCTTGGGCTGTACTACCTATGTGTCAGGTGAGGACTGTTACAGCCCAGCCTCGCACTGTCACAATGAATATCTGACATGCTGCACTTGCGTCACAAAGTGCAGCATGTCATGCAATGGAGCTTCAGGACGTGTCCATTATACGTCCTTTTACCCTGTCAGAAGTCAGAATAGATGAAAAGGGACCCCCTTGCCCTACCAGTTGAAACGTTTCTGGGAGCTATGTGGATACTTCACAGAAAGGCACTCTCCCTCCCCTTAATTTCATGTGGCTTATCACATTTTATCCTTAATTCTTTTATATTGTGCTGTAACTATGTTCAATAATACTTTTTAGCATTTTATTCCATACACACAAGTCAACAGTTTGACATGTACTTACAAGAACTATGATTATCACAGGTCACAATGTATTCTAGTGCACTTTTTAAAATTTATTTACTATGTACTGTTTTACTTGCACTTGCACTTTCATGGCCCTGGGAGGCTGTCATAAAGTCATTTAAAATTAAATGAGGAAAAGGGGCCTACCTCCAGCTCTACACCGGCTTCTGGTAGGGTAGAAGCTCGTGCAACTGGCTCTGGTGTGGTGCCGGATGCAGGAGATGGGAGACTGACTAATCCCCATGCATTTTAAAAGCATGCAAGCTGTCCTTGAAATGGACTGCCCGAGGTAAGTTTCATTTTCAGCAGTGTGTGTGTGTATGTGTCTGTGGGCTGGAGACTGCAGGTTGTTTTAGCAGGGCCATGTATTTGCTCAAGTTAAGGCCCTTCAAAAGAGGCCACACGGCAAACACTCTGACAGGCCTGGAGAGCAGGGTTGTGCTCATAAGTACCCTGCCAAGAGCCCACCAGAATCTGAGCCACAGTGACAGGAAATGATAAAGCAACTAGACCCTTTCGATCTAGCTTCAACAAACACTACTTTGTAGTGCTAGGTACTGAACAGTGGTAGGCCGTAGGTTTGCTCATCTTCCATTGTATTGCCACTATTTTTCATTGCTCTCGTTGTACTGCCTGTATTTTTTCATTGCTCTCGTTGTAGTGCCTGCATTTTCATTGTTGTGTCTGTGACTGTTGTTGTCTGTCTCCCCCGCTGCCTGCACGTGGTCTGTGCCCGTTCTCTCCCTCTGTTCCCCTCACTGCCCCCGTTTCTCTCTGCCCGGTATTTCCTTCTGTTCCCCTCGCTGCCCCTGTTTCTCTCTGCCCGTTTTTGCCTTCTGTTGCTTAGCTGCCCCTGCATTTCTGTGACCTTTTTGCCTTCTGTGCCACTCGTTTCCCCCCGATTTTTGTGACCTCTTTGCTCTTTTTGTGACCTTTTGCCTTCTGTGCCACTCGTTTCCCCCTGATTTTTGTGACCTCTTTGCTCTTTCTTGTGACCTTTTGCCTTCTGTGCCACTCATTTCCCCCCGTTTTTTGTGACCTTTTTGCCTTCTGTGCCACTCGTTCCCCCCCCCGATTTTTGTGACCTTTTTGCCCTTTCTTGTGACCTTTTGCCTTCTGTGCCACTCGTTTCCCCCTGTTTTTTGTGACCTTTTTGCCTTCTGTGCCACTCATTTCCCCCCGATTTTTGTGACCTTTTTGCCCTTTC
The DNA here is from genome assembly GCF_964204655.1 of Triturus cristatus. NCBI lineage: Eukaryota > Metazoa > Chordata > Amphibia > Caudata > Salamandridae > Triturus > Triturus cristatus. Next base: position 628,359,281 of record NC_140591.1, read on the forward strand.
TTGTGACCTTTTGCCTTCTGTTGCTTAGCTGCCCCTGCATTTCTGTGACCTTTTTGTCTTCTGTGCCACTCGTTTCCCCCTGATTTTTGTGACCTTTTTGCCCTTTCTTGTGACCTTTTGACTTCTGTGCCACTCATTTCCCCCTGTTTTTTGTGACCTTTTTGCCTTCTGTGCCACTCGTACCCCCCGATTTTTGTGACCTTTTTGCCCTTTCTTGTGACCTTTTGCCTTTTGTGCCACTCGTTTCCCCCAATTTTTGTGACCTTTTTGCCCTTTCTTGTGACCTTTTGCCTTCTGTGCCACTCATTTCCCCCCCGATTTTTGAGACCTTTTTGCCCTTTCTTGTGACCTTTTGCCTTCTGTGCCACTCATTTCCCCCCGGTTTTTGAGACCTTTTTGCCCTTTCTTGCACTTGTTTCCCCACGTTTTTTGTGACCTTTTTGCCTTCTGTGCCACTCATTTCCCCCCGATTTTTGTGACCTTTTTGCCCCCTCTTGTGACCTTTTTGCCTTCTGTGCCACTTGTTTCCCCCTCAATTGTTGTGACTTTTTGCCTTCTGTTTCCTTCGTCACCCCGCCGCTGCGTCCCCTGTGCCCCCGCCCCCCTGACTGCTCATTCGCTGCCCCCGCCTCCCAGCTGCTCCTCCCTCTCACCTCCCCGTCTGCGCCCATCTGCGCCTGGACCGCGCCCAGTGCCAGAACCCCTGGCCCCCGCACCCACCACTACGACGCCAGCACTCTGCACGATCTCAAACCCAGACGGACCCACACCTGCTTCAAGGCTGCCCCGAAACGCACACACGGTCCCTTCACCTGCTGGAACTGCAGCTACACCAGCCACAGAGCCGACAAACCACCCGCCAAGAAAGACCTCAACCACCTCCGATGCATACTACTGAACACACGCTCCACACGCAAACACGCTGTCGAGCACTGAGACCTGCTCAACACAACCTCCCCGGATGTTGCCTTCCTGACAGAGACCTGGTTGAACAACTCCTCCGCACCCGACATTGCCATAGCCATCCCAGACGGCTACAAGTTCACCCGCAAAGACCGCACCAACGGAGTCGGAATCGCCATCGTCCACAAGAACAGCATCAGGGTCTCGACCAGCACCGACAACGCGCTCAGCACCGCCGAACACATGCATTTCCAGATCCACACAGACCCCAACTCCACCCTCATAGGCACCCTCATCTACCAACTCCCTGGACCCTGCCCCCAGTTCAGCGACTCCATTGCCGACTTCATCAGCACGCACACCCTGACCTCCACCGACTACATCCTCCTCGGAGACCTGAACTTTCACCTTGAGAACAACAATGACCACAACTCCACAACCCTGATCGATAACCTCGCCAACCTCGGACTGAGACAACTCATCACAACGCCCACCCACTCTGCCGGCCACATGCTCGACCACGTCTTCTCCTCAAGCCCGCATGTCTCTGGGAGCCACACCACCGAACTCCTCTGGACCGACCACCGCTGCATCCACTTCACCTTCCAGAAACCCACCACACACCACCGCACCCAACAGATCCACCTCCGCCGCTGGAGCAAAATCACCGAAGACCAACTACATGCAAACCTCGCTCTCAGCCCACCCACCGAACCCTCCAACACTGACGACGCTGCCCACAACCTCAGACGCTGGATCGAGGACTGCACCAACACCCTCGCCCTGCTGAAGAAACCCCCCCACAGAGACACCAGCAAGAGGGCCAGCTGGTTCACCCCAGAACTCATAGCCTCCAAGCAAGCCTGCCGGAAACTAGAGAAGAAATGGCACAGTGAATAAACTATGGACCGCTACGCAGCACACAAGGACGCCGTCCGCAACCACCACCACCTCATCAGGGCTGCCAAGAAGACCTCATTCAAAGACCGCCTCGACAATAACGCACACGACAGCAAGGAGCTCTTCAACATCATGAAGGAAGTCTCCAACCCCAGCTCCAACACCAACGACATCCCGCCGTCGCAAACCCTGTGTGACTCCCTCACCACCTTCTTCCACCGCAAGATAGCAGGCATCCACGACAGCTTCAACACCCAGACAACCCCAACAGACAGCAACACAACAGACCCTCCGCACACCATCGACCACATCCCCTTGCTAGCCTGGACCAGAGTGAGCGTCGATGACACCATCAAGACCATGAGCACAATCCATTCCGGCTCTCCGTCAGATGCATTCCCTCACCACGTCTTCAACAAAGCAAGCAGCTCCATTGCATTCCACCTGCGCAACGTCATCAATCTCTCCCTCGAGACCACGACCTTCCCAGAGAGCTGGAAACACGCCGAGATCAACGCCCTACTCAAAAAACCCAAGGCAGACCCAAGAGACCTCAAGAACTTCCGGCCCATCTCTCTGCTCTCCTTCCCGGCCAAGGTCATCGAGAAAATCGTCAACAGACAGCTAACCCGATACCTCGAAGAGAACAGAATCCTGGACCCTTCCCAGTCTGGGTTCCACAGCAACCACAGCACCGAGACCGCCCTCATCACCGCTACCGACGACATCAGGACCTTGCTAGACAACGGGGAGACCGCTGCACTCATACTCCTAGACCTCTCCGCCGCCTTCGACACCGTCTGCCACTGTACACTACGCGCACGCCTCCACGCCGCAGGGATCCGAGACAAAGCTCTGGAATGGACCACCCCCTTCCTTTCCGGCAGAACCCAGAGCGTCTGCCTCCCCCCATTCCGTTCCAAAGCCTCCGAGATCATCTGGAGCGTACCCCAGGGATCCTCCCTCAGCCCGACACTGTTCAACATTTACATGCCCCGCTCGCACACATCGCCCGACAGCATGACCTCAACATAATCTCCTACGCCAATGACACTCAACTGATCCTCTCCCTCACCATGGACCCCATCACCGCCAAAGCCAACCTCCACGAAGGAATGAAGGCCGTCGCCGACTGGATGAAGATCAGCCGTCTGAAGCTGACCTCAGACAAGACAGAGGTCCTCATCCTCGGCTCCAACCCGTCAGCCTGGGACGAGTCCTGGTGGCCAACGGCACTGGGGGCAGCCCCGACCCCCACCGACCACGCACGCAACCTGGGAATCATCCTCGACTCAATGCTCTCAATGACCAAGCAAGTCAACGCCATCTCCTCCTCCTGATTCAACACACTCCGCATGCTCTGCAAGATCTAGAGATGGATCCCGACAGTTACAATAAAGACAGTCACCCAGGCCCTCGTCAGCAGCAGACTCGACTACGGAAACGCCATCTATGCGTGAGCCCCGACCAAGCTCATCAATCGACTACAATGCATCCAAAACGCCTCGGCACGACTTATCCTCGATGTACCACGACACGGCCACATCACCCCCCACCTAAGAAACCTGCACTGGCTCCCTGTCAACAAGAGGATATCTTTCAAGCTCCTCATCCACGCACACAAGGCACTCCACAAGACCGGCCCAGGCTACCTCAACAGACGGCTCTCCTTCTACACCCCCAACCACCAGCTACGCTCCGCCGACCTCTCACTCGCCACCGTCCCGCGCATCCGAAAAACAACCACCGTCGGGAGATCCTTCTCCCACCTCGCCACCAAGACAAGGAACATCCTCCCACTGAGTCTACGACAGACCCAAGACCTGCTGACCTTCAGGAGGATACTGAAGACCTGGCTGTTCGATCAGTAACGGCCCCACCTCCCCCCCCCAGCGCCTTGAGACCCTCGCGGGTATGTAGTGCGCTTAACAAATGACTGATTGATTGATTGAACAGTTGCATTTGAGAATGAGCAGATGTTTAATAAAAATGATCATGGATTGTCTTTCTTTCAATGTGTATTTTTCCTTCGCACCCACACTCAATTTAGTATGTTAACACACTGGCAAATGGCACTAATTATATTTTCATTTGTTGCAGCAGTACTGCTGACTGCAGCAAGCCATGCCAACTTTCAAAAGCTGTCCATGATGAGAAGAATATTTCTTAGGGAGCCCTATGTAACATGCACTTCAGCGTATGATCCTCATCTAATTGTGGAGCACACACTGCTTTCACTTTATCGATCCCCGTGTTGACTCAGAAAAACAATATTTGTGAATGAGCGACCCTGTGAATGCTGCTGTGTTCAGAGGTCAGGGCAGATAAAGGCGCAAGGCACTTCATCAAAGAAGATGAATAAGCCTGGAGAGAGCTCTGCAATCTGCCTGCACACTGCAAGGGGTCAGAAGTCCCTCTAGATAAACACAGTCCCCCTTCTCTGTGGCCTACCAAGAGTCGCGTCGGGTTATCGTTCTGGACAGAGATTAGCAGTCATTGCCCAGCCATGCTGAGCCTACCAGTAATGCAGCAGAAAAAAATGAGCGGTAAGTAATTCCAGCCTGGCCATTCTTAAACTCTGCAATATTTCCAGAGGCATGCTTTCACAGCAGGAAATGTCAGGGTTGGCATGGGACATAAAATAGGCCTGAGTGCTAAAATAAAAGTGGCCCATGCAAGCAAATTGAGGTCGTTTTGCAATTGTAAACACACTGTATAAGTATTTTGCATGGTATGGTAGACTGCATGGATTTGAGCCTGCTACAAGGAATCTCTGCGGCATATTATCAAGACAGGCGATAAAATTATCGCCGCTTTACCGGCAGAAAACTGCCGCTAAAACGGCAATAATGGGCTTGATAATATGCACTATAGAATTCCAATTGAAGCCCATGTTAGATGTGAAGGACATCTAACCTGAGCTTCAATTGGAATTCCATAGAATTGCCCTACGGAGATGTATAATACAATATGAAACATTTCTAAAACAAAAGCTCATAGAATTATGGCCTTCTGCACGCATACATAGGAACTTACAGTGGAAACCCTTCAAAATAATACACAGAGTATATGGTGGGAAGTTTCATTCACAATACAAGCTTTCTAAAGACAATCAACATTTACATCATAGCAGACTGTGCTCCGTGAGGATAGAAGACTCACAGTGGATCTCTGATTGGGAAGGGTAATGAGCAGGAGCAAGAAGAGTAGGAAATCAGAAACTTCATCCTTTCTAATAAAATGGATTCTTGCACGAAACTGCAGCATAACCATACAACATTATTAATCACACTTCTAACCCATATAATTAAGTTGTTTTAATTGCATCTTCCTTAGTTCATCATTTACGACCATATGCATCAATAAATTCACAAGTTCGCACAGATAATTGTCACCTAAAATTTGCACATAAGAAAAACTTTAACACTATTAACCCCTTCTGTGCTGACAACGTAATGTTTACATCCTCAGCAGTGGTGCTGCTGTGCCAAGGACGTAAACATTACGTCCTCAGCACAGCAGTAAGAAATTTCTCTGCTGTGAAAAGCAGAGGTATTTCTTTTTTTTCTTTGAGCCTCAGGAGATGGGGAAAAGCTTCCCCAGCTGCATTAAGCATTTTTTTTCTTTTAGTGTAATGACTATCAGCGCGCATGGGGCACCAACGTCATTACACTGAAACTGAGATTGAAATAAGCAGATCGGCTCATTTCAGTTACATTACCTACGTGCTCAGGGGGCTATCTCAGCCCCGAGCATGTAGGCAAATAGGAGAGGTATCATTGAAAAGGGGAGAATCTCCCCTTTCCAATGGTACCCTTCCCTAGTGGATCCCTGCTTGGGAATCACTGCAGGAGGGCAATCACCAAGGCCACCCACTAGACACCAGGGAGAGTGGGGCAAGGGCATTTGCTTCCCTCATTAAATATAGGAAAAGATCAGTCTTTCCGCCCCCCTGGGGCACATATGGGGCCAGTAGCCCCCAATCTGCCCCACCGGGGGGGGGCAGAAGCACACTAGACTCCAGGGATTTTCACTCATTTAGAGGTGGGGGCTGCCCTAAATGGGCATTATAATGCCCCCACCCCTCTAAAATAGTGGCACAGTCTTTCTGCCCCCCCGGGGCACAGAGGGGGGCAGAAGCCCTCAATCTTCCCCCTCGGGGGCAGAAAGCACACTAGACACCAGGGATTTTTTTTCTTGCCACATTTAGGGGTGGGGGCTGCCATAAATGGGCATTATAATACCCTAACCCCGCGAAAAGATTGGCACCCTCCCTGGGAGGGCAGAAAGCCAACTAGACACTAGGGATTATTTTACTATCTAAAAGAGGGGTGTGGGCTGCCCAGAATGGGCATGCAAATGCCCCCAACCCCTAAACAAAAAATGGCAATTGCCCTCATCTGCCTCTGGGAGGGCAGAAAGCCCGCTTGGCAGCAGAGATATGTTTATGGGCATGTCAGGGAGCGGGTCCTTAGGCAAGCGTTGCTCCCCTTTTTGTGTGAACACATTTTGGCTGCTTCTGCCTTCCCTTTGGGACAGAACAGTGTTATTTTTGAGTTCATCTGCCCCCAAGAGGGCAGAAATCCACTAGACACTAGCAAAAGTTTCTGTGTGTGTGTGTGAACTGGAGTTCGGCTAATGGTCTGTGTAATGGCGTTTGGCTGGCTGTGTGTGTACCTGCATTTTGCTGGCGGTGTGAGTGGACTTGTGCTTAGCTGGCAGTGTGTGTGTACTAGCGCTTGGCTGGCAGTGTGCATTGATTGTCCCTTGACTAGCGGTCTGCGGTGATGGCACATGTCTGGCGGTGAGTGTGGACCACAGCTTGCCTAGAGGTGGGTGTGGACTGTCACTTGGCTGATGGTGTGCGTGGTCTGTTAATTGGTCAGCGGTGTACATGGATGACGCTTGGCTGGCAGTGCGGCTTGTGTGGATCCACCAGCTTTTTATTACCTAGAATCCCTTGCAAACCTTAAATTTAGCTAAAACGTCACACTTTCCTCACATTTCTCTGTGGAAAGGTTGTGGGATCACCACACTGGCACAAATTTCTCACCATCCACCGTTCCCCTCTGTCTCCTGATTAAAATGATATCTCACTTTTGTGGGTGCCCATAGCAGAGAACCTAAAAACTTATAAATGAAAAACTGAGGGGGAACCAAAGTGGGTCCAAAAGGGTAGTTTAGGTTGACTCTGCTTTGGGCACTCACACAAGTGAGGTATAATTTTTTTAGGGAGACTGAGTGTAACACTGGGTGGTGGGTCATTTCTGCCAGTGCGGTGATCTCACAACCTTGCCACACAGAAATGTGACTTTTTAGCTAAATTTGAGGTTTGCAGGGGAATCTGTGTATGAAACCTTTGGTAGATCCATGCAAGCCACACATCCCTGGACTCCTCCGGGTGTGGAGTTTTCAGAACTGTCTGGGTTTAGTAGGTTTCCCTTGATGGCCTCCGAGCCCCGGACCAAAGACGAAGGTGCTCCCTATCTATCACAAAACAAACTGTTTGTGCAAGGTGGTCAGCTGTGTTTTTTGTCCCAGGCTCGGGGGCCATCTAGGGAAACATACCAAATGCAGACATTTCTGAAAACTTGACATCCGGGGAGTCCAAAGAGGTGTGTCTTGCATGAATCCCCCAATGTTTTATTAGCCAGAATCCCCTTCAAACCCAAAATTTAGCACAGAAAAATATGTTTTCCTCACATTTATGTGTGGAAAGGGTGTGGGATCACTGAACACACACACATTTTCTACCACCCAGCGTTCCCCCAGGTCCCACAATAAAAATACTACCTCACTTGTGTGGGTGGTCCATGGCCCGCAACAGGTAAGGGCCCAAAATGTATTGTAGAGGCACCAAAAATGATCGCTCACAAAACAACCTGGTTTTGCAAGGGGGTCATCTGCGTTTTTGGTCCCAGACACGGCGACCATCTAGGAAAACCTACCAAACTCAGACAGTTCTGAAAGCTAGACAACTGGAGGAGTTCAGGGAGGTGTAGCTTGCATGAATCCCCCAATGGTTTCTTTTTTTTTTTTTTTTTTGAAACCGTTTATTGCAGTTTGTAGAAGTTACAGGTATGGGCCTACAACCACACGGCCGGCCGCTAGAGCATCAAAAGCATATTACATACATACAGCAAAAAACTTTCTCAGCGGTGCACAGTAGGAAGACAGGAGTGATCAATGGTGCAGGCCTCACAGCTCCATGCCCACAGTACGGTTCCATTTTCTTAACGCAAAACAACGTAAACAAACCACAACCGCAAGGCAACCCTCAATCCAAAGTGACAACACGTGCTCCATAAGTGGGGGATCCAAACCAGCAGCAAAATTCTGAAGAGGGGGACGGGAGTAGATCAGGGACTGGGGGACCGCGCGCCCGCGGCCAAGGGAGGGGCGCCATCTAGGGAGACGGAGCCGGCGAGGCCGCCGGTAGCAGCGGCGGCTCACAAATACCCCCGCGGTAGGCGTTCCAGGGGCCCCAGAGTGTCATCCACGCCCCAGGCTTACCCCTCGCCACATACACCACCTTTTCACGAAACATACACCAATCCATATGCTCTTTCCAGGCCGACACCGCAGGGGGCCTCTGGGATCCCCACAATTGGGCAATATCACGCTTGGCTATCATGTATCCCAGAGTCACCCACCGCGCCTGCGGGACCGAGTAGTCATTTGGTTCCCAGACGTTCAGCAAGCATCTCCTCGCTTCAGGCAGCAGCGCGACACGCGTAACCATTCGTAGAACCTCATGCACACCACGCCAGAATCGCTCCACCTTCGGGCACTCCCACAGTATATGCATGAAAGTCGCCAACGCACCACAGCCACGCTTACACATTCCATCACCAGCAAAACCCATACGTAAAAGCCTTGGCCCCGTCACGTAGACCCGGTGAAGGATCTTGAGCTGGACGAAACGAAGGCGAGCCGGGATGGCCACCTCTTTCGGAGAGGCCACCGCGGAGATCCAATCCTCGTCGTCCAGCTCCAGCCCGTCGGCAACCCAAGCCTCGCGGAGACTAGTCAGCAGACACGATCTATCGTTAATCAATTTTTTGTATATGAGGGAGATCGTGCTGTCCGGGACATGGCCATCTAGCACTCTGTCCTCCAGGGGGGAAGACTCCGGAATGGATGCAACATCCGGGAAGACGGAGCCCAGCGCATGGCGGACCTGTAGGTACCGAAAGTACTCACTGCCCTGCAGCTGAAACTCCGCCTGCAGCGTCTCAAAAGTTTTGAATCCCCCCCTCGTCCAGAGATCTCCCACCGTGCTGATTCCGATCGTGTCCCACTTCTCGAAGCCCTTCGACGTCCACAGGGAGCCCAACCTCTCAGATGCATACAGCGGAGACGCTCGGGTCAAACGGTCCTTCCACCCCATAGCTGCATTAGCCGCGTGCCAGACACGCACCATGACACGCGTCGGTCCCGTCAAACGGGAGTCGGGCGCGCCAGAGTAGAGCGCTCGATTATAATCGCCACCGGGCAGAAGCGTCCTGTCCATCTCAAATGCCGGGTTCAAGGCGGGCCCGTAAAGGCCATGATTAATTGCAGCTAGTTGGGAGGCCCAGTAATACCGTTTGATGTCCGGGAGGGCGACCCCTCCATCGTACCACGGGAGCGTCAATTTAGCCAGAGCAATACGCGGCCTCCCGTCCCAGAACAGACGCCGCTGGAGGCCCTCCACCTCGCGAAAATAGCGTGCCGGGACCAGGTCCATGGTATTCTGGAGGGCGTAGAGGAAGCGCGGCAGGGACATCATTTTAAATAAGGCCGCTCGGCCGAGCGGCGAGAGCGGCAGACGCCGCCAGCGCACCACGTCCTCCCTCAGACGCTGGAGGGGGGGCAACAAGTTCTGCTCATAGCGGGCCTCCGGGTCAAGAGTGATATATATACCCAGGTACCGGAAACCCTGGGAGGCAATCTGGATCGGACAATCCCGTGGCAAGACCGGGACCTCCCCGGAAAGCACATAGACACAGGATTTCGCCCAGTTGATGACCAGGCCTGAGTTGCGACCGAAGGAGCGCAAAACATCAACCAGGACGATCAGTGACTTGCGCGGGGAGGCGAGATACAAAAGGATATCGTCAGCATAGAGGGACACGCGGTCCTCATGCTCGGGGGTCCAGCGGAGACCACGGATAGAAGGGTGCCACCGCAACCACTCCGCCAGGGGCTCCATGGCCAGGGCGAACAGGAGAGGCGACAGGGGACAACCCTGTCGCGTGCCCCGCCCCAGCGCGAATGGGGCAGATACTCGCCCATTCACCACCACCTGCGCCAACGGGCCCGAATATAGCAATTTGACCCAGCTGACGAAACCCGGGCCGAACCCAAACTTCGCCAGCATCGCCCAGATATATGGCCATTCGAGCGTATCAAACGCCATGGTGGCGTCCAAGGACGCCAGGATGGCCGGCTCCCGCACAAATGGGACACGCGCGAGCACCCCGTGTAAGCGCCGCAGATTAAGCGCCGTGTTGCGGTGTGGTATAAAGCCCGATTGGTCTTGGTGGACCAAATCGCCCACCACGCCAACCAACCGGTTGGCCAACACCTTGGCGAGGATTTTGGGCTCCGCGTTCAGAAGCGAAATCGGCCTATAGGATGTGACCCGCTCACGGGGCTTCCCCTCCTTATGGATCACCACAATTGTAGCCAGACGCTGGTCCGGCGGGAGGGAGCCCTGCGAGTGGGCCGCAAGGAACATCGCGCGCAGGTGGGGCGCCAATACATCCGGGCGTAGCTTGTATAGCTCAATGGGAATACCATTGGGGCCCATGGCCTTGCCGGATGCAAACGAGCGAATAGCCGAGGCAATTTCGTCCGAGGTGGGCGGGGCATCCAGCGAATCCCTGTCCTCCACCGTAAGGGAGGGCAGTGTGATGTCCCGAAGCAAGGCATGGGAATCTTCCTCCGAGCAGGGAGAAACCGGGGAGTAGACTTCGCGGAAATAATCCGCGAAGCAGGAGACAATGGCTTCCGGCTCAGTGACGCACACACCATCCACGCTCTCAATCAGAGGCACCACGCGGCTCGCTCTTTCCCTCTTGTCCAACCACGCAATCAATTTGCCAGCCTTGTCACCCACATCATACAATCGCCCCTGCTGCTCTCTACTGAGGCCCCTGGCCGCCTCCGTGACGAGGGCCCGATAGGCCGCCTGCTTTAAGTGCAAAGCATGCAACTTGGCGTCTGTTACCCCGCTCCCCAGGTCACCCTCCAGTTCTGCAATCTCGGCCTCAACCCGGGTCACCTCCTCCCGCTCGCGCCGCCGGGCATTGGAAATAAAGGAGAGGGCCTCCCCTCTAAGAACCACCTTGAAAGCCTCCCACAGGGAGATGGCAGACGGGACCGACCCCACATTCTCATCGAAATAGCGCTGTAAGGATTTGATCAAGTCGGCACGAATGGTGGGGTCGCGCAAATACCATGCATTGATCGGGGCCACCCTGCCATCCCCCCTCGGGAAGACATCGAAATGCAACAACAATGGGGAGTGGTCTGAGATACCCCGTGCCAAATGGCGCACCTCCCCCACCCTCCCTGCCTGGGCCGCCGGGACAAGGATGTAATCAAGCCGCGAGAGGCTACCATGGGCCCCCGAGTGGAAGGTGTACTGTTGCAATACGGGATGCTTTAAGCGCCAGCAATCCACCAGGCCCAGCGTGTCTAAAAGGCCGGGCAGCCACGCCTGTGCCCGGGGGAGGTCCCTAGGGGGATGGCGATCCATAGACCCAGAGGCAACCGCGTTAAAGTCCCCTCCAACCACCAACAGGCCACCCGGAAGGTCCAGAAGGAGGCGCCCCAGGTCCGCAAATGTAGTGGCTTGTAACCCAGGCGGGACGTACACTGATATAAAGATAAACACTCTACCCTCCATTCGCCCCACCAGAACAGTGTAGCGTCCCCTCTCATCATGGCGCACCTCGTCAATCTCCAACGGGAGCGAGTTCTTGACCATAATACCCACCCCCCGCGAGCCCGAAGTGAAGCCGGAGTGGGCCGCCAAACGATATCCCCGCCGATTCATTGCATGAAAGGTGTTACCTATAAGGTGTGTCTCCTGCAGGAAGACAACATCTGGAGAAATACGTTTTAAATACTGCAGGACCACACCACGCTTAATCCTATCCCCCAGGCCGTTAACATTCCATGACAACACAATCAAATCCCTACCCCCCATCATACGTAAAAACAATCGGTCGCCCCCCACCGAGCATCTTAGAAACAACAAAACAGTTGCGGGTTTGCCTTGCGGTGCTAACAAACAACACACCCCCCCCACCCCCCGGTCCCAACAGAACTCCCCCCTCCCTGCACCCCTGCATGAGCCCAGATAGCCCCCCCAAAGTGCAGTGTGCCTGTCGCCCCATAGCTAAGTACTAACTAGTCCCCCCGAGGAGGAGGGAAGCCCCCAGCAGACCCCACCCGACCTCCATGGGAGGGGAACATACGAAAGCAATATATGGTAAAGGAACAATATCCAGAGCAAGGCCTATACAGTCACCCCTCAATTCTGATCCGGCGGGCCCTCCCCGCCAGCCGCGCCCCCCCCACCCCGATCTCCAGGCAAAGTATCTAACCAGTCCCCAGCCACCTCGGGCCGGTCGAAGAAGTGCGTACGGCCATCCACCTCCACCCTCAGCTTAGCCGGAAAGAGCATTGAGTACTTGAGGTTTAGGTCCCTTAGGCGACGTTTAATACCAAGAAAGCTCTGTCGCTGCTTCTGGACCGCCGGAGTAAAGTCTGGGTAGAAGTGTACATCCATGTTATCCAGCCTGACCGGTCCCTGTTGCCTGGAGGTCTGGAGGATGGCGTCTCTGTCCCGGAAATTAAAAATCCGGGCAATAATAGGCCGCGGCGGTGCACCGGTCTTAGGGCGGCCCCCAGGGACCCGGTGGGCACGCTCCACCGCAAAAAGCTTACTCAGCCCCCGGGGCTGGAGATGGGTCAGGATCAGTTCTTCCACGAAGAGATCTGCCGCCTCCGCCTCTCGGCCCTCCGGCACACCAATAATGCGAACATTGTTCCTCCGGGCCCGACCCTCGGAATCCTCCAGTCGCCGGTCCATCAGGGCGCTCGCCTGGCCAAGCCGGCGCACCTCCTTCTGGAGGGCCACCACGTCCGTAGTGAGGCTCGTTGTGGTGTGGGCCAGGGAGTCAACTCGGTCGTTCGTTTTTGACAAGTCTGCCCTCACAAGGCCCACATCCACCAGGACCGAGTCAATTTTTTGCGCCAAGGTATCGAAACGCTGGTCCACTGAGGCCTTCATCTCTGCGATGGCGCCCATGACGTCCCGGAGGGTCAGATCTACCGGTTGGGCAGGCGCCTCCGTCGGGCCCACCAGGGATGACCGCGATGTCTCCGGAGAACCCTTCTGGAGCGTGTAGCGATCCATACTATTGGCCTGGTGCGCCGTGCCACGGCGGGTTGTCTTCATCTTCGCCCGGTCGCCATCTTGTTTGGTGGACATGCTGGCCCTTCCACCGTCGTGCCAAGATCTCCGAACGGGCCGCCACACCAAATCACGGGTGTCAGGGGGGGGGGCGGGGGCGACCACTGGGCCGCGGGTCAACCCACCGCCGGCGGGTCAGCCGGGCACCTGGACGAGGCAACACCACCGCACCCCGCTCCGCAGCCCGACCCCGCCTGAGGCAAGGAGGGCGCAAAAGCGAAAGTGAAAGTGCGGGGTACGCGAGTCGCCCAGCCCCGCTCGCCGCTGTTATTCACTTCGTCCCCGGATCGCCCCACTACTCCAATCCGGGGGGCCGGCGAGGAGAAGGCCGCAACCTTCAATCGATGCTCCCACCGGTGTTCGGGGTCCGATTCGAGCCCAAAAAACGGGTGGCGCCTCAGCTCGGGTTCACCGACACAGTCCCCTCAACAAGGACAGGATATCGCCAGGATTAATTCAGGAGGTCGCGGAGGTCCTCGGGAGCCTCGCACCTACGCGGCCATCTTGGTTGCGCGCTAGGCTCCTCCTCCCCCCCAATGGTTTCTTAAACAGAATTTACTGCAAACCTCACATTTAGCTTTAAAAAATCACATTTTCTTCACATTTCTCTATGGTAAAGTTGCGGGATCACCAGGCTGACACAAATTGCCTACCACTCAGCATTTCCCTAATTCTCCCGATAAAAATGTCACTTCACTTGTGTGGGTGGGCAAAGTACCTACAACAGGGAAGGGCCCAAATCGTATTATGGAAACATCAAAATTATGCATCACAAAACATCCTGCATTTGCAAGGGGGGCACCTGCATTTTTTATGCTGGGCTAGGCGGCCATCCAGGGAAACCTACGAAAGCCATACATTTCTAAAAACATACACCTTGGTGAGTCTAAGGAGGTATGGCATGTGTGCATCCCCCAACGCTTTCCTACCCAGGAACCCCTGCAAAGAACCCCTGCAAACATCATATTTAGCAAAACAAATTACATTTTCCTCACATTTCTGTGTAAAAAATTTGTGTTATCACTGGGCCGACACAAATTTCCTACCGCTCAGTCTTCCCCCAGGCCTCTCAATAAAAATGGTACCTCACTTGTATGGGTGTGCCAGGTGCCTGTGACAGGGAGGGGCACAAAACCTACTTTGGAGACATCAAAATTATCTATCACAAAATGACCTGGTTTTGTGAAGGGGGGCACCTGCGTTTGGGGTCCATGGCTCTGCAGCCATCTAGGGAAACCTACCAAACCTAGACATTTCTTAAAATTACACACCCAGGGGAGTCCAGGGACGTGTGGGTTGCATGGGTCTCACATCTTTTTCACATCCAGAATCCCCTGCCAACCTCAAATTTACCTAAAAAATCTAATTTTTCTCATATTTCTGTGTGGAGTCACAATGCCAGCACACATTTCCTACCACCCAGTATTCGCTGTGGTCTTCTGAGTAAAATGATACCTCACTTGTGTGGGTGGGACAAGGACCTGCAACTGGGAAAGTCCAAAAACATGGAGATTGAGGGGATAGCACAGCGAGCTCTAAGCGCTATTTGGTTTATCATCCATTTTTAGGCTGATTCTGCATTTGACACCAACACAAGTGAGGTATCATTTTTATCGGGAGACCAAGGGGAATGCTGGTTGGTACGAAATTTGTGCCGGCATGGTGATCCCAAACGAAAATGTGAGGAAAATGTAATTTTTTTATCAAAAATTGAGGTTTGCAAAGGATTCTGTCTAAGAAAATTTTGGGGGATCCACGCAATCCACACGTCTCTTGACTCCTCCAGGTTCTTAGTTTTCAGAAATCTCTGGGTGTGGTAGGTTTCCCTAGATGGATGCTGAGCCTGGGAACATAAACGCAGGTGCCCCCTTGCAAAACCAGGTCATTTTGTGATAGGGAACTTTGATGTCTCCACAAAACCTTTTGGGCCCTTGCCTGTAGCGGGTACTTGGCCCACCCACACAAGTGAGGTACCATTTTTATCAGGAGACCTGGGGGAACACTGGGTAGTAGGACATTTGTGTCAGCCCGGTGAACCCATAACTTGCCCACTCAGAAATTTTTGAAAAATGTGTTTTTTTCAGCTTCATTTGAGGTTTGCATGGGATTCTGGGTAACAAAACATTGGGAGATCCACACAAGCTCCACCTCCCTGGACTCCCCCGGGTGTCTAGTCTTCAGAAATGTCTGAGTTAGGTAGGTTTCCCTAAATGTCCGCGTAGCCCGGGGCCAAAAACACAAGTCCCCCCTCACAAAACCAGGTTGTTTTGTGATGCATAATTTTGATGTCTCCACAATACGTTTTGGGCCCTTCCCTGTTGCGGGTACTTGGCCCACCCACACAAGTGAGGGACCATTTTTCTCAAGAGACCTTGGGGAATGCTGAGTAGTAGCAAATTTGTGTTGGCCTGGTGATCCCACAACTGTACCACACAAATATGGCATGAAAATGTGATGTTTATGCTAAATTTGAGGTTTACAGGGGTTTCTGGGTAAGAAAACATTGGGGGTCCATGCAAGCTACACCTCCATGGACTCCCCTGGGTGTCTAGCTTTCAGAAATGTCTGGGTTTGGTAGGTTCACCTGGATGGCCGTCAAACCTGGGACCAAAAATTTGGATGAATTCCTTGCAAAATCAGGTTGTCTTGTGATAAATAATGTTGATGTCTCCACAATATGTTTTGGGCCATTTCCTGTTGCAGGCACTAGGCATACCCACACAAGTGAGGTACCATTGTTATCGGCAGACTTTGTGGAGTGCTGGGTGGGTGGAAGTTTGTGGCTCTCCGCAGATTCCAGAACTTTCCATCACAGAAATGTGAGGAAAATGTTTGTTTTTTACAAAGTTCAAGGTTTGCACAAGCTTATCAGCATGCATGTATACACAGACATATACACACGCATAATGTCAGCAGTGCATTTTGCAAAGGTATTACAATTTAATGAGGGTTACCATATTCCTGAAAAGTAGTGGTGGCCATCTTGTTCATTAGGCCATCCTTCACAGAGGGGTATAATATGGAAAAGATTTATAGGATTTTATTACAACGAACTTCTCATTCAAAGAATGTTCCACATTTACAAATGTCACAGAAAACCTCAGAGTATCTCAAGAGCACTATTTATGATCAAAGTACTCCCTAAGATACTTATAAAGCAACCTGGTGGACACATTGATTTACAAAGGAAAGACCTGATGTTTTCCAGAGAGTGAGCACCTGAAGTAGATAAAAGGAAGTCCTTGTATCAGGCTAATCTTCTCATTCTCAGTCACAAAAGTGTATGGCTGCGTTCTCTAGATGTGCAAAATTCAAACATGTCTTAACTAATTGCTGAAACTTCATGCATTTTTCAACTTTTCCCATTTGCCATCTGTCCCTTCACACTCCTTCCTTCTGCCATCCGTACTCCTTCCCACTTATCACTCTTGCAGTGTGTACTCCCTTACCATCTGAGCATGCATAGCAGAGATAATTCTTCATATTTTGTGGACATTACTTGCACAATCATACCCAGGCATTGTGTAATGTTTGCAATATCATACAAATAGTAATTCATGTCATGTTTATAACATAATTACTGCTGTTTTAGGCCTTAATCTCTATCATCAATATAACCAGCATGCACCCTTCCATGCACTCATCTATTCATATACTCACCAATTCATCCAGGCTTTCACTCACATCATCACCTATTCAGTGTTACATCCATGCAGTCATCCATTCATCAGTCCATTTATCTTCGGGCTTACTAGTCCTTCCAACCACTGAAACATTCTCACATTCACCACTCACACATGAACATAACCTCACACACAAACTCACAAATCAATGGAGAATCATGTTTTTTGCAACAAAAAAACAGATCTACTGGCTGTGCCAATGCATGTATATAGTGTGCAGTTAAACGTGCACACAATATATCGGCTGATTTTGTATGACTTATATGTAGGAAGGATTGCCATTCTGAAAGCAAGAGATGAAAGTTTAATAATACTCACTCTCATGATTGCAACTTTCTTTAATTCTAGGTGACTCCCACAGACACTACACTGGGGTGTCTGCTAATTTTCTTGAGTTGTTGCTCAACTACTTCATGGTAGACCCCTTGGCCTCTCTATTGATGAGATGCTCAACTTCCTTGGATTGTTGCCCGACCATTTTAGTGTTGTCAAGTTAGACCCTCTAGTGAATTTCCTTGGGTTATTGTCTGACTGCTTCTGGTTGGACCCCAAAGATCCTCTACAGCGGCATCTGCACATTTCCATGAGTTGTTGTTCCACGGCTTCTGGTTGGACCCTAAAGACCCTCTACCGAGGTGTCTGCAATTTACCTTTGGTTGTTACCTGACTGCTTCTGACTGGACCACATAGACCCTCCACCTTAGTGTCTGAAAATGTCCTTGGGTTTCTTGTGTTGTTACCCCACTGCCACTTGGTTGACCTCTAAACCCTCTACTATAGTGTCTGCAAATTTCCTGGGGTTTTTGCACTGCTGTCTATGGGTGGATTCGAATGGACCCTCAACTGATGTCTTCAAAGTTCCTTGAGTTATTGCCCTGTCGTTCTGGATGGACCCCTTGGACACTTTCAATTTCTTAGGTTGTTGTCTGACAGCTAGTTGGTGCAGAACCTTAATCCATCTACATTGGATTGTTGTGCACTCACTTGTGGATAGGTCTCCATAGACTCATTGCTAAGTTACCTTGACTTCATTGTGCCACACCTTTCACCATTTTTCGGTTAACCCTTTTCTGAATCTTCCCTGCTTCTTCTATGGAATACACCTTCCCTACTTCTTGAATACTTCATACACTCATTTAGGGGCATATCAGCAAGGGCCTGCGATAATTATCGCTCAGCGCTTTTAGCGCGAGGATAATTATCGCGGGCTAACGCTGGCTTCTATCGCGGAGATAGCGTGCAACGCTTATCTCCCAAGCGATAGGAATCCATGCGTTAGCTGGAAAACAGTGTTTTAGCCATGTAATCCACCTCCCATTGGATTACATGGCTAAATCAGATTACAAACAGGCGTTAAGGAAAGTAGCGATAACTGTGGTTAGCGTTACTTTTCTTATCGCTCTGCTTGTTTGCATGCAGCTTGATAATTGGAGAAATGTCGGTTAGCGACATTTCTCCAGTTATTTTGGCACGGAATGCCCACTTTAAATCTCATTAGAGATGCAAGGGGTGCTTAATCAGCAAAACACGCGATACCGTGTCTTTGCTGATAAGGCAATGAAATTATCGCTGCTTTTCGCCAGAAAACGGACGCAAAAGCGGCGATAATTTTATAGCGCCGCCTTGCTGATATGCCCCCTAGTGAGTTGTTTTCACTCATTTGAGTCCGCAATAGAACGTTAGTGGCAGGAGGCAGGACACTCACTAGGTTAACAGTCCTAAATTAGGAACAATAAAAGTCCTATTCCTCTGACATACATCTGTAAACATATTCATGCATACCAGCAAGTTTGACCACGTTAGTACCTCACGTTCCTTAGCCAACTCTTCTTAAGTAGGTCATATTACTATCATATAGGTCCACCTGCAATCTCTACAGACAGTTATACGCCATTCAAATGTGAGGTAACATAATGAAAATAAACATAGCAATAAGGCTAGGAATCTTGACTGCATGTGTTGAAGCATTCACGAAGATATCCCTCCTTGTCTTTAAAACCTGTCATGGATTTTTGTCTTCATCTAGTCTTAGCACTTTTTCAGCATATTTTAATTATATGATATTCTATGATTTATACAAAAAAGGGGAAAAAAACACCACGCAGGTTTACTGCTGCAACATATTAATTTCCATAACAGCCTATTAGCATTTGTTCGATTAAAATATGATTTCATGATACCATAATTACATTAGCAGTGTAATGTGTACATGAAAATATTTAAAGGATTCAACCAATGTAATTAACTTTGAGTGAGCCTTCCTTCCAAAATGACATTCAGAAATTCTAATGCCATTAGTTTTATTTTTTTAAGAATCCTTGTGCTAAATAATGTTATTAATAGCCGAAAATATACTTCCTGTCATTACTCCAGTGAAATATATCTGCGCTAATGTACAGAGAGCTGAATAAGGAAAACAGACACTGACACTTAATTGGTGATTTACTTCTGGGAATAAATAACTATTGATTGCACGAAAATCTAAATTGACAGCTACATTCATCACGATTTCACCCCTACGTTATTCTCGCCTGATATGAAACATTAAAAGCACAGCTGAGTAGCACAGCACTAAAAATGCAAGTTTCAGTGCATTAATGCTTAGATTTTATGCACTCAGGGAGAGACTATAAAAAATACTATATCCTTGCATTCGAACAGCGAACAAGAGCGATTCCCGCGCTTTGAAATACGTGTTTTTAATTATACCAAAAAAAAATGCTCCCGATTATGGATGTGGGCATTTACAATGTGT
Organism: Triturus cristatus; assembly: GCF_964204655.1. Classification (NCBI taxonomy): domain Eukaryota; kingdom Metazoa; phylum Chordata; class Amphibia; order Caudata; family Salamandridae; genus Triturus; species Triturus cristatus. Next base: position 628,378,992 of record NC_140591.1, read on the forward strand.
ATGCCTTATTTGACAGGCATTATGTGGACTGGGAAAATATTGCTGATATAATGACAGATAGATGCTACCGTGGAGTTCATATCCTATTAAAGTCGTTTAATTGCCTTATAGGCAAGTACTCATCAGGGATTAGATAGTCGTTGATAGATATATCTCTGAAATGTGACTTTGTGGAGCAGATGCCCTCTTATACGAGGTCATTATGCATGGATTTAGGAAACCGAAAACTCAAGTAAAGTTTGGACACATAGGGACTCATGTCAAGTGCCACAGTGTTTGTCCTGGTGTCGGAGATGTTTTAAGCCGTGGGCACAGTGGGCTCTGGCCCAAGGCCCCAGCTTTACAGAGGGCTCCTGATAGAGCCAGCTCTGTCCTGTAGAGAGACGTGCCCTGAAGACCTTGAATAATTCTTAAACATATTGTTTTAGTTACCGTTTTGGTTTAATCTATTTTTAATGTGGGTGATGTGTGTGTGCTGATTACAGACATTTTGCAGAGAAATGTTTGTGTTTATGTAACGTGCAACATCCATTAAAAAAAGTTTCTTTTAGATCCAAACTGGACCTCACATATGAGAAATGGGATGGGGTCATTAGTGAGCAGCTGCTGTGTTGCAATATTGAAAACACACATCAGTATCCCTGAATAATAGATGTAAACAGATTTAGACTATGTACAAGTGTGCCTGTGTACTGTCAGTGATCTGGACAAAGAGTAAATGAAAGAGCTGAAGTTGGGTCAAACTCAAAACAGCTCCGCGCTGGGGCCCCCAAAATATGTTTGGCCAAGGGCCCTCAAAATCCTTAAGATGTCTCTGCCTGGGCTTCCCCTTCCCGACCCCTGGAGAGTATGGGTGACTACAGGGGGTGGAAATACCAGAAGATGAGGAATTACCAGGGGAAGCAGTAAAAAAAAAACATATTCCTGCTGGAAACTCTTTATTTTTCCAGTTGATTACCCAGAGATTTTGTGAAAGTCCTTTGGATAAAAAATAATCCCACTTCACAGACCACCTGCAGGTATCGTAATTGAGAAGAGGTATGTAACTCCAGATAAAACCCCATTGGAGTTAAAACAGACCTAATTAGGTCCTTAATGAGAATGTTTTTGCGCATCACGTAAACGTATTTCTCATGTTGCTGTCTTGAAAAAATTGTATTCATGCCAAAACAACACAATGAAAAGGTAAATTATCAATACATCAAATAGAACGCAACAACTCGTATGAGAAATGTGTCAGCAGAGGACCTGAGAAAATTGACTCCCATTTGGATGCAAAGCGGCAGCACTCAATGGCCAAACTATGTGGATGAAAAACATTTTAGTTCTGAAAAATGGGATCAAATAGTGAATTTTGCAGCACATTTTTCACATAAATGTACTAAAAAGCACACCCCTTCTAAGTCTCTCCAGCTGGGGTCAGTGGCCTTCCAGGGCCTTCTTCTCGTTATGTTCCGAACCCCATCACCTATAGTTTTCTGCCTCCTCAGTCTCTTCCATGTGTCCTTGAAGGTGGCTCAACCTCCTCACCACTGCCAATTATTCGCTCTTGTACTCTTCATTACCTTCAGAGACGCATTTGCATGTTACTTGTGCCCCCTTGAACCCTTGTGCATATCTGTTTCATCTCAGCCCATTATCTAGAACCTCTGATCTCCTAGTCTCCTCACACCTCCCAACCCTTTACTCTTTATGGATCAGGCTCCCCTCAGCTCCTTCACATACTTCATCAATCTCTTAACACTGTTTACTCTCCAACAAACTCAACCCTTGACATTTTTTTGCAGGCTCAAACCTCTTCAGCTGCGGATACACCCCAGAGCACCTTATGCTTTCCCCGACCTGCCCAATTTAAATTTCATAAATAAGTTAATCATCTGATCCCTAGACCAGGAGATGGCCTCACAAGTGTTCCAGTTCCATTGGTCTGGTTTTGCACTTGCATAATTATCATACTCTCACTCACTGGTGGGCTACTTGCAGACTTCATTTATATAAACAGGGCAAGGGGCCAGCGTGAGTGGATGACATAGGGCAGGCTTGTGATTATGCCAGAATGCTGATGACATGGTGATAATCTCAGTCAATCAGGGTTTCCTTTGGGCTCCATCGTAGAAGACAACATACCTCAACAACCCCACACAACAACCTCCAGTCTATAGTTGGTACCCGGGTGGAGCATAGCCCTAGGATGGGGTAAACAGGGACGAACATGAACTTCTCTCTTCACTGACAAAGGCCTGAAACTCAAAATAAGAGGGACTGTGTTAGAAATGGGGTTTCTGGTTGGCTATGGTATTCACCTAAGCCAGGCAGAACCCACCATTCTAGTCAGGGCAAGTAAGTTACACACCAAAGATAACTTGTGTTCACCCTCTGGCTTTGCGTACACCAGGCAGGAATATCATCAGAGGGAATGGGTAAAGCATTTGTGCAAAACACTCACATCAGTGGCACAATAATGACACCACAAAAGAGACTCCACACAGGATTATAAAAAAGTATATATAGAGATTATATTGTGCATAAGACACAGACCAACACGACATGAATCATAAATCTTGTGGATACTATGCAGTCACTTATATATTTATTCACTGTCCTGAAAATTACAAGGCAAAAACAGCATATATTACTGAATACTTATGGCATGTTAAGCAAATCGGATTAGGAAAAAACCCACATAAATTACCACTTTAGTGAAAGTAATGTGACTTGGTTTAGATATAAAACACATGATGCATCGTATGTCACAATAAATGCATGGATCATATACTATTTCCTTAAGAACAATAGGGCGCAGGACATCTGCACTTCTATTATGCATTATACGGTAATAATGGATCGCAGGTAGGGTACCTGTGCATCAGTGTGCCTACTAGTGCTATTATGGTAATTCCAGAAGCCAGTGCGCTTCTATTAAAGTAATTATGATATCCTGAGGGACTAAATCGGAAATGAATGGAAAACTCCTCCTTTTGCGAGGAGCACAATGTTGAATGGCCAGGGCACTGAGGTCTGGTCCGATGATTCAAAGAAGGTAGGTGTCCCCCGCGGTAGGGAGAAAGTTCAGTGACACCAGGACTGCTTGGATCCGGTTATCGATGGAAGTTGTGTGAAATCACACTCAGCTGCGAGGGATGCACCGAAACCCTTCTTAATACCGCTTGGGCTGTTAATCGAGTACAACAGAATCCTAAACTGCTTCGAGGATCGCTAAACATACCAAACATGGCAATGCTACTCCTTTCAGATCAAGAATTACCACTTAAGAACATATAAGGGAATTCCCAATTCTAGTCCATAAGAGGAGTAGGCCTCAGTAGTGAGAATCAAACTAGGCTATTTTTCACTACCAGGACATGCCACACAATAAATGCACATGGCCTACCTTTTACTTACACAACACCCTGCCCATAGGGCTACCTAGGGCCTACCTTAATGGTGACCTATATGTAGTAAAAGGGAATTTGTAATGGTTGACAAGTAGTTTTCATTGCCAAGTTAAAGTGGCAGTAAACTGTGCACGCAGGTTCGGCATTGGCAGACCTGAGGGCTACTTCTCTGGGTGGCACAAGCAGTGCTGCAGCCCACTAGTAGCATTTAATAATCAGGCCCTGGGTATATAGGATACCACTTTACAAAGGACTTGCATGTGAATTAAATATGCCAATCAGGTGTAAACCAATCATACCATGTTTTAAAGGAGAAAGCACATGTACTTTAGCACTGATTGCAGTGCTAAACTAACCATAGTCCTAAAAGCAACGAAAAGAGGGTTAGAAAAATAAGAGGAAGAAGGCAAAACGTTTGGGGATAACACTTTAAAAAATGCCCGGTCCAACCGACAGACAGTACAGACAGTAGAAGCCGCTCCAACCATGGGTCAAGTACCATAAAGCCACGCAAGCAGAAGCATAGGTCTGCTTCCTGTGAAAACCTAAGATCACTCTCTCTTTACTTGCTGAGACCAGCATAAAATATCAATTGCAGTCAGAGAAGACAATCCCATGTGATAATTCCCGGGGAATTTCCATAGCTCGAGTACAACTGGATACTTTCACCATATTTCCCACATCGATAAGTTGCAACTTTGCTCATCTTTGGTCATTTCTCTTAACTCCCATGAAAACTTGCCTCCTTTCTCATTACCGCGCTTCTCTTTGCCAATTTTGTCTTCTCATACCTTGATATCTAAAGAAAACAAAACCCTACTATATTAACTAATAAAGTGTGAATTAAATGTTAAAATCTAAGAGAGAGCAGGGATCAAAATATTTCTCGTGGCTCACTCTAGACAATTTCAGAAGTGCACATGGTTACTGAATATGTGCACATTTCTTTACACACAATAAATGCAGCTTCTTCATTCGAGTATAAATTGTAAAGAATTACGAAGATGTCATTCTAAATGAACCTGCGTGAAATAAATTCTCATTACACGTATAAATGTTTAAACATTAGTTTACACAAATTTAATAACCTTGCAAAGGGACACATTTATGTTAATTTATCCTGTCACATTAATATGTAAGTGTCACATAAACCTTTATTAATCACTTCTATACACAAGTATGTCATGTTGAATACTTTATGCAATGCTCCACTCCCTTTATTAAATGTTAATTACACAGAATATATTAGAGTGCTGACTATGCATGAATATGATGCACTCTTACGATATCTCAGAAGCAATCATGATTACACTTCTCCACTACAAAAAACTAGGCCTACACCTAAAGCTGCTTGTGGTGACACCTAAAAGGTTTAGTTCCTACACAAAAACTTTGAAAATTTGATATATAAACATATTTCTTTAAAGAAACATTATTTTAAAACCAGTCCTAACCAATTTGGGTGCTAGAGACAAGATAGTTTATTAGTAAACATTGTGAATAGTCATAGATTTGATTTGAGCCTATTTTATTCAAACTAAATGTTTTCAGATTTAATATTTTTTCAAAGAAAAATCTTCAAACTAAGCGTTTTGCAAATTCAAATGTTGTAAACATTTGCTAAATACCATTTTTAGGTCTGGCTACAGACAGCTTTAGCTACATGTTGCAGAGGATCTGTTGTTTTCATTAACTAGCATACATGCAGGGCCCGATTCACAGAACTAACTTAAGACAAAATCCTAACCTTACTGCCATTTTCGTATTCACAGAAGGCACTTACTCACTTCGGTATTCACAGAAGGTAGGAGTCCTAACTTTAGGACTCCTAAATGCCTTCTGTGAATATCGAAACTCTTAAAATTAGGATTTTTCTCAGTTTAGGAGTCCTAAAGTTAGGACTCCTAACTTTACTACTACTAAACTGAGAAAAACCCTAATTTTAAGGCTTTCGGTATTCACAGAAGGCATTTAGGAGTCCTAAAGTTAGGAGTCCTAACTTTACTACTAGTAAATTGAGAAAAATCCTACTTTTAAGACTTTCGGTATTCACAGAAGGCATTTAGGAGTCCTAAAGTTAGGACTCCTAACTTCTGTGAATACCGAAATGAGTAAGTGCCTTCTGTGAATACCAAAATGAGTAAGTGCCTTCTGTGAATACGAAAATGGTAGTAAGTTTAGGATTTTGCCTTAAGTTAGTTCTGTGAATCGGGCCCGCAGAGTGGGCTTTAGATCAGCCCAATGCTCATGATTTGATGCCTCTATTGTCTATCACAGGTTTTTGATACAATGACTTTCCTCCCAATTTTTGTGATGGTCCTGCCCAAGAGCATTTCAGTATCATATTGCTCTGATTCGCTGAGTTGTATTCTTCCATTGCTTTCACTGCTAACTTTTAATGGTCCCTTTTTCATGTGGTCTATGGTAGTACATTTCTTTCTTTGGTTTCTCCCCATTTTCTGCACCAGCTATCCCAGTGCCCCTCCCCTGCTCTTTATTAACTACATTCTCACTGTTCCTCTGTTGCTCCCCAAGGCTCTGTGTCTCACGCCACCACTCGACCTTGCTGCTGGTCCCTCTCCGCTCACAAATTTCAGTTTTTTCCTCATTTTATTATATTTCCTCTTTAGGGGGGCTTGGCAGCTGTAAAGTGCTACCCGGCCCCTGGCTTTCTTTTCTGCTCTTCCATGCACTTTTTTTTTCACTTTTCATTTACCGTTTTAAAATGGCTGTCACTCAGCCAAAATAAAATTGTAAATTAAAAATGGCAAACTGGTTGCCGGTGTATCAAGCGATATCAGTGGGTGACCATGTTGGAATGCCTCAAATTATCGTGTGTGCCAAAAAGCAAACACGCGAATGCATCACCACTCAGTCACACATATGCATCGGCGGCTGCTATCTTGCAATGACTTTTCTTTTTTAGAAAACCCATTTCAAGATTTTTGCCTGTGCGTCCTCATCCACACACGTGCCTCCTGACGAAGTGGCGGCCGTTTTGGCATGAGGTAATGCTAATGCAAACAAGCATTGTTAAAGCCAGTATCTCGTCCTCTTACAGCTAAGACTTATTGGCTTTGCCAAAGCTTATTTTCCTTCCCTTCATAGTTCAATGAAAGTAAATGAAATACCTGCAGTGAGAATGCAAACTGATAAAGCTAAAACTGAAGTGCATTTCACTCATCAGTCCAACAGTAGGATTTAATTCAGGTTATACTGTTTCCAGGGCTTTCTAGCAGAAAAGATCTACATATCAAATGTCATGTATCATCATTAATAATATTAGGAGTCATACTATGTTAATATAGTCACAATGCATCGACATTCCTGCGTGTATTCGTTGCAACTTTACGTCATTATGTTGAGTTAAGAAAGGATGTCTGTTCGTTACGAAAAAGTGCATAACATCCCAAAATCACATGAATATGCTTAAATGGACCACATTTAGGGCATGGGCCTTGTGTGGGATGCAATGCATTTAAAATAAATGCTGAAGGTCGATAAAGTCACTGGTTATTTCATGGTAAGTTATATTCCGGCCACGAATAACTGGCTATAAAAAGACGAAATGTCAAATACCCGTGCCCTTCATTCTGCCTACAACAAGCCAGACGGTGTCTGCCTATCTCATCAGAAACCCAGGATTCGTTTTTTATGAATCAAAGGCCTGAATAACATCCTTCACCATATCACTCATTATTTTTTCAAAAGCAGACATTTCTCATTATCCAGAACTTATTTTATTTTACAGAAAACATTTACCAGCGTTCTCGCAAATGAGAGGTAAATGGGTCTATTCAAAATATTCTTTTGCAGGCTTATTAAAATGGAGTCGCAGTCAACCCAATTACTTGCCATTAATGAAAAATACAGATGGTGTTTTCACTTCAGAATCTCTCTTCCATCTGTGATCTGTATATATGCAAATCAGTGAGCAAATTCTAGATGGCAGTCTTCGTCCAAGTGCAAAAACTTAACTGGTCAGGATTCAGGCAAATTAAAATTCTATTTTTATGAGAGCATGTGCGTGAACAAATTCCTATTTCCTTGAAATAGTTGAAAATCCAGTCACTGTGAATTCCATTTACCAGCTGGAAGAAGTATTACTTCAAAGTTATGGCATTGTTATAGCACTTTGTTCCATGCAACAATGTCATGAGCGGAGAATGGATGGTGGTTCTTTTTTGAGGTTATGCGGAGTTTTACTCGCTCTTTCATTGCCAATTGCAGTAATGGGATGAGAGGAAAAAATCTGTGTATTTTTGGATCTGAAGCTATGTGAAATAATCCCAGTCAGGAAGTTAGGGTATAAATGGCCAATCACCTTTGATTCTATCAAAAAGGGACAACAAAGAGAAGTGTAATCAGGATGTACAGCTGAATGTTGACTACCTCATTAAACATTCTCCCATGTTGGGCAAAATGGCTGACTCTGCATAGCAGAGTGTCTAAAAGAGGAAACAATAAATTCAACAAGAGTTGTCGGACTATGTATGTTCCCCAGGGCTATTTCTGTTACGATTATGTCAATGGCTTGTAAGAAAAATATAAATATTCAGATGAAACGCTAGCATACAGATGCTTAAGAAGCTAAAATGCTACAGGTCGGTGGATGCTGTCTGTGTTGATTTGCAGCAAATCCACTTACAATTTGTACTTTTGGGACATCTATGTTGGTATGTGTGACATTTGGAAAGGTGTTGGGAGGTGATACCACTGTGTTCTAGCTGGTATGAGTTGGAGTGTGAATACTAATTTGAATTTTAGTTTACTCTTCATCTGATGTACTGCTCTTAGCTACCACAGATCGAGTCCATGGCGACTTTTTTCATGTCACAAGCGCCAAATGTGGTATCTTCTCCTGACCAATATCCACATTATTTAGACTTCAAACCTTTCGGCAAGAAGCTGAAAACCCAGCTTTTCCAGCTTTAATATTGCATACTCTCCTGATTATTGTCCTCTTGAGCTCAGAAGAAAGACACCAAGGTATTGTTGAATATCTGCACTTAACAAATGCGGGTTTTAACATGAACATTTATATGCAGTTTGTGCATTATTGTCTTGACTGGCTATAAGCTTTCTGTGTATAGAAAAACGAACACCAACCAGTTTTAGCCTCTGTGCTTAGCTGATGGCCAAGTGCACAGTATGGATGGGTATCAGGTGTCTTATTTGGTTCTGGTTTTCTACAGCACCCTATGGAGAAAATTTACAAGGATTGCGCCGCTGGAACGTCGCTTTTACCTACGTTCTGGTGGTGCAATGCTCTGCACCATATTTACAAAGTAGCGTTAAGCCACTTTTTGTGGCTTAACAGCACTTTGTAAATCTGGTACCCTTTCCCCCAGGTATCTGCATGAAAGGGGCATGCGATGGGTGTTGCTGTGGGCATTCCACCGCAACATCCATTGCTTTTTGACGCTGCCCAAATTTCAAAGGATCTGTAAATCTGAGGCACCGCCAAAAACTAATGCCATGCAATAGCAGGCATTAGAATGGCGCAACGAGGGGAACTACTTTTATTTCTCCTTGTTTTTGCTTTTTCTCTGTGTACTGCATTCAGCAGCATACATAGAAAGAGCAAAACACCATTACTGATTCTTTATGTGCAGGAAGGTGTAAATAATGATTTGCTACTTCTGCAGCACATATGAAAGCAACAAATCAATGTTATTTATTGTTTATGTGCAGAAAGAAATACCTTTCTGCACATAAACAATCATTCCCTGCACTGCAGGCTCCCTTACACTATGGCGCAAGGGTGTCTGTGTCGGCACTAGACAGCTATTTTTAGTGCCAGCACTAGAGTAAACACAGGGGTGTGCTGTATTGTTGTAAATACGGCACATCCCTGCGTTTTGGAAATAGCAGATCACGGCGCAGCAAAATTTTCCACAGCGCCACCCTCCCCGTTTCCTTGTAAATATGCCCCACACAAGATTATAATTGGTGTCATGGCGTTAGTTTTAAAAATGTCAAATAGAAAATTTAATAAGTAAAAGGGTGCAAGGCCCTAAGGTGATGTATGCACCTGGGAGTAGTGTTACTGTGATGCACTACTAAGTTCCTGCCTAATATGTTTATGCAACATGACTGATTCGTAATGTGCTTATGCGGTGATTGCATTATGTGTTTATGCTGGTGAGACCTAATGCGTAATGTGTTTATGCTAATGAGGTTTGGGCCTAATGTGTTTATACCTAATGTCATGCTATGATATTTTAGGATGGTGTCTAATGCTAATTTGATAATGCTTAGGTCATTATGGTACCAGTAGCTACTGGTTGTGTTTTATATTTACTACCTGCATTCTGATGGTTCTGACTGTGGCCCGATTGGCCTTGTCCTGTATATAATCCCCTTGAGGAAAACTAGTTGCCATGGCTATGAAGCCGTTTTGTTTGTGGCAGCCATTTTAGTTAGCCATGTGCTCGCCATGTGCTTTCTCCCTCTTCACTGTTGACTGCCCTTGTATTCTGCTTGTGTCATGTGATATAGGTAAGTCCTTCAGCACTGAGCCAGAGCCTTGCGCATGCTCAGAAAGACATGTAGCTGCCAGAATGCACCTGCTCTTAGTGTATAACTGTCAGGCTGTTTTTACTGATGTAAGGAGAAATGTCTACCCTCCCACTTTGTTGAGCAAGCAATTTTTGTATACCCATATTAGTCAATAACTATTCTTGTATGTGCCAGTACCTCCCCTTGGTCTCATGCTCACTAAGCAACAAATGTATATATAAGACCCATGTTGTCTGTACTCCTTAGACTGTCTTATTACAGTGGCCTGAGGGTACCGTATTGACACAGTCTCCCTCATGTGAGGTCAGTCTCCCTCATGTGAGGTTAATAAACTTGTGTTTTACTATTCCAGCTTCCGTGCCAATCTCTTCTTTGTTAGTTTAAGGACCAGGTGCATCAGTGAACCCCTTAAAAAGGTTTTTGATTTCTATACCCTGTGAATATTGCCTAGTGCCAGTTGGTACAGTGTAGATTGTGTGATTATGATTCTAATGTGTTTATGATAATACAAAGGCTACTTTTGATATAACCTTGTGTGGAGTTTCTTTTGTGGTGTGCCCAGTGTGTTGCTGCTGTGTGTGTGTGTTGTGCAATGCTTTACACATTGCCTCTGGGATACGCCTCACTGCTCATGCCAAGCTACCAAGGGGGTGAGCAGGGGTTATCTTCAGCGTGTAACTCCCTTGCCCTGACTAGAGTGGTGGTTTCTGACTGGCTTAGGCGCAAGCCCTAGCCAACCAGAAATCCCATTTCTAACAAGGACATATAAAACAGACCAGTAGACATCCACATTTTTAAATACACTGCACCCTGCCCATGGGGCTGCCTTGGGCCTATCAGAGCGGTGACTTACATGTAGTAAAAAGGAAGGTTAGGCCTGGCAAGTGGGTGCACCTGCCAGGTTGAAATGGCAGTTTAAAACAGCACACACAGACACTGCAGCGGCAGGTCTGAGACATGTCCACAGGGCTACTCATGTGGGTGGAGCAATCAGTACTGCAGACCCACTATTACCATTTTATTTACAGGCCCTGGGCACAACTGCTGCACTTTACTAGAGACTTATTATTAAATCAAAAATGCCAATTTAGACAGAGAGGATATGCACTTTAGCACTGATTAGCAGTGGTAAAGTTCCCAGAGTCTTAAAACCAACAGAAACAGGTCAGAAAAAATAGGAGGAAGAAGGCAAAAATGTTAGAGATATCCCTGCAAAAAGTGTCAGGTCCACCAAAATCCAGAGTCCAGACTATACGCAAGCAGCACAGGGAAAATTTCATTGGTAAAGGAAAGTCTGCAGGACCTGACTGTCCGGTATGTTTTGCATGTGTTCTTGGAACACAAAGTGGCAGTTCCATTAAAACAATTGTACAAAGAAAAATATTAACCATAGAGACGACAACCTTGGCACAAATGAAGGTCTCCGTGATGTTGAGGGACATATGGGACTCTATATTTGAAAACTGAAATAGATAGACTGATAGAAAAGGTAGCGCATACTCAGGAGTTGTGAACACTATTGGAGGAGCTGCCACACAGCGAATGCTGTGAAGAATGGAACTTTGTCAGGAATTGTAACCCTTATGTTACTGATCAATATGTACTGTATGACAAAATGATAGGCACCAAAGTTAGTGTGCTCCACAGGAAGGGTGCTACAATATTACTCTTCCCATCCTGCATTAAGACAGACGGTGAAAGTACAAGATATGCTACATGGATCTGTAGTTTGTTTGAGACCATTTATACAAGCAGGACGAAATTAAGGATTTCGAGTCTGGTTGCCCCCAGGCACACTTGCTTATTTTTAATATGCTTAGTATGGGGGAGAGACACCATTGGGAGTGATGGCTTAAGGATGGTTACAGGATTTCCACTAAAAAATTGGGATGTAGCATGGCATGGGATGCAAGGGTGCAGATAGGCCCTTAAAATGCAGATTTTTGTAATAGATAATATTCACATTAGGAAATCTAGCAGCTAGCAGCAGTAGACACCAACGGCTGTGAATAAGATTCAGACTAGTTTAATATCATGGAAGGTGAGAAGATTAAATGACCCAAGAAGAACTCTGCAGGTTGTAGCTTATGTCACAAAACATAATAAAAGTATATTATTACTTCGAGGGAAAAACCTTGCCGAAGAGAAAAGCAGGAATGTAACTAGGAGGTGGGGGCTGCATAGATACTTCGCTTACTACTCTAGGTGATCTAGAAGAGTCAAATTATTCAAAAAAAGATTTAAATGTCATCACTTGCCAGCAGTAACCGACCCAGAGTAATGATATTTGGTAGTCCAAGGAACAGTGGTGGGGACAGGGGAAGATGTGGGGGGGTAGGAAAAAAAAGAAAAAAAGAAAACTGCCACCTCTCCTCCAATGCAGAAACCAGGAAGCACACAGGCTCCCAGACTCCCCTGGCCAATCACAACACTGCATCACAGCAGCGTTGTGATTGGTCTGAGCACCGTGGTTTGCCACTCAGAGAGGGACTGGGAGGCTGTGTATGTTCTCCACCCAGGTTGTGCAATACAGCTGGTGGAGAACATGCAAAGTGGGCATGACAGTTTGGCCGAACCGAGATGGCCAGCCAAACAGTCATGCACAATTTATTTTTCATTTGCACTGCTTTAAAGCAGTGGGGCAATGCATTTCCTACTTAGTGAAGGAGCAGCCTCTGCCAAGGAATACTTTACCAAACACATATCACAAAAGTGAACATGTATGGCAGGAACTATGAGGACCCACAGTTTTTCCTGATGGTCCTGGCTGAATGTAGTGTGTTACAAGCACACACTTCCATCTGGAGTGAAGTACAACATCACTCTACATGGCACTATGGATCCAGACACCAGGGAAAGGCAACATACTGGGCATTGACCGTTTTGCTAGAAATAATGCAGAAGCATGAACTGTTGGATATTTGTAAGGTCAAAAACAGCTCAAGGGATGAATACACATGCTATTTAACTGTTTATGGGTCAACCTTCATACTTATGAAAGACTTAACTGTGAACAACTTACCTTGCACACCAGTGGTCCTGCTATTGTGCATTCCAGGTAGTGAGCAAGCACAGATATTGTAGAACTTCCAGCCCACTATGTTACTGGATGCTGTGTTTAAAGAGGGAAAAAAACAAGCCTTCAATTTGTATTTGAAAGTAAATAAAAACTCAGTTAAAGACCATGGTATAGTATGGGAAGCATTCGATCTTACAATCCATTCTGGGAGGCAATAGTGATAATACAACAAAAACCTTGCAAGCCCCTGCAGGCCATTGTCACTTACAGACCACCATCTTTAATAAGTACTTATAATAAAGATTCTAGAACTAAATTCTAGTACTTAGACTAATTTTGCTAAATAGGCTGGTATTACCAGGCCAATCTAGGTTTATACCAGAGTGATCAATATCAGATAACTTTAGAAACCTATTTGTAATGGTACATCAAATAAACCAGACTTAAAAGCAGTAGTGTGCTTCCTGGACTCAACTAAGGTGTTTGACTCTATTGAGTGGTGTAATTTATGACTTTCTTCAATAAGCAGGGTTCGCCAAAGTCGGTCCTAGCGGGCCGGATCCATGCCACATTTTTAAGTTAACTACATTTATCTAAATGGGGATATGATAAAAATCTGCCATTAATCCAGCCCTCCAGGACTGGATTTGGAGAACCCGGCTCATCAGGATTGGACTGGGCAAGGTGGTGGTCCCGGCAATTAAGCTACTTTATACCAGGCAGGTTGCAAATATTAACGTCAATGATCAGATCTCAGACCCTATCAATATTAAGCCAATATTAAACCCTTGTTGCCAATAATATTTGAACTGGCAATGGAGCGGCTCACCAGCTCATTAAGGGAAGTTCACAATAATAAACAAAATCAGTTTGGGCATCATAAAACAGTTGCCTCATTATATGTTGATGATATATTGTTGATGAATTAAAATGCAACTCAACTGGTCCTGGGCTGCTTGTCTTTCGTTTCAGTTAGGACCTGGCTTGTCAGTTCGGGCTGGACTTTTCCCATTGGAGCAGGGTCAAGACTGATATGCAGTTAGCTGTGTCCAAACTGAGGTGGCATTGTGTGTAAAATAGCGATCGATTGGGATGGCCTTTAGTAATTTCCACTTTTTTTAATAGTTTTTTTTTCTACACATCCTATTTCACTTTAAGGAAAATGTGTAGCATTTAAAAACAAAATTGCTTTATTTAAATGCAATCACAGACATGGTGGTCTGCTGACCACAGCAGGTCTGTGACTCTAGCCAGTAGTAACGGGTCTCAAGTTGCGACCTACCTTGTGCATGTTAATGAGGTAGTTCGTACTGTGACCCACAATGAATCAGCATTTTGTGAACCAGTTAATACATAGGTTAGTTTGCAAATACCAATACATTTGTTAGAAGTCAGTGCGCAAATTGCGTCCACTTCCACCGAATCCGTTTTTGTACATTCCTATTAAGAAATCACAATTTGCAAATTATGTGTCGCATTTTACGGTTTCTAATTAGGAATCTTTGTACAGTTGGCACCTAGTCTGAAACCGAAATTTGGGTTGAGTACATTTAAAAAAGACAATATGGGATCATAATGGCTCAAATTTTAACTTTGCAACTGTAAAATCTCTTTGTACATCAGGCCCCTAGGTTCTTGTTATGATGGCCTAAGTAAATGTTTCCCCACCTATATTGTTAACAATACCAGGGGTACCGGTTTCTTTGTGGTCAGGGAAAATGTGTCTGGGGCTTAAGCTCTTAACAGTGCAGCAGATACAGTGAAATCAGAGCCCAGGGGTGTGAGAGGCCTACTGCACTACAAAGAGAGCTATCTTCCTAGCTTACCTTAATGCTCATGGCACCCTTGCTGTGGCACTACATCATGTAAACTACAATCTTTGCAAAAACAAATCAGTCTTATATTTGATGTTCAGCATTTCAAAAAGGGTGGGGGCTCATCTCCTTCCTCCTATACTAGAGTATTCTTACCTTCACGCACTTGATTGAAACCCGTGAGGCACCACTTGTTGCTACCACACCTACACTTTCCTTGTTCATCTATTAATGTATATCTCTTGAGCTCTGCAATATATCATGCTTTCTCTTTGCAAATGAATCACTAGCTACTAGCTACATATGCTACCTTGTATACCTGCTGTGAATACTTAATTGTTAAAGAAAACCAGGAGTCTAAAGTTTTTCTTAGAAGCCCATTGTGGGGCTGCCCAATGTTGTGATTGCCGAATACCAAGGCTGCCTAGTTTTGATTAGACTTCAGACCGCCTTCTTCCACCACCATACATTTCCTGTCTCTTTATTCTACTCTTGTAGGTCCCCCCCCCCGTAACCCAAAGTCACTGTTTTGTCTTTCTCTCTTTTCGGCCTCTTTTGCTCTGGGTCTGTCTAATGTTGACAGATAAATTCCACCCTCCACAAATGAATGCTGGTGCCCACCACCTGCAAGCAAAGGAGTCAACTAAGCCCTTTCTGCTGTACAATATACACCATCAACATAACCTGAGTTACTTAATAATGCTTGAATTTGTATGCATGCCTTCCTCGCTGTGTCCACAGTTTGGAGTCTCTGTTTGCAAAAATCCACGCTATAAAACACCATAAATTAAATAAAATTAAATAAAGGATCTTTCTGCTTATACCATGTGCTGGTTATGAACAAGGAAACATGATCACATAACTTATGCTTGAATTAATTTCGATTGGTTGAATTGTAGGTTATATTCAAGTTTATGTGTACAGTTAAATACAGCTTGCAGTTGCTCTGTGTTTGTGGACTTTTTGTTTTGCAATCTGATATAATGTTGGATTCTGCTTCCCTGCCTCTTTAGAGTTGGACTGCATTATCTTTCTGTAGTGCAGCGGGATATTTATGGTTCAACAAACACCAAGGCTGCTAGCAGTCTGCAATTGATAAGTAAACCACTCTGGTACCATCTGAATTAATGACCGGAGTAAATAAATGGTATTATAAATTATTCAATATTTTGAATACTATGAGAACACAGCATAGATCTAAAACTAAATTATTAATCCGCAGAGCTAATCAGATGCTGCGCAGTTTGCAAATTAAATACAAGTGCCTGTATAACTTCAACAAGGTTAGTTGGTATTATTCTGAAAGATGTTTATACAATTGCACAGAAGTTCATGTTTCTTTCGGTATACGGATAAAAAATATGCCAGATAGAAGAAAACTAAATATTCAAAGAAACGTAACTGAAAATATTTTATTGGCCTTTAAAATGTCTAGGTGCAATAATTAGAAAATGTTAACTGTCAGGTCTAGCTTAATGGACTCTAGACCCCTAATTATTTCAAATAATAGCGGGGGGGGAGTAGGGGGAGGCAAAGTGAATTCTCTTACAAACAGCGATTTGCTTTTTTGTCAGTATACCATCAACGAGGAACAAGGTGATACAACAACAAAGCTGTGCATAATTGATGTTTTGATGCTGGTTCTGTCTCTAAAAGGTTGTAGTTCAAGAATCCAAAATGGCATATGTGAAAACACTCCATCACACAGGCCCACTCCATGTTCTGCTCGTGTGAAAGTCAGAAATAGTATAATATGATGTAAAGGGGTCTGCTTCTTTAAGAGTATTAAGCAAGGTAAATTGATCCCTGGTGATAGCATGAATGTGTCCCCTTGTGTAGGCAGGAGCAGACTGGGGAGCCAAAAGCGGGCCTGGCAAAAATACTCAAACCAGCCCCTCTCCCTTCGTCTCCTGCCGCAATTTTTCGGTTGCCATCTATTCGTTTTCTTTCTCTCTCCTTTTCTCCCTTCACCCCCTCTGAATGCTTTCTCTCTACCGCCCCCCATTCCACTCCTTGAGGGCTTCCCATACATGCTGCAATTGACCTCAAGGATCTGGAGAAAGTGACAGAGACACCAGCATTGCCCATAAAAAACAGCCTCAAAGGGCTTCAGCCCACCGGGGAAATGCCCGGTGGAATGCATACAAGGCATGTCCAGCCCTACCTTTTGGACACAGCTATGCATTCATTTTTATATGAATCCACTGTATAAAATGCAAACATTAAACTTGGAATGTCTCCAAGGTAGAGCATAAGTTGCAGAGAGCACAGATCAGAAACAGAGAGGCAACCACTGCTCACAGTTGCAGAGCTGTGCTGCCTGCAGGACACACACTAACTTGTGGAATTCAACAAGCTGATCATTGGTTTGCTTCTCTGCAAGACCAATATGGTTAGTCATCATTCGATCGGCACCAAATGAATAACTTTTAGTACAGTTGCACTGACAACAGTTTCTTATAATAGGAACTCTGCAGAATGGGCACAATTTGCCAAATACTGTTCTAAAATGTGGGATCTTTTCCTAAGAAAAAGCAGTTGAAGATTATGAAGAGATGTATGTGGGCTCTGGACACTTCTTAGACATCACTTAATAATATCCAGTTCTGTGCCCAATCTCTAGTAATGCAAGAGAGGCTCAAAAGCTTGAATGAACATTTAACACCTGAAAGGTGTCACTGAAAAAAATAAATGGTTAGAGATCAGCTACGTAACAACGTGATTGTGGCTTACTTTGTTTTCCCTGGGGACTTGCTGAACTCAGCTCCAAGAAAACAGGAGGGTTAGGAGTGAGGGTCACATAAACTTCCAAGGCTCAGGAAGACATGAGCATTTTTTGATTATCATTAATTTCTGCTGGGATGGGTGCTGTAGCACAACAGTAGCCCATCACTTGCGTGGGGTGCGAGAATGGACCATGGCCTACTCCAGCTGTGAGTTAACCGCTTGCACCTTCATTTTTACTCTGAGGATGCTGGAGAGGAAATCAATTTGAATAAAATGGTTTAACACCTCTATCTTACTCAAACAGGGTTCATCCTGCTCGGTGGGATGTCCATGCTACTTAATGTGAAACACCTTTGCCGTTGTGTATGAAGAGATCAGGAGCTATCCATCACATAAATAAAAATCACAATAGCTATTCCAAGTTCAGTCAAAAATGAGAGTTAAGTATAAGTTTTAAGGGATTTTCATTAAGAGTTTAGCAGATTCTCTTTATTTAGTTAGTTCAAATTTATCAATAAATTAACAGAATTGATAATGAAAATATGGTTAGAACAAATCATAATTTAACAATGCATCAAGCGCATTCCATAAAAGAAAGAATCCCTATTCTTAGGATGAGGCAGAAATAGTGTCAACAAGAACCCATAAAGAGTTCAATTTCAGAGGAAAGAGTGAGACAGAGCATAAAGCTCAAATTCAATCAATTAATATCAGCAGTACTTCCCATAAAGAGAGGTTCATGAATCTCAGTAAACTTGCAAGCAATAAGGGAAAATAATCATGCAGGAGCAGTAGCAAACTACAATCAGCAACAGGTTAAAAAAAGGATGGCAAATCAGCATTTAGCCTTCAGCATTAAGCCGGTAGTGTTAGAACTTGGGGTTTCTGGTTTGCAAAGGTAGACACCCTGTCCAATCAGGAACCACAATCCTTGCAACAGTAAGTCACAACACACCCTAAATTATCCTGTGCTCACCCTTTGATAGTTTGGCACAAATCAGTCATGCTTAACTGAAGATGCAATGTGTAAAGTATTTGCGCAACACTTCAAACAGCAACTCAGTAAAAACACACCAAAAAGACTCCACACTAGGCTAGAAAAATAGAGCTTGATTTCATAAATAAAACAAGACACAAACAACAAAAATCTAACAAGTAGAAGTGGAGATATGAATTTCCAATGAATAAAAGTAAAATAGCGTTTAGAAACAATAGGTGCTTAAATGGGATATCTGGCTGCGTTGGCTTGGGGCAAAGTAAAAAATTCAGGACGACCGCAATGGAGCATGGGCCGGATACAGGGACCCATTTGGGCACGCTGAACCAAAGTACCTTGTTCCAGAATGTGTTGTCATCGGCGAAGATGTGAAGTGCACCCAAAGTGATGCATCAGTGTCAAGCGATGCAGTGGACGAGATGCGTTGATTTTCTCCACGCAACTAAGACAATGCAATGGTTTCAAGTGTGATGCACTGCCCTGAATGCAATGCATGGCTGCTGCTCCTGCAGTAAGTGACGCGTTGATTTTGAAGGAGATGCACTGGTCCCGAAGGTGATGCACTGGGTCTACTCAACGCAACAGTGAGAATGCACAGGTTCCAACTCATGCAAAGGTGAAGACGTGCTGGTTCTGATGAGGATTTCTGGGTTCTGGATGAAGCAACAATTTATACCAACTTCCAAGGGCCCAGGATTGGGTTGCCACCACTCAAAAGGGCAAGACTTGCAGCAATTAAAGTCCAGGTGCGGTAGCAGGATGAGATGAGGTCTTTGATGTGGCCAAAACCTTGAAGAGGAGGCCTGCAGCAAGTCCTTGGAGTCACTCTGGGTTCAAGTGATGCAGGTCTGGTCCTTCTCACCCAGGCAGGAGAACAGCAGGGCAGCTCAGCAAGGCAAGATTCCAGCAAAGCAGCAGTCCAGCAGATTGGCAGTCCTTTCAGCAGCAAAGCAGTTCTTCTTTCTGGCAGAGTCTTCACAGGTCCACAAGTGTGCTGAAGTTATGGTGTCAGAGATCTAGTACTTTTTCCCAGTTACGCATTTGAAGGGGGAGGGGAGACTACTTTGAAGTACACAGAGGTTCTCCTTTCCTGCCCTGGCACCAGTCTCACTACAGGGGGGAATGCAGCACTTTGTGTGTGGATAGGACACAGCCTATTCAGGTGTAAGTGTGAGGCTGTGTCCAGCACCTCCCTCCCATCTCCCAGGATGGCCTATCAAGACACACCTAAGCTTCCTTTGTCAGTGGCTATCTAGAGGTAATACAAAAAGCCCTACTCTCACCCAACCCAGACTTAACAGAGACAAGCAGCGGGCACCAAATGGCTAAAGTAAGTGAATGCCAATTTTCTACAAGTGAAAATTAATATTGACTCTCCATAGTGAAAGTTCAAGACTTGTTTTGGTTTATTTAATTTTGTGCTAACAACGTGTCAGTTTGAAGAATTGGCAGTGTTATTTACATGTATGAAATAATCATTTTTGTATGTGTTATATGTAATGTGGATTTGATATAGAGCCCAAAGACCCCGGATAACTTTGTTTTATGTGATCTAATGTGTTTGACATAAGGAATGTTTATAAATAAATAAACAAAATTGGGAAATAATAACCAAGGTTCATGGTAAATAAAATCCTCAACAGAAAAATACAAGGTTTCTACAAATAATTCTAGCCAAGGCAAAGCTAAGTTGTTTAATCTTTCTAAAAGGGCCATTTGCCATACTGTAATTTAAGTTTGAAAGAAAAATTTTATTGAAACAAACAGAGGTATCCATATTGTAAGCAATAACAATAAATACATATCAAGGTAATCCATTGACATAGAACAAAAAGAAAACGATAATTTCATGCCATCACATTACAATAGACTTATACTGCTTAAAAATAAAAAGACAAATTCATGAGTAGAAGATACGCTAGCGATGCACAGAAAATGACTCAAAACATTGTTGAAAATTTGGAAATAAATCTGGGAACGCATAAGGGGTTCACGGGGGCTTCAAGACCTCTGGTTGGGACGGCTTTAGCTGAGAGGATTTTTTGGCACACAAGTCGAGGTACAGTGTAACAGGGGACCACAAGTCCAGATGCTTCGTTGCCAACTGCAGTGGATGTACAAAGGAGGTGTCTAGCCTGTGATTATGGCAAATTACAAACCACCACGCCTTATAAGAGATTTTAGTAGAGTCCTTCCAATTAACCGTGATCTGCTGAAACGCAGCCGCTAACAACAAATCAACAATTTTAGTGTTACCTGGGACATTCTCCCAGCATGGTGAGAGGCTCCCCAAGAAAATATGAGGGATAGAAAAGGGAAACGCAGTGTCAAAAATTAAATTTATTTGGGACCAAACTCGCTCCCAAAAGCTTTGCACAAGTGGGCATAGAAACAGCGCATGAAATATGTCAGCGTTTGGGGACGAACATGACCAGCACGTATCTGGAGTGGATGCGAATCTTCTGCTCAAAGCACTTGGCGTAAGTAAAATACGATTGTACACAAAAAATAGCGTTTGTGTGAGATTTGCTGCCCTGGAGGATTTACGCAACTTGAGCCAGATATTATTCCAAAGAGAAAGTGGCCATGAAAGTTGAAAATTGCGCTCCCAAGCTTCCTCCACCTTAGATTTCTGTCGAAGAGCGATTTCTCCTTGTAAGTGCTTATATATGCTAGAAGCCGAGGGTTTAGACTTAAGTAGGGAGGAGAGTTGTGAGGGAGAAGTCTGGGAAGTGGGGACCTGAGGCGAAGCAGATAGGTGATCAAACCTATCCATCACAGCCGACTTGAGTAAAGGATATTTATGCGTGAATGAGGCAGGCAAGTCAAAACGCTGTTTGAGTAAGTGAAAGGACATAAACTTTGAATCTGAGAAAAGCTGGTGTATCCATATTAAACCCTTTCGACGCCAGGCCTTCCAAAAGAATGGTTTGCCCCGAACAACCAAGTCTTTATTATGCCAGATTGTCGAATTTAGGAAGTGGTCAATCGAATCTGGGGGAGGGGAAGGTGAGGACAGCAGGAGCTTGGAAGTCAGTTTAATTATAGGAGAGGACACCGCCTGCGGTTTGCGTGAAAATGAAAGGTATTCAGAAAAGGAGAAAGGAGAGAGGAAAAGACGCTCTATCCTAAGCCATAGAGGGCAATTCTCCGAGGGGTCGAGCAACCAGAGTGAGGCTTGTCGTAGAAGGAAAGCTTTTTGATAAACCTGAAAATCAGGGAAATTAACTCCTCCCTCAGCTTTTGGGCGAATTAATTTAGCTAATGACATACGAGGTCGTTTTGAATTCCACAAGAAGGAAGAGAGGGCGGAATTAATTTGTTTAAAGAATTTGGCCGGGATGGGGACTGGAATGTTGGATATGGTGTATAGTACAATGGGTGCAAGCATCATCTTTATGGTGTCTAACCGACCCCACCACGATAGGTACAGTGGATGCCACCTGGCCGTTAAATCAGTGATTTTTTGTAGACATTTGTTTAAACATAGCGCTACTGTGTCAGATATTGAGGGAGTAATATACATGCTTAAATATCTAATATGAGAGGGGCTCCACGTAAAATTTGAGGCGTTGAAATCTGCTTTAAATGTGTACTTGGTCAGGGGGAGAATCTCACATTTATCGCTATTCAATTTGTAGCCCGAGATGTTAGAATATGCCCGTACATCCGTCAAAAAGGCAGGAACAGAAACACTAGGGTTGGACATAAAAAGTAAAATGTCATCTGCATAGGCAGCTAATTTAAGGTGGATGTTCGTTGATTGAAAGCCGAATAAATTTGGGTTCTGACGAAGCTTAGAGAGAAAGGGCTCCAAAGCTAAATTAAAAAGAAAAGGAGAGAGAGGGCAGCCCTGACGAACTCCCCTGCCCAAATCAAAATATGAGGAAATCAGACCATTGGCACAAATAGCCGCACGCGGGTTGGAATAAAGGAGGGAAATCAAAGATACAAACTTGGGGCCGAAGCCAAACCAACGAAGAGTATAAAACAAGTACTTCCATTCAACCCTATCAAACGCCTTCTCGGCATCAAGCGCTATTGCCGCTAGGGGATGCTTCAGGGACGAGGATTTGGTCAAGACATCAAAGAGAAGTCTAGTATTGTCCGTGATAAATCTGCCTTTAACAAAGCCCGATTGTTCCGCTTCTAGTAAGTCAGGCAAGTAGGAGTCAAGACGTATGGCTAAGGCTTTTGAGAAAATCTTATAATCTATATTAACCAAAGAAATAGGCCTATAATTTTTGCAGTGTCTATGGTCTTTCCCTTCCTTCGGTATCAAACATATATGTGCTTCCAAAAAGGAGCCTGAAGAACAACCCAGTGTGCTAAAGGAAGCAATAAGGGAATGCAACTTGGGTAACAGGAGCTTAGAAAAGTGTTGGAAGAACTCTACTGTGAAGCCATCAGGCCCCGGCGCCTTATCTTTCTTAAGCAGCTGGAGTGCTGCTGACAATTCTTGGTGCGTAAGATCGGACTCCAGGAGACTGAGATCCGGCTGATGACAGGGAGGAGTCTGAAGTGTTGAAAAAAACTGGGAAAGAGAGTCATCAGAGGGCTGCGATTCCGAGGTATATAGGGATTTATAAAATAGGGAGAATTCGTTCAGAATATCCGAATCTTTAAATTTTAAATCCAGGCATTCATCATAGATGGACTCAATATTAAGTCTATTCTGTTTAACTTTCAGGTAGTTAGCTAGTATCTTTCCTGCCTTGTTTTTGCCCCCATAAAATTTAGCACTGGACTTTAATAGGTACAAAGAAGCATCTTCCGTAGATTTCTTATTAAATGCCAATTTGGCGTTAATGAGGGCCGTGAGGGATTGGCTCGAATGCGAAGTGTAAAAGGAGTGTTCCAGTGCTTTGATGTCCCGTAAAAGGTCAGCAGTAAATTTACGGGAAAGTTTCCACCTCTTTGCAACAAAGCCAATCACGAAATCTCTCGCTGAGGACTTGAAAGCATCCCAAATGGTGGAGAAGGGCATGGATTGGTCAGTATTAAACACAAAAAACTCTTCAAAAAAGTAGTAAAAGCAGCGGTAAATTTCGGGTCCAGAAGGAGGGTATTGCTAAAGCGCCACCTCTTAGGACCTGTGGCTCGAGGGAGAATTTCGAGTCCAATTGACACAGGGGCATGATCTGATAACAAAATAGGGCCAATTTCTGCGTGTGTAAGGGTTTGTGAGATAGAATGAGAAACAAAAATGTAGTCGATTCTCGATTGAGTATGATGTGAGGGGGAATAAAAAGTGTACTCTCTGGTGGTTGGGTTGCAGAGACGCCAGGCGTCAAAAAGTTGGTGCTGGGAAATAACTCGTGCAAATGATTTCTGGGGTTTGTTGGGGATATAAGGAACCTTGGAGTTTCTATCAATAAAGGGGTCAAAAACCTGATTACAATCACCAGCAAAAATAAAATTATCTTCCAAACCAAGGGCAATCTGAGCAGCTAAGGTGGACCAAAAAGATGGTTCTCCGCAGGTTGGGGCGTATACATTGAACAGAGATACAGGAACCCCTTTAAAGGACAATTTGACATTTAACCATCGTCCGTTAACATCTGAATTCTGAGACAATAATGTAAGCGGGAGAGATTTACGGCAAAGAATCATCACACCATTCCGTTTGCCATCCCCAGGAGAGAAAAAGACCTCCCCTACCCAACCCCTTTTCAACTTTAACGATTCATCAGCGGAGAGGTGAGTCTCTTGTAAAAAGACAATGTCCGCATTTAATTTGGCCAGATGGGTCAAGATCCTTTGCCGTTTAATGGGAGAATGTAAACCCCTAACGTTCCATGTAACTAGTTTCAAAGACATGAGCAATCATAAATAAAACAGAATGCAATTAGAAAGCATAAAGTCAATGCAGTACAAAATCCGTAGAAAATGGAAAAAATGCATGGCACAGAAGAAATCTTTTGATTAAAGAAAGGGACAGAAGAAAAAGACAAAGCAAGGATTGAGAAGAGGGTAAAGACAAGTAAGAGAGAGAAAGTCGGAGCAGTAGGGATACCATAAAGGCAATGAGATACGCATGAAAGAGCAGAACACCAAAACAAAAACATTACAATAGAGAGGACGCAAAACAAAATGTAAAACATACCTACAAAAGGAGAGAATGGGTGGGAGGGTGGGGGAAACCACATGGAGCAGACACACGTCCAGGGAGGATCCGATGGGGAACGGGGAAGACCGTATAAGAGGACATCATAACTGTGAAACAAGAACATATGGCAAAAATTAATCTCAAGAAGCAACTGTAAAAAACAGGTACCAGGAAAATACGAGCCTAAAAAATATTGAAGAACAATACTGTAAAAATGCAAAACCATTAATGCAGTGGAAATCAGCACAAATAACTAGCACTACTACATAAAATAAAAATGGAAACAACTTCACCTAGCGAATGGAGAGACTGTGGAGCAGGAAGGATGATAGAAAGACAAAAATATTGAGTGGCGATTAAGCAACATGTGAGGAAGATGCTTCCGAAGAGGTGGTGGCATCCATCCTGTGTGAATCGATAAAGCTCTGCAGGCGCCCAGGATCTTCGTAAGTCGTAGTCCTATTATTGTACGTGACCTTGAAAAGACAAGGGTGAAAGAGGCCAAATCTAGCCCCCATAGAACGAAGAACAGGTTGAAGATTCAGGAAAGCTTTGCGCCTGTCAGCAGTGGCCTTAGAGTAATCCTGCGCAAAAAATAGCGTGGAGCCTGACCATGTGACACGCTGAAGAGCTTTGGCTGCCGCCAACACCTTTAGCAGATCTGTGTACTCTAAGAAATAGATAATGACACCCCTCGGTCGCTGGGGAGAGGAGCCAGCAGAAGGAACGCGCCCTAGCCTGTGGGCTCGTTGGATGTTGAGCATAGTTCCGTCTGACAAGTGAAGGACTTTAGGGAGGAAAGTCTTAAAGAACGCAATAGGGTCACTCCCTTCAAGTCCCTCCCCAGGCCAAAAATGCGGAGGTTATTCCTCCGGTTGCGATTTTCAAGGTCTTCGACCTGTTTCTGGAGGGTGGTAATTTGCGAGTGCAAGACAGGAACAGTTTTAGTAGTGTCACTGAGGGTGGCAACATTATGTTCAACCGCTGTAAGCCTTGTATCGAGTTGCCCCCATTTGTCAGAGAGAGCTTGTAATGTGGAATTTGTTTCCTCCATAAAGGGTCTAAGAGCCCTTATCTCATGTAGCAAAAGTTCCATGGAGATGTCCGAGGATGCTTTGGGAGGCGAGGGAGGGTCTTTTTTTAGCCTCTTCACGTTCGACTTGGCAGTTGTTGCAGGTACAGGATCCATCATCGAATACTTGACCCCTTCCTCAGACAGCTGCGAATCTTCCAGCTTGGAGAGTTGTGAGAATAAAGTAGAGTTTTTGACAAAAGAACGCGGCGGCAGAGACGGACTGGTATGAGCGCCCCGTGTCCTACCCATCAACTAGCAGGGCTAGTAGCAGGGCACGCCGCAAAAAAAAGGAAAAAAGGAAGAAACCACCGACTATGGTACACAGTAGCTGGTCGTGAGTCAACAAGCAGGGTGGAGGCAAGGACGAAGAGAGCAGACCAGAACTTATTTGCCAATAAGGTTACCAGAAACCACAATCCACCAAAGAAGTGGTAATGGAGAGTAACAGCGAGGAGTCTTCGTGGGCCCCAAGCAAAACTGTGCAGACCCAGCCAGCGCCTGTGTAGAATTGGGCAGCTGAAACATACCAGGAGAAAGTAATAGGCGAATCATCACCTAAAATGGCGGCCGCTGCTAGCATCCATGCAGGCTGAGGTAAAAACAGAGACAGCAACATAGAAAAACCAGGAGAAACGGTCTTGCGGGCATCATGAGTAGAGGAGATATCAATTGCCACTGGAATTATGTCTTTAGGCCACTTTGTGGTAGAAGCTCGTGAAAGGAGAAGTCATTCCGCCGAAAATCAAAATGGCGGCCGCGCTGCTGCTGAGACGAGCAAACACTAATTACCTGATAAAGGCAAAGTAAATCGTCTCAAATCTGTTCGAAAAACATTGTGAGCGATGCAGGAGTAGTTCCGATGTTAAATGCTGCCAGCCGCTTCTCCGAAAATCATCGCGAAGTTGGACTCCTCCGCTCCGGGATCGGGAGCCTCACGGAGACACGTCCATACTCCTTGGGCGTCTAGCCACGCCCCCCATACTGTAATTTAAAATACAACTTTACCATAAGTTTTGATTTTAAATTGTGAGTCCAGTGACTCCAAACTTGAAAAGTCAAACTCTTCACAATTGGAAATTGCACTTAAACGATGTAATAAGCTAATCCCAATGATATCCTTAGGGAGGGATATGCCTTGCAGTAAGGAAAAATTAAATTGGGAGTTTTTACTACTAAAACATGTGAAACTGGAAACTACAGGTCCAGCCTTTTAAATTCACTGTGCCCTGCCCTGTGGGTCATACCGGTCTAAACCTGGCTTGAATTATATATATGGAAAGGGAGGTTTAGCCTGGCAAGAGGTATATTTTGCCAGGTCAAAGTGACAGAATAAAACTGCACATACAGACAGGCTCTGCTATAGCAGGCCTGAGCCATGGTTAGAGGGCTACTTAAGTGGGTGGCACAATGAGTGCTGCAGACCCACTAGTAGCATGTTATTTACAGGCCTAGAGACATTGTAGTGCACTTTACTAGGGACTTATATGTAAATTAAATATGCCAATTGGGGTTACGCCAATGCTACAATGATTAGAGGAGAGAGCACACACACTTTAGCACTGGTGTTTGCAATGGTAAAGTGTGCAGAGTCATAAAAACAACAAATACAAAGTTGGAAAAATGGAGGGAGGCAAGCAAGAAGTTGGGGGAAGACCACTCTAAGTCTGTCAGATCTAACAGCATTCACCTTCATAGTGGAATGGGTAATATCATAAGATAATAATGGAAAGCGAATAATGGGAAGTGGATGGAATGAGGGTCTGGAAAAAGACATTAACCTACTTTAGGAGCATGTACTAACATAAACAGTCAAAAGAAATGTTGCCTTCCAAGTTGTATCTTCTTCTGCTCGCGTCCACTCTCCTTTCCCTTTCCCACTATTACACTAGCTAGGCTACTGAAAATTAGCATGAAGTGTCAAACAATATAAAAATTGTCCTTTTGATTCGGGGTGGAGGGTAAACTCCACTCCACCAGTGGAGTTAGTGGAGTTTGTCCACTCCACGCCCCACTTGGATGGCGGAGTTTGGCAAAAACTCCACCTTCGCCGCATGGCGAGTTTACCAGCATGGAGGCGGCCACCCCCACTGACTGAAGTCAATCAGTCTGGTCACGAGTAAATTAAAGAATATTTTTACCTGCAATGGCAGAGAGTGTTCCGGGTTTAAGTCATGCTTCCTTCCAGAGACTGATTTCCTACAATAATGCGCTGCTAACAGTCATTAAGCTGCAGAGCACAACACTGGCACACCTCTGACCATAGTGAAAGTCATAAAATGCCTGGTCTCAAACTGTTTGATATTCTATGTGTGTGAGGGACATGGAGCACCACTGAGCCACCATTGACCACTGTTCAAAGGCCATCATGTTACTGGACACTGGGTGCTGGCACTCAATTAACAAGCGACATTCGAAGAAGGTAATGAGCCAATAAAAAGAGGCAGAGAGATCTCTGCCCAATACTATCTCGGAGCTCAGAAAAAGAGCAGCCAATTATTGTCTCCCAATAAGCTCTGCACAATAAAAACTGCAAAATTAAGGCACTGGTGCACTGAATGAAGTTTAATAGTAAATTTACTAACCAATAGCATCATTGCAGCAATAGTGCAGTGTTAAGCCAATGAGAAGTCACCAAATATACACTGGCGTTTCTAAAATGTATATTGCTGCAACCCTGCAATGCAATCGTGCCTGCGTACATTGAAAAAGGTCTGGCTGGTCACATATTTTAGGAGGTTGGTTGTAACTTTGTTATGGAAATAAAGTGTACATGCAGAGTCTTTCAGGGAACTATTTATTGATATGGTGAGGTAAAGGTCTGGACGCTGTAGTGTGGGTGAAGCCCAGATTCCATTGGACTGCACAAAGTCCACAATACTGCAGATGTGGAGTAACGCTAAACTGCAGTGCTCTTGCTGTGTTTTTGTGGATGAAGCGTGATGCACTGTAATGTGGTACACAATGTCCATGACTCCACTGCTGCATCTCGGAATGCATTTTTGTGCCCAGGGTAACTTTCTGTTCATGAGTCATCATGTTGTGCAATATCCAGCCACAAGTAGTCTCTGAGCCACTGCTGTTGAGCAGTGACAAGGCTCAAGTGACTATTGCTGCAAATGTCGTGTTTGTTTTTTAATCCAGTGCTGATCACAAAAGATAGTCTACTATCAGTCAGCAATTCAGTCTGGGCCACTAGTGTCTCTCTGTTCATACCAAATGGCCATATTTAGGTGCAATGCTGTGCTGCAGGACAAGTTCTGTGCGGCAGATGCAGTCACTGGATTGTCAGTCTTTATTCTCCAGTTAATGGAATCTATCTGTACTGTACAGCTCTCATTGTGCCTGACTTTGTCTAAATCAATTGTTTCATATCCTAAGTCACTAAACAGAATGCGTATGCCAGTTCCATGCCTATCTATACATGTGTTTTTTAAGGATAGGTGAAACTCTGCAGGTGTGTGGAATTCCCGGGATTCTCACAAAGTTTTTATATAACTGCATAATTCTGCAGATGTCAACTCCACTAGTTCTGCCCACCTCTACTTTGATCCTAGACCTTCTTTTCCATGAGCAGGACTACATTTCTAAACTTCTAATAAGGCAAACTGTATATTAGCTAACAATAGACCATGTGAAATAGAAATGTTAGCTACAACAACATATTATTCACTACCACATCTTTCAATATAAAATGATACAAATATTTTAAAGGGTCAAGATTTCTTATTCATGCATTGTATTTTTTGTGTGAACAATTATATTCAAAGATAAGGTGTTTCTAGCAACCATTTTCAAAACATTATTAATAATCAGAAACATTCTTCAGCATTATGTGAAACTTTCATTAATGGCATGTCAAGGTGAGGTTAATTTTAAACATTTTATTTACGTCTTTTCACATTTGGTTAAGCCATTATTAAAGTAAAGTTGATTTAGGAATTTTGAGCAAGACAGAGGGCCAGCAGCCAACCGGCCTTCTGGACACAGGTGCACACAACTTTAAATGATATACAATAAGTAAAACATGAAAACATAACATTCAATACATTGCTCTCTCAAATTATTTAATCTTGTAACATTGAATTTCAACCATGGAAATCTTCAATTTATTGAAACGCTAATACATACAAATCACTTTACTATTGGTACTATGATGATTCAAACAAACAATTCCAACACAGTGTCATTACATCACAAGGTATTAAAAAAATAATAGATGACATAGCCCAATGAATTTCGAGACTGACGTCCCTTCTTCAGGGGCACTTCTGTAAAACAAAAATTAGCAATACATTACTATCAAATGTACATAAAGAGGATCAATAACCAGCCTGCTCTCCCACTCGCATGTCACATAAGTAACCCTTTCCTGAAACATCTGACACATGTCTGATTTGTATAGAAACCATGTTCACAAAAATATCCATAGAGTGTGGATGTAAGATAGAACAGAACAAACGGGAAAACCAAAACCAAAAATCTAGTTCCCTTACTAAGTCAAGTCACTACAGTGTACTAAAAGCCATACTCACTTGATGGATTGTTTGTTGTAATTTCTCAAACTAAGAGTGGACCTGACCCACTCTTATAGTGTAAGCTTCAAAACAAATTAAAAAAAACCTTCCAATTTGTTTTCGCACAAAGATTGCCCATTAAAACATAAAATCCGAAATAAGAAAAACCTCATTCCTCCTCAAAACAAGACGTAGAGTTTTAGAAAAACTATCCAGTTCCTGATGTAAGAACATTCGTCAGTGTGCTTAACCAAAAAACACTTTGCCTCTACAAAAAAATCTAACAAAAATAACAATCACCCCAGTGTTCACAACCAAGATCAAATCAATCCTAAAGTGAAAGCGAAGCCCTAAATCGAATACCAACGTGGAGAAGTGTAGCTCACTGGTTAGAGGAGGCATACCCTGAAGCAGAGATCAGACCCGGGACCTGGATTCGATTCCCGACGCGGCAGGGTCCAGAGCCCAATTGTCCACGGACTCGATAATTCTCGCTTCGGTGCCCACTCTAAGCACGAGTTCACACTATGCAGCTCTGGGCAACAAGCCTGCTTAATCTCCACAATGGCCCCCCGCGGCGGGATGCCTGGCTTTCACCTTTGGGGATGCCCAGTATGGGTTATCTTACAGGGAAAAACCAGGACGGGTTCCCAATGCAAGCGCCAAGATGCCCGTAGGGTGATAGCTGCACTCTATAAGTACATCAATCAATCAATCAATCATCAATCAATCAATCAACGTGGTGTTTATAAGTAACTAACTTTGACTTACCATGAGACAAAATCTATATGCTGACAATAGCAACCCAAGCTGTTGCTTACCGTACTAGCTGGACACCAAACTCCGCCTGAGCAAAACGCGATAAGTAGGAAAGCGCCGCCATGCCGCTAATGAAGGAAGCTGACCTCATCACGTGATTGGGGTGTACTTGTGTGTAACCAGCGGTGCCCTCTTGAAGTATCATTCAGAGCGCACCACGCTCGTAGACACTGCAGTATTCCAAGTTACTCTCATAGTGCCTCCATTATATTCAAACCATGAGAACCAAACAAAAACCTTGTATTTAAAAGATTACTTAAATTAGTACGCTGATACAACTTTGAAAAACACTTGTGTCTGCTTTTTACAACTGCAGATAACTGTAGTACTGGCAGCCATCTTGCAATGGTGTGTACTGCTAATGATAAAGTGGTGCTGACAAGAACACGTACGAATGAATTAAGGACAAGTTTCCCCCATGTAAACAAATAAAAGGTATCAAAACTACTGCGCAAACTAACATTGCGCTAAGTTATAGCAATCATCTCAAAACCAGCTGAATTAAAAGGGAATCATAAAAAACTCTATCATGGAATGGATTCGGAAAAAAAAACGGTCTTCGCTACCTAAACTGACATATCAGTTTACAAACCATAATTCGCCCTACTCGGACGCTATCACAAACAGAACTTCCAAAATCTAAACTAACGTCAGTTCTATCATCAGGGACAGGAATCAGAAAACCAGAAAACCAGAAAACCCCAAATACATGAATATGTTGTAAACATAAAGAAACATGGCTTCATTAGAGTCATCTGAAGAAAAGGACCAGGGAAAATAATATGTAAAGAACTCTGCCATGCGTGTTGAGCTGTTGAAAACCACTAAACGACTATAAAATCATGTTCCTCTTAGAGAAAGCAACTCATCTCCAGTCTATCAGTGAGTCCTCGTGGCTTTGAAGTGTCCAACCGTTTGATCCAGAATATCTCCCTTTGTAACAAACGTTGATTTATATGCAGTGCAGGGTACTCAACTACCATCTCAGTGATCTGGAATTTCATTCGCGCAATAGTATGGCGACTCTCCTCCAAATGTGTTGCCATGCAAGATGTAGTGCTTTTATTGTGTATTCGACTTTTGTGTTCAG
This sequence comes from Triturus cristatus, assembly GCF_964204655.1. Classification (NCBI taxonomy): domain Eukaryota; kingdom Metazoa; phylum Chordata; class Amphibia; order Caudata; family Salamandridae; genus Triturus; species Triturus cristatus. The sequence continues at coordinate 628,411,073 of NC_140591.1, forward strand.
AAATCCGAATATTAAGTTTCCGTTCTGTCTTGCCGACATAAAGCATGCCGCAAGGGCACTTAATTGAATAAATTACATTGTTTGAATTGCAATCCCCTTTGAAAAATAGCTTGATTCTTTGACCTGTATGTGGATAATATTTCCCACAATAACGTTGTTGCAATGTATGCAGTTATGACATTTACGCATTCCAACATTATCCTTTTTACAGGTAGTTTTAGTTGCCAGCAATTCCTTGATATTTCTCGACCTTGTGTAAGCAAATAAAGGTTTAGATGCAAAGATGTTCCTGAAAACAGGCTCTTGTTGATGAAGCTCCCATCTCCTTATGATAAACTTGCGAATCTTGAATGAGTTAGTTGAAAATTTAGAAACAAACATCATTCGTTTAGGTTCTGACTTTTGTTTTTTCTTAAGTAAATCCCCACATGTGTGTGATGATGCTCTTAGTGCTTGGACATCAAGAAGCTCTTTGGGGTATCCACGATTTTCATATTTCGTCTTCAAATCTAGAATGGTGGTTCGACATTGTGTGCTGTCTGAAACTAATAGCCGTACTCGTAAAAACTGCAAATATGGAAGATTCTTAAGTAGAGTTGGAGGATGAAAACTCTGGAATAACAAAGCGCTGTTTCGGTCAGCTGGTTTTTGGTACAATCTAGTGCTCAAATCATGCTCAGGGATTTCTACCCAGACATCTAGCAATGAAACAGCTTTCTTACTCACAGTATAAGTGAATTGAATCTTAGGAGTTCTGGAATTAAGATGACTGATGTTCTCCACAAGTTTTGATTCTGATCTAGACCAAATCAAAAACATGTTGTCTATATAATGACAGAAAAAAAAGTAAATGCTTTGTCCACTCTGGTTGTGCAAATATGTGGTCTGTCTCAAATTTTGCCATAAATGTATTGGCATACGATGGGGCTCCCGCGAACCCCATCGAAGTCCCGCTTAGTTGCAAATAAAAATTGCTGTTCCATAAAAAATAGCTGTGGTGGAGACAAAAATGTAATAATTCAAGTAAGAAGATTTTATTGGTTCCAGTAGTGTCCTGTTGAAGTAAAGACCACTCCAGTCCTTCCGAGTGTGCTATCAATGTGTATAATGTAAGGACATCAATTGTGCACAATACACAATCACATGAGGAGGTCAAGGTCACATTCTCTAACTTCGTGATGAAATCCGAAGTGTCCTGTACATAAGTGTAGAGAATGTGGTGGGGAATGTCACCTTCCCACTGGAACAAGTGCGCTCTTTAAACAATGAAACACTACGGTTTCTTCTCACAGTTCGACAAATTTATTGAAACGAAGAAATTTGATCAATGAATTTTGGTTCAAATCCTCATTGAACAGTTAAACATCGTGTCCATAATCCATTTCTTATAGAACGAGCATAGTATTCAAAATGATATATCCACCCAATGCATTTCGGGTCACATAACTGACCCTTCTTCAGGGGTCTAAAATGAAATGAGAGAGGGACCATTAAGTTCACAACACTTAATCAGCTTTCAGAAAGCTTAAATTGCCAATAAACATGTATGTGTGATACGAGCTTAAAAATCATCAAATAAAGGATGATAAACAAGTATATAAATCGCATGAATAAATGAAAAATACAGTACATGCACATTTTAGTTGAAGTGAATGGGAAATGATACCAAAGAAATACCGTAACGGAATCGAAAAGGCGTAACAATGTTAAGCAGTACATAAAAGCGTGTGGGGGAACGGTCTTAGATGACAGAATGCAAGCAGCGCAAAAGTGGGTGCGAAGTGAAGCATGATGTAAACTGTGGGAAATACAAATGGATATCGTGCGCTTATAACCCTATAGTTACACTTACTTTGGACCGGCGGGTCTCGATTGCCGTGGAGATGCTGTAGTTAGAGTTGAATTTCGCGCAGCGTATCTTACAGGGAATATAATAGGTCTAATTGTTTCATGACATCATGATCACCTGATGTGGGAGGAGGAACGTAATTATGACGTGTGGATGAAGGGCCAATGAGAATGTATCTTGTGCGAACGTAAATGTCACATGATCGCGAGAGGATAAACTACGGCAAATGTCACCGTAGTGGGTTAAATAAAGAATAGAAACAAGTGTTGGGAGAATGAAGGATGCAAAAAATGATAATAGAAACAATAGAAAAAATAAGAAAGTTGAATTGTGCATGCTGTGGTGTAAAGTCAAGGCAAAATACAAATCATTATGCTGACAATCAAGTTAAATTCAAGTGTTCAGGCCAGAATCTTACTCATTACCAATGTCATATTATAAAAAACATGATAGTTCAATCCGATCATTCATCCCATGCGGATGGGAACTATTCAGTTTTTTGATCCAAAAATATTCTGCTCGCAGTCTTTGTTTATGGGGATCCAGGTCTCGGCGTTGTGTGATCGTCTCAATGATAGTGAAGCGAAGTTGGGAAATTTGATGTTTGGCCTCAATCCAGTGGTTAGCTACAGAAGACTTCAAATTCATGAGTCGAATGTTACTCTTGTGTTCTGTGATGCGGATTTTTATTTTTCTTTCTGTTTGACCCACATATATTTTGCCACATGGGCATTTGATGATATAAATGCAATTGGCCGTGTCACAAGTGCTGGTGTGGTTAAGAGTTATGGGGTAACCTTTAGTTGGATGATTGATTTTATTCCCGACGATGACATTACTGCAGTGTGTACAGTTATGGCACTGTAGCATCCCATGCCATTTCTTCATGATTTTTTGTGGAGAATTCAATATTTCTTTCAAGTTTTTGGATCTTTGGAATGCAAAGGTAACACTCTCTTGATATAGATCTTTCAGATCAGGTTCCAATTGTATCATCCGCCAGTGCTTGTTGATTGCTTTTTTGATCTTAGATGACTCAGTTGAGTATTTCAAAACACATACAGTTTTGTTCTTAGGATTAATCGTTTTTTCTTTGAGTAGATCATCCCGTGCAAGTTTTGACACTTTGTCTAAAGAAGTCTTTAATACATTCTCGGGGTAGCCTCTTAGGCGATATTTCTCAGTTTGTTCATCAAGAGTTCGCTGTAAATCTTCTTGCTTTGATGAGATTCGTTTCATTCTGATGTATTGAGACGTTGGTAAATGTTTCTTCAGAGCCTCAGGATGAAAACTTTGGAATAACAGGCAAGAATTTTTATCGGTTTGTTTAGTGTGGACTTGAGTGATGATTTGATTCTGATCGAATTTCACTTTCACATCTAAAAAAGCAATGGATTTCTCTTCAATAGTATGAGTGAACTTTATGCGGTCATTATGAGTATTTAAAGTGTAGATGTTATTTTCCAGTTCTTGACGAGATCCTTTCCATATTACGAATAAATCATCAATGTATCTTTTGTACATCACAATCCCCTTTGTCCATATAGGATTCTCGAGGATATGGTCCATCTCAAATTTGTTCATAAAAATGTTGGCCCCTTCTTCAGGGGTCTAAAATGAAATGAGAGAGGGACCATTAAGTTCACAACACTTAATCAGCTTTCAGAAAGCTTAAATTGCCAATAAACATGTATGTGTGATACGAGCTTAAAAATCATCAAATAAAGGATGATAAACAAGTATATAAATCGCATGAATAAATGAAAAATACAGTACATGCACATTTTAGTTGAAGTGAATGGGAAATGATACCAAAGAAATACCGTAACGGAATCGAAAAGGCGTAACAATGTTAAGCAGTACATAAAAGCGTGTGGGGGAACGGTCTTAGAAGACCGCAGCTATACATGCTGCCAAAAATTCACAAAAATATTACCAACCCTCCATTCAGACCCATCGTCTCGGCCTGTGGGTCGATTTCTGAACCTATTGGACAATTCGTGGATAAATTTTTACAACCCATTGTTCAACAAACCGTAACATACATAAAAGACACAACTGCATTTCTGAACTTACTGAAATCGATTGAACTAAAAACGGATGAGACCTACACGCTGTGCACCATTGATGTAACAGCGTTATACACATCGATCCCCCATAACGAGGGGTTGGAAGCACTCGAATGGATTCTACTGAAAAGCGACCTGGAGGAGTCACAAAAAATACTCATCATGGAACTTATGCAATTTGCATTATACCACAGTTACTTTGAGTGGCAAGGAAAGTTTTATAACCAAGCCAGTGGTACATCCATGGGATTCGGAGGAGCTCCTTCGTACGCCAACATTTTTATGAACAAATTTGAGATGGACCATATCCTCGAGAATCCTATATGGACAAAGGGGATTGTGATGTACAAAAGATACATTGATGATTTATTCGTAATATGGAAAGGATCTCGTCAAGAACTGGAAAATAACATCTACACTTTAAATACTCATAATGACCGCATAAAGTTCACTCATACTATTGAAGAGAAATCCATTGCTTTTTTAGATGTGAAAGTGAAATTCGATCAGAATCAAATCATCACTCAAGTCCACACTAAACAAACCGATAAAAATTCTTGCCTGTTATTCCAAAGTTTTCATCCTGAGGCTCTGAAGAAACATTTACCAACGTCTCAATACATCAGAATGAAACGAATCTCATCAAAGCAAGAAGATTTACAGCGAACTCTTGATGAACAAACTGAGAAATATCGCCTAAGAGGCTACCCCGAGAATGTATTAAAGACTTCTTTAGACAAAGTGTCAAAACTTGCACGGGATGATCTACTCAAAGAAAAAACGATTAATCCTAAGAACAAAACTGTATGTGTTTTGAAATACTCAACGGAGTCATCTAAGATCAAAAAAGCAATCAACAAGCACTGGCGGATGATACAATTGGAACCTGATCTGAAAGATCTATATCAAGAGAGTGTTACCTTTGCATTCCAAAGATCCAAAAACTTGAAAGAAATATTGAATTCTCCACAAAAAATCATGAAGAAATGGCATGGGATGCTACAGTGCCATAACTGTACACACTGCAGTAATGTCATCGTCGGGAATAAAATCAATCATCCAACTAAAGGTTACCCCATAACTCTTAACCACACCAGCACTTGTGACACGGCCAATTGCATTTATATCATCAAATGCCCATGTGGCAAAATATATGTGGGTCAAACAGAAAGAAAAATAAAAATCCGCATCACAGAACACAAGAGTAACATTCGACTCATGAATTTGAAGTCTTCTGTAGCTAACCACTGGATTGAGGCCAAACATCAAATTTCCCAACTTCGCTTCACTATCATTGAGACGATCACACAACGCCGAGACCTGGATCCCCATAAACAAAGACTGCGAGCAGAATATTTTTGGATCAAAAAACTGAATAGTTCCCATCCGCATGGGATGAATGATCGGATTGAACTATCATGTTTTTTATAATATGACATTGGTAATGAGTAAGATTCTGGCCTGAACACTTGAATTTAACTTGATTGTCAGCATAATGATTTGTATTTTGCCTTGACTTTACACCACAGCATGCACAATTCAACTTTCTTATTTTTTCTATTGTTTCTATTATCATTTTTTGCATCCTTCATTCTCCCAACACTTTTTTCTATTCTTTATTTAACCCACTACGGTGACATTTGCCGTAGTTTATCCTCTCGCGATCATGTGACATTTACGTTCGCACAAGATACATTCTCATTGGCCCTTCATCCACACGTCATAATTACGTTCCTCCTCCCACATCAGGTGATCATGATGTCATGAAACAATTAGACCTATTATATTCCCTGTAAGATACGCTGCGCGAAATTCAACTCTAACTACAGCATCTCCACGGCAATCGAGACCCGCCGGTCCACAGTAAGTGTAACTATAGGGTTATAAGCGCACGATATCCATTTGTATTTCCCACAGTTTACATCATGCTTCACTTCGCACCCACTTTTGCGCTGCTTGCATTCTGTCATCTAAGACCGTTCCCCCACACGCTTTTATGTACTGCTTAACATTGTTACGCCTTTTCGATTCCGTTACGGTATTTCTTTGGTATCATTTCCCATTCACTTCAACTAAAATGTGCATGTACTGTATTTTTCATTTATTCATGCGATTTATATACTTGTTTATCATCCTTTATTTGATGATTTTTAAGCTCGTATCACACATACATGTTTATTGGCAATTTAAGCTTTCTGAAAGCTGATTAAGTGTTGTGAACTTAATGGTCCCTCTCTCATTTCATTTTAGACCCCTGAAGAAGGGTCAGTTATGTGACCCGAAATGCATTGGGTGGATATATCATTTTGAATACTATGCTCGTTCTATAAGAAATGGATTATGGACACGATGTTTAACTGTTCAATGAGGATTTGAACCAAAATTCATTGATCAAATTTCTTCGTTTCAATAAATTTGTCGAACTGTGAGAAGAAACCGTAGTGTTTCATTGTTTAAAGAGCGCACTTGTTCCAGTGGGAAGGTGACACTCCCCACCACATTCTCTACAATTTCTTGCCACGGTCGGACTCCGTGGGTCACAAGGAGCGCCGAAATGAATGTTTAAAAACATTGTCTACATTGTGTGCACAGGGATACATTGTCTTTGCATCTGTACATAAGTGTGCCATGATTGCAAAAATGGTTGATGAAATCTGTCTATGAATCTGCCAGCAGGTTCAAACACTGAACCACATCCTGAAACAATCGGTGGGAATGGTGGGTCGCGCTCTGTTTCGTTCTAACTTGTGTGGAAGGTACACACTGTCAGGCGCAGCACACAGATCAGCGGAAATTTTGATTTACACTACTTCATTAGAAATTTTGGAGACTAGTTCCAACAGGTAAAGCTACATACTGCAGTTTGCACATTATACATGTCATGTCAGTTCAATATGAATTGCACTTCACCATATTACATATGACATTAACTATTTTGTTTTTTAATCTTAATAAAACTCTCTTTCAAGGACATGTACTCTCACTTGTCAAGGAGGGTTTCAGTACATGAGGCAGGTAAAATTAGACATATGAGCACTAACTGGTCCTTTTAAAATACTGTTTCTGTGAAAAACTATCTCCTTGTTTCATTACAGAAAAAGAAATTGAGAGAAAACCTTCTTTTCCGTTTTGGTAACCTCCCCCTCATCCCAAATTCATTTCAAGACCATCACAGTCAACCCCACCATGGATTAAAGGAAATCTCCCTCTCACTGCCTTTAACAGCGGTACCTTGCAATCTATGTTTAGCTCAACTTGTTTAAGGAGGGTTTCAGTCTCAAAAGAAAAGGAGGCATTTTTCTCAAAAATATGTAGGCTGAAAACTTGCAACACATTTCTGTCCCTTTTTTTAAGTCATTTTTTTGCACACCCCTTTGAAGATCAACAGCTTGCCTCCTCAGCCCCAGAGGAGAGAGGGTGTGAACAACAGGAGGCCCTTTAAAAATGTGAATTTAACTTTGTTAAACATTGCCTATTGTGCTTCAAGCAAATACATAACACAATTGAAAGCAATACAGGAATCAGAAATCTCATTCATCCGTTAAAACTTTCTTTTCTAACTAGGTCTTTCCTTGTGTATATGAAGACTGGACCATTTTACTAGCATAAGTAGCACATAATTGTTTACATCTATGTTGCACTTTTGCCAGCTGGCTTTACTTTCTCCAGCAGAAAACACAGATTTTTCAAACATTTTATCTTTTTAGATACAAATTGCAAAAACATTTTATCAATCCTAGATGTAATAGTTGCAATTTGCGACCCTTAAGCATTGGCCTGAAACCCTCAACCAGTAAATACCACTGGTGGTGTGATCACCACTATGGTGCCTTATAGGGTGGCATCATCATTGGGTTTTGCACCTGGGTACTCACTTCCCCAGGTGAGTGCTGCCTCCAACTGAGGGAGAGTACTACTGGGATCTGTGCAGTAAAGTCTAAAATTACCTCCTATATCTTAAATGTGAACTTTTCTTTGTGGGTGAAGAGTATAGGGGTAAGACTAAGAGGTGAGGTGGTGATGTCCCGATGTGCTAACTGTCCTTAGCATCACATGGGAGTGGTCAAAATGTTTCAGCTTTTATTGCCCTGGTGGGTCCGGACCTACATCAGGGCCTTGGTGATAGGATTCATATCCTTTGTTTGTTAGTTATACTCACCGTAAATCTAATTTACTCACTCGTCTTCAGTATGGTCATTGTACAGGCTTTCAATGAGCCTGTGGCTTTAGGGAAAAAAGATTAAACAAAAGTGAAAGACAATTATTGGTGTGCATATATTATGTAATTCCAGTGTACATATCCCTTGTTACTATGTCTACCTTTCCCAATGTGATGTCCTCAAGGACCTGTTGTAAATTGAAACGACGATGTGATTAAGCATTTACTAAAGACATGAATTCTCCTTCCCTAGAACATGTCTCTTTCGTTATGTTGACTAAGGTCTGGACTCCATTTTGTATTGTCATGTCTCCACGTGCTCAACACAAGAAGAGTGCTATCTTCGTGTTAGTTGCTCTTGCAATCTGCCTAGTAACAGTCTATAAATAGTTCCTGTGTCCGTCTGGCGCATGCCCAGGCTTGACCACATCTGTTATCAGTTAGCCCTTGCTTGACCATGTTTCCGCGGGCTCAAGGAGTGTGTCAGCTCCGCCCACATATTGATCTTGTATCGAAAATGTCCATAAAAGGTAATATTCTTTACCTCAGGTTGTATCCACCCACTTATGAGCCCCTCTGCTGTGTATAAAAGGGGACCGTGTACGCAAGTTCTGTGTGCTACTCTATGCAATACTGAAGGGTGTTGTATGGATTGTAGGACCACCCTTAAGGGTTAATAAACTTTGTCTTTGTACTTTGCAGTTTCCGTGCCAACTTCCTTATAGATTCCATTGCAGGAGAGCGAACCCTTGTGTTCTGCGGGCCTAGCTGGGGCCTGTATTCATCAATTGGCGCCCGTCACGTGGGGCTCATCGGCGACTCGGATGCTCGAAGGATTGGTCGCGACGAAGGTGAGGAATTTGGCCGGGGATGTGATCACTGCCAGAGGCACTTTAGTCCTGGCATCCCGAGGTTTTTCTTCCTTCCCTTCCGAGCTGACCATCTGGGTGGCGCCGGTCCTCGACTGAGACCTCTTCTGTCGGTCCTGCCGTGACAGCCGTTTGGGCGAATTTTGGAGCTTGGCAGTTGGAATCTGGACTCTTGATTGGTAAGAACCGTTGTACGGTACTTGCTCCGAGTTTCTGAAGCCTGGTTTGGCTATTTGAGTTTGATTTGTGATGACCGGTCATATCTTGTATTGGCTATTGTGAGAATATATGCGTTGCAACACATATAGGCAGGTAATGTGGAGATATTTCTCCGGAACTGTGTAACTTTGAACGGCACAACGTTTAAGTGCCCTTTTTGATAATACTGCATATTTTGCATTATTTTTGAGCATGCCTGCTTTTAGCGCACTCCGTAAGTGGTGCTGCTGTTTTGGAAACCGGTTAAACCTCGAGGAATCTGCTCCAGCCCCCCCTGAGGGGACTCCTAATAGGGATATGTATGTGAAGTATGGTCTTTCCTCTATAATGTACAGCACAGTATGGAGGAAATATACCAGAAAGGATCCTGAGTTACGGTGGCCTTTGTATGGGTCGTTTGATATGCGTAAGATTGAGTATGTGGAACAGTGTATGTGTAAGCGGCGTGCTCGTCAAGACATGTTTGAATGTGTGCGATTATGGGTGAAGGAAGTGCGTGAGCGAGAGAAACGTGAGAAAGCGCTGTTTGATAAAGAGCAACGGAAGAATGATCATGTGAGAGCACAGGAAGCGAAGCATCGGGAGGAAAGAGAACTGGCGGAGAGACAAGAGAAAGAGCGTCGGTTGCAAGTCTCGGGTCAATATGCTGTTCGTCAATCACTTTATCCTGTCCTTAATAATCCTGACAATGATTTTTATTTATTAGATCGTTCTCCGCCTCCTTATGTCGGCGCGTCTGCCCCGAGGCCACAAGATTCTGGATCGGGTTCGGGTAAGGTAGACACGCGGTCCATGTTATCGGCTGACCGAATGGGTGAGCTTCGGCAAGTTTCCTATCGTGCACTTAAGGGCAAGGTATCCCTTGCTGAGTTGCTGAATTCTTGGGAGAAGTGGCAGGATAGAGAGAAGTTGTATTTTTTGGGCCACTTTTCTGAGGAAGTGATTGCTGCTTTCCGGAAATATTCCAGCGTCTTTGAGCCTGACGATGTGTTATCAGATGCTAAAGCATTGCGTAATGGTGTTTTCTCTCCCTCTAAGGCGCCTGATGCGGTTCGGCGGCTGTTTGCGTTGCGGGACGCGGTGAGGGACCTTAAGGAGAAAGCACGCCAACAAGCTGAGGAGGAGAAGCAGTCGGATTCGCATACCGGAGATGGCCACTCATCCACCTCTCAGTCAGATAAGAGCGACCTAGTGCATGCTAAACCAATGCGAAAGGCGGCGCCTTTGTATGTTCCTCCTAAAGGAGCGGGAACTAGTTCGGATATTACCTCCGCCGATGCTAAGGGATATTTTGTGTACAATTGGGTTTATACTCCCTGGCATAGGGCTGACGTCATGGCATTAAAGAATGCGTTGCCGGATCCCCGCAAGAATCCAGCGGCCTTTTACGAAGAAGTCGAGGGGGCCTTGAATTCTTGTACTATGACCTTAGCAGATATAGATTTGTTCTTTGGGCTTATTTTACCACCAGATATGTGGCGATCTGTGCGGAAGGTGGATGATGTTGCCGCTTTTAAGGCTCGGTGGTCTGAGCTTGAGGATGAGGATAGGGAGAGGAAGCCCGCACAGAAACCGCCTCAGCTTATCTTAGATCTCCCTGCTGCTATTCTGACTAAGTTGAAGACAATCATCCCCCCTAAAAAGATTGATTGGAATATGCTAGCCTCGTGTAAGCAGAAAGTTGATGAATCAGTTGCAGATTTCTTTACGCGCTTTGAGGAGACGTTTCATGATTTTAGTGGTCAGTCACTTACGGATGATACGGGTCGACACCTCTTTGCTGATAAATATGTGGCGAATTTACTACCGGCGATCGCAGCCCGCCTAAAAGCGAGTGAAAGTTCTTGGTCCACTGCGACCCCGACAGCCCTCCTGACTATAGCTCAGTATTATGAGCGCCAGGAGCAAGAAGCGAAGGGGCAGGAGGAGAAGAAATCGAAGGATTTAAAAACGAAGGTGATGTTAGCGCAAGTATATGGTCCGCCCCGCCGGGGTGTCAATAGAGGTAGGGGAGGATTTTATGGTCCTCCCTCGGGTCGATCTGATTTGAACAGGAATCAATGTGCGTATTGTAAGCAATCGGGACACTGGGCCAGAGATTGCCCGGCGTTGCATGTTTCGCGTCAGGGACACAATCAGGGTGGCCCGAGAGGTAGAGGGGGTTTCTCGAATTTTAGAGGGAATTCTAACGATCACGCTCGTTTTGACCCTGCCGGGCAGCAACGAGATAGGCCTAATGTTTTCGATCGACAAAACCAGTATCAAGTATCGGGGATTGACCGCTCTGGGTACCATGATTCTCAGCATGCATAGGAATGCGTTGGATGGGGGTTAGAATCAGTTGAGGTGCCGGTTGATCAGAAGGGTCCTTACGTATCAGCTGAGGTTTTGGGTTCTACTGATCAGTTCCTAGTGGATACAGGAGCGACTCGTAGTGCGCTGTCTAAACAATTGGTTCCGAGGGCTCCCCCATCTGGCTTAATGGTTACATCGGTAGTGTTTGACGTTACACTCTCTCGAAGCCCTCTTTCGCGGCCCCTCACATTTCAGGTTGATTCTTTTTCTGCACCCTGTCCGTTTTTGCTTACCCCGAACACGCCGGACAACATTATGGGCCTTGATATGTTAAAGCACTTCAGAGCTACGATCCGCTGCTCCCCTGCTGGAGTGCGGGTGATATTAAATGACAATTACCCCCGGTCTGAACGGATGTGTGTGGTTGCAGAGGATGCTGTGTTAGCTACCCTCCCTCGTGCTTTGTGGGCCACCTCGGATACTGATGTGGGACAGATGGTGATTCCGCCTGTTTGCATTAGTGTCCAGGAGGGGGCGGTGTTACCACGCCTCCCACAGTATCGTATTTCCCAGGAGGGGGAAGAGGCTCTTATACAGATTGTGCAGGATTTGATTAAGGTGGGAGTAGTGGAGGAAGTTCCCTACAACGTCTGTAATAGCCCGATTCTACCCATTTTGAAAAAGGATACGGATGCCAAAGTGTATCGGTTTATAATTGACTTGAGAGAAGTAAACAAGATCGTGATACCTCAGTACCCAGTGGTTTCTGATATCACGACGTTGCTTACTTTGGTCCCGCCTACGGCGACCACGTTTTCAGTTATTGATTTGAAAAATGCCTTCTTTTCGATTCCTATTCATCCCGATAGCCGATACCTTTTTGGTTTCACGCTAAATAATAGGTCTTATCGATTTTGTAGAATCCCTCAGGGCTACACGGAAAGCCCTAGCATTTACAGTCAAGCTTTGAAAAGACAATTGGACTTCTTTGTTCTGCCCGAGGGTGTCGCCCTCATTCAATATGTCGATGACATCTTGCTGGCGGCTGACACTCCGGAGTTGTGTGAAACGAGTACGTTGTCTTTACTTTCCTTTTTGGCATCCCACAATCACAAAGTATCTCGGAAAAAGTTGCAATTCTGTAGACCAAAGGTGACTTATCTGGGTCACCTTTTGTCTAAGGAGGGGCGTGCACTCACACCAGATCGTGTCCAAGTAATTCTGGACACGCCGACGCCGTCCACGCAGAAGCACGTGCGTGCATTTTTGGGTCTTGTTTCATTTTGTAGGCAATGGATACTAGGGTTTTCACACATAGCCAAGCCATTGTTAGCCCTTTTGACAAAAGACACACCTATTCCGCTTCCTTGGTCAAATGAGTGTGACACTGCCTTCCAGAAATTGCGACAGGCCCTCTGTTCAGCACCAGTGTTAGGGACTCCTGATTATACCAAACCTTTTTCGCTGTATGTGCATGAGAAAGATGGATGTGCATTATCAGTTTTAGTGCAGATGCACGGCGACAAGCAGCGCCCTTGTGCATATTTTTCGGCCGTACTTGACCCTGTTGCCCGAGCATTGCCTGGTTGTTATCGTTCGGTTGCGGCGACAGCTGTGTCAATACGCCAAAGTGAGGGAATTGTGTTATCTCATAAGCTGCTGGTATTAGTCCCCCATGCTGTTGATGCCCTGCTTAATCAGACAAAGACGCAGCATTTGACCAGTGCCCGTTTAACGGGATATGAGCTGACGCTTTTGGCTCCTCATATTACGTTAAAGAGGTGTGTAACGTTAAATCCGGCCACATTGTTGCCATACCCCGAGACTCAGTCTGAAGCACGGAAAGCACATGACTGTATTCTTGTGACTGAGGAACAAACAAAGGGTCGTATTGATCTCCAGGATACGCCCTTTCCAGATGTAGATGGAGAACTGTGGGTGGACGGATCATGCCTGAAGCTACCAGATGGTACGACTTCAGCAGCGTATGAAATTACCACATTGCAAACAATAGTGGAGACAGCACGCATACCACAGAAATCAGCTCAAGCGGCGGAACTGATAGCATTAACACGAGCATGTGAGCTCAGTACAGGATTGTGTGTGAATGTTTATACAGATAGCCGGTATGCCTTCGGAGTAGCGCACGATTTCGGCCTGCTCTGGAAGGAGAGAGAGTTTTTAACGTCACATGGAGTACAAATAATGCATGGGGAGTTAGTTCACAATCTTTTAACTGCATTGACATATCCGAAGAAAATTGCCATCGTTAAATGTAGCGCCCATAGGAAAGTAGTCGATAAAGTTGGAGAAGGGAATGCGTTAGCAGACCGGGTAGCACGGGAGACTGCGATGCAGCCCGGTGCTACTGCCATGTATGTAGTGAAGTCGCAAGTAGAAAGATGGCACGATGCGAAGGAAGAAGTGCGAGAAATACAGAGGACCGCTTCTGATAAAGAACGGGAGCAATGGTCCAGTGAGGGAGAATTGGATGATGAGGGTTGCTGGAGAAATAAGCATGTGGATAGATGGAAATTACCCACGGCTTTTGTACAACCTATGGTTCAGATGGCACATGGGCTAGCACATGTTGGAGCTTCCGCAATTGTAAAATTGCTTACCCAAGTCTGGGAGCATCCAGAGATTGCTAGCACGGCAAAGAGGGTGGTGCACACCTGTATGATCTGCCTGAGGTACAACCCAGGAAAGGGTACTCGAACTCCAGCAGGAGGATTTGTAACACCTACTGCACCCTTTGAGGTTTTGCAGATGGATTACATCCAGCTTGAGCGCTGTAACAATTTGAAGTATGTTCTAGTAGTGGTTTGTGCCTTTAGCAAATGGGTTGAGGCATACCCTACGAAAGACAATACTGCAATGACTACCGCTAAGATGCTGTTGAAGGAGTTTTTCCCTCGATATGGCATTTGTAGACTTCTGTGGAGTGATAACGGACCCCACTTTATAGCGGATGTTATAAAGTATGTTTTGAAGGGTCTGGGCATCACCCAGAAGTTCCACGCAGTGTTTCACCCTCAATCTGCAGGACTAGTCGAGAAGTATAATGGTACACTGAAGCTCAAGATCGCTAAAATCCAAGCTTCGACATCTCTGACTTGGCCAGATGCTTTACCGCTGGCGTTATTGTCAATTAGATCGGTACCGCACTCTCGAACCGGTCTCACACCGTACGAGATTGTCTTTGGATGCCCAATGAATATTTGGGGCCCCCCAAAACCTAAGACTGTGTATGATGTACCTTGTGTAATGATGAATGATTATCTGGCGCAGTTAACGGATAACTTGGTTTCTATTCATCAACATGTCCGGGAGGCACTCCCTGATCGGTCCACCGGTGAAGGACATAGTCTCCGGCCTGGCGACCATGTCATGGTGAAGATCTTTGACAGGACGAACAGCTTGGAGCCGAGATGGGTGGGTCCTGAGCAGGTCCTACTTGCAACGAGGACGGCTGTGCGAGTTTCCAACAGAAAGAATTGGATCCATTCCCTGCACTGCCGCAAAGTACCGCCCGGATTGGTGGAGTCTGCTGTATTGACCGATCAACGAGAAATTCTGGCTGCAAAGAAAGGCCGTGCTGGGGAACCGAACGACACTGAGGAGCTCTTTCCGGACCACGCGACTCCTGGAGGAAAGCGATATCATCTCAGGCCAAGGAAGTGAATTCTTCAGTACCGGGACATGTTGTCAGAAGGCCCTTGGGTTAGTGAAACGGAGAGCCAATGAGGCAAGGGGGGGGGATCAGCCCTGCATTAGTGTAGCGACACCCGTCTTGGCCCGTTGGTGAAGAAATCGACCGCTGCCTAAGGGGAAGAGTTCTGACAAACCTTTTAGTTTCAGGACGATAGTGATCCTTTATTCTGACATGGAGAAAAAGAAAATACTTTGTGCAACAGGTTTTATGCTTACAGTAGCTATTGTGGGGATAACCACATGGTTTGTGGAGGATGTGACTCCTGCTCGAAAGTTACTTGTGTTGACTACTCCAGTGCCGGAGGAGCACTACTTCTATACCCTTCCGTATCAAGAATTGAAGCATCGTCAGTCTTATTTGAATAACACTTTCATCCAGATGTTGCATCATACCCACGTTGCCACGAATGCTACGAATTGTTGGATATGTGGTATGATGCCAGCTCACCAGAAGAAAGGAGGAACGCCATTCATACCTCTTCCTTTCTCTCATAATGGCTCTTGTAGAGCATGGTACACTTTGCTTTTTGCCACCCGGAAACCCACAGTGGGACGATTACTCTTCAGGCTCAATAAATAATGTCATCAGGATAAAGATGGATACCCGCAAGCGAATGGGACAATTTGGGAATGGGAAGAGTATCGACCAGACAATGAATCGATTCCCTATATTTTCACGAACACTAGAGACACTGTGGGAAAAGACAGATTTGTGATTCAAGTGGCACAAGCTCAAGCGGACCTGTGTGTCCAGAGTGTGGGTTATATTCCTGTTGGTGTTAGTGATTGCATTACCATATTAAACATCGACGGGTTGAATAACAGTACCTTTTTAGCATCCCATAATACATATTTTGTATGTGGAAATAAAGGTTATTACCGTTTGCCAGCCGGCTGGTCTGGAGTATGTTATGTAGCATTTCTATTGCCCCCTGTATTTTTGGCACCTGCATCCTATCATAAGGATTTGAAGTTGTTAAATAATGTAACTGTAAATAGGTATAAACGTACTCTATCAATTGATGATGTGGATCAGACTGATACTAGTCTGCAGCAGTATATTGATTTTAATTTAGGATTGTTTTTCTTCGTTGGAGCTGCCCTAAATAGTAGGAAAGTTCGAAGGTTAACAAGAGTGGTAGAGGCTGTGACAAACCAAACCGCTGCTGCTCTTGGGAATCTTACGGAAGAATTACAGATTACTAGAATTGTTGCATTGCAGAATCGTATGGTGCTAGATGTTATGTTAGCCGACCGAGGTGGAGCTTGTAAAATTATCGGAAGTAGTTGTTGTGTGTTTATCCCTGACCACACGCCGTCAGTTTATAATGCCATCAACAGGTTGCATAAAATTGCAGCTGAAATCCATACAGAAAACGGCACTCGGTCCTTTTCTGGATGGTTCTGGGCATTGATCACTGTTTGGGGGTGGAAGGTTTTAACTGGTCTTTGTATAATTGTAGCAGTTCTGTTTTCTTGTTGCATCTGTGTCCAATGTGGTCCCTTGCTCTGTTCCTTATGTGTATCATTCTGTATTCCCGATAAGAAAGCTATTGCCAATGTCACTTATCAGAAACATTTAGCTAAAGAAGTAAAAGAAATGATGACAATTGACGTATATGATGATTATCCTAACAAACCGGATGTCTTCAGTAAATGCTGAAAGGGTCGTCTGTTGTAAATTGAAACGACGATGTGATTAAGCATTTACTAAAGACATGAATTCTCCTTCCCTAGAACATGTCTCTTTCGTTATGTTGACTAAGGTCTGGACTCCATTTTGTATTGTCATGTCTCCACGTGCTCAACACGAGAAGAGTCCTATCTTCGTGTTAGTTGCTCTTGCAATCTGCCTAGTAACAGTCTATAAATAGTTCCTGTGTCCGTCTGGCGCATGCCCAGGCTTGACCACATCTGTTATCAGTTAGCCCTTGCTTGACCATGTTTCCGCGGGTTCAAGGAGTGTGTCAGCTCCGCCCACATATTGATCTTGTATCGAAAATGTCCATAAAAGGTAATATTCTTTACCTCATGTTGTATCCACCCACTTATGAGCCCCTCTGCTGTGTATAAAAGGGGACCGTGTACGCAAGTTCTGTGTGCTACTCTATGCAATACTGAAGGGTGTTGTATGGATTGTAGGACCACCTTTAAGGGTTAATAAACTTTGTCTTTGTACTTTGCAGTTTCCGTGCCAACTTCCTTATAGATTCCATTGCAGGAGAGCGAACCCTTGTGTTCTGCGGGCCTAGCTGGGGCCTGTATTCATCAGACCCATGTAGCCATATCTGTTTTTTTGCAGGAAGTACTAGTTTTGCAATTCACATATTTAAATATGTATATTTTTAAATAGCCATAGGCTGGTGGGATAAAGAACAGGTGGCGGGGATGAGGGGAATGCTCGTTCCATACACATTTTTCTGGTAGAATTTCTAAATTCATTAATGTTTGTGTAAGGTACTAGATGTACTATATGTGCTCTCAGAATCATTTTGTACATTAAATACCTTTTGATATTAGTGGCTTTGCCTCTTAGGCATCAGTTGAGACAAAGGTCCCCTACCAATCTGGGAATGGATATAACAGGAACTAGTTGACTCTGTGTTGTCGAGACTGGTTAAATGCATAAATGATCAGTTTGGCATTAAAGGTGGTGCAGAGACTTTCAGATTAAGTGCAGAATTGTTGAATTAAGCTTGCAAATGATACAAATACTGAGGATAGTAGAAACAGTGAAGAGGCATTGGAATGGAGTGCTGTTCTTCAGACTGCCCCTGAAGAGGCAGCAAGGGTGATGTTAGCCATTATAGGAGTTTGGACCGGCAAGGTAAACTGCCATTTTCATGTTAGAAATGTTAGACCAGTCAGGGATAACGCTTGTTTTTTTTTTTAATGGGGACCTTTTAAGAAAACTTAGAGAATACACAGAGAATATTAGGTCTAAGTGGGCACTAAATAAATGTGTGGTTTTAATGCTACTTATTACCTGGCACCTTTAAAACTGAGCCAGTAGACTAAAGTGCTGGGCACTCCCTGTAACTTAGTTGGTGCAGAGTAAGTTCTCTGTAATTTTGCCTAAATCTTCTTCACTCCTCCTAGATAGAGGGTGTTGTGAGAGTGGTCGTCGCTTATAAGGTGATCAGCAGTCTCAGCAGTTAGTTAGATGGATTGCCAGTATGCCTGGATTCACTTTGATTGTTTTTAGAAAGAGGTCTGAATGTTCCCACTCCTTAAGAAAACAATATCACTAGTCCTACATGTCCTCGTGCATGTGAAAACAGACATGATGTTTTGCATTCTTTGTGTGTTTAATAAATGGAAAAGTGAAAAGGCATAGTATTTTGATATTGAATTTACTGGTTTTGCCAAAAGGATGAGACTAGCAATAATAAGTTTATTTATTAGAAACTTGGTGCACTAGTTTCTCATTTATTAAAATGAGGATTTTGATGTCACTCATATACGAGATTTGGCCTCATTCTCACGGCGCTGTACTCGGATTGATTAGTACTAATAGTCAAAATAGATACTGGTCTTTCTAAAGCCATGACCATTAAGATACAGACATGTCAGTGAGACAAAACTGAAAACAACAGCACATATAACAAGTTAAAAGGAGCGACCTGAGGAGATAAATAAAGAGATGACAGAAATTAAGGACTTCTTGACTCAAAGCAAAATACGTAAACTCAAAAAAGACCGTAAAAGATTCTCCCAGGAAAAGATCCACTCATACACACACCCCATTTGTAAACAGCTGAAAGTCCAATAATCAGGGCAGTCTGATTATGACAAATCAGGCAGAAGTTCCACTGACTACACTGGTTGGAGCTGTGGGTGAAACAACAGGAATAAATACAGGGGTAGAGGTAGAGGAAGAGGCCATGGATGGCAGATGAACCAATCGTTCCCACCTCAATTCAGAGGATGGATGAACCCATACACACCAGGACACAAACCAAGATTCCCTCCACCCTTCTGACCACATTTTTTGTGGAGGGGGCCAGGATGCCCAAAGAGGACCGAAGAAAAAAGACATAAGATGGGGAGACCAAGAACAAGGAGCAACCATGAGCAGCTGAACAAAAGAACTGACCCCAGGAACCAGCACAAGCAATTGTTAGTGTTCAATCTGACCAACTTTTCCATCCTCACCAAAGGTTTGGGTTTGTTCCCAACATGAACCTGGACAAATTTCAATTGCACAGCAAAGTGGCTCAATTTTGCTGTTGGATAAAATTGAAAGTCTATTTTAAAGACAAATCCACCCCAGATGATGACGGCGACAGCAAACTACACAAAAAATTGACATTTTGTCCAACAAACAAGACTGTTCAGGTGGAAGTAGTAGCCTTTGAATAAGCATTCTTCAAGGAAATTGAGAACATCAACAACAAACATTTTTAACCATTCCATAGTAGCAAGCACTGAAATAACTTACAGACAAACAGGAACTGTTAATAAAACCTGTGGACATAGGTGGCGAGATCGTATTCCTGAAGAAAAATTGTTACCACACTCAATGGAAAAGGTTACACTCAGATACAGATACTAAATGTCTACGAACCCCTGGCCAACAACTCAACTCTCAGACTATGAGCCTGCATAGGAAGCATGTTGGAAGAAACAAAGGCGAATAACTGGATCTCCAAAAAAGAGGTTGAATATCTGCTCATTTCCGACCCAAAAATACCATATTTCTAATCCTTCCCCAAAATGCAGAACACTCTATCCCCGCCTGGCCACCCAGTCGTGTCCATTACAAAGTGGGGCGTCATCTCGTCCCAACCAGTCGCACTGCTGAATCGTGCCATGTTGGCTATAATTATATACATGTTTCCACAGTAGTCCATCTAATCCGTTTAAACAAACTCTTTTTCTCCTCACTTCACTTGAATGTTGAGTATTTTGAGTCACACGCGGATCAATATGCCAATTTTCCAAATTTCTTCTGTTCAAACTGTGCCCATCCGGACCTCTTGTAAGAACGTGATTAATGCAAAGTTCATTAAAAGGCAGTGTTTATTCATTACACCCAATGCATTTCGGGCTGGGAGGCCCTTCGTCAGGGGTCACTACAAATCACAATAAAACAATAGTCAATTGTTACTTATAAGTATTATAAAGTTTCTCATTAAAATGAACATAGCAAATTTTATGTCAAATTACAATGCCAATTGTCCGTAGCGACTTGTCTATCTGTATTCACAATTAACCTCTGAGTCAATGGTATAGTTGAAGCACCCCCATAACATTTACTAAGCACTACATTATCTCACACCCGAATGCCCCAGTTCTATCCCTCTGTGAATTTGGTTCACATTCAACAAACCCTTGTTTTCACTTGCTACCAATATCAAAAAATCACAAACTATCATATGTCCCCATTCTCTCCCTTTTTCATGCCCACCTCTCCTTGCACGTAATTTTCGAACCCACTATACTTTCCGCAAACGTGTTCTAGAAATCAAGTTCCCTCTTTCTCTCTCCCCCTTCCTCTCCGTTCTTTCGTATACATTCATAACTATAACTCACACAAGCCATCGTTCACACTTATTAAATTCACACATTTTAACTCAAACATTCGTTACCTCCTTCCCCGCCAAATATCATTCACTCTCTTTGCTTTCATTCTGCACTGAAAAGACGTTCTAATATTTCCCATACCTGCCGCAAGTTTCCACAACCGTTGATCCTCATCTCCAAAAAGACAAAAGAAGCGTTCGTTTTTCCCATGTTACCTCCCACTTTTAACTAAATCAAACTACCATCAAGGCGCCCGATTGGCCCATTTCTTAGCTTATCCCGCCGTCCAATCTGCAGCCATTAGTGCTAATTAGATGCTAACAACACTCCATCTCCCATGATGCACTGTTTTAGTAAAAACCCCCACTGGTGCAATCACTAAACATATTACTCAGTTTTCTAAATTTTTTTAAAATTAGATAAAATACATGTGACTGATTTTGAAGTTCATTTCCTTTGTCATAAACACAGTCTATTTTAATGAACCGGGATGTTTTACACCGTCCATGTGAACCCATCAACTTCACCTTGCTTTTTCTTCTTAGTCCGTTGTCATCTGGCGGGTGCTATCCCATGTAAGGGCATCATTGTCCAATGATAACTATAGAATTAGGATGCACACCTTTTATGTTCAGTTTTTTCAAATTTGTCCAACTCTTCCCAGAATGCGTGCAGGCTGGTATGGTGTCATGCCCAAACGACACCGAGAATACAAGCACATTACAAAGTGGGGCGTCATCTCGTCCCAACCAGTCTCACTGCTGAATCGTGCCATGTTGGCTATAATTATATACATGTTTCCACAGTAGTCCATCTAATCCGTTTAAACAAACTCTTTTTCTCCTCACTTCACTTGAATGTTGAGTATTTTGAGTCACACGCGGATCAATATGCCAATTTTCCAAATTTCTTCTGTTCAAACTGTGCCCATCCGGACCTCTTGTAAGAACGTGATTAATGCAAAGTTCATTAAAAGGCAGTGTTTATTCATTACACCCAATGCATTTCGGGCTGGGAAGCCCTTCGTCAGGGGTCACTACAAATCACAATAAAACAATAGTCAATTGTTACTTATAAGTATTATAAAGTTTCTCATTAAAATGAACATAGCAAATTTTATGTCAAATTACAATGCCAATTGTCCGTAGCGACTTGTCTATCTGTATTCACAATTAACCTCTGAGTCAATGGTATAGTTGAAGCACCCCCATAACATTTACTAAGCACTACATTATCTCACACCCGAATGCCCCAGTTCTATCCCTCTGTGAATTTGGTTCACATTCAACAAACCCTTGTTTTCACTTGCTACCAATATCAAAAAATCACAAACTATCATATGTCCCCATTCTCTCCCTTTTTCATGCCCACCTCTCCTTGCACGTAATTTTCGAACCCACTATACTTTCCGCAAACGTGTTCTAGAAATCAAGTTCCCTCTTTCTCTCTCCCCCAGAAATTAAGGACTTCTTGACTCAAAGCAAAATACGTAAACTCAAAAAAGACCGTAAAAGATTCTCCCAGGAAAAGATCCACTCATACACACACCCCATTTGTAAACAGCTGAAAGTCCAATAATCAGGGCAGTCTGATTATGACAAATCAGGCAGAAGTTCCACTGACTACACTGGTTGGAGCTGTGGGTGAAACAACAGGAATAAATACAGGGGTAGAGGTAGAGGAAGAGGCCATGGATGGCAGATGAACCAATCGTTCCCACCTCAATTCAGAGGATGGATGAACCCATACACACCAGGACACAAACCAAGATTCCCTCCACCCTTCTGACCACATTTTTTGTGGAGGGGGCCAGGATGCCCAAAGAGGACCGAAGAAAAAAGACATAAGATGGGGAGACCAAGAACAAGGAGCAACCATGAGCAGCTGAACAAAAGAACTGACCCCAGGAACCAGCACAAGCAATTGTTAGTGTTCAATCTGACCAACTTTTCCATCCTCACCAAAGGTTTGGGTTTGTTCCCAACATGAACCTGGACAAATTTCAATTGCACAGCAAAGTGGCTCAATTTTGCTGTTGGATAAAATTGAAAGTCTATTTTAAAGACAAATCCACCCCAGATGATGACGGCGACAGCAAACTACACAAAAAATTGACATTTTGTCCAACAAACAAGACTGTTCAGGTGGAAGTAGTAGCCTTTGAATAAGCATTCTTCAAGGAAATTGAGAACATCAACAACAAACATTTTTAACCATTCCATAGTAGCAAGCACTGAAAAAACTTACAGACAAACAGGAACTGTTAATAAAACCTGTGGACATAGGTGGCGAGATCGTATTCCTGAAGAAAAATTGTTACCACACTCAATGGAAAAGGTTACACTCAGATACAGATACTAAATGTCTACGAACCCCTGGCCAACAACTCAACTCTCAGACTATGAGCCTGCATAGGAAGCATGTTGGAAGAAACAAAGGCGAATAACTGGATCTCCAAAAAAGAGGTTGAATATCTGCTCATTTCCGACCCAAAAATACCATATTTCTAATCCTTCCCCAAAATGCAGAACACTCTATCCCCGCCTGGCTACCCAGTCGTGTCTGCAATTGGTTCCATTTTAGAACCGTTATCACAATTCGCATACCACTTCGACCACCCAATTTTAGAGCACACTCCAACCTATATAAAGGACACCAGACACTTACTAAATGAGCTTGAAGGCCTCAGCTTCAACCCCACTATCCATCTCCTGGTAGGGTTAGACATTGAGTGCTTGTAAACTAGCCTCCCACAAGAAGCCACCCTTGAGGCGATTTAGGATATACTGTTCAAGGAAGACTGGCAGTACAATACTCCAAGACACTTTGCTCTACAGTGCTGTAGACTGGCCCTAATGGAGAACTTTTTTTAATATGAGGGCTCCCTCTTCCTCCAAAAGAATGGGACCTTGATGGGCAGTACATTTGCCCCAGCCTGGCAGGGTTGTATGTAAGCAACTTCGAAAAGATACATATACATGATGAATGATACCAACCCCTAAAAACAAGTGATACTCTCCTGGAAACTGTATGTCGACAATATACTTGTATTATGCCAAGGAAAAGAGGACTCAGTACAAGAATTCATAAACTGGCTAAACACCCAAGAGAATTTCCTGAAGTTCATCTGCTTCACACACCAGAACGAACTGGCCTTCGTAGACGTGATCATTTTTTCAGATTGGACTGGACTCAGGACAAAAAAATCTAATAAACCCACTGATAAGAACAGCTTACTAACTTTTGAAAGCTTACATCCTTGTCCATTGAGAGAGAACCTCCCCTATAGGCAATTCTTAAGGATCCGATGCAACTATGAAGCAGACTCTGGAACTATAAAGAACAGGCATGTGACCTACCAGAGAAACTGGAAGAGAGGAAATACCCTGTGCAGATCATACAAAAATGTAACAAATATGCCAGTGACCAAAACAGAGGAAACTTTCTGGACCAAATGCACAGAACTCCTGATATAGACATATTGACCTGCATCATGACCTATTGCCCAGCATCCAATTATGTGAAGAAGGCCATCAATAAACATTGGAGCATAATCACCTCTGGCACTCTGGAATATCCAAAACCAAGGTTTGCCCATAAATGCGAAATGAACATATTAGACTACCTGGCCATACAAGACCAACACAACGCCCACTGACCAAGAGCACAGTACACTCAATGTGGGCCTAAAACCCATTGTGGGCCATTACCAATGTGGAACATGCTCGGTATGCCACTTGACAGAAACAACCAAAACCACCGATCTAAACACCAACCTGAGGCAGACCATCAGAAAACTCACCAACTGCAACACCACCCATGGGATATCCATGATCACCTGCTACTGCCAGTTAGGATATATTGGTATGACTTGCAAAAAGATGAAAATCCGGATAGGGGAACACCGCAGCAGCATAAGATATGGTAACATAACCACAAGGATGAATCACCATTTTCTTACAGAGTAACATATAACAAAATAGAATGGACTTGACCACGTTGATGCAAATGCGTAACAAATCCTGTTCCAAACTTATCAACAATGGATCTATTGGTTAAAAACATTTATCAAAGGCCTGAATGACAATGTCTCTCAGTTGACACCTATCCGTTAAAGATGACCGGATTTCAACACATGGAAACCATATGGAGGAATCTACCAGAGAGCAACAAAGAAACTATACCAGTGGTCTTCAAACTGTTTATAGCTGTGACCGCCCCCCAAACAAATGATCCACCCCTCCAACATTTCTAACAATTATTCTAATAAATTTGCAATGCTTAAATATATCTACATATATTTAAATCTTGCAATAAAGTTCTGTTACCCTTTTTAAAAATGCAATCAAGTACATGATTACCAAATATACTATTCTGGTCAGCCAAGCCTTAGTAAAGTGTGATTAGCCGTAATGGTGGGAGGGGGAGATACATTGAATATTTGGAGTGACTTCCCTTTTGACACCTACTCCCAGCCAGTGTATAAATAATAAAAGGTGTTAGTGATGGCCCATTAGAGAGTGGCTTACTGATACTCATCTTTTCCACTTGAAACAAATCACTTTTAACAGCATGATGCTTCCATTGGTCTGTACCTGCCCCTCGTGAACAATTAGGGCCACTCCAGGGAGGCCTGCCCTCCAGTTTGAAGACCTCTGAGCTATACCTCCTGGGGACAACCATCAGTGCCCCAACATTGCGAATCGCCACACAACTCTACCCTAAAAACAGATACAGCATTTGATAACCAGAAAAGCCCTGCTTCGACCGCATCCCACAGACTTATTCATATAAAACCCTCTAAACATACAGGGTCTCTGTGCAGCATCCTCAGGACCCACAGCTTCAGAGAGAGAAGCCTCCATTAATAAATTTGAGACAATACCAACAGGCAGCGACCTAAGCCCTATTGCAGTAGGGAGAATAAGCAATAATGATTCAAACACCAACTTTAGGGTATGGCTAGAGTCCCACGAAAATAATAGTACAGCGGCTAACATCTGCCAACAACTAGTGAAGTGCACGCACCATTTTGCCTATTAGTTGTGCCCACTTCAGGGTGCAGCCCCACCTTGAGAACCCCACTGTGAAGCTAGGTGCATGGAGATATAGAGGGAACTAAGATTAGCTAATTCCCACTGTCCACCTAAGTGTTTCTTACTGCTAGCTCTCACATAGGATGAACAAACCCTCATTTTAATAAATAAGAAACTACTGCATGCCGTTTTATTATAAATAAACGTATTATCACTAGTTTTATGATTTGGCAAAAACAGTAAAGTCAATATGCTGTTTTACCTTTCTGTTCATTAAACACACAAAAGTTTCAAAACATAAATTCTGTGTCTAATTTCACGATCATTAGGACATGTAGGACTATCCATGTTGCTTT
This sequence comes from Triturus cristatus, assembly GCF_964204655.1. NCBI lineage: Eukaryota > Metazoa > Chordata > Amphibia > Caudata > Salamandridae > Triturus > Triturus cristatus. The sequence goes on from NC_140591.1 coordinate 628,437,165, forward strand.
TTGAAAGAGGGGGAGCATTCAGACCAATTTCTAAAAAAAATCCGAGTTAATCCAGGTACAATGTTAAATAATCTAACTAACTGCTAAAATTGCTGATCGCTTCATAAGCGATGACCACTCTCAAAGCCCCCTCAGTCCAGAAAGGGTGAGGACTGTTTAGGTGAAGACTGCTTGCCTGCTTTTTCAAGGCAGCATATTCTCCATTGGGTCTGTAAAGGTGCCGGGTGATGAGTAGCAATGAAACCAAGTGTTTATTTGGTGCCCACTTGGCCCTAATATTTTCCAAGTTTTCTTAAAAAGCATCCATTGAAAAAGACAAGCATTATATCTCAGTGTTCTAAGATTTTGAACAGGAAAAATGTATTTTCTCTTGCCAGTCCAGAATCCTAAAATGGCTTAAATCCCCCTTGCTGCCTCTGCAGGGGCTGTCTGTAGAACAGCACTCCATTCCAGTGCCTCTTCACTGTTTCTACTATTCTCAGTATTTTTACTATCGTGAGTTGCCTGTGGGGGCTGCTGTAATACTCCCTGATGTTAGTCTAACTGCACACATTGTGGGCCACTTTTGCTTTGCACACATTTCAAAGTAACACATTGGTTTTTGAGCTACAATATTATTTTAGAAATAGGTTGCATGTGTTTTTGTGGTTTAGCACTTCTTCCTGGGACTCAGTCTGAACATTTCGTACAAGGTTGAATAACATTGTGCCCTGATTTCTCTGTGGTCATTCGCAACCACATTCTAACATATAGACATAACAGAGAGATCCAGCTGCTCTTTTCTAGCATGGAATTTCTTATCATAGAAGCCAATACTTGCCTTTTTGAAAACAGAGAGGAGAATTTCTAGCAGAGGAAAGGTCCCGGGATGAACGTACCAGCTCTGCACAGTCTGAGATGCAGACCAGCTAATGGCAAACGGCAGGCAGGGGTCCCGGTTGTAATCCTAGAGTTCTATGATATATCACTTTGCTCACGTAGTGAGGTTAGGCTTCGGCAGATATATATCATTCACCATGATAGAGCTTTTAATTGTATACAGTTTATTGGTAATGCTAATTACTCTGCTCAGTTGCATATGTTTTCTAATTGCAACACAGTTGCTTCATGATAGAGCATGATAGTTTCTATATGTCTTCCCTTTATTATGGGCATGCATGAGTGAGACAACAAAAGGGGATGGCCTGTTACTGCGGCTCCCCTGGAGGACTAGAGTGCTGTGTTCTGGGGTGCCAGCTTACCTGTTACAATGGAAGAATAGGAGGACAGGTAAGGCACTATGAGCTAGTCAGTATTCAGGTCCATAGGTACTGATCTGGTAAGGTGACTCAGCCCCTACATACTGACATCCTGTGATTCAAAGCATAGTTCTGTTTTCAAATAGAATTGCTGCAATATTACCATTCACAAGCTTAATTGAATGATTCTGCACTTAATATGAATGTCCCTGCACCACTTTTTATGCCAAATTGTCAATATATAATTTTTCTATCCAGTCTCTAGTACACAGACCCAACTTCGTACCATTATGTCTGTTCCTAGATTGGTATGGGACCCTCACCTTACCTGATGCCTATGAGGCATAGCTACTAATATCAAAAGGTATTAAATATACAAAATGATTCTGAGAGCACAGATAACACTTCTAGAACTTTACACAAACAGTAATAAATTTAGAATTTAGAATGTCTACCAGAAAAATGTCTTTACCCCTCTAGCCTATGGACATTTTAAAATATGCATATTTATATATGCGCATGTATTTATTTAGATTTGTAATAATGTGTTGCAAGGAACTTGTTTCATGATGTACGGTTAACTAACCACACATTTGTGTCTTCTACAAGATGTAGTTATCTTCCGTAGACTCATAGACACAAGAATGTCCCAATGCAGTACTGGTATATTCTGCATGAAATAGGTATGACTACATGGGCACCAGAGGGCATCACATTGGGAAAGGTAGACATAGTAACAAGGGACATGTTCACAAGAAGAACATAATATGTGCACACTAATGCTTGTTTTTCACTTTCGCTGATTCTTGCTTCCCTAAAGCCACAGGATTAAAACAAGCATGTACAATGACCATACTGAAGATGCATAAGTAAGTTTGACTTACAGTGCATATACCGAACAAGCAAGGGAAATTAATATTGTCACCAAGGTCCTGATGAAGGACCCAGACCCACCAGGGCAACAAAGGTCAAAACATGTTGACCACTCCCATGTGATGCTAAGGACAGTTAGCACGTCCAAACAACATCACCCCTCACCTTCTAATCTTGCCCCTATTCTGTTCACCCACATTAAAGTTTCACAATTAAGGAGGTAATTTTAGACTTCACTGAACAGATCTCACCAGTACCCTTCCTCAGTTGCAGGCGGCACTCACCTGGAGAAGCAAGTACGCAGATGCGAAACCCAATGATTACACCACCTGTTAAGATACCATAGTGGTGATCACTTACAGCTCCAGTGGCAATTACCGATTGAGGGTTTTGGATCAATACTTAAGGGACCCATGCTCCTTACACCAGTGCAGTTCACTCTCTTTTGATTAAACACGTCCCATTTATGGAAAGTGAGTGAACTCTCCCAGAGCTTCTATCTCCTCCATTTTTGATTTCTAAATATAATTGCACTTTGTACAATTGCAAAAACATATGTTCACAGACATATTTTATTTACCAAATTGTCAAGGTACAGTCGATTTATAGAGTAAAATAAAAGCTTGTTTCTGTTGCAAGCTGAGTACATGTAGTTCAGGCCTGATCAGCAGGCCTCAGCCACTCAGACAGTCTAAATACAAGAAATGTCAGAAACCTGTTCAAGATGGATTTCCTTACACTAGTTTATTATTCATATGCATACTTATGATATCGATAATGCACTGCCCCCTATTGTGAGGCCACCTCCGAGCACGTAGATGCTCATTTACAAGGCCATTGCACCGCTGGTGCGTCTCTTTTATTTATGCACCAGCAGCACAGTGTGCCTGCCTATATTTATAAGGCCATGTAAAGTCACCCTGTGTGACTTTTCATGGCCTTGTAAATATGTGCCCCTGTCACTCATTTCTCAGCGTGAAACGGTCGTTCCATGGGTGTTGTTGTGGGTGTTCCCATGCAACATCCATGGAACCTGACATATTCTCGGATTTACAAATATTTTATTTCTCCTAATTTTTTCTTCTTCCTATGCGTGCTGCATACTGCAGCATATGCAAAAGAAACAATTGATGGATGGAATGCTGGACAATGCAAACATTCACCCTCAGTCACAAGGATCTGTATTAAATCCATTATTCTTTTGCTCACCACACCACCCCAGTTTGGACCCAGCCATATGCAAATCAGTCTTGACCCTGTTCCTTGTGGGAACAGTCCAGGCCAAACTGCCAAGCAAGGTCCTCCCTGGACCAGAAACAAGCATCCTGGGACCGGTTTCAGGGCATCACCCTTCATCAGCCAGGATAGCTTGAATCCAGTGGTGTAGTGAGCACGGGACCCACGTCTGGGCATACCCTTCCCACTTAGGGCGACATTTGCAAGAGAAATAATTGATGGACGGAATGCTGGACAATGAAAAGATTCACCCCTAGTCACAAGGATCTGGGTTAAATCCATCATTCTTTTGCTCATCACACCACCCCTGTTTGGACCCAGTCATATGCAAATCAATTTTGACTCTGTTCCTTGTGGGAACAGTCCAGCCCCAACTGCCAAGCCAGGTCCTCCCTGGACCGGAAAAAAGCATTGTGGGGCCGGTTTCAGGGCATCACCCTTCATCAGCCAGGTTAGCTTGAATCCAGTGGTGTAGTGAGCACGGGACCCACGTCTGGGCATACCCTCCCCACTTAGGGCGACATATGCAAAAGAAACAATTGATAGACGGGATGCTGGATAATGTGAGCATTCACCCCCAGTCACAAGGATCTGGGTTAAATCCATCATTCTTTTGCTCACCACACCACCCCAGTTTTGACCCAGCCATATGCAAATCAGTCTTGACCCTGTTCTTTGTGGGAACAGTCCAACCCAAACTGCCAAGCCAGGTCCTCCCTGGATTCTGCAGCATACATAGAAAGTGGAAAATGCCATCAATCAATGTTTTTGTGCAGGAAGACTACCTTCGCTGGTGTTTGGCAGTCAATAGTGCACCAGCGTAGGGTAAATCACATGGATGCGTTGTATTATTGTTAATATGACTCATCCCTGTGCTTCTAAAATGACGCTGCTCGGCGCAGCAAAGTGGCTTGTAGTGGTGCACTGGGTGATACTTTTGTAAATGAGGTCCATAATGCGTGGAACAAGGATAGGTAAATTTCTAATGGATATGATTGTTCCTTCTGGACAGGAATATCAAATTCAACTTTTTTTGCAACTGTCTTGTGTTATCAGGAATATGGCAAAGCATTACAAGTGAGCAGCCTACTAGGCTGTCTTCAGCCCATGGCTGGAAGTGGAGGTCGAGCCAAACTTGAGATCATTCACAATATAATGACACAATTTAGTAATGTATCTGCTTTGAGGTGCACGAAGATTGACAGAGAATGAGTCTTATCATTGATTAAGTGTAAGAAATTGTTTTCAAGAAATTTTAGTAGGCCTCCCATAAATCTGAGCTCCTTAACCCTTTCAGCGCTCATGGCGGAATGGTTTCATCATGTGCACATGCACACTGAATCCCTCTGCTGTAAACAGCAGAGGGATTTCCTTTTTTGTGCCTCAGGAGATGAGGAAGATCTTCCTCAACCTCTTGTGGCATTTTTTATCTTCAATGTAAAGACGATTGCGTGCATGGCACACTGACATCATTACATTAAAAATGAAACTGAAATTAGCTGATCTTCTAGTTTCAGTTTCAGGGCTTTGGTGCCCATGGAGCTATCTCAGCCCCCGATTACCGAAACACACGGGTGAGGTATCATTAAAAAGGGCAGAATCTCTCTGTTCTAATGGTACCCATCTCAAGTGGATCCCAGCTTGAGGATCGCCATAGTAAGGCGATTCCCAAGCAGGATGCACTGGCTAGGCGCCATCATCCCCTTGCGCAAGGGTGTTTTCCTCCCCCATTTCGATCTGGGCATATTCAGTCTTTCTGCTCCCACCTGGGGGGAAGGTGGGGACAAGACCCTCATATCTGCACCCAGGGGTTGCAGAAAGAACTCTAGATACCAGTTTTTTAAAAATAGTTTCAGGGGTGGGGGCATCTGAAAGTGTGCATGCCAATGCCCTCATCCTCTTCAAGCATTTCTGCCCCCCCAGGGGTTATATGGGGGCAATAGCCCCTGATCTGCCCCTGGGGGGGGGGCAAAAAGCCCACTAGTCACCAGGGATTTGATTGTTTTTATACATAGGGGTGGGGGCTGCCCAGAATGAGAATGCCAATGCCCACACCCCAAAACAAATTGCTATAGTCTTTCAAACCCCGGGTGGGAGATGGGGGCGATAGCACCTTATCTGTTCCTGGGGGGGGGGGGCAGAAAGCCCACTAGGCACCAGGGATTTTTTTTCCTTTTTTCCAAAGTTTAGGGGTAAGGGCTGTCCAGAATGGGCATGCCATTGCCCTCAATCCCCTAAAAAAAATCCACACTCTTTCTGTACCCCCAGGAGGCAGATGGGGCAACCCCCGGGGGTGTAGAAAGACCACTAGGCACCAGGGATTTTTCTTTTAATACATAGGGTGGGGGCTGCCCACAATGGACAAGCCAAAGCCTCATCCCAAAACAAAATTCCCACATTCTTTCTGCCCCACGGAAGGCAGAAAGACCACTTAGCACCAGGATTTTTTTTATTATACGTATGGGTGGGGGCTGCCCAAATTGGGCATGCCAATGCCCTCACCCCCCAAAAAAATTAGCCAGTATTCTGCATCCCCGGGAGACTGATGAGGGAAATGGCCCCTGATGGGCCCCCGGGGGCAGTGAGCCCAGTAGGTGTGAGGGGTTATGCTGTGTTCTTTCTATGTAGGGGTAGGGGCTGCCCAGAATGGGCATGCCAATGCCCCACCACCTCAAATAAATGGCCACAGTCTTACTGCCCCTCTTGGGGGCATATTGGGGCAATAACCCCCGAACTGCACCTCCCCCAGGGAGGCAGAAAGCCCACTAGGAACTAACCTTTTTTTTTTTGCAATGTGCCTAGCTGTGGATTTTGGGCACTAGCGTAGCTAGCACCAAGGGAAACCTAGCAATCCTGTACATACCCAGTGGAATCCAGGATAGAGTGACTAGAGTGCCTCTCACCAGGTTTTGTCACCCAGAATCCCTTGCAAACCTTAAACCTTATAAAAAGAAACACATTTTCCTCAGATTTCTGTGATGGAAAGTTGTACAATCTGTGGAGTGCCACAAACTTCAACCCACCCAGCATTCCACCAAGTATTCCGATAAAACTGGTACCTCACTTGTGTGGTTAGGCCTAGTGCCCGCGACAGATAATGGTCCAAAACGTTATGTTATGTCAACTAGGTATTTTTAGAGTGTGCGGCTACTCCACAGAGTGTCCCGGTGCTGCGAAAGACCACGCAACACAAAACAGAGTGCACCAAGGCGGAACAGACCAGGATCCAATGTTGAAAGAACTATATTTTTAGTTTCCTCCTGAAGGTGAGGAGATCCTGCACCTGTCTAAGAGAAAGGGGCAAACTGTTCCATAACCGAGAACCCACCACTTGAAAGGATCTGCCACCTACCCGGGAGTGCAAGAACCTCAGAGTGAATGTCAGAAACTGGGCAGAGGACCTCAAGGTCCGTTGAGGGACATAGTGCTGAAACCTTTCCCCAGGGTAGGGGGCCCCTATCTCATGGGAGGCCTTAAAGACACCAGGACTAACACTTTAAAGTGAATCCTCTTTCGAAGCGGTAACCAGTGTAAAGATGACAGAAGAGGGGTCATTCGTGTTCTCAGCTCTACCATGAACATGACTCTGGCTGCCACATTCTGTACCACCTGATGGCGGCCTAGTAAGCGATCTGGAAGGCCCAAGTACAGGGCATTAACATTGCCCACAAAAGGGTTCTGACCTCACTCTCCACACTGACAAAGTATGTGTCGGGGACTTTGTGGGGGGTGTTGTGCAACGCATACAAGAAGCGAGGGAGGGCTAGCATTTTAAACAATGCCGCTCTGCCTAGCAAAGTAAGGGGCAGGGCCCACCAGCGGGTGACATCTTTGCGGAATCTAACCAGCGGCGGCAGGAGATAAGCCTCTTAGAAATGGGTTGGGCTGAGTGTAATGTATATGCCGAGATAGAGCAAGCCTTCACCGGCAATCATAATAGTAATGTCTTTGGGCAACCATGGTACGTGACCCCGCAACATGAACTGGACCGATTTTCCCGAGTATATGATGTAGCTGGAGTGGGTACTAAAAATAGCTAATATATTCAGGATTCGGTGAATCCAAACCCTAGTGGCAGCCACATATAGCAAGACATTGTCTGTATAGAGGGAGATTCTATCCTCATGATGGTCCATCCACCACAGGCCCCAAATCATGGGGTCGCCCCTGATCCATGGCGCCAACGGCTCCAGCAAGTGAGAGAAAATGAGGGGCGATGGAGGGCAACCCTGGCGGGTGCCTCTGCCTGGGCTAAAACTATGGGAGGTGGGTTAGTAAACGACCACTTGTGCTGTGGGGTGCGTGTATCATAACTGAACCCACCGGGTACAGTTAGGGGCCAAACCCCACCCGATCAAGGAGGGCAAATAAATAGGGCCATTCGATAATGTTGAATGCCATTTTTGCATCTAGGGATAGTAGCACCGCATCTTCCAGGATGGTGTCAGTTCTCCCGAGTACGCCGTGTAATCGTCGCAGGTTGTGAGCCGTGTTGCAGCCAGGCATAAAGCCGGATTGGTCAGGGTGAATCATCTTGCTCAGTACCGGGAGGAGCCGGTTGTCCAACACCTTGGCCAAAATGTTATTCTCGGCAGTCAACAACTAAATTTGTTGATAAGACTCACATCGCGTGGCCGTCTTGCCCGTTTATGTATAATGGCTATAGTGGCATGCATCAGTTCCTTGGGTAGGAAGCCCGACTGGTAGCTCTCGACATACATGGCATGTAGGGTGGGCGTTATCTTGGATGACATCAGCTTTAAAAATTCTATCGGGAGCCAATTAGGGCCCACCGCCTTGCCAGACTTAATGCCATTAATGGCAGCCGCAAGCTCCTCCTCTGTTAGATCCTCTTCTAAGAAGTTGCGGTCTGCCGGGGTGAGGACCTCAACAGGAATTGTGGCCAATAGGTCTCGTGAGTCCTGCTGAGTGGTGCATGTGGTGAAGGTATATATGGAGGTAAAGTGGGAGGCGAAGGCTTTGGCGATCTGTTGTGGGTCTGATACTGTGTCTCCTGAGTCCGTCTCTATGAAGGGCACCCATCTCTGAGCCATCTCATGCCTTTCCAACCACCCGAGCATCTTACCCGTGGAATCGCCCAGTTCGTATACCCTATGCGCAGTAGCCTTATGTTTAGCCCTCATTACTTTCCCAGCTAATTGACGATAGTTTAAGCGTTTAAATTCCAAGGTGTGGGTGGACTGTTCGTCATCATTAGTCACCACTTCTTCCTCCAAGTCTCCTATTTCTTGTTCTAGGGCCATCAGTCTGGTCGCCCTTTCCCTCCTGTGTCCCACCATCAGTGAAAGTGCCTGACCCTTGATCACTGCCCCAAAGGCCCCCCACAGTGTACAACTGGATGAGGTATTACTTTTTATCGGGAGACCGAGGGGAACGCTGGGTTGTAGGACATTTGTGCTGGCATGGTGATCCCATAAAGAAATGTAAGGAAAACGATAAAACCAATATAGTTATTCCCTATCCCTTTTCTATGTATTGATGCAGAGGTGTCCAATTTTAAAAAATGTGTGGGCTTCCCTAGATGGCTGCTCAGCCGGGTCCAAAAACACATGTGGCCCCCTGGCAAAATCAGTTAGATTTGTGATAGATAGTTATGATGTCTCCACAATAAATCTTGTACATTTGCCTGTGGTGGTTACTTGGCCCACCCACACAAGTGAGGTATCATTTTTATTGGAAGACCTGGGGGAACACTTGGTGGTAGGAACTTAGTGTCAGCCTTTTGATTCCATGACTTTCCCACACAGAAATGTGAAAAAAATGTGATTGTTTTTCAGGTCAATGTGAGGGTTGCAAGGGATTCTGGATAGGAAAACGTTGGGGGATTCATGCAAGTCACACCTCCCTGGACTTCCCCGGGTGTCTAGTTTTGAAAAATGTCTAGGATTGGCAGGCTTCCCTAGATGGCTGCCGAGCCGGGGATCAAAAATGCCGGTGATTTCCTCGCAAAACAAGGTCTTTTAGTAATCGATAATTTTGGGACGTATCCTGTTGCAGGCACTAGGCCTACCAACACAAATGAGGTACCATTTTTATCAGGAGACTTTGAGAAATGCTAAGTTGGTGGAAGTTTGTTGCTCCACTTAGAATCTAGAACTTTCTATCACTGAAATGTGAGGAATATGTGTTGGTTTTTTTTACAAAATTTGAGGTTTGTAAGGGATTCTGGGTAAGAGAATCTGGTGAGCCACATAAGCCACCACATCCTCGATTTCCCTGAATATCTAGTTTTATAAAGGGTATAAGTTTGCTAGGTTTTCTGAGGTGCCTGCAGAGCTAAGGTCCAAAATTCACAGCTAGGCACATTGCGTAAAAAGGGTAAGTTTTTGCTGGAAACATGTGATATGTCCACATTGCTTTTTGGGCCGTTTCCTGTCACGGGTACTAGGCCTACCCACACAAGTGGGGTACCATTTTTATTGGGAAACTTGGGGTAATGCTGGGTGGCTAAAAGTTTGTGGCTTCCTGCAGATTCTGGATCTTTCCATCACAGAAGTTTGAGGAAAATGTGTTGTTTTTTTCAATGTTTGCGCTCTGCAAGGGATTTTGGGTAACAGAACCTGGTGAGAGCCACACATTTCACCCAATCCTGGATTCCCCTGGATGTCTAGTTTTAAAAAATGTATAGGTTTGCTAGGTTTCCTTAGGTGCTGGCAGATCTAGGGTCCAGAATCCACAGCTAGGCACATCACAAAAAAAGGATCAGTTTTCACTGGGAAAATGTGGTGTCCACATTGCGTTTTGGGCCATTTCCTGTCACGGGTACTTCACCTACCCACACAAGTGAGGTACCATTGTTATTGGGAGACTTTCAGAAATGCTGGGAGGGTGGACGTTTGTGGCTCCCTGCAGATTCCTGAACTTTCAAAAACAGAAATATGAGGATTTTTTGTTTTTTCTTTTACAAAGTTTGGGCTTTTCAAGGATTTCTGGATAACAGACCCTGGTGAGAGCAACACAAGTCATCCCATCCTGGATTGCCCTGGATGTCTACGTTTAAACAATGTACAGGTTTGCTAGGTTTCCTTAGGTGCTGGCTAAGCTAGAGCCCAAAATCCACAGCTAGGACATTGAAAGGAAGGGTCAGTTTTCTGAGGAAAAATATGATTTGCGTTTTGGGCCGTTTCCTGTCACAGGCACTAAGCCTACCCATAGAAGTGAGGTACCATTTTTATAGGAAAACTTGGGGGACTGCTAGGTGGGTGGTAGTTTGTGGCTCCCTGCAGATTCCACAACTTTCCTTTACAGAAATGTGAGGAAAGTGTGTTTTTGTTTTTTACAAAGCTTGGGCTTTGCAAGGGATACTGGGTAACAGAACCTGGCAAGAGCGACACAAGTCACCCCACCCTGGATTCCCCTGGATGTCTATTTTTCAAAAATATATTGGTTTGCTAGGTTTCCTTATGTTCCGGTAGAGCTAGGATCCAAAATCCACAACTAGGCACATTGTGAAAAAAGTGTTTGTTTCACTGGAAAAATGTGATGTGTCCAAGTAGCTTTTGGGCAGTTTCCTGTCGCAGGCACTAGGCCTATCCACACAAGTGAGGTACCATTCTTATCCGGAGACTAAGGGAAACACAGAATAGTAGAAGAAGTATTATTAAACTCTATATTTTGTTCCCATTTCGGGATATATAGGTTTCCTTGGTACCTATTTTTCAGTTTTTATATTTTACCAAATTAATTGCTATATACCTGGTACTCAATAAAAAAGCATTGCAAGAGGCATCTCAGTTATTGGCTCTGGATACCTTGTGTTCTTAGTGAACCTACAAGTCCTATATAACCCCATAACCAGAAGGGTCCTGTGGAAGTAACGGTATATTGCTTTTAAAAATCTGGTATGCTTAGAAGATGTTACAGGTAAAAACGTTGGCACAAATGGCAGTTTTTCAACTCAATTTCAATATTTTTTATTTCAATTGTTAGGTTCTATAGAAAAACCTTGAAGGATCTACACAAATGATCCCTTTATGAATTCGTAATTTTGTCTAATTTTCAGAAATGTATAATGCTCTGGAATCCATTATTGCTTTCACACCCATTTCTACCACTAACTGGAAGGCGGTTGAAAGCACACAAAATAGGAAAAATAGGCTATGTCCCTGTAACATTACAAAACTGTGTAGAAATTATTATTATTTTTTTTTTAAATGTCTGCCTGCTCCTGAATGCTGGGAAGATAGTGATCTTAGCGGTACAACCCCTTTGTTGATAGCTTTTGCAGGGAAAAAGCAGACGCTTTCTTCTGCAGCACTTTTTTCCCATTTTTCCTACAAAACAAAAATTATCTGTATTTTGACCTATAAATCGGCCCCCCCCAGGGAATACACATACACTTGGTACCTTTAAAATCCTCAATATGTTAGAAGAAAAGATGCAAATTTGGCATGGATACCTTATGTGGACAAACAGTTATAGGGGCCTCTACGCGGTAACTATCCCAAATAGCCCAAATTTGGCTTAGCACAGGGAGGCCTAGCAGCAAAGCTGTTTAAAAAGCATTTTATTTTTATTCATGTACTTGCTCAAAGTTACAAACAATATATCACAAACTAATAACTAAAGAAAAATCCATCACTAGATACTAGATTTATAATTACAAGGGTGAAACAATCAACACTTCACAAAAAAATAACAGATGATTTACATATGGGTATAAAAACATAAAAAATCGAGGCATACAAACTGGGACACAGGTCTTTTTTTCATACAATATTAACATTCAGCTGTCACCACTGTGAGCTTTTCAAGCACGTTCTCTGTATGAACTGCATCACAATGTACTGCAGAAAGGCAATAATCGTGATCTTACATACAAACAGAACTGCAGCATCTCTGTTTTAAAATAAAATAAACATGTTCAATTTTCTTAATAAATAAGGCATCAGAGGCACATGCTCTATCCTATATTTTCTTTCCAGGGATAAGGCACCCAATCTAATGATATGTGCTGAAAATGCTTGCCAAAGAGTAAAGACTTGAATATGCCGGGATTGACCACCAAATCCTCTGTTGCAGAGTAGATGGCTGGCACATAATCTGGGAGTCAGCCTCAGAGTATGAACTGGGAGATATGATGAGAAAGATGGGGAACATATGATGCATAGGTAGGGTAGACATGGAGTATTTTGTGGAACATTAATTGAGTCTTGATTTAAGTTTACTCCTTAAAAGGAAACCAAAGTATGGTGATGAATCTTGACTGCTGGTAAAATAACCTACATCTATTGAAGCAGTTATCAACTAGACTTTAATGAGATAGCTATACTTGGTAAATGTCTCTGCATCCTCACACTCGACCAATGCTATGATTACTGTAACCACCCTTCTTCCAACTTCACTCCCCTATGTCTGATTCTCCTAACTCATGCACCTACAGGCTTGACCACATAACATGCTGCACTACGTAGGTGACTCCTTGATCCATCATGACAGAAATCCTTCAACCAAGCAACTCCATAGGGAATATGTCGTATTTTATTATGGCGGCTATCTTAAATCAGGTTGATTCTTCATTTAACTAATAATAAGGTAACAGTGTTGCATCTATCAGCTTTATTCCTTTGGTGAATTACTTCTCACATATGATTTTATTTTTCATAGGCAGTGCATCCTTTGGCCAGTGCTGTTCTGATCATGTAAAATGACATACTTGCCCCTACTGATTCAGTTACTTCACTCATAATACTTACTGTGAGGACTGTGCTAGAGACCATTGTTTTGTGCAGCCATGACTGATTAGCTCTAACAGATGTTTTATTTTAGCTTACAGCTAGTATTTTGCCACTTTCACTCATGTTTGCAACCCTAACTTGCAAAGATTGTTAATCCCACAATGGGCTTATGTCCTTCTGCATGTTGATATTTCTGCTTTGGAAAACAGCTTTTGTGGGCCTCCTGAGATGTGACAGTAACAGCTCTCACAGGAATTGGAAACTGCTTTTTGGGCTCCAAATGCTTAACTATTACTGATGGTATTGTCTTTTGACTACCTCAATTCATCCAGACTGTGACAGCACTTTTGCGATGTTTTACCTCAGTCTCTGATTTGAAGATGCCAAACTCTACATTATGGACATTTGTTACTGTGTACAATATTAACTGGCAGATTTCATGAATAATCAATGCTCTCTGGAACCATATTACACCACTTTTGGGTAACATCATATTTCTCAAGACAACCATACAAAGGAGATCAGGCTGCAGCGGTCAGCAACTATATCTCCGACCAACACCGCCCTTTCCATGCCTTCAGGACTGGGAGGTAGTCATCGCCTCTCACTCTTTATAATTAGGGACAAATCCTATGGACAATTACTCTTCTCTGAGGCTGTAAGAGGCCAACAGAGAGCAATGACGGTCGTTCCTGCCAGCATGACAATCACCCTAGAATCCCTGATCAAGAAACTTACATTGACCAGTAAACCTTTTGGGCCAGTTAAGGATACCATGACCAATGTCTCCTGACAGGTAAAGTTCATCAAACGGGACATTATTGTATTCCAAAAGAGGATAACTTGCCCTGAATGATTTTGTACGGGTGTACAACTTAAATGCAATTGCATACTAGGCCTGTGTCAAGATATATTGTTTCTATGTAGGAAGAACATTGAATTGGAAGACAGGAATCTCCATTGCAATGTTTATATACTGGGGCTCCAGAATATGCTGTATAGGATGACAACTTGTGCTTCTGCACACACTTCTTGTGGAAGCTATTAAACCTGGAGTTTTTCCTTATTTAGATTTCCAGAGGACTCACAGGATATGTTCATTGAGCCTCTGAAAACAAATTCTACCTTTCAAATATGACCGGCTTCATTTATCATCAACAGGCTTGAGAGGTCATCTCATTAGCAAAGATACAAAGTCCAAATCAATACACGGAACAAAAGGTCTCAGCAGTTTTAACCTATGAAATAACCCTCAACTTGCTTGCCCTACACCCTCTACGTTGGAAATGGGACCTCCAATTCAGGACACTTGAACCAGCAGTAATAGTGATGACAAGGGATGTCAAAAACCAAAAAATACTTTAACCCTAGTGACCTGGTGTAATTCTTAGATTCCCGTGAAAGTTTGGAAAAGGGCAACTCAGGGGGTCTAAATCACATGGTTACAAGAATGGACATTCCAACATATAGTGATATTAGCACATCACAAAATAAGGAACCGCAGATTGGTGCCTGCAAAATTGGGCCAACAGAAACAAAGACCCTGAGGGTAGTAAACTGAGTCAAGGGGCCGTTGGGAAGTCTACCTACCACCCCTGATTTTTAGAATGACACAAACACCTTACTTCGACAATGGGATGGTTAAAACTAGAATATGACCTGTGGTCTCATACCCTCTAGCCTTCGTTCACCATTTGCACATAAATATATTAAATAGTCTCTTTCCACTAATTCAGACAGCTGGGTCTGGATTCTGTAACTCTCTTTCTCTTGCTATATCATTACTACTTTAGCACCCCATGCCAGAGGGTGCCTCACTCTGTCCTTTAGCCTCACCACCTTGAATCTAAAAAACTACAGTATGCATATTTTTGTCACTCAACCTGGTTAGGGGCCTAACTAACTACATGTGTTTACATCTCTAGTGCTTGCATGCTGTTTGACCCTAGTACCTCATACTCAACTACATCTTAACACGATCCCTAAGGTATATTCAGCCTGCTCTCTTAAAACATGGCTTCTGCCACACCATGGCAATTAATACAGAGGCATTAATGTGCCATCATCAACTATGATATCACCTCTCTGCTTTATGTTACTAACTTAGGTTTGACCTATATACCTTTAACCATTTATAGTCACTTGAATCCCTATTTGTATCGTATGCCCTACTCGGATCTCCACATAATAAGCTGTTGACCTCACCTATACTACCTTGTAAGTGGCTGCTAATCCTCTACTTTCAGATGAGGGACTGTGTGCCAGGTGGATGTACAGCTCATTTGCTAAAGATTATACTGCTGTCATTTATTCACTAGTTCACTGACAGACACATTCTCTTTGTATCTGCCTAATGGATCGACACAGAACTGTGTAATTCCCTAGTTCTGAACTGATGACCTATCTGTGATGTAAACCTCTCTCCTTTAATACTATCTGTAGCTAGTGGTGCCCCTTGACTAGCGTATACATGGCCATACACCATTCTCCGCTTCTCCTTCTACATCTAATATATCCTACTGTACACTCTCCTCACTTGACAATTATTTTGGACCCAGCTGCTCCAGTAGGAGACATGCACACCTAGACAGTACATTTTATAGCACTTTCAAAAACTCTGAATATCGGAGGATTTGACTTGACCCTGCGGTTATCTGCATATTTAAAAAAATATTTTCTCATAGCACAGCTCAAATTGTGGGATTTGGGCCTAATTTAAAGTTTGGCAGACAGGTTACTCTGTCACAAATGTGACGGGTATACCGTCCACCATATTGTAAGTGCCATAGTAAATAATAGACTCAATACCGCGGACGAGATATCTGTCACGTTTGTGACAGAGTAACCCGTTCCATCAAACTCTAAATCAGGCCCTATGTAGATACTGCTAATGATACCAACTTGGAATTTCTTGCTGTCCCCTCCAAAAACACTTTCAGAACTTTGACACATGAGATCAGTGGTGGATGGGGATTGGCACATGATGAAAGTCCACTGTCGGACCTGGCCCTTTTGGCAGGTGGTGATCCCCAAACATTTTGCTGTCTCCATCCTATTTTTCTTACCTTCCCTTGGCTGGTTTTTGGATTCTAGGCACTTTACCACTGCTAATCAGTGCTAAAGTGAATGTGCCCTCTCCTCTAAACATGGCATGACTGATGGTAAAGTGGGAACCCATATACCCAGGACCTGTAATATAAATGCTTCTAGTGGGCCTGCAGCGCTGTTGGTGCCACCCACTGACGTAGCCTTTCAAACATGTCTCAGGCCTGCCACTGCAGGGCTTGCATGTGCAGTTTATTGCCACTTTGACTTTCCATTTAAATCTACTTGTCAAGCCTTAAACTCACCTTTTGGTAAATATAGGTCATCCCTAAGGTAGACCCTAGGTAGCCCCATGGACAGTGTGCTGTGTAGGTAAAAGGTAAGACATGTGTCTTTATTTTGTTGCATGTACTGGTAGTGACAAGCAACCTATTTTGTTTCTCACTACTGTGAGTCCTACTCCTCTCATAGGCTTTCATTTGGAATTCCATAATATGGTAATTCCTGATCAGAAAGGAGTAGCATTGCTATGTTTGGTATGTTTAAAATAGTGGTGATAAATCCTGCTTAGTGGTGTAGTTGGATTTTATATTACTGTTTCAGAAATGCCACCTTTTAGAAAGTGGGCATTTCTCCGTGTTTGACACTTTGTTCTTTGTAGCCTGACTCCAATCCACACCTAGGCCTGGGTGACAGCTACATTTGTGCATACTTCCCAGACAACCATCACAGCGGAAGGGTTAGGTGTGACAGGGTTACATCTGCACTCATCTGCATAGTGATGGTCTTCCTGGGCTGGGAGAGAGAGGGGCGTTCAAACTTGAATTTTTTATAGGCTGTGTCCTGCACTCCTATAAATGGCTGATTTACCTCCTACTGGTGTCCGTAGCCAGAGCTGGGGTTGAAAGGAAGTGCTGTGCACATCCAAGGTTTCCTTTGAAGTTCCCTCTTGAACAAAGACAATTTTGAGTAGAATTACTGGAGCTCTGAACCCATGTTTTCAGAGCACTTTTGGAACTGGACTGAACCTCTGTCAGAAGGATTGCTCAAAGGATTAATCTAGGCTGCTCTTCTGTGTTGCCCTGCTGCCTGCTACTTGCTGGGTGGCAGAAGGGTTCACTGGATTAATGTTCTGCTACATTTATGCATTGATGTTATTATGTATGTACTTTCGATTCTTGTCAGGAGAACGAGTGCTATCACAGGATTGCATAATATGCAGTGTTTATTGTTCATGTCATTTTGGTCTATGTTTTGTGTGCAATATACACTATATTTCTACACATAATTTTGTCTGGAGTCTCATTTTGTGTTGTAATCATCGTGTTACTTGTGTGAGTGTGT
Organism: Triturus cristatus; assembly: GCF_964204655.1. Lineage (NCBI taxonomy): Eukaryota > Metazoa > Chordata > Amphibia > Caudata > Salamandridae > Triturus > Triturus cristatus. The sequence continues at coordinate 628,454,599 of NC_140591.1, forward strand.
TGGACAAATGCTTTACACTTTGCCTCTGATGATAAGCCTGACTGCTGTGCGCCAAGCTACCAGAGGGTGAGCACAGGGGTGAGCACAGGTTATCTTTGGTGTGCAACGTATTTGCCATGACTAGACTGGTGGGTTCTGCATAGCATAGGTGCATACCCTATCCAACCAGAAACTCCATTTCTAACATTCACAAGGCAAATCTAAGAAACCATATGCAACTGTTAGGCACAAAGGGGACTGCTTCAAAACCTGATGTCAATCACACCCTGGTAGGTATGTGAAAGCTAGCCCACTCCCATGACATTTACAGTAGCAGTCATAGATTGACTAATCTTTACCTCTTCACATTGATGTATTAGTTTTCTTTATACTTACAGGCATTACATAAGACCATGAGCCTTTATTGTTGTAGTTCGACCTGTTCCTGTGTTCCCCTCACTATGCGGCGATATATGAATGCTACATTATATAAACTGCCCACAGAAAAGAAACAGCTACAATTGAACATACAGATGTATCAAGAGGCATCAAATGCCCTATATCTTGGCATTAGATACTGTTAGTGTAAGGTAAATCATATTTCAGTCCTCATAACGGACAATGCAATGTCGAGAGAAAAAAGCTAGTGATAAACAAGGAATGCTCAAGAGGAACATTGAGAACACTGTATAAATGCTACCTCAAGAAACCGTCCACGGCACTCCTGAATTAGTGGAAGGAGTGAAATATGATCTGAATGCATTTTACACCTTCCAAGGGAAGTATTTGATTTCTTACCTCAAGTGTAGTTAGTATGAATATGCAGGGAATAGGGGAATGCTTCTGACTGCTCATTTGTAACATAATGAATTATTAATGTTAATATTGGCAATCTATACTGATTGGAAGGCCTGGCTTATGCTTATACACAAGAGATCTATAAACGTTTTTGCTCTGAGACCCCGAAGTAAAATGTTTTAAAGATGAGCTTCCCTGCAAAACCTTATGGCAAGAAATAGGAGAGCACCAGACGCAGAGCTGATTGCAGTGGTACTTTTTCTCTAGCTCATAATCCCCACTAAATGTTAGACTTATCAAAGAGCAAATATATTTAACAAAAACAAAAACGTTCCCAATCAATACTTCCAACAAGAGTCTGTCACACTAGGGGCCCCAATTCAACTACACCTCCTGCACTAATGATAGCTTATACCTTGAGTTGCAGGCTGACCCCTCTGCCTCCTTCACCCCTTCCACACTATGCCTGGACATCACTATAAACCTTAATGCTAACATGGAAAATGAGCCGCCCATGCCCCTTCTGTAGAGTAGTACAACCATATTTTTGATGCAGTGGGCCTCTCACAACCCTGGAACAGGGTCATATCTTCAGGGGCGTTGTCTGGAGTGTGACACCCTCTAAACAATTGCCTCTGTCTTGGTTTACACCTTGCGTGGCTTTTTTTGGTATAGTAAATACAAGGTAATGCAAGGCAAAGCATATTGCTGCCTTCCGTTACCTTGCATTGGGAAAGCAGTACATGGGTGGAGCATTGGCATTCCTATGCACTCACCCCATGTATTTTGGCATATTCACAGATTTACAAAGACTTGTAAACCTGGCAATGCGTCAAAAACCTGCACGACCCTTAAGCAGGCATATAAAGGAGAAATATGTTTATTCCTGTAGAAAGAGGAATATGCCTCTTTGGATTGTTTTTGTGCCAGAAGGTGTCCCTCTCTGCACAAAATCGATCCTAGCTGCAGCACAGACACCCTTGCACCATGGTACAGTGTGCCATAGCTAGGAGACAGCAGAAAAGCATCAGATCATAGTTGATATGGCACATTTCAGCTGTCTCACTTTCAAGTACTGGAGCAACTTTGATTGCTGTCCTGCTTTGAGTGAAAAAATAAATCTGCCTCTGAGGGTTTACATGACTACTGATTAACCTCCCAGTTCATAATCTGCATTGGCCTCTGGGGGGGTAAGCCATGAGTATTCTAAAAAATATCGCTATTTATGAATGTGTCTGTCTATGAAGTGATATATTCTGATGTACTAACAAGAAATGCTTTTGAATGTTGAATAAATACAATTTTTGTGAATTTTGAAGAGATTGTATAATATTTACACATTACATTTGTTGCATGATATACATGCCAAGAGTTTTCATGGCTCAGCTCATCCACATACTCCTAGAGCCAAGTCAGACCTCCACGGGGACGTGCTAAGGCACTCGCTGAAACGGCAATGTAATTTTAAAAGGAGCAAGCTGGGGCTCTTGACCAGTGTTTTAAAGCCACATATACAACGGTAAGCGTGACCGCTTTATATGTCAGATAACAGCAAAAAAAGTGGTGTGATATGGGGCTTCAGTTAAGTTTACAAATTGAGAGTTTTGTTAAGAACTATGTGATGCGTTTGCACAACAGCGGGAGTGTTCAAGAAGGGATGACACTGTGAAACCAACACTTTTAAGTACAAGCGAGTAATGTCGATTAGTGCTTATGTGTACAGAACGTTAGAAAGTCATAAATTGGTTGTTAAGCAACAGAGATTTTTGATGTTGTATATATAATGAGTTTGACAAACATTTTAGACTAACGGTGCTTTGTTAATGGTTTTTTATAGATACCCCTGACGAAGGGAAATCTTTCCCGAAATGCATTGGGTGTACTTTAAATAAAGTCGTTATATGTGGAAAGACCTCCTGTTTGTGACGTTCCTTGGGAATTGGTTAAGAATGGATAAAATAAATCGAACTATAAGTGAAGAAAAAATATTGATAAAGAATGAAGAAAATGAGCAGAAGAGTACATGTACCAATTTGATTCATTGGATCCATTTAATACGGACTAGGCTGTGCTGCTTGATTGGGGATCGAAAAGGGTCCTTATGTGTTCATGTTTACTTGCAAGCGCAAATGGACGGAGCACGATTCTAGCATTGCACGCCAAAATATCTGCAATGGTTAAATAGTTCTTTAAAACAGAAGTTTAAACAAGAGTACACAGGTGTGCATCTCACCACCCTATAAGTATATTCAATAATTTTTCCGTCCTTGGTGAGATTGCACCCATGGTGAAATCGAAGGGTGAACATTCAAGCATAAATATGAACATTCACGCGCCATCTACACAGGAGTGTGCTTTTCCAGATAAAAGCGACTAAACAGTAAACAGAAGCTCACATCGGACAGTTTTAGTGCGAATATTGAAAGTGAACAACATTGGGTTTAGTAGAAAAAATGACGATGTAAATTAGAGTTTGGTGCATTTTGATCATTCACAAAGTGTGTAATTTGTTGCTATATACGGTTGGGTATCCATTACACGGTGTTTGTAAATATCTGGGTGAAAGCAGGAGAGGAATTTTCTTCTTTGTTTAGCATACTGAAACACAGCATTCTGGTTCATGTAGTTTTAGAGCTCTTGCAATAATTCAAACGCAAGTTGGTAACACCGTCGTTGAGCTTGCAGCTCACACTCAGTTAATTGATGGCATTCCTGAAAACCGTGGGAGGAGCTATAAATGGTGGCGGGAAGTAGAAACTGCTTATATAGTCATTCTCCACGGGGACGTGCTAAGGCACTCGCTGAAACGGCAATGTAATTTTAAACGGAGCAAGCTGGGGCTTATATGTCAGATAACAGCAAAAAAAGTGGTGTGATATGGGGCTTCAGTTAAGTTTACAATTTGAGAGTTTTGTTAAGAACTATGTGATGCGTTTGCACAACAGCGGGAGTGTTTAAGAAGGGATGACACTATGAAACCAACACTTTTAAGTACAAGGGAGTAATGTCGATTAGTACTTATGTGTACAGAACGTTAGAAAGTCATAAATTGGTTGTTAAGCAACAGAGATTTTTGATGTTGTATATATAATGAGTTTGACAAACATTTTAGACTAACGGTGCTTTGTTAACGGTTTTTTATAGATACCCCTGACGAAGGGAAATCTTTCTCGAAATGCATTGGGTGCACTTTAAATAAAGTCGTTATATGTGGAAAGACCTCCTGTTTGTGAAGTTCCTTGGGAATTGGTTAAGAATGGATAAAATAAATTGAACTATAAGTGAAGAAAAAATATTGATAAAGAATGAAGAAAATGAGCAGAAGAGTACATGTACCAATTTGATTCATTGGATCCATTTAATACGGACTAGGCTGTGCTGCTTTATTGGGGATCGAAAAGGGTCCTTATGTGTTCATGTCGGCTCTGGCTTGGCCATTCCTTTTCATTTGTCTGTGCTTCTGTCTCTATTTGGGACTCAGGCTTAGTAAATGGGGCAATTTGTCACTTGATAATAGGATTTGAAAAATCAGTGGTGCAAAGGGAGACAGTCTGAAAAGAAGCCAAATAAACAAAGTCATTCTTCAGGACTATCTTCATTTACAAGTACTTGTTGGGGAGTTTACACCCTCCCCCGCCCTTTGGGAATACAGCCATGGGCCACATGGTGTGCATCCCACTGTTTGAAGACCAGTGTCACACACACATTCACAACTTTGACAAACTTTACTTCGTTGACTACATAGATATGTTAGATATTTAATTCTTGACTAGTATCTTGTTACCTTAACTAGTCTCCTGAGGTTAAACAATATCCGAAGGTTAATATGCTGGAAAAGAGATCTTAAGGGTCATTACATTTTTTTCTATTGGAAGGGACCTAGAGAAGATGACTTCCAAAATGAATCATGTAAAACTGATGAGTCTGGTGTCACAGATTTCGATCTGTAACCCACACCTATGGTCTTCTAACCTCTAACTGATAGCCTGTAACAAATGGCTATTGTTTGATATATTCTTTGTTCTTTTGGAATGATTACATAAGCTTACTTGTTTGTGAAATTTACCAGATGTTTTATGAGAAACATAGGTTATTATATTAGTACTGTCTGTGTGTAGCATACACCTACCTAAGTTGTATGGGACACGAAGATTTCAGTGCGAGTATTATGCTCTACATCTGTACGTTTCTTGAAATAGTTGCTCAAAGATATCATGGGAATAGTGCTATTGCTCTTCACTTCTAATTTTTTTTATTGATCATTGTAGAGACATTACTAACAGGTATTTCGCTCAGCTGTTAAATTGCATTAGCTCGTAAATTCAGAAGAGAAAGAAACAATCCTTGCGGCCAAGTTTTATGTGGATGAGCTGGGTCTTCTTGTTGTGGAACTTTAACTATGAAACTATGACAGGGTGTTGCCCTTATTGTTTGAGGAGTGGCATAGTGATGTATTTATTTCTGTTAATTTTGTGCACAATGTTTGTAATTTGTTATGCTGTTCACATTCATAGTATTTGCTTGTGCAAATGTCCTAATAAGTTATGCAATAATTCTTTTTTATGTTTGCTACATTAGGATGTAGTATAATGATAATTTGTATATTGAAGATTATTTGTGTGCATTGATTTAGCAGAACCAGTGGTACAGACCATTCTACATATATCCTGCTGAGTCTCTGACAGGTCTGTTGCATGTCTCATTACTTGTCCTTCCTATGATAAAGCATATGGTGGGGGCAGGCAGGCTATTCCAGTGCCTCTACTTCTCCGTACTCTTGGTATTATAACGCATTATGGTTCTAATAATGATCTGCCTGAATATCAAATCAGTATGAATTAACTCTATATCTTCATGGTTAGTAAATGTGGAGTTATGAACAGTAAAGATTACCTATACATCCTTACCTTGATGATATAGTGGTTGTCAATATTGTTTAGTCTTTATTTGTACACATTGATATTAAATTCACAATACTGTTTGATACAACCCAATTAGGTATTAGCACAATTCCTGAGGACTAAGAGGGGTCTACTGGATGGGTTTAAATTCTGCCATTCAAAATGATGTCATTGTTTCAAATCATCAGGGTCTTAAAGATGCTTAGAGAAACAAGTGGCTTGACTCATAAATGAATAGTGCAATCCTCTCCCTCTTCCCCATTCCCAGCAAAGGCATGCTACAATGCTGTATGTAGTTACTAATTTATCTTCCTCATTAATGTAGATGTCAAAACCTTTGTCCGGACCACCAGACTAAAAATGTTCATATATAATCGTATACATGACTTCCAAAGTAGGATTGTGATTGACCTACTGAGGTAAGAAAACACATGAGAAGTAAGACAAGAGTTGCATGATAATACATTTGCAAAAAAACAGAGTTTGAAAAACATTTGATCATCAGTACTGATGACGGTACCTGGATCTGGCCCACCATCAAATATGCCCCGGATAGAATACAAAGTCTTGAAAGAGCAAATATTCTGAAAGAATGGGTGAGAAGGCAATTCCAGTCTTTGCCATTTAACCATGCAGTACACAGTACGTTTTCAGGATTACAGAAAGAGCCTGTCTACATTCATCCACAAAGTAAATGATAAGTATACAGACGACTAGTCACACAAGTTAAATGCAGCAGTTTGTTATCTACTGAGTCAAAAGTGACATGAAGCAAGGTTAGCAGTTATGGTCTGTCTTCTACCTCCTCATCATAGTACTGCACATGTCAACAGAGTTGCCATGAACATCGTTGAATGAGTCATATTTGAATGAATTTCCTTAAAGTATAAGAAGTACTATTCAAAACACCCCAACAGAAGAGTGCACTCATGTGCGATGGTCATCTTTGGATGCTTTTATTCAAAGAATAGAAACTTATTTCAGAGATGGTTGCTGCATCTTTATGTGCTTGAATGGAGGCCATCACAGGAAAAACATATTATTAGCAAATAGGTTTCACAGGCTAGAAGTATGGGCTATGCCTTTGCTTGTTTTTTAAATCAGTCTAGAAAAATGCTACTGAAGACATCTGCACAGATCTATAGAGTTGGGAACTCTTAGAAGCTCTTTCAATCTCACCCCACTTGTCTCTGCTCTGTTAGCAGCAGGGTACGACTTACTGCATAACCAACCAGGTTGGGTTTTCAGGGGTATTGCAAAATGTCCATATGGCAACTTTTTGATGAGGAAACAGATCCCTGGACAGTAGTACAAATGTTTTGCCATTTTGGATGGAACAAAAGCAGGGATTCTCAAGGTCGTTTTGCAGCATATCAAAATGAAGTGCTACAAAATGGGGTGGCTGAGCTATGAAGATCCCATTAGAATTGGATTCATGAGTTGTACCCAATCACTATCAAATTAGCATTAGCAGAATGGATTCCCTCTATCACTTCAGAACAAAGTTGAAATTTTGAAGACTAGAAAAAGAAAAGGAGTAAATCTTCCTCCTAACAGGCCTGTGTGGAAAAGGCAATAGTGAAACCTGCTTCACCTGGTACCCTTGTTTTAGGAGCACTTTCAAGAGTCAGAATGTCTAGTCTCCTATAGCCCTAAGAAAGCTGAAGAAATGACATCCTCTGTGGAAGAAGCAGATGACCAGATTGAGTGGACAGGAACAGTATTTGCTGGGTCTTTTGAAGTGAGTGGTTGAGCTTGCCTCCTACTAATAAGCCACGGTCTAGACCATAGGAGGCTCCTTTGCTTTCCTTTTTTGGGAGCTGTAGTAAAAGCTTTTCCAGCATCTGTAGAAGTTGGAACTCATGACTGTAAAAAGCAGGAAGCAGGGTTAAAAGTCTGCCATTCTTTTGGATCTGTGGTTGAAGTCCCCCACAAGAGTGATAAGAACCTTGGAAGCATTTGAATGTACTAGCATGAAATAAAACTAACCCTATTCCTGCTCTCCCAATATCCGTATAGGAACAGTTGCCGAAAACATGTTATGTATAGTTTGTCTTGTCTTGTGGTATGGTTTCCTGATTATGTTTGACGGTAATTGTTGTGTTCTGTCACACTCTGTTGGTGGTAGTGCTTACTTAAGAATGTTAAGCTGCTTACCTTTGCTGTGCAGCAACATTTTGAGAGCACTAGACTGCCACTGGAAGTGACCCACAGTATGGTAACAGGGCGTGTCATGCCATATCAGAATAAAGTAACTTGTATGACCTTTTCTGTATCTTGCATTTTTAATAGTGGCGACGATTATTTGAAAAATTAGATGAGGCCATTTTTTCAAAAATATGGCATAGAGCATAAGATCTGCGGTAAATATCATCCCCTGGGAAATGCTTTGGTGGAGAGGGGTACAGGTTGGCAGATGTATGCATGAGAATGGCTGTGAGGAAGAAATTGCATATTTCTGAGAGCATGATGGCAAAATTGGTGGCTTAATATAACACACCACATCCCACTAACAAGGTCACCCATATTTTCAGAGCTGGTTCCAAAATGGCTGAGGTTTGAAGAAAGCAAGAGTGTCAGCAGTGTGTTTTGAGCATGATCAAGAAACATTTTCAGTTTACTGGAGCACTCCAACAATTTGTTTAAATAACACTTATTCAGGACAGATAACTGGAAGAGTAGGTCCATAAGTCCAAGGCCATGTGATATATTTTCTTCTTCTTTATTATGTTTGCGCTTTTTCAACCAAGTACATTATTATCAGCTGATACGTGTTTCATTCCCAATCGGAATTTTGAAGGCATGTGACTACAAACTGTATTTTTTATTACTCTTACAGCATTTCATGAAGTAAGATGATATAGGTGACAAAGTACGAGTTTCTTCTAGGTGATCTCTCCTGTGGCCTATTTGAGTCTTGGATTGTTCCGAATAACAAATATAGTCATTCTCGTGTGTCAAGCTTCAATATTTTCAAGCTCACAAAGAAGTGGTGCAGCTAATCCGTCATGGGTGACACCGGCGGAGAGAACCCTGATAAGCCCTGTCATGTACTTTACAAAATAAAATGTGGAAAAGTATTCTTTCTGTAGACTGTCTACCCCGTCTAGTTGAGTACTGTGTGACACCTTTGGTATTGTCACCGCTACCCATCTGTATTTAATAAACATTTTCGGCTTACTTGTTTCTACACCACACCACTTAGTCAATCAATCCACTTTATTCGATTAATTAAAATCATAAAAGTACAAAACAACAACTACATTCATAGACAAATACAGCAATAAGATAGCAACATCATAATCAATCACATAAACATATCTCTTACAAAAACTTATTTCATAACAATAAGACAAAGAATTCATAAAAATATAAAATTATTATAATATTTCCGCATTCCATATAATAGCAGCAATAAGAGTAATAAAAAGTACTTCTCAAGGGAATCAGTTTTACAAATAAAGTTGTTCAATTCATAGGGGCACATAAGCTATAATATAACATTAATTTTATGTATTATTTGTTTTATTTATTATGTTTTATAATTTTCCCCCTAATCCTAGCAGCAGCAACTAAGAAGGAAGCAATGTTAAAAATATCCCACGTATTACTTAACATTTGCAAGTAAAGTAATGCAGGTTTGGCCTGTAGGAAACCCTTTCTATTTAATAAAGGGACCAGAAACTTCTTCCGAATATCGTTATAGAGTTTGCAGAACAATAAAAAATGTAGAGTGTCTTGGATAGAATGGTTATCACAAGAACACAGTCCTGCTTCCTCTGGTTTACACCACCCCACATAGTCCCCTAAAGTAAAATGAATCAAATTAAAACGAAACCTAGTCAAAAGCCAGCGATGGAACGGCTTGGTAACAATTATCAGATACGGCTCTATCAAAGACGTTGTTTTAACCAAAAAATGGGCCCCGACTATAGGTTTCTGAAACTCATGTTCTTCCCGTTCCAACATCAACATATTAATAAAATTCTTTTTTACACATTTCAAATCTTCCTTCTTAATCCTCTCAGGAAAATCAAATAATTCCTTCCGCCCTATTTTAGATAACATAGATTTAACGTATACTAGCCACTTGATGTTACATGCTTTATCCAATTTAGCACAGTCCCGCAATATCCGTTGATTCAAGGTTAATTCTGGGTTAAGCCATACTTTGAGCCAGCAGAGTAACGGTGCTGTGTTCAAAGTATCAGAAAGAAAACCCAAACCCAATTCCTGATGTATGGAAAAAATAGGGGTAGATTGTGGTTATGAGAGTAGATTACGCAGGAATCTATTTTCAACTATCTGTAACTCTGCCTGATGATTAAATCCCCATATGGATGAGCCAAAGGCCGCTATAGCCAAACACTTAGATCTATATATCTTAATAATGGCCTCCACAGGTCTTGCCCCCAAGCGCTGTGCAAAACCTAATAAAGCAGAAGTCAATCTAGTTACTGCATTTTTTTTAGTTTTTTGCTGGGGTACCCGGCAACTTCTTTCGTCAAATACTACCCCTAAGTATGTGAATGAGGGTACAGAAGACACTAATCCCCCATTGCAGTAGAAACTTTTAGCTTTAGTGACTCTGCGACCAGTAGACAGGATATGTGATTTCTCTATGTTTACTATCAGGTCCAGAGACAACATGAAGTCTCCAAACGCATCCAAAAGTCGCTGTAAGCCTACCGCAGTCCGTGCCAGTAGTACAGCGTCATCCGCGTATAGGAAAACTGGAATTAAGCAGTCTCCTACACGCGGAATATCCAGGCTTGCCTTGACCAAGGTTTTGTCCAGGGCATTAATATATAATGTGAGAAGCAGGGGCGCCATTATGCAACCCTGGCGTACACCTCTCCTAGATTTAAATGATTTAGAACACTTGCCATCCTGTGAGAGCCTAATTGATGCAGTGAGGTCACGATGAAGATCAGCCAAAAAATTAACCAGACCCGGATCCAAACCCATTTCCAAGAGAATACTCCCCAGCTTCGACCTGTTAACCAGGTGGAAGGCTGAGGTCAAGTCCATGAAAGCCATCTTCAGCGAACCCTCTTTCGCCATGGTATATTTGCTGATTAATAGGTAAAGATTCAAACATTGGTCCATGGTGCTTCGTCCTTGTCGAAAGCCATACTGTAAATTAGATATTTTATTTTCATCAGCCCATTCTGTAATCTTCCCTAATATCACTTTACCTAATATTTTAACCACCGAGTCAATCAAAGATATTGGTCTATAACACCTTGGTTCACTCCTCTGACCCTTTTTAAAAACTGGAATAATAATCGAGTGAGACCAAGATGCGGGGAACCCAATCATTCCCACAGCATTAAAAACATTGACCAGTATCTTTGCCCAAAATTTGGGATTATACTTATAAATGTCTGCTGGGACATGATCTGGACCGGGTGCTTTATTACTAGAAGTATTTTTTATTGCCTTTTTCAATATCCTCAACATCAAAAATAAGAGGTGCTATACCTTGCTGAGATGGAATTTTGGAATAAATATCAGTTAACTCATCAGAGCCATAGATTCTTTCAAAATGGGACAGCCACTGTGCTTCTGTAACGTTACTATCCTGATTGTCATTTTCCAGGCTTGAAAAGAGTGGAGTGTTAACAATAGACCAAAACCTGGAACTATCCTTTAAAATATCAACAGATAGGAGAGCATTCCAGGCATCTGCCTTAATCTCTAATTTCCGCCTATGGACTGCTAACTTATATTGTTTTCGTAGCCTCACTATCAAGGTCCTATCTTGGGGAGAACTTTTCAAGGCTAAAATTAAAGCATGATGGGCTCGTGAACAATTTTCATCAAACCATTTTTCTTTCCATTGAGCTTTCATTTTATTATTAATGATCAGGTCTGCTGCGATCTGTCTGCAGATACCATCAAAAGCCCCAAGTACAACATCCTTGGGGTTTGAGGGATCAGTGCATGTTATAATGTGCTCACTGTTTTTTAAGCATAGATCAGTAAAAAAAGTAGCAGGCAACACTTTAGACCACTTAAGCCTCCTTCCTTGATCACAAGTTACCATACTAGTAGCACCTGATTTTTCCACCCCATTTCCTAAAAACCCACAACTGTTAGCTAATTCCAATATAACAGGATTATGGTCGCTAAAAGGCGATATTATAGCATTATAGAACACTACCTTATCTAGCAATTTTGGAGACAAGAAAATGTAATCAATGATAGTCTCAATAGCCTTGAATGTGGAACAACGATCAGCACGATTAATAAAAACAGGTTCAAAAAGATCGGCTTCAGACAAAAAAACCTCTAGGCCTTCGCCCTGAGAGGAATGCTCGAAGTGAGGGGTCTCTGAGTTTGTATGGGCCAAATGATCAACAATATAACAATGTCGGTCACATAAATGTATATTAAAATCACCCATAAGTACTATATGGTAAAACGTGGATTGATTCGTCCTGTACTCTACTAAAAAAGAATTCAATTTGTTCAAATGTTGATTTATGAAATCACTATCCCCTGAATTATAAAAATTAATAAGTAGTAAATTAGGATTGTTTAGGCAACTTACTTGTAGTATCAAAAGATTAGATGAGTCAACCTCAAGTCTTCTTAAAGTTCCCTTTAGCCTATGAGAGAGAATGAGCATCAAACCACCCTTTGCTCTACCAGCCAGCGACGGGCATGCAGGTAGGGAATAAGAACTAAACCCATCCAACCAAAAACCATCCCCCCTATCCCATGTTTCTTGGAGAGCAATGATATCATACAGGTTTATAGATTTCAACCAAAGTGGGTCATCCCTTTCAGATTTTAGGCCTGCAATGTTCCAGCTAATAATTCTACAGTTTTGGGGAGATTCTGCTCTTATGTCATCTAGGCCTTGACTTGTTTGGGACAAAACTGCCCCATCTGCCCCTGTCGCCACCGGTCAATCATTCTGATCCATCAGAGTAAGAGGGAGAAATCTATTTGAAACAAGCAGTCCTCCCTCCTTAGGTCTGGGTAGTAAAGCTGTCTTTTTAGGAAATGTTACCCCACCCTCTCTGACCTTACCAGCATAGGATCCACTAGCAACGCCATGTGGAAGACTCAGGCCCAAATGAGAAGGGTTAATGGGAACTCGCAGTACCTTGGATGGAGGATAAAAATATCCCAATGGTACAGCTCTGATTTCTCCCCCAAATAAGTCTGTGGCATCCCAAAACAATTTCTCAGCTATGTCCCGGTTATTAAAATTAACAATAATACAATCCCCTGGAACACATTTAGGGCCATTACCCACCCATGCAACTCGTCTGGCCATTATAATGTGGGCAGATATCCCAGGAAGTCCAATAGAATGATGCTCACACCAATATTTTGTCTTGCGCAATAGAGCCTCTGTTGGTTCAGTGTCATAAATACTTAAAGGCGGGACCCCTACAAGAATTGCAACCAAAGGAGTGGCCTCTGGGGGTAAATTAATTATACATGTATTCGGTCTTGCTTTTTTCTCCTGCGCGACAGCATTCTTTTTAATTGCCACATTCTCACCTAACTCTGTAGGGTCATCAAAACTTTTATTTACAAGAGGCAAAAGCCCTCCCTCTTCGACTCGTCCTTGGATCCCCACAGAACTATCGACAACCTTGATTTGTGCCTCATCCGATGGTACAGGCTGATGAGCCCCTAGCTGTTTCCCTCGAGAATCTACAACAATCTCTAAATGAGGGGAAAGTGGTAGATTCGACCTAGCACTAACTTGTGGAATACATTTAATATCTCTACTGAAAGAGTCCATCATAAAATCCAGGCGGTCACATTTTCTCTTTAGGTCAGCAACACACACATTCATAGTATCAATTACATCTTTGGCAATATTAGTCAATATGGCTTCAAACCGAGTAGAAAGTATCTCTTCCACCAAGTTCCGGAGCATTAGTTGAGTGTTCTCATCCAGCATGGAAACAATCTTTGTTTGACAGGTTTTTAGTCCCTTCTGTTTTTTATAAGATTTTCTAGCTGAGCGCCGTTCCCCCTGAGGCCTTACAATCGGTCCTTTAGGTAACTTTACCCCATCCAAGACAGGCAATTGCAATGTTATATCACCACCACTGGATTCAGGGGTATTGGAGTTTTTAATGGGGGACCATTTTCCACGATGTCTTCACCCTCATAATTGCTTAAACCCAGTTCCCTTTTGGCATTTGCTATCTCATTACTCAGAACTCCCACAGCCGAAGTCAGGTATGAGATTATAGATGAAGACTTTCTTGGTACTTTAGCCTTAGCTCCCCCCTGATCCTGATTACCCAGGAGTTTTCGCTTACCCATGGTTTGGCGGTCAGACAGGTGGCCCAGCCCAGCCTCCTCCAGGCTCTGACGGGCGCGGATGGGCCCGCCCTTGGCCCGGGCTTCGCCTGGGCAGCGCCCGGGCACGCACGCGTGCGTCCCGCGCTGCGTAAGCCCTGAGCTGTTTAAGAGGGCTTATGACGCCCTCTGATGACGCCTGTTCTCTGCGCTGACACTGGCCTTATGGGGGATGTAGTTTTTCCTGCAGCCAACGCCGTTTCCCTCACGGCAGCGTAGAATGTATTAAGACCGTTCCCCTCACGGCAGCGATGTAAATGTTGTAGGGCCGTTCACCTCACGACAGCCAAAGGATTCAAAAGTGCGTCCCCACATCACTTAAAGACACCTGATTGGCAACTTGAAATGATTGTCTGAGGCTTAAAGGAGGCTGTAAGATATATGGGTATTCATTTCCTGATAGATTTTACCAACCTATGGAAGGTTGGTAACGGTTCTGTAATTTTAAAAGTAAACCTGGATAAAGTTTAGGAATCTGTAAAATATGTGTGAATGTATCACATGTTAGGGAGACTAGGAACATCTCTTGGGAAAGAGAGGTATTGATTTGTTTTTGCTATTTCTCAGTAAAGATGGTGAAGTTCTCTTTGATAATATTAATTGGTATTAACTCTTGTTGGTAATATGTAGACCTGTGGTTTTGAATAAGCCAGTGATCTAAAGTGAGTTGTTACAGGCTAGATGGAATTGGAAGTGGAATGCTTGATGGACTCTTTTCCAAAATACATAACCCAGATCCTCACCCTCATGTCATTAACTAAAAGGAAAATAAATGAATACTGTATGCATGATTATTTACTGCTAAGATAGTGGAATAGTGAGGGACTATCAAGATGACTTCAAGATGACATGACAGAATACACCGACAGAGTAAACGGTAAATCCAATAAAATTCTACAAGGATTCCACATCAAAGGTTTTGACATAAAAAACAATTGTCATTCCCATGTAGACTGAGGAAACTTCATACAAAATGTCAGGATCAAAATGAGGTTACTGCTGTAAATCCAGTACATTTTTAAGATCACTACAATGATGAGGCATCCAGGCAAATATTATAACACTCAAGATATTTACATTGGGAAGTATAGTTTTCTTGATTTGTAATATCTTTTTTGCAACTTGCCAAATTAATGGCATGGATGTGTCCTTGTAGCTTAAATGTCTGCCTATGAGCAGGAGAGTGATTTTTTTTTCTTTTTTTAAATATATTTTACTGAGCACATAGCACATTACATTAGAATCACATTGTGAGAGAAGGGTGTAAGCAGAGCTTGTTCCAGAGAGAAACACAGTTTCTGTGAAGCATCAGTTGGTGTAGACAGGTAGAACTGTAGTTGTTTGATGCCAAAAGTTCTATGGTGGTTAAGAAAGTCTGGAAAGTTAAGTCCGCCCTGGGAGTTTGTAAATTTTAATTTCAAGTGAGAGATTTGAGAAAGTTTACCCTGTCATAGAAATGTGGACAGAATCTTGTCTACTAAGCTAAAAATGGACTTGGGAAGCTTCACAGGATGCATCATGAGAAATAAGTTGATAATAGGAAAGTGCATCATTTTGATAGTGTTTAGGCAGCCCCACCAGGAAAGTTGCAATGGAGACTATTTCTGAGAGGAACTTAGGGGCATATTAGCAACGCTTTGCGCTAAATATTGCAAAGCGTGCTATCGCTGGATTCCATCGCCGAGATAGCACGTTATTAGCAACTACTATCTCCACGGCGATGAAAAATCCAGCGATAGCGGCAAAAAGCGGGATTATCACATGAATTACAGCGATAATAATCCCCCCCATTTAGTTGAATGGACAAGTCAGGTTTTGAGCAGGTGTAAAAAACCTGTGATAACCGCGGTTAGCGCGACTTTTATCGTCGCTAACCGGGTCCCAGGGCCGTATTGCTGATAGGAGGTAGGTGTGTTTGCGAGTGGATTCCTGTTGTTTTCGTGGGACACGCCTACTTTGCATGTCATTAGTGATAAATATTGCTGACATGCAAAGTGGCAAGGGAAACGGTCGCTGTCACCGGAAAGCTGTCGCTAACAGCTGTTAGCGGCAGCTTGTTAATTGGGCGATAATAATATCGCTGCTTTAGCAGCAGAAAGTGCCGCTAAAGCGGCGTAAATGCCCTTGCTAATATGCCCCGTAGTTTGTCCGATATGCCATCTGAATTAATCTTAAGTGTGTCCTTAAGGGTAGTACTGTACCAGAAACCCAAGCATTTAATTTTGGAAGAAGAATTGCAGGAGAGGCCTGCTTCAACAAAAATAGATTCAGAACAGTATTTTTTTAGGTAGTAATGCTTCTGTTTTATCTACATCAAGTTTATAGCTTGATATAGCAAAGTAGAGATTGAGTTAATGGAAAAGAAAGCGGGAAGGGAACTATCTGGATGTGACATAAATAAAAAAATATCTTCAGCACATGCTGAAAAACTAATGTGCATATTGTTAATTTTTAATCCTGTAAATTCATCCAAAGCCTGTAGCTGGTGAAGGAAAGGTTCAAGAGCAGAAACAAATAATAAGGGAGCTAAGGGACATCCCTGGTGAGTTCCCCTATTAAGAGGAAAGAAGGAAGATCGAATACCATTTGTTATAACCAAGGATTGTGGTGAGGAGCATAACAATGATATAGGGTGTCGAATATTAAGACTGAGACTGTGCCATCCAAAGCCTTTGATCGGAATCACCAGTTAACCCTACTAAAGGCCTTTTCTACATCTAAAAACAGTGCCACTAAGGGGTCCTTGATCTTATATGCTTTAACAATAATGTTTTAAACAGTGTGATAATTAACTGCAACATTTCTAGTTGGAAATGAAACTAGATTGGTGTACGTCTATGAGATCAGGCATAAAGGGGAACAAGCAGAGAGCTAAAACTTTGGCAAATATTTTACAATCTCCGTTGATTAAGAAGATGGGTTTGTAGTTTGTGCACTGGGTCGGATCCCAATCTTATTTTAGGAATTAAACATATCATATTAGGGATTAAAAGGAGTATTTTAATCAGATTTGTATTGTCGCCAGGAATCTGAGAGAGAGTGTTGAGAAATTAGGTTTTTGAAAGCCTTGTGGGGGGGTATGGGGAACAAAATGTGAGGTGGAATGTCTGTCCAAAAAAGGGTCAAGGACTTTCAATCAATTATTACTTTATTTCAGTCACAGCAACAATAAAAGTACATAGCCATAAATATCACACTTAGGGCCTCATTACGATGTCAGTCGGAATCTTGTCCACCCTACACCGCTGCATTCTTTGGATGACTGACCTATGTTCGGCAGTCCCAGCACCTCTAATATAATGTGACCGCACATGGTGCAGTTGCCTACTATCATTTCTCTATAGGAGCTTGTGCTGCGGCTGTAAACACAAGCTCCAATAGAGAAATGGGATTATCCGTTGATCCCCGAACCGCATGACAGGTACCTCATGGTGCCTGCCACACGGTGCAGGGATTAACAGGGGAGCACCTTAGGTGCCCTCTCGGCCCCTAGCCAGAGGCAGCAGGAAGAAGGGCGCCCTGCTATGGGCCCCCAAAGTCAATTTCCAAAATCCTTTCCATATTGGAAAGCCTGATCTAAATGACGGTAACATCATCTTTAAAGGGATTACATGCCGGTTCCGACTGCCCTGAGGGTTTCTTGAGCCCATCGGAATGACGACCGGTTTTACTTCCGACCGCCGTCATTGTAATACGGCGGTCGAAAGTGAAACCTATGATGTCGGTCGGAAAAGGCCGACATCATAATAGGGCCCTTTATCATAAAATGAAAAGACCATTTAGACACATTATTAAAAAGAAAGATTGAGCAATACATTATCTCTTATGGGCAGCAAACGGATAAAAACAAAACACTAAAAAGACAAAACCATATAAGATCCGAGTTCAGGTAATGTTCAATGTGCTAGAACCAACCCAATATAAATGCATACAATAAAATGTGACAGCTATTGAACTTCATTTTAGTATAATCCGACTCACATTCCTCTATTGGATGTGTTTTACCCAAGTCAAAGGGAAAATACAGCTGTTGCTGACATTGGTGCACACTCCATAAAATATGGACATAAAACAGTTAAAAGTGAATATTGCGCAATTCATATTAACATTGCAAAGAATACATGTTGCCTATAATTCAGAGACAAACAAGGTTTAAAGTGTATGTTGTGAAGCAACCAGAGTTAGGATTCCCCAGGATACATGATCATTTCATTCAACATGATCCAGTTGATCTTTGTGCAGTAACCTAGAGACACACTACTTTAGTGGAAAGACAGAAAGATTCTGTATCTCGCTTATTCCTGTTCAGCAAAAGAACCTGTCTAACTAGGTAGGAGAAATTATTTTTCTGGGTTGTATAAAAGAGGTGATAACTCAGGGTCAGGTAGGATCTCAAGATTGAGTCTTCAGTGCCGGAACACAGAGTGACCAAGCCCATTTCAGGTATCTCGAGAGGGCAAATACAATTGCTTCAGTGGTGTCACTATTTAATATATGTAAGGCCGCTACACTATTTTAACTCTACGTTGCAACACACGGGAACAATACATCGATCTCAAGATTTTGTACCGGTGATATACCAATACAAAATGTGCCTCTGTGTCCACTGTATTAGGACAAAAAGGACAAAATTATGGGCCTACATCATTATGCTCCCACTTTGAAGTGAAAGACCTAAGTGGCAATGTGGCAATTTGAAAGCAAATATACAGTGACGTAGCCTCGGGAAGAGTAATTTTATCATGACATGGTTCAAAATGGGGAGAACATTTGTTGATTGAGAATTTGTCAACTATCCCTCCAGACCTCATTTCATGCCATGCCTTCTGGAAGGCATTGTCCCAGTATGATACCATCATTTTACTGGCTACATTCTTATCCATCATGTTTGGGTTCTCCCACATTCCCCCATTGTTTAACTGGGTGCATAAAGACTTTTCGGCTCTCAACCACGGTATGTTACAGGGTTTGTCAAGAAGAAATAGTTCCTCTAGCTCCACTTTATAGGGAGACAGCTCCTGGATTGTCCATATTCTAACCCAACAGGTCAGAATTGTGAGAAGTGCAATATTGTCAATACAGTTGAGGTTCAGATCCAATTCTAAGAGAGTCAGAGGTGTGCTAACGGGACATTTAGAAGTGTTCTTATACATTTGTTTTCTGTGATTTTCATCTTGTTGAATCCCCCAAGCCTCAGATCTCTCCCCCATAGAGTGCTCCACCCAAAGCCACTGCTCTATATACCTCAATAGCTGGTGAAACAGCTCTGTTGACCGATGTCTTATGTTTCTTTGCAAAGGATGTGTCAGGTGCTGTCTGGGACTGTCTGGGACACAGTCAGGGCCTTGGGCAAAGATTGGTGACTAGTTAGAAAACGTAAGTAGAAAGAGGAGCACAGCACTGCCTAGGATCACACAGGAAGTCAGAGGAAAAAAGGGCAGAGCATTCCTGGAGTCGTGCCGCAAGTACAACAGAACTCCAGCAATGGTTAGGAATGCCTATTCCTAACATGCTGCATCATTCCTTATGCCTGTTTCAAGCAGGCACAAGGTTTTGACGCAGTGGCGTCGTAAAAGTGACTCAGTGAAATCTTGTAGATTTCACTGTGTCACTTTTACGAGGCTTCCTTGCGACGGAACGCCCACCCGGCATACATTATACCTGATGCAAGTACAATGTAGTGCAGGGCTTGACAACGTAACACATCTCTCTAGATGCATCACATTGTAAATACGTTGCATAGTGGCGCATTGTTTACGATGCTGCTGTGTCACAGAAGTGACACAACGGCGGCGTAAAGTCGGCACAAGGGGCTTGTAAATCTGCCCCTAGGTGTCTAGAAATCAGAAAGGATAAGCACTCAGGTGGGGGTTTAGCATTCAGAATAACTATACCCTGAACAAACGTGCAAGACATATATGTAAAACAGCATTACAAATAAGAATAAAGGTAAAGTGGGGTAAGGCACTCCCAATATATAGGATACGCATGCAAAGGAAGCGGTCTGTGGAGCTGACACCTATGGTGATGTTATAAATGTAACTCAACGACGATACTAACAGTGAACAAGAAACACCACCTAGGTTGTCAGTTGTGGCCATGGATCCTGGCGATTAAACAGGAACATGCAAGGCAGTAAAAGCAAGGGGTAGAACTAAACACAAGCACAATAGACAAGGAGCTAGCAAGGAGGAGTGGTTAACAGGAATGGAAGGAAATCACAGGGCACACTTGGCAGAAAGAAAGTAACAAACATACTAGGTAATAGAAGCAAGACAGAAGGAATAGAAGACAGCAAATTAGGAACTGGAACCAACAAAATGGGAATAAAAACAGGCAGGGACTGGAAAAGGATATACAGAAGGGAAGGCTACAAGGGCATACTAGAATAGTGCTGGTTCAGGAATCAAGATAGCAAAGTAAACTGAAGGCAGTGCTGTAGCAGGAAATAGAATTGAGCTAAAGCTCATGGGTCAAGGTAGGCAGTGCTAATTCATGAACAAGGAATTACTAAATCACAGCAACAGGAACAAGGAATTACTAAAGCTCAGGAGTCAAGGTAGTACTGCAGGCAGTGCAAATTCAGGAACAGAGAAAACAGCAGCAGCTCAGGCACAAGGAATACCTGAAGCTCAGGAAACACTGAAAACAAGGATATAAAAATCTCTGGAAACATTGCAAACAAGGGTTGGTCTCACCGGCACACAGCTACAATGACCAAACCCTTGACTGAAAGGGGCTAGGGTTTAAAAGAGCTCACAGTAATTACATACATCAGGTGTGAGCAAGCTAGCAGCAGCCAGCCATAGTAGAGCTGAATTCCTCCACCCATCTTTGACCTACAGGGGTTGGAGACAAAGCAGTGAGCAGGGAATTCTAAGTAATAGAGGCTGGCTCCAAGCATGAGCAGGCTGGCTTCCACAGGTTTGGATTGGGAATTAATGGCCATTTCCAAGTAGAATGTGACAACAGTTTTCTCTGTTTCTCACGTGCATCCATTTAGATTTAGTAGCAATGCTGTTTAACTTAGATGTCACGTAGTTTGGAGGCAGCGCATTTTTTATATCGCGCGTCATTACATGCGTGTTTATTTTTGCTGTGTTTATTGTTGCTGCCTTTACCACTAGTCAACAGGTCACGACAGTTCTCTGCTTGGCATAAGGTATTGTCACATTGTTTTGGCCGGGGAAAGTAAATGAGACAAATACGAACTTTTGTCACAACCTCTCCCCAGCATGAATATGCACTTGTTTCGTTACAACCTACTGAAGCTTGTAGATAAGCTTTATCGTTGGAAACAAACGTTAGAAATACTAGAGAATTAAGCTTGACATTCATGCTACTAGTATGCTTTACCTATCCATACATAGGTTTTTCAATCTTTTTCAATCTCTGATTGGAAACAACCTATTGGGGAATGTAGACACGAGCACATTCTGTGTGCTTATTCATGGATTGACTTTCTCCCTTTTACGATTACTTGTAAATAGTGGTTTTAATATGACAAAATGGATGCTGTGTCATTTTCTGTTCTTGCTCAAAAGAGGATTGAGTTTGCCATAATTGAAAGTGAAAATGAGTGGTGTTTGATCATTGCCGCTTACCTTTAAAGAATTGCCATTTTCCAGTTGTTACAACGGTTGATGCTCTAAGTTTATTTTGCATTGATACAGCATATGTACAAACTTAATACAGTTTGTTCTCTCTCATTTCCCCTTCCCCTTTTTTCTCCCATCAATGTAGGTTCAAATTGAACAGATTAGTGGAATAGTCTTTCCACTTTTTCACTGGAGACTCGTCAAGATTAGGGTCCCCTTCACTTTGCTAGGTCCTGCAGAAAGCCCACTTGACCCTTAGGGGCATTATAGAGGGCTGAAACATGTCGACCTTTTTATGGACATTTTTATAGTGCACTAGACCGTAACTAGTCTAACTTGTGCACACAGAGTAATTTTTTAACCATCTCGAACCCAGTTTAATTAAAGGCACGTACTGGTTTTACGAGTTTTTTAATATATTTCACTACACGTCACTCCACTACACACTAACACCCTTTTTTATCAGCGATCACTACTGAAATAATCAGTGGGAAAAACCTCCGGGCGGAGGAAGCATTTTATTAACCCAATGATGATGCTGTCACGTTGTTAACTACACAGCGGAGAATCGAAATATACCGCTTGATTCCACCTGCAAAAACGTGAATGAGGGTTTCTCAATAGTACACTGTACTAAGATTTCATACCCTGGTTTTTTCAGGACTAGTAAACCACTCTCCACCTGATATTTTTGACATTTCAAAGTAGAGTCTAAATGGCTGGGAGTCAGTATGTACATGAAGGGGAGAGTCCAGAAGCATGTTATAACAGTGAAAAAGTCCCACAATTCGCCCCCCTGGTGGTGGGCAAGAGAGAGCACTGGGAGTAAATCATGGCAATGAATCGTGACAGGCTGCTGATCTATGGGATAAGAGGGTATTGCTTTTTGGGAGTTGCATGTCCCATGTTAGTTTTTCTGTGAGCCTAATGCCCAGGTAATCAAGGCTCTGGACTTGATATAACTGTGACCCATCCACCTTGTGACTGCTTCTAAATAGAGAGTGTGGGTTTATGGCCATGAGCTTTGATTTACCTCCATTGATCTCCAAACCCCTAGATCTGGTTAAGTCAACAAAGCGGTTAAGGAGATGGGGAAGGGCCATTGGTGTGTAAGAGAGTAACAAGGTGTCATTAGCAAAGAGCAATACAGGAACATGAGCACCAGCTATTTTAGGGGCATCATGCTGGCAGTTGGTCAGCACTTCCACCACTCCATTCATAAACAAGGAAAAGAGCTTGGGAGGCAAGAAATATCACTTTCTCACTCCTTGATTGGCAGGTATCTAGGGGGACAAGGCACCTTGATCATTCCACCTAACCTGAGCATACATATCTGTATGAAACCTGACCAGTAGATGGAGAGGTCCTAGGGCAGCCCATCTGATCCAGTACTTTCCATAAGGTGTGTCTCGGCACCAGATCAAATGGCGCTCTAAAATCTATAAAGGATACATACAGATTAACTTTCTTGATTGTAATGTACTTCCAGGGGATGGTCATGAACCCAAATGTCTGGTTGATTGCTTTTACGGAACCCCTTCTGTAGATGGAGCAGGAACTTATGCTCGTCCATCCACTCCTGCAGACGGGATAAAACTTGTCTGCATTAGATCTTTTGGGTGTTAACAATTAGGCTAATTGGCATAAATTTGGCTGGAATATCTTTAGCCCCTTGTTTATGAATAGGCACAATTATGGCCCATCGCCACAACTCCGGTATTTCCTAGCCTTCTGCTACAAAATTCATTAACGTATTTAAGTACAGAACCCAGATATTTGGCTCTGAATGCAATAAATCCACATGTATTCTGTGAGGGCCAGGTGCTTTTTCTTTCTTCACGTGAAGAAGAATGAATTTTGTTTCATCCAAAGCGAACACTAGTAAACTTTTCCCAGAAGGAAACAAGTGTGGGATGTTCAAGGGGCAGGACTCTGTAAGGACCACATCTAAGGTGGAATCAATACACAAAGGTTCAATCCTGTTGTATAAGGATTTAAAGTGTTCAGCCCAAGAGTCTACTGACACAAGCACTTCAGGAAAAGTGTTCCCACTACCACTGCCCACTGCAACAGTTTTCCAAAAGGTTGTCTAACATCTGTGCTCATTGGTCCTCCTCCCAGTCTTTTTTGGCCTTTAGCAAACCTGTTTAATATATCTTCCTGGCCATTGCTATGTCACTTTGAGACCCTTCGTTGATAATTTTGATCAAGGTTCCCTTAGCTGCCCGGCAAGTCATTCTAAACCAAGGGCATGGTGTAGTTCTGACCTGCAGCTCAGTGGCTTGCTTTGTAAATAAACGTTTAGGAGTTTCAAACAGCTCCGAGTGTTAGGAGCTACAATTAGGAACAGTCACAGTATGTTGGGAGATAGATTCAAAGAGCTAGAACTTGACCACTGGTGATTTGTACATATTGGCCTTAATATTTTTCTTAGTACTGTTAGTTTCTAGCCCATTTTAAGTTCTTACAAATATGTGTGAGGGTTAAATGGGGTAAAAAAAAACATTGGTCTGCTCAATGGGCTCTCCTAAAAAAATTTCAGGAACTCAGCAACAAGGGCATTGTGGTCGCTTTCTGGACAGTTAACAACTAACAAATCTATCAAGTAAAACCAGATCCTCAAATCTATCAATATGTAGTCAATGTGGTTAACATACATATCTCTGGTGGGATAGGGGTAATGATCAGACTTAGTGCGCCCATTGGCTGCTCTGACATCATGATGTAGGCAAAATTGAAACAATTGGTAGACCACTTTTGACAATTTCATTTCAGGTTTGGCTGTAAGATTAGGGAGACCCCAATTGACGTCCTCCCCCTCCTCAGAGAATAGAGACAGATGAGAAGTTCAAATTTAGCATTACAATCGCCTGCTGTAATCGTGAGCCAGGTGTAACATAAACTAATCTCAGTTAAGCAGAGAAATTTCATGCAGTATTGGGGATTTCATGTTATCTTACACAGAACAAATATATATGTTCAATACCACTATCAGTTTATTTAAACATGGTCCATTGAGAGCAAGATAGATTCTCAAGATATCCTTTGATGCTGAATAAAGGATCTTCACCTTAAACTTGTATGAGGTTGCTATCCAAATGATTAAGCCCCCAGAGGCATGCCCAGATTTAGCTGGAACAGCATTAGTATAAAAGGTGAGGTAAGCTATTCTATATATAGAAACAGTTGCCCATGTCTCCTGCAGCACGATGATTGGATGAGTGTCAATGAATTCTCCCACGCTAAATCATTTAATGTAGCCTGCATTCCAGCCACATTTCAAGAGATAATAATAATAATAATAATCTTTATTCGGCAAATACAAACATTACCATAAAAGAAACGTTTTCAGGAGCATAAAAATGTAAACAGTATTCATAAAAACAGTCAGTGAGACATAAGTTAGACTGTGCATAATCCTTCCAATACTGTTGTCCTGGACTCATAAATTCATAAAAGAGCCATAGAAAACTAAGAACAGAAAACTAAGAACAGAGTACAAAGGTAAACAGGGAGTTGTGGGCCTTTATGTACCCCTAGTAGTTCTTAACTTTAAAGCTGGTCTTAAAAAGTTTGAGACACAAAAGAGTGTAAAAACATCTGAAGACAGTTTTAAAAACCGCAGAGCAACACAGGTCTGCTTAAATCTTAGTTTCTTTAAAAGCCCCTTAAGAAACACTCTTCTTGGGTATGAAAAGTACAGGCATAGAAGAACAAAATGTAAGGTATCCTGTGGAGACCTGTTGTCGCAGCCACGGGGACCTTTTTGTTAATGTGCCATAAAACCAGCAGGTACAGCCAGCAAATGGTGAAATAAATTCAGCCTAAAACGTGTGAATAAATATCTATCATGTGGACTGGTTATAAGGGATAAATGAGGTTCCATGCCCTGTAGTGACATTACTAAGGTATGCTCTCTAACCGTGGGTTTTTTCAGCTCCCTTTCCCCCCCTTTGTGCCATGACATGTTTAAAAAACAGACCTTTAATAAAAAGGTTTTCCCGTGCTCCCACCTTATCATGATGAAGGAACAGATCTGATCGACCTAATGTAGTGAGGGTGTCCTTTACATATTTCAGCCAAGGGAGTTTTAGCGCATGGTCCAGAGAGAGACAGTCCTGGATTACCAGCCTATGAAAACCTGTCTCCTCATTGGACCATATGTTCACCCAGCACAATAGGGGTTTCATAGCCACCATATCTGAGATGTACTTTGACCCCAATTCCTTGTGACAATAAACGCAGGGGTACTATGAGGGGCTTTCAGCAAGCGTCTAAAATAACTGTCTTCTTCAGTTTGTAGCTTGTTAGTCATCATAAATCCCCAAACCTCACTACTATATAAATCTTTGGAGCCACCGAAAGAGTTATATACCTTTAACATGGTCCCAAGTAAACATTTGCCTAATCTATGGCCGAAACTTGCAATTGCTCCAGTGGAACTTGTCAAACCCAGGCATTTATCCTCTAGTAAATGTTTAAAACTCAGTTTTTCATCAAGTAAAAATAACTAAATATGAAAAAGCCGGTACTTTACCTAGTGTGTGTGTGTACCTACTGTATAGGCATTAGAATTCCTGCACTTCTTCCCCACTTCCATTATAAAAGATTTTGATAAGTTTGGGGACAGGTCCATCTTATTCATTAATGCCACAAACCCATCTAATAAACGCTACAGGCCCTTTGGTGTACGGGAAAGGAGAACCGCATCGGCGTATAAAGTAGGACGGTAACCAGTCGTGAGCCTATCCTCGGGGTATCTGCTTGTAATGAGGTCAGGACGGAATCAAGGCCGTTAATATATAATGTAAACAGGAATGGCGCTAGGATGCAGCCCTGACTAACCCCGCTCAAACACTTAACATGATCTGTGATCTTCCCCTCTTGCGTATATCTAACTGCAGCAGTGGTGTTCATGTGTAGGACCATTAGGATCTTAATTAAAGCGGGGTCCACCCCAAGCTCTTCCATAAGATTCCAAAGTTTGCAGAGGTTTACTCGATCAAAAGCTGCGGTGAGGTTCATAAAGGCTAGCTAGAGCAACCCAGACTTGGCTATATTATATTTAGCAGAAACAAGATAGAGATTAAGACATTGGTCTGATGTGGATTTGCCAGGGCGGAACCCATATTGCACGTCCGTTATTATTCGATTGGTCTTTGCCCAATCAACCCACCTATTTAACACCACCAAATCCAGGACCTTCACTGTCACATTGATAAGGGATATCGGGCGATAACAGTGTGGACTATTCCTATCTCCTTTCTAGAATATCGGGACAATGGTGGCCGTGGACCATGATGAGTGCATTTCTGTAGCAAATGCCGCATTTAGAACCCTCACTAGGAGGGGTGCCCTTACCTCTGGATTACTTCGGAAGAGGTCAGGTGGGATCCCATCAGGTCCCGGAGCTTTATTTCGTGAAAGACCATCAATGCTTAATCTCACCTCATCCAAAGTAAAGGTAATGGGGTCCGTTCACTGGACAATAGTTAATGCCTGTGATTCATCCTCCCTGTGGGGCTGATTATACAGTCCACAAAATGGGCCTGCCATCGCTCTGGTAAGAAGTTATGGCTTACGCTTGGGTTATTCGAGTCTTTAAAACATGGATTATTAATAACCCTCCAGAAACGGGTGGAATCCTTTAACTCTGAGGCCTCTTCTAGATCCTCCCAAGCCTTCAATTGCAATTGGCATTTCCGCGTCTTTACTACTTGTTTATACATTTTATGGCAGACCGCCACATGGCCCCTATCTCTAGGTGATTGTTTGAGGGCCATCTTCAGGGCTCTCAGGGCCTGCGAGCATTGCCTATCAAACCATCTTGGAACCTCCATACTGGGGGGGTGTGCCGATACTGTTAGTAGACTATCCACTAATTGCGCAAAAGCCGTGAATGTCTGAACTAATTCAAGACCCTGTGCTTCTGTGTCAAGACATTTCAGTATCTCCTGCTTGCCTATATTAAAAAGGGAGTTATTAAAGGTAGGAATGTCGACCTGCGCTCAGCGTAACTGCCTACCTTGGTTAGTAGGGCAAATCATTCCTCCGGCAGTCTGTGTACTACTGGGTGGTGGCGAGGGGCAACAAGTGACATGGTCACAGGATTATGATCGCTAAATATACTGAAACAAATATTAAAAAAGGTTATAAACCTCCTCACTGCGTGTGAAACAAAAATAAAATCAATAAATGACGAACAGCCTCTACATTTATAAGTCGGGGGCACATTTGTACCTAGCTCGGTGGCAATCAAGTCCATTGTATGGGTCAGGCTAAAGGTATTTAAGAGGGCACTCAACTTCCTACCTTCCTGCATGTGTTCCATGTGTAGTCCCTTTTTTAGTGTGCAGGTCGACCAGTCACAATGAGTCACCCTCAGGTTGGGGCACATATGATAATTAAAGTCTCCAACTACAATTAAATGTGACTGTGCCAGACCTCCACCTTGCAAATCCTCCAACCGTCTCATTGGTTCCTCTAGGCAGTTTGAACCCTGTGCATGCAGCTGCACGTTATAGAAATTAATTAGTGCTAATCGATAAGTTTCACTTAAAAATGTAAGTCTTTGTACTACATCTGAATCCCACGACATAGGCTTTCACCTCCCCTGTATCCTTAAATCTATAAACATGATTAAACCCCCCTTGCTCTCCCAGCTCTGGTGCTTGAAGCGGGACAAAAAAAGTTTTATAGCCTTCTAGAAAGAAATTATTAACTGGCTCCCACGTTTCCTGGATACATATTATGTGGAAGTTCCTAATATAATGGAGCCACTGCTCATCCCGGAACTTACTAGCTAAACCTGCTATGTTCCACGAAACCATTTTTAGATCACCCAGAGTTCGCCCCTCCTGGGAACAGGAAGGGGCAATGGTAGCCCTCTCTCCATTGGCCAATCCCCTTTCACTAAGATCCATATACTGATAGGCGGTTTCTGGTGTTACACAAACATTGGTCTCCACCCTCCCACATGGTTAATCAGAGGGTTCAACCCTATTATTTGCAGCTCTCCCTTTACACTTACCTCCTAATAGTCAATCTATATCATTCAGATCCCTCAAAGGTGAAAAATCATTTATCGATTTTGCGGGGCCCCCACCCCGGATAGAGCCCTCTTCCTGCATAGAAGAACATTGACATGTTTAAGGTTTAGAAGGGGGTCTGTAGAAGAAACCCAGTGGTAGTGGTTTAATCACAGACTCTGCTTGGGATTATTGTGAACAGGGGTGTAAAATCTTCTGAACCAGTTCTGGGTACCTGAGGGTGACAATTACACTATCCCCATGGAATATTTTCTTCGACCTACCAATCCATGCCACCCTTCTAGCCATCAGCTTGTGCCTTTGCTCAGAGATATTAAACCCGACATGTTTCCCTAACCAGTGGATTATCTTATTAATCAGCTGGACAGACGACTCACTCTGTGTGCTGTCTCATCCTGAGACCCCCACCAGAACCACTGTATAGGGACAGCTTGCTGGTGGGAGATCTATAACCGGTAAATTCAGGGTATTAGGAGCAAACTTGGTGACCCCACTAGGCACCCGATCGTGGAGTTGGTGTCCCCTCCAGAAGGCCCCTTTCATTCGGCTCACTGTTTGGGGCGGCCAGCCGACCAGGCGTAGATGACCCCATAACCTGTCCCCCATGTCCTGTTACACCCGTAGTTGCTAGCGGGGTCTGGTTGTCGGCACGTGCCACTACAGAGGAAGTAACAGGAGGATTTAATTGGTGAGCAACTTTACTCTTGGAGGCTACACTCTGCGTGAGTTGGGCTGAAGGGGGCAATGAGTCTTCCATTTTGGAGAGCGTTGCCCTTATGTCGATAAGGGTTTTCAAGAATTCATTAAAAAAATCTTTTAAAAGACAAGACACTGTCTCCACGATTTTTTGTTTCTGCGACCCCCACAGGTCTTCAGAGTCATTGGCGACCTTAGTGTCTGGTTTTTAGTGCCTACTCCCGACTGCTTAGGGATTGTTTCATTGTGTACTTTCCGTTGTTTCTTCGGTGCAAGGGGACAACTCAAGTCCGCACGGTGTGTGGTGGGCAACATGGTCCTGCTCCGTGTGATCTGGCCAACCGCGTTGTTACTCAGGCTGGTACCCGGGTTAGTGCCCCCTACCTCTTCTGCATTCTCTGCTTGCCCCTGGCCTCGATCATCCTCTACTACCTTGTCAACTGCCTGGACCATGCTGCCATCCAGGTGCGGTGCAGCTGTTCCAGCCCTGTCCAAAGAAAGCCTTCTCTCCACTTTTTCAATTTCTTTAGAAATTACCCCCACCACTTTTATCAGAAAGGAGTCAATAGTACCATTAATTAAGTCCTGTGGTGAACATGTGGGGGCACCTTTCCTCTTCCCCATGGTGTGCTTGATCCATCAATCACCCAAACACACCTCCACACCCAGGGTGGAAACAGTTATAAAGTTTCAGTAGGAGAGGATGCACACAAAAAAAGTACTCACATGGGCTTCGTCGAAAGCCACTGTCCTGCATGCCCCTTTGCGCTTTCCCAATAAACAGTGGACAGCCCTGCACGTCAATCTACCTGTGCATAAAAATCACTGGGCCACTAGTCTAGGGCCAAGAGAGTGGGCCCGGCCCGACCTTGTTCGTCCGTGGATGGGTGCAGACGGGCCCACCCTTGGCCCAGGCTTCGCCCGTGCGTGTCTCGTGCTGTGGGAGCCTTGAATGATTTTTAAGCACCTCCTGGTGTGTCCCGCCTGCAGGTGTGGCGCTCCTGCCGCTAAGCATGCTGGGAGGTGTTGTCTCCTAGCTCCCAGCAGCGATGGTGAAGGAAATGCGGTGGCAGTGGCAAGGGGGATGAGCACACGTGCTCTGCAGGCTCCCCTGTGGTGGCGGGCCAGAGATAAATCTAACTGGATGCCTAGGTGTGGTAATGTTAGCAGGAGTAAGTAAAGAACTTGATTACAGTTACATCACAATATTAAATGATCTGAATCATGCTTAGATATAGTGTGTGAAAGGTGGGATCTGTATGGGTTGGGCCGTAGGGAATGAGGCTAGTAAGAGTGGCATCATCAATTGTGAGTGTGACTAGTATGCAACAACCATCTGTGTCTTGATGTTGTAAGTATGTGGTGATTTTAAGATATTTATGACAAAGAGCAATGACCCCGTTTCGTTCATGGCAGAGGGAGAGAAAAATATTTCACTAACCCATTGCTTTTTAAGTTTAGCATCCTCCAATTAAATAAGACGTGTCCCTACAAACAGAGCCACTTGACATTTCAATCAATCTATGTGAGATAAAACACGCTTGACATTCCACTAAACTGTTCTAAGTAGCATTGCAATGAGAATTACTATTCAACTGCTAACTCATCAAAAATACAAGGCATATCAATGTAACAGAAGTGAAAAGAAAAACAATAGAGAAAGGAGAGACAGAAGAGGATGATAGAAGCTAGGTGGAGGGAGATAACTGCTGAAAATTGTTGCCACATAAATGTGGTATTTCATGGACTCAGGTCCATGAATGCTGGGAAGGAGAAAAAAGACAAGAAACCGTCAATATACAATAATTGAATATCAATAAACATTAAACTTAGATGAAGAAAATAGACATTGGAACCACATTATAATAGACCATCCAGTAATAGAAGAAATCCCTAAATCCATAGCTTCAGTTTCTTAATGATTGATGAAGATTTGTAAGTCTGCAGGTTCTTCGATGGAGTAGGATATATCCTTCACGAGTGATTTTAAAGAGGCATGGATGACGTAGTCCATATCTAATGTTCAAGAATTTCAGTTGGGGATCAAGGAATTATTTCTGATGAGCTGCTATGGCGGGAGAAATGTATTGTGTAAAAAACAACTTATGACCTGACCATTGAGGAGAACGCACCTTTTTGACCTCAGAAAATATCTGCATTAGATCAGTGAATTGAAGGAAAAGTATAATGATTCATCTGGGCCTAGAGTTAGGGCCTGATGTTTTCAGACAGGATTTGCGCTCATTGAATTGATAGAGAAGAGGCAGGAGGTACACGTAGATTTGAAGGTATCACTGTTTGCAGAAAAAAGATCATGTTGGAGGCTTCTGAACCTTCTGGGATACCAAAAAGGCAGAGGGTATTCCTCCTGCTCATGTTTGTAAAATTTTCGGTAAGTTTTTTAAGCTGAGCAATGTCTTTAGTCATTTGAGATCTGTTAGAAGTGGAGTCTTCAAGATTGCTGACTCTTTGTTACAAAGTTGAGATGCGTTGGTCATGCTAAGACCATTTTTACTTGATACGTTACAAAGAGGCATTAGTATCAACCATAAAATATTTTATAGCTCGTAATTCCTCCATGGTGTCTTCTAGAGTCAAATGAGTGGGTAATCTAGTGGGGGAGTCAATGTCTTTTTTTGGCTGTTTAACAGAAGTAGTGTTCAAAGATTTCTTTGCTATAGCGCCAGAAGAATGGAAGAAGAACTGTCTCGTAAAAAAATTCTATGGAGCAGAGGCAATCTTGCATGCCGTCCAGCCACACCTTGTGTTTCTTTTTTCTTAGTAAGGCTTTTGGTACATTCCAGACATTTTTCAACAATAACATCTCCACTCCTCTAACAACATAAAATATAAGCATAGCAAATACTTTCAGTCAGTCATACATTATGTTAAATGAGACCTAGTGTCATGAAAACAATAAAACATAATTCATTCATAAAAATAATAATTTTCCAACAAATTTCACACTAATATAATGACACCATACATAAAGATTCTAAAGTATAAACATTCAAATTATGCTGTTTGCATAGGCTACAAGAGTATAACTATAATATCCCACCCATTCAAATTTCCCTGATCACAATAAAAAACCTTCCCATTGGACAAGTCACATCTAAATATCTCATTTCTATCACAAGCTCCACTGCTTGCTTATGCTCACAAATCCCATATTTATGAAAAATTGGCTTGAATACTTTTTATATGCCGCTGAAAACCTTAAGAAATCTCATAAAACTTGCAAACAATCACGTTTTATATTCAGACCACAAGTACATTTTCCATTGTCATCTAGTCCGATGGTCCTCATGGCCGAATTTTCAAAACATGGGTTTATGCCAGATATATCTTCAATACAACATGTCTCAGTGAAGGGTTTGGCAATTCATTGATGTACGGAAAATGTATGTAAGAAGGTAACTCCTGTCTTCTTCTCTGGCACAGATTTTAGACAAAGATCGTAGCTCCATTTAGGAGATATTAAATTGAAGTGTACTAACTTCTGGATTTAAGGTAATCTTCTACATATTTAACCAACCATTTTCTAGCCTCTTTTGCCCAAGTCAATTTGCTGTGTCTAATATCATTTTTACGAAGGGTAGATATTTATACTTCTCCCTCCCTCATCCTTCCTGAATAAAATTTCACCACCCTTGCAGATGATAAGTAGCTTCAGGCTGGGAGATAAGTTTCTACTCTTATGGTCTCTAACATTGTCGGCAGTGGTAGGGATAGCAATCTCTTGACACACCTACCTTGCTCAATATTTCAATTTAATTTTCCATTTAAGCAGCAATTCTGCTCCATATTGGAGTTGGGGGCCATATCGTGTCAAGGGAGGCTGTAAGAATGGGACACAGAGAAGTACCACCAGGGTCTCTACTGAAATCTCTTAATCCACAATTGAGGACAATGCAGTTATTTTAGGCATTCTATATGACCCTTCCAATTCAAGTTCTCATTAAACCACATCCCTATATATTTATACTTTTGAACTATTTCTATTTAATTTCATCCCAAAGTCCATTTATAATTTATGTTTGTTTTCCCAAACACCAGACTAAAAACTTCTTCCTTGTGCAATAATCATGAAACACATTCAATTTCCTTTGCAGACCTTCCTCTGTCTTTTCCATTATTTCCATATCATCAGCATATAAAAGGCATGGGACATGGAAACCATTCATCTTAGGACATAAATCCTAAACACCTTTTAGGACAGCTGGTACGTCTACTAGAAGTATAGAAAATAGCAGTGGAGCCAATAAGAAACTCTGCCGGAAACCATTTCTCACATTTATCTTTCGCGTCAGGGTCCCTTTCAAATCAACAATCACCTGTGCCCAGTTTTTGCTATGTAACTCTTGAAGGAGCATTAGAAGATCTCTTGGGATTCCGAAAATTCATTAGGGATTCCAACAGCAGGTTGTGCTGCGCAATATTGAATGTTGCACGGAAATGTACGAAACAATAAAGCAATTTCCCCTTTATTCTTTGGACTGCCTTTGGAGTTCCTTGCTTATTGAAATGTTTTCTGATCTGGGTACCTCCCCACTCTCTTTACCATATATTTCCTTTAGGTAACAAACCTAAGCATCTTCATCCACCATGTACCTTAACTTCCCTCCTTCCTTTCCTGATCCATCCTGAACCTGCTACCAGAATTTCCTTACATTTCACTGACCTCTAACATATTTTCTTAACATTTCTTACGGTAATCCCTTTCTTTCCTGTTCAATAAATTCTTATCATTCTTTTTGACATCCTGTAAGATTTTTTTTGCTCCTAGTCACATTTTTTCTTGAGGTTCCTTTTTTCTTTTTGTATCTGTTTTTTTAGTCTTCTCATTACATATCAAACCAACCATTTGTCTTCCTTAAACCCCTTTCCTTAGAATTCACCTTTTGCAATTTATTTTTACTTCAACCTGTAAACATTCTACAGCTTGGTTTAATATTTTCTAACTCCTGGTTAAAAAATCCTCGGGTACCTTATTCCCCTGAATTAAATCTTGCAGCTGCTAAAAAGTACATAGAAGCTTTATATGGTTATCTGATGTTCTTGAGGTGAGGCGCCTAGGATATTCTACTTACCGTTTCTATGAGTTCTCTCCCCCCAGATGTATCAGTAGATGTAGGGGTCAGTGGTCACTTCCTTCTAGCTTTAAAACCCTAAAATCCTCCATTACAAAAGAAAACCACAAGTAAATAAAAATATAATCTATAAGGCACCACTGATTGCCATATCTGAAGGTTTGCCTTGTGGGGCAATCTGTGCCAAAGTGATCATTTATACTGAGCAGTCCCATTGAGGCTAACAACTCTTGCAGAGCAATATCCTGGGGTGGAAATGTATTCTTTGGGATATTGGCTGAGATAATTTTGTAGAGGCGCAACATATCTTTATATAATAAATCACCATAATGGGGATCAAATTTATGAATGAAGTCCCTTACAGGCATCAGTGATGCATATTCTGTGCTTAATCTTACCAGATTTACCTTCATGAGCTGAAGCCAAATCCCATATTCATCCTTATTTCAAAGCCAAATGAACACATTAATAAAAATGATGTAGGTCATTTGCTTAGCATTTCGATGCAATTCAATCAAACACTGCAAAATCCATTTATTATTCACTTTTAATTGTGACACTTTTTTAGCCGCCTTAGTGGGTATTAATGTCATAAGTCCTCCTGACCGGGCATCCCTGCTCCAGCTTCTCTGCTTTTTGAGGATCAGGGTGTAGCCATCATTTGCAAATACTCTAATTAACTCCATGTTTAGCATCACAACACTGTCAATTTATGTGGGAAAAAGGGATGTGATGACATGTAAAACCCAGGGGGTTAATTACAAGGAGCTTGAGCTTTGACACATTGACAGCGCTGTCAGTACTCCATATTTGCAAGCTGATATATCTTGGAGGATGCATCACTTTTTGGAAGCCTGCGTCAAAAGGAACCTGTATCGGGACCACCTGCCTCACATGAGTATGAATATATGCAAAGAAGGCGTTCCATCCTAATTTCCACCTTAAAACAGATGCAAGGATATTAACGAGTTTTAAGAAAAGTGACGCATCGCCTTCTTGAGTTGTGCAGAGGTCCAATAGCGGCAATATTCCTGTGCCTGTGAAGGAAATGATGCTTGGACATTAGTATATAAAGAGAAGTTAGGAGAACAGTGTAGCAAGCACTACTACACCATGGAGGTACTAATTTTGCAGCTGGGAGGCCCAAGGACATGACCACCACCACCCAAGGCACCCACCCTTCCCCCACCATAACATAGTCAGTGCGGAAGGCAGTGAGTTTATCACCAGCAGACTACCCTAATTGATCTCAGGGAGAATGAGGTTATATCTTACTACCAGCTCAGAAGAAAGTCCATTGTCCAACTGCTACACCAGATAGCGCCAAGACTCCAGGGACGAACTCACAGGGCCACCATCATCTCTCCCTAAGAGAAGCTCATAAATGTCCTATACATTTTGACATCAAGCTCATTCCAGATCACAACAGACAGAGTGGCAGGATTCTCCCAACCATCTGTCTCGGCTTTTCTACCCTCTATCCTGGACGCCATTATCCATCTAACACCACAGTGCATCCTCTTCCTCAACACACAACAACTTCAGCTGGATATCAAGCACGGCTTCCATGCCATTGCTGTTTTCCCACATGTGTGCCATGGATGACACACATGTGCAACTGCTTCCCCCTGCACAACATCTCATCTCTACAAGACTAGGAAGCACACCTACTCCATCAATGTCCAGGCCATTGTAGACCATCGGGGGATGTTTACCAACGTGCTGGCCAAATACACAGGGAGTGTGCATGACCTCTGTGTATGAGGGGTGTGACTAATACATGCACTATTAATCATGCTACATGTGTCACGCAAACCCACAACTCACACATGTTAACACACTTAAAGTCATCGACATTGAATATTATCCAACCTGCACAAGGCACCACTGTGTACTCAGGATACCAATCTCAACATGGATCTCCCACAGCAATGAGAATAAATAGAAGGCATACACTTACACACTCCCCTCAACTTCTACTCCTACACATAAATGCGAATGGAAAATGCATTGTGGCTAGTCATGTAATACACAGCTCCTCATGAAAACATCAGTCTGTCCCACATGAACATGGCCTACATTACAATACATATGTGTGAAGCAAAGTTCATCATAATAACTATTATGGCCAAAAATATAGTGGAAGGATGACAACCAATAGCATAACAATCCAGGTGACATGTAAACCGCACCACATGTATGACCAATATCATATGACCAAGTATGTCTACCATGAATTGCTGTGCCAATGTCATGTAGGTCACCAAAGACATCTGTGCACTTCCATGGACTCATGCCTGTGGCAGTGTAAACCATGGCAGTCATGTGTCAACCTACCTAGGGAAGGTCAACTAGCCAATTATCAGATCTCCAATCTGTCACTTCACACATGTACACAGAGTGACCGTGACCATCTCCAAATAGCCATCACAGACAGTTACAGGGTCAACATGTAAGTCAGGATGTAGAAGTAGACTATGTCTCAACCCATGCTCAGCATTTACCAGTACACAGAATAATTGAGGAGACATGTGTACACCTTTGACCAAATCCATGAGTAACACATATTGTGAAAAACCACCATTTCAAATGCATATAACCATTTAACTGCACATTACACACATGGACCAGAATGTATCTGTAACAGTTACCCAAAGCATTAACAGTTGTCCTATCTTTTCCTATTTCAGCTTACCAAGGGTATGGTCTCCAGCCATGGCTCATGACCCCATATGCACACCCCCAGACCGAGCCGGAAAGGAACTACAACCAGGCACTCTGCAAGACCTGTCGGGCAAACCTTTGGTCGCCTCAAGGCCAGGTTCCGATGTCTCAACATTTCAGGACAGAGATTGCTGTACTCGCCCACAATGGTGTCTAAGCACATACTTGTCTGAGCCATCCTGCCCAATATATGTGTTTGGGAGAATGCCTTGTGGGATGGGGACCTGCAACAGCAGGACCCAATGGAGGAGGAGGGGGAGGAGGAGGCAGAGGAGGAGGAGACATCCAAAACTCAGTGGCTGGCAATAGGTGATGCACACACATTTTGCAACAGTACTTTAGCTGAATCGCATGTACAGTGATGATGCCATAACTACCATATAATGAATGTTCACCCGGCAAACATGTATGTATATAATCTTGGTCTTTGTGTTCATGTGACAGTCACAGTAGGCATCTACACTACCACTTCTCATCAACTAGAAGTAGGCCTCAAATGTTTACAATAATTCTGAGCAGCAAAAGTGATCCCTGGGAGTGTTTACCTTCATTGCAACAATATAAACACTGTCCCACACACAAAGGGCTAGTTGCATCAATCTGAACAAAGCATTTCCCATTTCACTAGTGAGGCATCAGTCAAAAATGACGCTTTTGAGTAGTAAAGCTGATGCTTGAGTTGGAAAGGTGACGCTTGAGTAGGAAATTTTACGCTCAAGTAGGGAAGGTGATCCTTCAGGAAACAAGATGCTTAAGCAGTAAAAGGTGACGCTTGAGTAGGAAAGGTTACACTTGAGTAGAAAAGTTGACGCTTGAGTGGGAAAGGTGATACGCAAGTAGGAAAGGTGACCCTTTAGGAAATGAGACGCTTGAGTAGTAAAGGTGACACTTGAGCTGGAAAGGTGACGCTTGAGTAGGAAAGGTGATGCTCAAGTATGAAAGGTGACCCTTTAGGAAACAAGACGCTTGACTTGTAAAGGTGACGCTTGAATAGGAAACACCCGATTTGGTAGGAAACATACCGCTTTCGTAGGAAAAGTGACGCTCCAGTAGGAAACATTCCCCTTTAGTAGCAAAAATGATGCTCAAGTAGGAAAGGTGTCACTTTAGTAGCAAAAGTGAGGCTCTTGTAGGAAAAGTGATGCTCTAGTAGGCAAAGTGATGCTCAAGGTAGAAAACATGAAGCATTCAATCAGGAAATGATTCAATGGCTTAGTCATGCTGCAAACCAGAAAGTTTGAAGTTCCTTTCACTTTCACTTACAGTACTTTTGTCTTTGCTGGCTGGTGGATGTATTTGGTGTGACCTTCAGTGATTTGGTGTGTGATTTGGTCTTGTTGGTGTCTCTGCTGTCCATGTTCTGTAAGTTTACTTTAGTTTGTGATGTTTTTGTATTTTGTTAAGTTTTGTCCACTGTATTGTAGAGTGTCGGTCCAATTAGGGGTTTGTCTTTTCATGGGAGGGGTAGTACTTGTTTTTGTTGGTTTTAGAGTGGATAGTGTGGGTTGGGAGATGTTGGGAAGGGCCAGATCAAAGAACCTCTCAGAGGAGGATTTTTGAGGGCTGCTGTGGTTACTAGTGCGGTACCTGCCACGCATGATCGGCAGTGGAAGTATGATGAGCCACATCTGCCCCACATGTGAGAGATGGGAGCGTTGGCAGAAGGCCCAATACCAAATGAGTGGGATCTTCAATGTCCAGCGAACCATCCACCAACTAAAGCACAGATGGGCCGATGTGTTCAGCCAGGAGGCTGATCACCTTGATCACCCAGGGATTGAAGTTGGTGGGGCTACTCGTAAGTTCCTATATGCCATGAGCTTGTAGGTGTGTGGTGTTTGGAGAGATCTTTTAAGGTGTTTTCGTTAGGAAGGCCCAGCCCAGTATAGCATGATGCCGGCTAACTCAGGTTAATGACACAGAACATGCAACCGGGGCCTGTTCACAGGGGCATGACAATAGCAAAAGCAGAACATGCAGAGCAGGGGATGTCCATAGGTGCAGTGGGACCCATCCGGCACTGTGCATGGAGTATTGTCATCCAACCTGCTAGGTAATTACTGAGTCCAAACTGTGGGGCCCACCCACCGTATATGTTGTAGGGGAGATGGTGTTTGTTTTACCTACATG
This sequence comes from Triturus cristatus, assembly GCF_964204655.1. Taxonomy (NCBI): domain Eukaryota; kingdom Metazoa; phylum Chordata; class Amphibia; order Caudata; family Salamandridae; genus Triturus; species Triturus cristatus. The sequence goes on from NC_140591.1 coordinate 628,493,904, forward strand.
ATGGCCACACATAAGTGTAAATAAAGAACAATGGTATTAATTCTTGTATGAGCCTGTACAGGCCTTGAATGATTATTGTTCATTCACAGCTCACTGGTCACATGTAAGGAGTGTGGCGAGGAACACAAATAAGCATGCATACTTCCTGATGTGTGTAGCATTGTAAAGAACATGTACTGACAATAGAAGGCCCTAGCATCATCATACTATGCAGAGTATGGTCGGTCATATTGGACTGCTCACATTGCCATCAAAGCCAGGCTTCCTTGCACCATGTAGCAAGCTAGGCTGGTCTTGTACCTTGTCTGCACTCTGTGCACCTGATACATGATGTGCCAGGTATTATCTTAATGCGTTGCAACATGACTTACATAGGATCAGCATTAGGGCAATCATTGCCTAACTTTACAAGTCCAATGTACAGACAATACCAGCCAATTGTGAATTCAATTTACTGTGCTTCATATGTACAGAGTGTACATGTTCAGCATTCACAGAGCAATGCATCGTCTTTTTGTCTTGTAGCTGGACCAAACCCATACATTCATGGCAAGGTGGTGACCTTTAGAGATCCCAATATGGCCAGTGAGTGGCAATTGATTGTTTCTGTGCTCTGTAAGGAGTGTGTGTGTTCCTGTAAATTGGCTGAAGTGATATGTGTAAGGGGTCTCATTCATCAGCAGAAATAAGCTTTACTTTACCTGGAGAATCACAACAGAAGTAGGACAAAGTTACATGTGCAAAAGACAGGGCCAAATTTATATGCGAAATAAATACCCATGTATGCAGGCCCACATGATGCTTGTGAATGTTGCGCAAGATATAGGGTGGATGTTCATGGGACATGCACCATCAACTGTCCCAAACCCAATTGATGATCATTAGTACAAATGTCCCTTAATAATATGGACATTATACTGAATATGTGAGAGAAATGTTGCATGGGATTGTCTGTGATTTTCCTGACACGGTATGTTTTCCCAAATCAAAATTAGCGCAGAACACAGGTGTGATTGGGGTGTAACACATATCCCAGGTAACACTACCAATTTTCAACAGCACATCTAATGCTGCTACGTGCAAAGTGAACAGCTTTTCTAAATTATTTGTCCTCCTATTGAGTGTTCACATCATACAATGCATATGCCTGCATACTACATTCCTTCACCCTACCAAAATTGGTACAGTCTAAACGTTTGAAGGCATGTCAGACACTAATTCCACTCAAATTTCAAATTGTTCTGGGGTCCATACATGTATCGTTTGTTCAGTGGCTAGCCAAAGTTCGACTCAAAAATACTGGGTTGACCAGGTGAGCAGACTTGGCATATCAAAACATGATTCCTTATTAGTATATATGCTGCAGATGTATTTGTGATGTGCCATAGTTCAAATATATAATTCATGTTAACAAAACCAGTGGTCAAGGTACATATCCCCATTTGTTGCAGAGAGTGTGTCAGTCCATTGTCTATATCAATGACTTACATGGGTTCACCACTTAGCCCTCATTTATCATGATATGTGTGAACTGTCATGCAGCATCATGGGTACCTGTGCATCCCTCAGAGTACTGCATATGGGTTACATGTTAGATGGGGTGACAGAGGAGCATTTGCCAAAATGGCATGGTGGTATAAAGAATGTTGTCATGAAACTCAATGTGCACATAGATTTTATAAGATGAACTTCAATCTGGCTGTCTGATGCACATTGCTAGTGGCACTGTATGGTCAGTTTTGTGTGGCTGGTCCACACAAGCTGTGATGATTCCTACCTCAGTGCAGGCTGAATAGGTATGAGTCAATGTGGGATATGTCACCAGTCCAAACATGCCAATGCTATTACCTTCATGACTCATGCCCTCATATACCTAATGTCATATAATAGACATGTTCCCATACCTGTGAGGGGTTTTGTGAGGAAGAATGCCATTTCACATTCCACCAACTGTTGTTGTTACCCATACTGCATACCTAGTATTTCTCACCAAAGAACGTATTTGGGCAATTACCTACAAGATACAGCACAATATAGTCAAACATCTGAGATCTACAGCATGCATGCACACACTCATCACATGGAGAAAGTGTGAGTTGATGTGCACCTAGGTAACAATCCATACAGAAATGTATGGACAGACTATTGGGTATGTAAAGGAGCACATGCTCGTGTTTTCTTTTCATTATATGAGCTATGTTAAAGTGTTTCAGGTATGTCCATATGTAATTCTTGGAGAAGTGTCTAACAGGTCTGTTGAATTGGAGGTAGCTAAGCACCCACTGTCTATGTTTCAGGTACCTGGAACAGAGTCAGTCTATGTTGCTATGTGTGTGGCCTTGTGTATATGCGACACAGTGAAGCGTTGCTGGGGCACAATACATGTACTTGCTACACATCACTCCATTCACATAGGTAGCCATACATTTTACCCTCTTGCATGTTGCATGACAATCTCAATGAAGTACTTAGATGAATCAAGTGTACTAATCCATATGTACACAAGATCATAGTTCAGAATATGTCTTCATATGAACATGGGTATATGTTTATGAGGCCAGACACTGCCATTTTCTGTACCTACAAGGCCAATACCTGAGTACTTTAGCATTGTAATTTTAGGGGAAGTACATGCTTCTCATGATGGTTGGTCATGATTTGTTCCATAGATGTAATTTTTTGACTAGACATGCTACTTGTGCTGCTAATAGTAATAAATGCATGTATTTGATGACAATATGAACAATTCATATTGGTCTGATACATATGTCCTTCCTCTCCAACAGACAACATGACCCCTGATCAGGAGAAATCCTATTGGACTCACCTGGAGAAGTACAGACACATATGGCACATTGCCAAGGCATTCAGGTGCATGAGGTACAATTTTGAAAAATCAAGGGCAGCAGGGACTTGGAAGTGCCACTTCAGGGACAGAAAGCAATTGACATTGCAATCACCAGTTTAGTATGTGTTATTAAAAAATAGGCAAAAAATAAAAACAAATATATATTTGTTTAGGTTTTAATGTTTAGGTAGTAACTGTATAGTACAGTTCATGTTTGTCTCATGTGCAAATGTGATCTAACGGGGTGGGGGTTGATGTTAACTTCTCTGTTGTGTTATATGTGTAGAGTATGAGAAGTGAAGGGTAGCGTTAAGTTAGGATAATGTAGGTAAGTTAGTATAGGTTTGTTTAGGCATAGTTTAGATAGGAATAGTTAGTGTTGGTTACAGATTTTAAGATTATAATGGTGTTAAATAAAAAATATTTTGCACTTTCACAACTGCTTACTTATTAACTGTGAGGCAGTTCTCACATCTGATTAGGTTGGGTTAAGCGTATGCTGTAGGCTTTCCTGCCGGTGTTTGTATACATGTGTTACTAGGTGGATCTAAGGAGTAGATCATGTCAAGTTTGCAATGGAGTCACTTAAGGTTTCTTCAAACATGATTGTCCACTGTAAGTGGCACTTTTGCTGTGAATGGACACACATCCCAAAACATGTATTAACCTACTGTTGCACTGTGTGTGTACATGATGCGGCATATTTTGTATGGATGAATAAGTCAAACCAATTGACTAATCTATGATGTGTTTGGTGCCACAGTGATGGCAGCCACTGACACATTCTCCCTAGCATCATTTTGTTGTGACCTCACTGTTGATTGCTGGCTAGTATGCATGGAAGTATCCCCCACCTGGGCAGAAAAGCCATTCAGTCTTACCATAGACTGATTGCAAATTGTAACACTTCATGCATGTGACCTTGGGTAACTACTTGCTAATTTAGCTTAACATAGGGATCACATAAACTATTTCACATGGCCAATTCAGATTTATCCCTGGACCAATTAAACACAATTTTCTTTAGATCTTAGGTAGTATCTTTAGAGTCAGCACATATTCACCATGGTCTACTTAGTCCAATCATGACCAAATATACAGCACACTAGTTGAGGTAAGTGCTTTTATTGACTCGTGAACCTAGGAGCATGGAGCAAGTGGCAATTCTTGGGACAACAACCCCAAGAAGTTTATGAGCCATTGGATGTCCATACAGAGTCCATGGGGATACATGTCATGGGACATGTGGAGTGGAGGAGCGTTCCAGTGAGGAGGAGGACCAAATTGGCATTAGGAAAAATAGGCCACATGGACAGCCCACAAATGGTTGAGATCAACAGGTGGGAAAGCAAAGGGGTACAGTACCAGTTTCAAATTACCCTGGCACGGCTGTGAGCACAGGTCAAAAGGGAAATTGGCCATGTGACACAGAAAAATACTACCGACCAGTTTTTCAGTGGAAAGAGGGGAAGTCTTCATCTTTGTCCTCTGATGTGTGTGGTGACTCCCATAAGGGGGATGTTTTTGCTGCCGGAGTCGACGGAGGCACACACACATCAGGGGCTGAAAATATGCATCCCCTGTTCCCAGCAGCATTTATCTGCATCAACAAGTAAGGCAGCACAGCATTAAGAAGGACCTGGTTTCTCAGCACAGAGACAACATTGTGATGTAAGGCACCCACTGTTGCTATGTAGGAGCCCTGCTTCCGCTCCATGGACTCCAGGATGTTGCGGATGACCCCCAGCTGATTGTCAACCTCACTGGTGCCACTTTGGCAGGGCAGTTGTTCATTCCTCTGCCTCATGAGGCCAGCAATGTTATCCAAGGAGTTGCAAGCCATGGAGCAGAGGGTATGTTCCTCTTATGGGGACTGAGGCACCTATTGGCTCACTCTAGTGTGCCCGTCGCAGTCTCCATCCCTGCCCACAACCCCCTCTACCAGATCCCGCTGGACTCCTACTGCACAACGTTGGAATTCAACTTGGTGTCCTCGGAGTCCAGGCCTGGGGTTGGGCTGGCTGGTGGTGTTTGCTGGGTGATAGGTGGATGTGGAGATGGTGAAACACTGACGCCCCTTCTTGTGACCGGTGCTGGTGTCTGAATGGAGATCAAGATTTTCTGGGGGGTGTCTTGGTCGAAGGTTGGCAGGCTGTCATAGTCAGCCGGATCTTCATCAGGGACTGGCAGCTAGCTGGTCAGCAGTTCTTGGCACATCTTCTGCAATGAATTAGATATATGTTATTGTTAATCTATGTTAGATGATGACATGAATTATCTAGTTGACATTCAGACTTCCTGGTAATACCCTGTCAGGTCAACATTTATGCTCAGGACATCTGGTCCTCATAGGTTTAGAGGGCAAGTTGCAGTGTTGTTGCCTTTTAGATGGCAGTATCTCTTTACTGTTCACACAACCACTGTGTGACAGGGCTGATCTGTTGTATCATGATACATGTTGCAAAACAGTTACACAGCACACTGGCCTTGCCATTCCTGCATGTGTGATATGAGGTGCAGTCCACCCCTGCCTTAGTGATTGGCTTTCTTTTTCATGATGCCTGTACTGATTGTGTATTGATGTCTTGACACCATCACTGAGCCCATGCACCTAGTCACCAGGGTGCCTGCATTCCCTGTGACTAGTACTCAGCCCACAACTCCTGTGAAGATGAAGTGGGTTAGCTCATGAATTATTTATGATTCTGCTGAGCCTTTCACACAGTACACTGCAAAACTCTGCCTTTTTGCCTAGAGAAAAAAGGAACTGGGTCAAAAAAGTGTGTTTCCCATGTTCATTCCCATATATTCTTTAGACGCGCCTGCAACCCGAACCGTTGAACGTAATTACACTAAATTCAGCAGTTAAGCTGATTTTGGTTCACAGATCATGCTTTCAGTTATTTGGTGTAAATCCGTTCAGTAGTTGTCCAAATGTATATATCTATGTTCGCAGATAATTCATGAATAATAAAAAGCCTGTGCAGAGAATTGCAGAGTGTGGCCTCCCTCACTTGTTTTGAAAAGGGCCCCAGCGGGCATTTTCTAAAAAAAAAGGGGGCGCACAAGCCCCTCTCCTGAGGCTCTATGAGACCCGGGGACCACCACCTCCCTGGGGCATATTATTATTAAAGGAGGGGGGCCGGGTGGGCCCCCCTCCATGGGCACAAATGAGCCCAGGGGACCACCACCTCCCTAAACAAAAAACATTAAACAATAAAGGGGGGCCACAGGGACACCTCTGTGACCCTGGCATCACCACCCCCTCGGAGCTAATTTGACTATAGTGTGGGGGTTGCATTGATCTCCCTCACCCCTGAGAAATCCACCTCCCCAGGGCCTAAAATAGATTTTGAAGTGGGAGGGGGCAGTGCACCCCCCTCACGAGCCATACACAGCCCCTGAGACCACCACCTCTCCAGCGCAGGCCAAGAACAACAAAGGAAGGAGCCCACACAGCCTCCCTCTTGGAGCCAGATATGGCCCCTGGAGACTGCCACTCCCCAGGGCTGGCTCCTGCTATGTCCTGGGGTGCCTATCCCTGGGACATAGCTGTTTGCTTTGACTTGGTGGGATCTGACAGCTCCCGCCAATGCAAAGCAAACACTCCTGTTCCAGTGGCATAAGCTGTCAAAGTGCTACCGCCTGCTCGAAGTGGAAGTTTTATCTCTTTCCCTGCCTGCAGACATGCAAGCAGGGAAAGAGATGACACTATTGCTCTTGCACACAGGATGCTGAAATTCCAAAAGCTTTCTGTGTGCAATAGCAATGTCGGGTGCAGAAACAGCTGGTGAGCTGGCTGGGACCGAGGGAGCCTTCAGGCTCCCCATGGTCTTATTGCACACTGGGTGCCTTGGGTAGGCTCTAGGGCACAAATTGTGGGGCGCTGGAGGCTGGGATCCCATGGCTAAAATTAGCCTGGGAGGGGGGGCTGCATGCCCCCTCCCCTAATCAGTTAAGGCTGGGAGTTGTGGTCCTCAAAGCTGAAATTGGCCTGAGAGAGAGACAGCGTGGCCCCCCTCCTCCATTCAGTTAAGGTGGGCCCTGGGTGTGGGATCCCTGGAGCTGAAATCACCCTGGGGAAGGGGGAACATGCAGCCCCCAACCCCATTCAAATGTGACCTGGCCACTCACACACCCACTCAAAGAACCACTTACCCACTCAGAGACCCACATAGACACTCACACACCCACTCGCAGACCCATTCAGAGACTCATGTGCTCACACACAGTCTACTCAGAGACTCACACACCCACTCAGACACCCAAAACCTCACTCACAGACATACTCAGAGACTCATGCACCCTTTCACAGACTCACTCAGAGACTCATACACCAACTCACAGATCCACTCAGACACTCATGCACCCACTCACAGTCCCACTTAGACACTCATGCATCTACTCACAGACCCACTCAGACTCATGCACTCACTCACAGACCCACTGAGAAACTCATGCACTCACTCACAGACCCACTCAGAGACCCATGCACCCACTGACTCACACCCTCATGGAGGCACTCACAAACCCACTAAGACACTCTCATACCCACTCACAGACCCACTCAATCATTCACTCAGACACTCATGCACCCACTCAGACACTCACACACCCACTTGCAGACCCACTTTGATACTTACACACCTAGTCACACACCCAGTGAGACACTTATGCAGCCACTACCAGGCCCACTCAGATACTCACAAATCCACTCACACACTCACTGAGACACTCATGCACTCGCTCAAACAATCACTCTCTATGGTTACATGTTACAGTTAGGAAATAACATTGAAAAGCCTTAGAAATTCACTCACAAAAACATATGTTACAGGAACTTGAAAGTTGGGAATTAGAATTTTTTAAAACCTTAGAAATTTACTAAAAAAACAAAGGTTACAGGGTCTTTATAGTTAGGCTCAGATTTAACTCATGCAAAAGCAGTGAATTCAGTAGTTATAGTTACCTGGGCTAACCATAACTTAGATCTCCACAAAGTACTGCTTATGACCTCACATTTTACAACTCTCATGACATGGTCAGTGACATCACTGACGACTTCTCAAATTACATGACTGACTCACAGATTGCATACAACAGTTACTGTACACAGGGATACAACTCCCCTAATAGTCACAAGATCTCTTTAATGTGATTTTACCGCATGCCAAAAATGTATCCCTTTGCATTCGGGTTCCGGTTAAATGCCTTTTAGTCAAACTAGTACACCTGAAAAGAAACTAAAGCATAAACCATATATACAGATGCACAGAGTATGATATTGTGTTGATTTTCATTGTTGAGAGATGGGAGGGGAATTATGCCTCACTCTTGTGAGTCATGGCCCCTCCCAGTGCTCAATGACTGTAATGAATATCATATTACACTCTGCACATCTCTGTACATATGTACATAGAGGTTTACCTTCTCAAAAACATAAGGTTAAAGATATGCCTTTACTTTTCTACTCCATAATTGAAGAACAGAAGACCAGGAAGAGCACATATTATTTCACATTGAACACATTACATTCAACTGCATGCACATGAGCGCTCAAAAGAAATGAATTTTATTGCCAATTAGATTAATTGGAGAAAGGTGTGTGTTGGAAAAGAGTTCAACAGATGGTAAAGTATTACCTTGCCAGAGATAACTGCACTGCATTTGTTAAATTAATGAAGAGAATCATTCTGATGCACAAAGTGAAGTAGTAACTGACAAATTGTAATGAATTGATGTCTTTGGAAATATCCAGAGGACATTTAAAGGGCACTGGTATAGTGCTTCTTACAATAGAAAATGACACAATTTTACCCTATTACAATTAAAGATTAAAAGTAATGGCACAAGGAAATAGAACATTAAATGAAGAAGCAAATAATGTGACACAGTACATGAAATGTTGTTTGTTCCCTATGCTGTATTGTTATAGGGTACATCAGTGGAAAATCTAAAGTGGTAAACTTGACTCCATATATGTGAGGGATTGGTGAGAAATATTAATTCAGCATTGTAGCATATATGTCACAAAAACATAGATATATGCAGTCACAGCAGTTTTTAAGCCATGTGCAGCAATTTCAGGCCATTGATTGGCATTTCATAAGCTATCATGAGCATTTCCATATTCATATAGAAGTCTTGTACAAATCTTTAGGTGATTTAAAGACCAAGGAGGAATAGCGTGCTTGCCTCTTATGAAGAGGTGTCAACCATAATGTCTCACCCTTTATCATGCCTGAGAAGGAGTGAAGAGTAGTAGCAGGCACTATCGGTGCTCACTGCCCAGGAAAAGCCACTGGTTATTTCACCAAGATGAAACAGTGAAAGAAGGGCTTGCGAGGAGGGCCCAGGGACTTCCTTAACTTGAAAAGGACCAGGGTAAGGCCTGCCAATTCATAGTTAAATGTAAAAGGAGACCTGGGGAAGAAAAATATTTTGTTCTGTAGGCCCTCTGTAGCCAACTTGGTACCAGCCCAATGTTAGGGGGGGGGGCTTGTTGCAAAGCCAAGTTTATCTGAAGAGTAGGTGACTGCTCATTTGGATAACAAAACCAGGGCTGGCACACAAGCTCCTTTAAGGTGCAGAAAGATTCTGCCAGTTTGGATTTGCCTCTGAATAGTGCACTGTGGAATAGTTTACATTAAGGAAAACAGGATGTGATGCACAAGTAGGAAAGGTTGTCCCTGGAAACTTTTTTCTCATTGGTTTGGTTTGAGAGTGTATAGAAGCCACCCACACTCACTGGCTAGTGACACCTACAAAGCTGACACCTCACCCACAGCACAACCGAACACTCTCTGGACCTGTGGAAGAACAGAAAAAGACTGGAGATGTTGTTGAAAACCTATATGAAGACCTGAAGGGCTGGACCTGCTCTCACTAGTACCCAGGACTAAGAAGTCAAGTCAAGGCTCAGTTGGCTGACCTCATGTGTGGCTGCAGGGGCACAGTAAGCTGCCAGAGACATCTTTCCTTCAGTATCCAGCTGACAAATAGCAGATGAAAATGAACTGGTCCCTGCTAGTTACCTCTACTAGAGTGAGTGCAGATGCCTAAGTCCTGTCCTGAAAGTCCTGGGAGTCTTTGAATTGATCAAAATGAGCCAAAAACTCTAAAAAGTTGGAACTTCGGACATTTTTGGACTTCCCATAAATCTTTAGAAATCCATATCTTCAGTTCCCCTTATTGGATTTTTGTCTCCTTGTTTTTTATTTTACTTATTAAAATTATCCTTTTGTTACTAAATTGGTTTGGGGATTTTTTGGGGGGGGATTGTTTAACTCGTTAGTCACTGCTAAATACTTTGCACATTTTCCGATGTTATGTCCTTCTGCTCTGTGTTATAAAAACAAGGGTGTCGAGCCCATGTTTAAATTATTGAAACAGCGGTTTAGGTTGAGAATTTGGTGGACCTATTCATTGTGGTGTACTATCATCCACCCAAATTAGTAATGCACTTTCTTACAATTGTTGTTCAGTTACTCTTACACATGTTGGCAATGCTACGTTTGTTTGCTACTGGTGGCGGTCAAGCTCCGGTGAGAAGTTTTGATACCTTTTTCTAAGGTTTTGAAGAAGGTGTCAGTACCTTACTCCAGCTTGCATGACAACATATATTATCCCTGTTGGAAATCTGTTAGACCTGTCAGCCCTAGGGTGGTCTTTTCCTAAACTGTTTTCCTTACTCCTCCTGTTCTTGCTGAATTCATTTTGTTAGCCTAAGGCCTCTCCTTTTTGCACAAGAGTCAGAATTACGAGTTGAGTGGTATTTACTGTAGCTCATAATTACCAGGGTCATAAAAAATGTCACTCATTAAATTTTGGCACGTCAAACATTACCAAACTTTAACTAGGGGAGAAAATGTATTGTATTTACAGTACCATGCATATTATGGTGCGTTAAGCACCAAACTCAACATGTTAATGTCTAGAAAATCATAATAGGTTCTATTTACAGCATTTGATGAATATCGTACCCCAGGGTATTGTTATTTATCTGATGGGTTACTTTATTTATCTGATGTGACAATAAAAGTCCTAGATTCCGAAAAACCTGGAAACAGGGCTTACATGATTTTTCAAAAACATGGCATCCTTTACACCAGAAGTGAGGCTAGGTATCTCAATGGTCTCAAAAACAATGTTTTGTCAGGTTTTCATTATATAGCTGGCAGTTCAAAATTTTCTTATAAAAAATAGAGGGTTAACCTCACAATAGTGCTAGTTTGTTATTCAATTCAATTTCTTAACTGCTGCTTTCAAATATTTTGAAAATCATGCTGACAATTGGCTGTATTCTGCCTTTAAGCAGGACTCTACAGCTTCCGAGGAAGATCAAATGTTAAAAAGCCTAACTATTGGGTGCAACCAAAACTTCCTCAAATCTTGAAGTTGTATGCATTATTTCCAGGGCTGCGCTGCATAGTCTACAAAGTTGGTCAGTGGTGCGACTCAATCTCCCATACCAGTAGGCTTTGAAGGAAATAAGGGCATATCTCAGCCAAATGAGTTGCTGTTTCTGTTCTAGTGCCAATGGTCGCTTAAGGTAACTTGGTACATTTCAGTGGATCATACAGTTTAACCTCCAGTTTCCCATGATATTTATTATCCAGGTGCTCCATCTCTAAGCCGCCAGATGTTCTTTTGGCTTGCTTCAACACTCCTAATTTCGCAAAGAGTTATTAAAATACCTTTTCCACTGCAACATCTCCTTCATTATGGCCTGTCACAAGAAATATTATAATGACCCCAGGATAACAGTCTCCACCTCCACTGAGCTGTATCAAAAGTTTTCAGTTTAATATTTTTTTTTCCTTCAGAGACATACAGCTCCCACTAGAGTTTACTGCCCGCAAGCTGCACCAAGGTCTCCAGCCGACCGGGTCAGGTTGCATGGTGGGTGCCCCTGTCACTATGTGATCTGCCACTGTTATGCTACTCCCCTGGGACTCTCTAGTTACCTCCACAGCTAGCTCAATCCTAATCGAGGAGCAGTAGATGCTGAAGAACAAGGTGCATTCACGAGCCCAACACAAGACTCCCCCAGGCCCAGTTGCTGCACAAGCATCCTGGCCACTTTTGTAGGTTCGGTATTGCCTCTTGGACCGTGCACGGGACAAAGTCTCGGATCCATGCTAGTCCGCACTGGTGTGCACTGATCCATCATATGAAGCTCTAATGCTTTCTAAATAAACAAACCAGGTCCGTAATAAAAACATATACAAAAAGTGATCAAAGATAAAATCCTATTCAAACATTGTTGTCACAAACCCATGTTGATTATCCAAGAAGAAAAAAGTAGGTGGTACCCACTAGTAAGGCATCACACCCTCTCTAGCAATGATGGGAATCACTGTGTCATGAGTCCCCTAATTATCTTCTGTGCAGTAAAAGAAAACAAAAAAAATTGCATTAAAGACAAAAACTAATTTGATGCAGACAGTAAAGCAAAATCAACCAAAAACTCAAATATTCACCTAAATGGATATTCATATCTTCTTCTGTATTGCAGCCTAAGTGATCTTTAGTTTCCAAATCAATAATGTGTTTGATTTCCTTTCTCCTGAGTTGCAATGTCCTATTCGAAACTCTGCTGTTATGTGGGATCTATTAAATGGCATAATATACAAGCAGATTTCGATCTACACAGAGTGCTACACTAAAATGTCCAGCAATGGGGTCGTGTCTGTCACTATTGTTTATAGCTCTCATGTGTATCATAACCCTTCTTTCTCCATAATGTATTGTGCGGCCTATATATGTTTTGTTACATGGACAGAGTGACAGGTAGATAACAAATTTAGAACTGAGGGTTATGAATTGGGTTATCTCTTTGTAGCCCTTATCATATGGGACGTCATGCCTCTTGACACTGATACTGTTCCTGCATGCTTTATATTTACCACATGGGTAGAAGCTCTTGAGGTCTGGGGACTGTCTCACTGGTTGGCTAGAGATATTACTATGCACTAGAACGTATTTCAACAATCAGTTCTTTCTGCATGCAATACTGGGTATGTTTCAAAGTGTTCTTCCTGGTGTATGGTCAATTCTAAAGATATTCGAATCACTTTGTCAAGTCCAAATTTATTGAATAAGACCACAACACGGATCAACAATATAAAATAGTGTTACTACAATCATGGTATGAGTTTAATAATACATATGCTTAAATATTTAAAACAGTTTCAAGAAGGATTCAAAAAATTTAAATACAATATAACATGCATATTCATTTTAAAATTAATCATTGTATCTGTATTTGTAATTCTAAAGTTAAAATATAAAGAAATAACATATCTACAAAATGCTACTGAAACTGAAGGGAAAATATCAAGTTCATGTCTTAAATCTTGAATCCCTTTCTGTGACAAATCACACAAACCTGTAGAATTATACCAGCCACTCTTGTAGGCATGAAGTAGTAATGCCCCTAACCTGAGTAACAGCATAGCCAGCCTAATACGGTGATCTAAGTCGAGGGATAAATTCTTTTGCAGATGTGTATCATCTAGAATAACCAACAATGACATATATAACTTTAAGTTCACACAATGACTAAAGTTACTAAAGTGACCTAATCTTGTAATAAATAGAGTTTTTTAAAACAGCTTAATTTTTGCAGGGGTCCAAGTGGAGAAATAGTTCATTTTACATTCCAATATACTTAAAACCAGTTTTAAGTTTTCAATAAAAGGTATTTGTTTGTGTTACAAGGGTTTCCTGGCTCAGAATATCTTTGAGAGTACCTTCTGTTGCATGACATAAACTGTATGCCCAGCGCCCTACATCGCATACTATTCAAGTCAGATAAAATGTTACCACCTTATGTACATGGATTCTTTGTGAATTGTTTGTCTTTTTCTATTTTTAGCGTCAGATGAGAAGCTGAAATGCAGAATGTGGATCCGGGTGAGGGAACGCCGGAAAGACTGACAGGAGCAGGGTGAAGGTCCCCGGGGCATTGGACAAACACCAGAGAGTCAGGAAACGGAACCCGACGAGGAATACTTTGAAGTCTATCCAGATCAAAGTGAAGGTCCCTGCGGTGCCGGACAAAAAGTGGAGAAGCAAGGAGTGGAGCCCGACGAGGGAACTTTGACAAGCACCCAACTAACCTGGGGGCATATTATCAAGCCCTGCGATAAAATTATCGCCGCGTTAGCGGCAGAAAACTGCTGCTGAAACGGCGATAATGGGCTTGATAATGTGCTCTATGGAATTCCAATTGAAGCCCATGTTAGATATGAAGGACATCTAACCTGAGCTTCAATTGGAATTCCATAGAGCATATTATCAAGCCCATTATCGCCGTTTTAGCGGCAGTTTTCTGCCGCTAAAGCTGCGATAATTGTATCGCCTGGCTTGATAATATGCCCCTTAGACGGAAATCAGGTAAGTAAATGGAGGGGCAGCACGATAGACCTGCACACATCGACTGGAACGCAAAGCACTCTTCTGCCCTGTTCCTTCCTTGCTCCGCCCTATGCACACACATGATCGGGGAAGGAGCAGGCCCAACAACTATGACTTATGCCCCGGTCATGCACTGCTTATGACCTCACATTGTCGCATTTTAATCACTCCTCCTATGGGGATGCGTTAAATGGTATAATAACCTCAAATGATTTGTCTTTTTCAAATTACTGCATCATTGCTACTCTTGTACAGTGCCCGACTTTTGTGGGGGGCATGCTAGTGTTGTTGATTTTATGTTAATATCTAGTAGCTGTTTGCTGAAGCGTGCTCTTTTGTGAGTGCCAGCATTTTTGGAATACCAATTCAACATTAATCTTCCACAGAACAAAGGCATGTTGCACTCGGAAAGACCAATTTTATCAAAATGTGTTACTCCAAAACTCAGGGGCAAAGAAAGACATCAAAGCGATGCAACCCTCAAGGAGTCCCTATTTCCTGTCCATTTATATACCCGACTCAATGCTGTGTTATGGTGCATTTTGGGAGATGTGGTGCACTGAGTTTATAAATAGAACAAAGCAAAATTCACATACACACTACAATGTCCATTTTCATCGAGGCACACAATGTCTCCTGCATCAAAAATATACGCAGCAAAGGTACATTGTTCGATCCATTACAGGATTCCAAATCATCTTGTTGTCAATACATCATTATTGCCACCGTGGTCTTCTATCGCCTGCCACACATTAAGAACCTTTTGCTGTCCGTTGTCGGATTTGCAATCATTCAGTTCACAGTTATGATTGCCTGAGTGGCCATCTCTCAGTTGCTGGACGTTGATAACCATTTGCTCCTCGTCCCTTTTGGGAAATGTAGTGCACTAATACCGAAGAAAATATAAGCATACTCCTTGTAATCTCAAATATTGCGCAGGGCCAGCACATATCTTGATCAAAGCTATAATCATTATAAGGATGCCAATTCTGAATACAGCTGATAGCATAAGATAATGCTTCCTGATTTGCGAACTGTAAAATGGAGTGTAAATATGATGCGGGCAGTTCCTGGCTATGTGCTATTACTACGCAGTATTTGCAATTGCAAAGATTATGCTTTTTTAAATAAATTTATATAGGCCGAGAGAGAGAGAAATATGAAATAGATAGATAGATAGATAGATAGATAGATAGATAGATAGATAGATAGATAGATAGATAGATAGATAGATAGAACAGACAGGCAGACAGATAGACGTTACCATTGTTGAGTGTAGGAAGGGGTCATGGGTCCCAAATACAAATGTGACCAATGTGACAAATTTATGAAGAAGATAAAGTGCTGTAAGAAGAGATTACTTGACTACAAGCAGCAAGAAAAGAAGACAGTGTGCTTACAATCAAGTATGTTCTAGGGCCTATGCTCTCCATTGTTCCTGTTTGTCACTGATTGCCCGCCTCCCTAGGTCCATTAGGAAATGAAGCCTCTTGTATTTTACTTGGCTGCTTTTTATTAAAGTGCAAGGATAGAATTGTAATAAGACCCTTTGGCCTTGCCATATTTCTTTTTCACTTGGTGCCTTTTATGAGAAGAAACAAAAAGAGACATTGTCCTTTTAATTGTCTGGTGGCAGCAGGGAAGCAGATGAGAGAGAGAAACCTTGCACCACCTTCTGCTTGCTCACATCTGCTCGATGTTAAACAATAGGGGAGGTATTAAAGTGCTTTGTTCTATTTTTGGGAAACATGTTACCTTGCTGGTTCTTAAATTGAGCTCTTTGACAGCACAGTAGATTCATGTGTCAAAGATGCCAGTTTAGCTTAGCTTTTTCTCCTGAACAGCCAAAAACATTACAAATGCAGGACTGATTGTCTTGCCACTGGAAACAGGCTTTTCAGAAATATGTCAGAAAAATGTTTTTTTTTTTACCACAGAAGCTAAATAATTTGAAGCTCTGAACCAGCGTGTCAACATGCAGAGGAGTAGCTGAATTAAAAGCAGTATAATTATATGGCTTTGCATGGTTAGGCAGCAGGAATTTTCAATGCGCGCGCGTGATTCATAGCGCAGAGTGAAAGACTTACAATGCAGGGATTATAATTAAGGGACATTGTGTATGTGGCTGTGAATGACAAGCTTTAGAGAGATAGCAACAATAACAGCATGTGCTACTTACAGAAAAAGGCATTTACATGGACTGCTATAATTAAGCTGTTACTACTTGATGAACTTCCAGAGTTGCCAAGTAATTAATGTACAGGCAGCACTTTCCTCCACTGCATCCTCCATTTTAATCTTTTTCCATCAAGGTATCAGCAAGCGTGGACTGCTAAACAAAGACGTCACAGGGGATATGCGCGTGGCGCGTGCTGATTGCATAGAAGCTGTTCTGCAAAGCGATTAACTCTTGCATTCAGTATGGAAGCGATGCTGGCACTACCGTAGTTGAATTTAGAATGGTGTTAACATATACATCATTTAAGATAGTGGCTTACTGTATGTAATCATTTGGCAGATTGGTTTATGAGTTAACACAGCTAAAGTAACAATAAACATAAGGAAGAATATATGCTGTTATGATGTGTTTGAATTACATAACCCTCCCTGTGCACTGACACAATTTCTCTAATGGCAAGCGGTTTCTAACATTTTGAAGTAATTACTTCCTACTGCTGTAGTTATATAGGTGTAACTGCAAATAAACAGTAGGCCTGCGTTTTGTATCAAATTGGTTATGCAGCGCATATGTATGTCACATGCCGAGGCACATGACAGAACTCTAGAGGGCCGACAATTGCCAGGAAAATGCTATCAATAACTGCATAGATGGTGGCATATAAAACCAGAAAGACTCTGATGCATAGGCGGTGTTGTAGCGTAAACGTGTTGGGCCTTCTAAATTATTTAAATACATCTTGTTACTTAAACCACAAAATAATCTCAGCTACCATACTACACCTCCCAGGTCCTCTTATGGATCTTGTTCTGTGCTGAAAGGGATTAGGATACTTAGGGGATGAACAATTATCACATGAGGACCAGGAATAAGATAATTGTTAACATTCATTTATTACTGATGAAATTTCCCAGCAAAATCTACAGTCAGATCAGTTACTTTTAAAAGCAGATTAATTAGCCATAACAAATATGAAATAGAATCAGCAGAGTATTTTATCTCAAATTCTTTTTTTATACATTTTCAAATGATTAGCATACAAATCTAATTTTAAGAATTTGAACAGATTTAATAAGCATTAGCAACTTGTGAATTTCAATTTGAAGGGAGCTATCTTCCTCAGCTGAGGGAGATTTTATCCTAAGGAAGTGGGTTTTATATGAAATCAATTATCTCTCATGCAAACTCTAAGTTCAGTAAATCGCTGAATGACCAGTTCCAGTTCATGGACTGGACCATCTGCCCTGTCTGTACTGCTGCATCAATGCCACATCTGTTTGTCAAAAACCTTCCATCAGGAAAGATTTCACTATGCAAGCCTACCAGCCAGCAGCAAATGCAGTATTTAGTCGTAGTTCGAATTGTTTCTGGAAGTCCAAATCATCAGTCTCTGTACTGCAAGATGGATAGAGGTAGATGGACAACATAGAAGCCACCCCTGTCCAGAGTTGAGACAGTCACACTCCATCGATTTCTGGTTTACACCCCTTGACATCACCTAATTTGTCGGACCAGTCTGTCCCATTAGTCAGTTTCGATAGGATGGCATGAAGCAGAAGATAAAAGTATACAAATCCGGAAGAATTAAATAATCCATTACTTTGCATTTTCATTAGGACCACTGTACTTTAGTCATATGATTGGTTGTGTCATTTAGGAAGTAAGCAAGTTCATGTTCTCATCCTTCGGCAATTCTTTCCCAAGCATGTGCTCTAGGAAGTAACAATCTTGTTGCAAGTCCAGTCATGTAAGCTACAAACGGGAAAGGAATTATTGAGTGATAGAGCACAAGCAGAAACTTTACAAAAGGTTCCCATAGGATTCAGAATATTCAGTTAATAAGTTCACTCTTGGAAAGAAAAGCAAGTTTTGAGGCCTTTATGAAACAGGGCTTGTGCACGATGAATTTGCGCTAAAATATGAATCTCACATTATTTAATACAATGCATTAGTTCTTCAACTAGGCAGATTAATGATTTTCAATTACATCATGTAAGTATAAGGTACCCCTAAACACATTTTTTTAGCACTTCATTATTATTTTGCATATCATTTGGAAGTCTCTTTACATGTTATAGATTAGAACATCATTCAGGATTTGAAAGACACGTTTAAAGTAAGCCTTTGCATAGCACAAATTATTATAGCGTCTTTTTTATCTCATCAAAGTCAGTGCTCCTATTTCACATTCTAATGTAAATGACCATTTTCATAACACATAAAATGACTTTGGGGCCAATTATGATGTTGGGCGGAAAGCCTCCTCCTGACAGTCAGAATCTCCTAGACCGTGTCAAAAAACCCTTCCGACCGACTTGGTCGGTTTACAATCCGACTGACGAATTATCTTCGCAGTCGGATTGTAACCCGCATGGTATTTATGAATCGGTTCCGGCCATCTCTCAGAGAAATAATGTCGGTCGGACCTTCATCGTACAGCTCTATGGACTGCATTTCCGACAGAGCGATTACGATGTTGGTTTCCAACAGCCTTCTGGAGTCAGCCTGCCTGACATGAAAAGGCTGTTGGGAAGTGACTTTTGGGGCCCCTAGCAGGCCCCCTTCATCCTGAAGCCTCTGGTTGGGGGCTGTGGGGGTACCTAAGGGACCTCCCTGTAAAACCCTGCACTGTGTGGCATGCACCATGGGGTGCCTGCGACAGGGTTAAGAATTTTCCACGGACCCCCCGTTTCCCCAAAGGGTCCAGTATTGTAGGGCGGAACACAGGCTCCCGTAGGAGTCAATGGGAATCCGACCGAACAGTGTTTGGTAACATCGTAATAGGTCAGGCGGAACCGCCAACCACGAGTCAGTCAGTCCGAGTCAGGAGGAGGAAACTCCGACCGATATCGTAATGAGGCCCTTAATCCTTATATTTAAATTTCTATATTATCGTTTGTTTACTGAGTTCATCTATGTATAAAGAAAACATATGTCAATATAATTTGTTAAGATTCACATCAGCTTATTGACTGTTATCAGAAAAATATGTCTAACATTCTGCATGCTTTTACAATGTAGTATCTAAATAAAACATAATTTGTGTGTTTTTCTTAAACTTGGTAACCTAACACACATTTGCCATTATTTTAAGTTAATGTCACAAATCATTTTTCCAGGGTTAATTCACAGTAATAGATGGGAGAAAACATCTATATTGTATCAGTGGTAATGCTCTAATGTTACTGCTCAGGGGGTGGGTTTTGGGAGGGGAGTGGTGGTGAGGGTTGTTACCGACCATGTTGGTCATCAGTTTTGACAAAGGCTGTAGGCATTCTGTGAAACCTTAATATAAACTATTGAATCATAAAAAATAGGTGTTTTTTAAAAGGAAGTGGCTATTTATCTGTCCGAAAAACAAATAATGCATAATCTCAGCCCTTTTACCCAGCAGCCGGCCAAATAGTACATAATCTCTGTTGTTTATCCAGCGGTCTACTAAGTATCTGAAATTTCAAATGAAAAGTGTATTCATCTGCATGATAAATAGTTGAGAATGTGTACTATTTGACTGGAGGCCAGGTAAGTATTTGAAAGAGGTCTTTATTTAGCCAGACATTAAGAAAAGAGGTATGTATGTAAATGTATGTTTTTTTTTTTTATATAGCGCTGATCACCACTACAGGTATCTCAGCGCTGTATTCATACCGCTGAAGGAACCCTTCCTGGCTTTCCATGTGAGGTGTCCACTCCTGGGCACCCCCATGGTGAAGGCCAGGCATCCCTGCGCTGTTGTGGAGATTAAGCAAGCTATTGCCCAGAGCTGCAGCGTGGGACCCATGATTAGAATAGGCACTGAGGCGAGAATATCCAGTCTGCGGAATTAATAGCCCAAGACCCTGCCGCGACGGGAATCGAACCCTGGTCCCGGACCAGTGCTCTGCTTCGAGGTCTGCCGCTCTAACCATTGAGCCACACTTCTCCAGGTCTCTACGCAATGGCAGCATGGTGGCCATTATGCAATGGATGTGCAGGAAAGCATTTGAAAGTGAATGCTTATACAAAATACAAAAGGAAGTGCACAGGTAAGTGCAAGAATTAAGATGAGTTGTTTACAGATAGAAAAAAGTAAAATCATTTTTGAATAAAACCAAATATGTTAATGTTATATTAAAATAAGGAATTTAATAATTAAACCTCTGTTTCAGTAGTTTCGGATGGTGGCACACATATAAGTTGTGCTGCAGTCTAGGAGGCATTGTCTGTCTGAAAGTTATAAGGAGTATGCTTTTAAAGCATGTTACATAAATGATTTCTTCTCTAATGAGAATACATTGGCTTTGTTTAATGTTCTTGATCTTCATTTAGATGACTGTCGAGGACTAGGCTCATTTTGGGTTTGCTATAGAAGGCCCTGTGCTAGTTACAGGCTTTTTTTTAAAGGGGATTGTGCTTGGTTAGCATTTCAGAGCTGTCAACACAGCAGCATTCTACATACAGCAGCAAACAAAGAATGTAGAGAAATAGGTGGTACCTGGCTACAAAGGGAGGAGCACTTACAGTAGGCAATTGGTTCTTGGGGGCAAAGTGCCTTGGGACACTTGCAGGACCAGAGCACACTAGAGCTACAGTACCACTTGGAATATAAAGGATCAGGAAGTCCAGGCCAAGTGGAACCCAGATCAGTCTCAGGGGGACCATAAACCAGGGTGACAAGGACTATATAAACAAAGGTGATATGCAACATGAGAACTAGGATGATCAGTGCCACAAAGATAAGAAAGACCAGACCGAGGAAGACGATTAGGTGACAGTGGGGACCAGGGTAAGGATGACAATACAAAATCTATAAAAAGTAAACTGGGTGACCTGGAGAACTAGTAAAACTAGGATCAGGCAGGAGAACCATGAGTCTGGGAGGGCTACTGAAACCAAGGCAAAAAGAACTAGCAACGAAAGACCTGATATAAGAGGACCAGACAAAGGAGTACCAGAACTAAGACCAAGACTACAGACTACATAGACAAGGGAAGCAGGAGCAAAAGGATTAGGAACAGGCAAACCAGGAGGTTAGCTCCACCAGGGGAGCAAGACCAGGAGATCTGAGGAACCAGAATTAGGGGGAAGAGCATAAACATATCCAGAACCGAGAGCCTATGAAACAGGGGACCCAGGATCCAGAGGACCAGTGGCAAAAGTACATGGGAATGATGACCAGAAAGACAAGGACCAGGAAGTTCAGGGCCAGGTTGTTCTACGGCAAAATCCTGAAGTCCTGGACTATGAGAACTAGGAGAGGCCAGAAAAGTCTGTGGTGGGCCAGGACAAGTTAATGCAGATCAATGCGGACAAGGAGCACGAGGACTAGGGCAATTTGTATCAGGACTTGATTGAGGACTTTGAAGCTCAGAACCAGGAGGGCACTGGCTATTAAGACCAGCAGACTAGTATAAGCAGGAGAGGACTAAGAAGGCCTGGGGAACATGGACCAAGGGCACCCAGAAAACCAGAGCAAGGATGACAAGATATACCAAAGGAACATAACCAGGAGGACCAGAAACAAATGCTGAGATAACTATTAAGAGCAAAAGCTAGGGATAAGGGATCAAATTCCCAAGTGAGGAAGAGCAATCATTTCAGGCAGCAGGACAAGGGAGAGGAGGATCAGAAGTAAGAAGGCCAACCAGAGTTAGAAAGACCAAGGGGACACAACAGTGGTGGCCATAACCCCAAGGACCACCATTACTTGTCTTAGGAGTAGCTGAACAAGAAACAACTGGATAAAGAGTGTCTGTGCCAGTGAGTGCACTACCAGTAGCACCCAGAGGACAAGGAACAGATTCAAGAGGACTATGACAACCCACACCAGGAGAGCAAAGACCAAGAAGGCCAGGACACGTGAGGCTAGATGGACCAATGGGACAAGCAGTACCAGGACCTATGGTGCCAGGGTTAGGGGGTTCAGTTAGAAGAGAAACAGGAAAACAAGGCCAGGGCTAAGAGGATGAGAAAGGAACAGGGCCAGGTTGCGGCAAGACTAAGAGATCCAAAAACGACCTGGATGGCCAAAAAGCAAGGTTTATGAAGGCCTGCACAATAGGACAAGAAAGACCAGGATAAAGGAGGCCAAGACTAGGATGGCTAGTGGACCAACTCTAGGAGAACTAGGCCCAGGAGAACCTATACTATCGTGACCAGGACCAATAGGATTGGGTCCAATAGGCACAGAATCACAAAAAGGAAAATTACTGTAAAAAACAAGATTAGAGTGTGCAAGGTCAAGAGAGCTACACAACAAAAGACCAGGAGGATAAGGAAGATTAGGGCAAAAATGACCAGTACCCTGAGTACCAAGACCAGTAGAACCAGGGTGATGAATAAAAGAAAGATCAGGATCTGGGACAACAGGACCGGGATGGCCATAACCAGGAGGACCAGGCAGCAGGACTAGGAACAGGATTGTTAGGCCTAGGATAACCAGAAGAAGAGGACCATGCCCAATTTGTGAGGACAAGAATCAGGAGGACCATGGCCAGGAGGATCAGGACCAGATCCTGGAAGACTAGAAAGATTAGCTGCATGAAGATTATAGGCAGCAGGACTAGGGGGACTAGAATGATCGAGAAAGACAAGTGAGCCATTACCAAGGATATCGTCATAAAAAGGGTATGAAGTTCCTTTAGTGGTTAAACGAAGGAGAGAGATATATGTCAAACAGCGCACATGTGTGTGCTGGTCTGGACAGTTGTGGGAGGAGGGGGATTCCTCCTGTCGGAACTAGGGCCCTCACACACCCAGCCAGCTAGGTGTTATGCTTTATCATTTGGGTCTGCTCCTCGTTGGGTCGGTGTTGCAATACTCAACGGGCTCCCATAAAGGGGCTCTTTAGCGGAGATCTTTTGTTCCTAGCGGTATGGTGCAGTGGGGGTAAGGGGCCTTGTGAAGTGTAGATGTGGTGAGAAGTGGTCAAAACAAGTTGGATACTCCAAAAAATACTTTTGTTCAGACTGGCTATCCACCTGGTTAAAAGCATGAAGAAGAGTGGCAGCTATCTGAAAATTCTGCTTCAGTTTAACTATGCTCAACTCTTTGGGTCAACATGTTTCATGCCGTTGGATCAGAAGGATCCATGGATATTCATCAGGACCTAGTGTTTGGACTATCTACACTATGTGGTGGGTGTGAACTACTTACTACATCACAATGTTGTGAGTCAAGTGCCCACAGTATCTCAGAGCAACCTAAGAGAGGGATACAAGAAAATGTATACAAAGTTAATTATACACAGTCGCACCTGTATTAATCAATGATGATCATGGTCATGACAACTCTCTCTCTCCATATTCATGAACAACAGTGACCATCAAGCAATGGTTAAGTGGTAAGTCCACTAAAACAAAGTGAGGTGGTGTCACATCTCAGGTGAATAGTGACAGGGAGTAGGTTTGTTTGGAGCATAACCTACTTAAAGTGCAGCATATCTAAGCAAAGTTAGTGTCTAAGTTAAGGACTGCGTACAAACTATATACAAACTTTAAAAAATCAGAAGACTGAATTAGGTCAAAGGCAGGTTCTCTCTTAATACCTGCGATTAGTGTGTGGGTGGCGATCTGAATTCACTCACCTAATAGTAATTAAAGTATCGCCTCTGTCAGCTACCGGCAGGCAATGGACTAATACATTGTAATGTCCTGTGAAATTAATGTAGAAAACAAAAGTTGGAGGCAACAGTGTGTAACCAAATTGGGCGGAGACTGCTGAGTCCCTAATATCCCCGGTGTCGTTTGTGCTTCTATGGAATGATATATGAGATCTTAGCATGTCAGTATCATAACACACAATCCATTTCGCAGACGCTCCACCGGAGTTCAATGCAATCAAAGGTGGGGGTACGTCAGGCCAATGAGTCTGCCCTCACAGAGCTGGTACCAAGGTTAGTTAGTACTCAATTGTGGTCGGTATATGGCCCCCACCCCCTACCACCTATGACTCGATGCACACCAGCACTGTAAGTAGGAGGAATGCATTAGTTACTCAGTGCACAGACCCATCATCCACGTCTTACCTTCTCGAACATCAGGGATAGAGGGTAAGAAACCGTCTAGCACCATCAAGACTCACCAGTACGCTCCAGGATGTGAGCCATCAAAACCTACCCCGCTCCGCCGGTGCTGGGATCTAGACAGCTGCCTATGAGGGGCCCGATTCACAGAACTAACTTAAGACAAAATCCTAAACTTACTACCATTTTGGTATTCACAGAAGGCACTTACTCATTTTGGTATTCACAGAAGGCACTTACTCATTTCGGTATTCACAGAAGTTAGGAGTCCTAACTTTAGGACTCCTAAATGCCTTCTGTGAATACCAAAAGTCTTAAAGTTAGGATTTTTCTCAGTTTAGGAGTAGTAAAGTTAGGACTCCTAACTTTCGGACTCCTAAATGCCTTCTCTGAATACCGAATGTCTTAAAGTTAGGATTTTTCTCAGTTTAGGAGTAGTAAAGTTAGGACTCCTAACTTTAGGACACCTAAATGCCTTCTGTGAATACCGAAAGTCTTAAAGTTTGGATTATTCTCAGTTTAGGAGTCCTAAAGTTAGGAGTCCTAACTTTACTACTCCTAAACTGAGAAAAATCCTAATTTTAAGACTTTCGGTATTCACAGAAGGCATTTAGGAGTCCTAAAGTTAGGACTCCTAACTTCTGTGAATACCGAAATGAGTAAGTGCCTTCTGTGAATACCAAATTGAGTAAGTGCCTTCTGTGAATACCAAAATGGTAGTACGTTTATGATTTTGTCTTAAGTTAGTTCTGTGAATCGGGCCCGAGGAGCGCTGAACTACTCACCGGCGGACAGAGCTGGCTGGGCTGGTTTCCGTGTTGGGTCGGTCACAGCACGTGACCGACGTGATCAAGTCTGTTATAGTGCCCGCTGTGAACAGTACAGCGGCCATTTTGTAGTGTGTTAGAAAGGTCACTAATTACATGTATTCACAAGTTCTCTCCACATAAAAGCGGTTTGAGAACCAAACGCAGATACGCGATTGCGGGGGTTTGGGAGCCATGCCAAAACCGATCATCTATAATGGCCAATGTTTCCGGTTGATGTTATCATGAAAAATGTGGCCCATATGCAAGTTGTTAATAGTAGGGGGCATAAGGTCATCGTACTGTGTCACCACAAAGTAAAAAAGGAGACTAATGAGCCAGCTAGAGGTACAGGCTCTTATCTTCTGTATAAAAGTTCACTTATTGTATCAACCCATAGGGATGTCAGTAAAGAAGAGTTGTCACCTATCAGTAAAATTTAAAGTGTTCCATTCTCTCATGGGTATTTCAGGGGATGTTAATGGGTGCATTTATCTATCAGTCAATGATGCCCATGGTATATCGTCGTTCAGACCTAGTCTATCGGAAGAAAGGCGATATATCCATCTTTGCTCTATTTTGAACAGTGCCCTTTGTGTGATTCTTGGATGGGCTTCAAGCACCAACCAACGTAGAGACTCTGGAGGGTGGTTCAATTCCTTGTAGTGTGTATACATCTTGGTGCTAACTCGTTGGCATTGTATACTGCTCTTGTGCTCAGTGATGCGAGTTTTCACTGCCCTCGGTGTCATCCCTATGTACTACATATTACAAGGGCAAATGACTAGGTATATGCAGTGGGACATGTTGCAGTTGGTATGCCGTGTCAGTTTCCAAGTGAACATGTTAGTGAGGCTTATATCTTTGGTAATGGTAGTCTGTTCACAGGCGGCACAAGTACCACATGGGAAGTGACCCACTACTGGGGGTAGATCCCAGAGTGTTCTTTGCACTATGTTGGTCTCTGTCTTTGGCCTTGTGTGTACCAGAATATCTTTCAAGTTTTTTTGTTAGTTTGAAAGCGAACTTAGGTGTTAGCATATGTAGGTCTCCTGTCAGTAAGATCCCCCAGTGGTGTTTCTTAATGCTACCCTTGATCAGTGTGGAAGCTGGTGTAAACGATGTGACACACGTGAGGGTATCTGTGTGTTCCTTGGAGGTGACCTCCAGTAATGTCTCACGAGGGTTGTTCCTTGCTCTTTTTAAAGAGTTCATGATCTGACGGTGGGGATATTCCCTTTGTCTTAGGTTGCATGCCAAGGTTAGGGCCTCGGTCTTGTAGTCAGTGAGGGAACTACAGTTTCTCCTGATCCGTAGAAACTGTCCAAATGGCAGATTGTCTCTTAGGGCTTTAGGGTGGTGACTGCTATGGATATGGCAGACATGAGGTGACCATACTCCACAATGCCATATTATTCACATTTTAACAAGAAAAAAGCAACATAAAAGAGAAGTGGGAAGAAAAATTGCATAAAGAACTGCCTGATTTAGAATAGAGTAAAACATTAGAATATAAGAAGACAGTGTACAAAATCATCATACTGTTCAGTTGTTTGCATGAGACATATATTTGCCCACTGAGGCTAGCGAAAATGTTCCCAAGAGCAATGGACTGACGCCTGGGATGTGATGGGGCTGAGCTAGATTTTTTTATCAGTTATGACCTGATTTATATCTTGGCAGTATAGATACTCCACCGCAATGGTGATGGAGTATCCATATGGCCAAGACTGTGGTCCTCCAACTCAATTTAAACGCAAGCTGAACTTAGGTTTAATCATGGCAGAGACTAATCCTTTCTGCTGTGATTAAACCCCTCTGACGCACGACAGATTAAGGCCCATTGGAAGTTGACTCCTAATTTCCCCCACCTAATTTAGATGGCTGGAATTGAAGGTCAGTTTCCACTGCCCTTCACGGGCATAGACACCTTGGGGATAAGGGGCAGTGAAAACTGATAAATGCTCCCCTCGCAGCATTTTCTTTATATTTCAAAAGTATTTTAAAAAAGAAAGTCCCACTTCAGAATTTATTTTCTTCTTGGAAATAAATAAGAAAAAAGTTTGATGGATGACGCCGTCATTTTGATTGAACCTTGCACCAAACTTTAAAAAGCATTGACAGGAAACACCCTGTCAATGTTTTAGAAATGAATGCCAGCTTGATGGTAATTCTTTTTATTTGGTATCTGGAGTACTCTCAAGCTGCCGGATGTCAAGTCCTCTGATTGGTCAACAGAGATTACACCATTCACTGAAAAATACATTGGACCCTTAGTGTGGGACTCCCCAAAGGTAACAACTATCTTAGATACAATTTTATCAGGTATAACAAATAAGAGATTGGAGAGCACACCAGAAATATGTCTTTTAGGCCACACAGACAGATAAAAGAAATCAATGGCCAGATGCAGATTTGTAGACCTGGCTATTGAGCTGGCAAAGTGTAGAATAGCTCTGAAAAGAGGCATGACGACATGGTTATGGTA
The DNA here is from genome assembly GCF_964204655.1 of Triturus cristatus. NCBI lineage: Eukaryota > Metazoa > Chordata > Amphibia > Caudata > Salamandridae > Triturus > Triturus cristatus. Next base: position 628,521,648 of record NC_140591.1, read on the forward strand.
CCCAGTCTTAAAAGATAGGCAGAGGCTGAGAGGGTGGCTATCATTACTCAGCAATGGGGCATGGTAGGGAGGCTGTAGATGTTAAATGGGGTGATATTGTGATAACACAAGAAATAAACTGGAGAACCACCCCCTCAAGGAAGAAAAACCCCACTCTCTTCCCGGTGGAGTGCTGATGGTGTATTATGGTAAAATATATGGAAAAATATGCCCCTCTGAAGATGCAACAAAATGCACATGAGACATGCATTGGCACTACTTTCTTATGTCATGTTATGTTATGTTATGTTCTGTTATGTAATCGCACATGCTATTGATGCTTAAGAACCAGAAAACGTTTATAACTTTTATTTTGAGTTATATGTGCAATGCCAAATACTCTAAACTATGCAACCTATCTGTTTAGATTGAAGTGGAAGTGGAATACTATATGCTATCAAACAATACGTTCCTGTTATAAAACTTGAAAATCCAATAATTTCTGATATTAGAACTTCTCTTAAGGCTTTCAAAGTTACATTACTTATCTTTTCTTGCAATCTCACAATGGCTTTTTATTTTCCTATAATGCAATTAATTCGCTAGCATGGATTATTTTTTTAAACTTCTTCTCCCAGTACGTTATTGTTATGCTCCTCCCCCTCATCAGCTGTTTTTATTAAAGGGTTTCAGTCTAATCTGATGCTTTTTAGGGCATCTTTATCTGTTTTTGATAGATTTCAAATTTTTTCCAAAACTAGTACTACATTTTCAAATATTTCTAGTTCCTTATCTATAGTGTCTGGTAGCAGGATAAAACATGATTGAGGGTTAAAATGTGACTTATTGGGGGGCGTGGCTTGATGCCAATCGAAAATGCCCGCTGCTTGACGGAGCTCCATGGCAGCTCGGAGGAGATACGGATTTCTACAGCGGACCCTCTCCTCTTCCCTGCACTTCAACAATGTTATCCAGGATGTGAAATTGCCTGGATCACTTTTACGCTTCTTTTCTGCTCTGGTGACCTCTCTTTGATTCAATTACTTCCGACGCGTTTTCCTCATGGAACTCGCTCCCACCATTTTGTTTTACTCAGCTCACTGTCTCTCACTACAAGCACTGAAATGGGAAAACCTCCATTTTTAACGAGTTTTCTTTACTAAACTCGCAACGTTTTATACAAATCTTCCTAAGGACTACGCATTGTTTTATTATATCTGTGCTAAAGAGCCTAGAATAATCCTGCTATGGTCGCATACATTTTATATTGAATTTTAAGGCTGAACCTGAGGTGATACTGAAGACACATCACTGTTATGATTGACAAGGCAGATATTATACTAATGTAATACTTTGACTAATTTTAAATGGCTGTAGAGGATGCCTTTACCTCACTATATTTACGTCAATACTTGTGGTCATTGTGACTTTTCTGAGGTAACGTTCTCACTTCTATTATGAAGAGAGAGGTTACATTAAATCTTTATTTGCGTTTGGATAAGGGACCTGTTTTTTTTACTTCTCCTCTCGCTTATTGATCAATTGGACATTGCTGTTTCAAAGAACAATTACGACTCTATTTTTGAAGTGATTGTTGCTGTCTTTTTTACTAAGTGTTCCATTACTATCTGAAGTTTTATGGGGAGAACGAAATCCACACGTCGTGTCGTTGGTCCTCCTGTACCTTTTTCATCTTTGGCAGATCATAATCCTTACTCCGTTCTTTCATCAAATATGGAGAATATGGAGAATTCTGAAGGCAATGTCTTCTAGCATCACACTTTCCACCAATACTCCTACTCCGAAAATATCCACTTCATCTTCGTTATCTTCTGGCAAACGTGTTAAAAAAGATCCTCCTTCACCTGCTGCGCCTCCACCACCAAATACTATGGATGTACTTCTTGAAGAAATACACTCTCTTCGTCCTTACATGGAAGAAACAAATAGACGTCTTCAATCCTTAGATGACAAATGGTCCACGATGGAACATAGGGTCATGCAGGTGGAGCAACAAGTGGAATCTGTCCAAGTTATGGTGAACCAGGTCCCTTGCATAAAGTCTGATATTTTATCTCTCAAAAAGCAAGTGGAGAATCTTGAGAACTGCAATCGATGCAACGATCTTCGGATATATGGTCTAGTAGAAGGCTTGGAAGGCTTGGACCCTAGCTCCTTCTTTAAATCTTTCCTTCCACAAGTCCTTGACATCTGTAGTTCCCCTGTTTTGAACATTCAAAGAGCTCATCGATTGGGTCAAAGTCCAACTTTTTTGACATCTTCAGCCAAACAAAGAGGTGTAATTATATATTTTTTGGAATACAAGTACTTATTGAAAGTCTTACAAGCTGCTAAAATCAAAGACCGTATCACTTGGCAAGGTTCTAATCTCTTTTTTGCTCCAGATTATGCCAAAGAAACAGCAGATCGCAGAAAGAAATTTCAAGACATGAGACCAGCTCTTCGTTCTCTTAATGTCAAATTTGGCTTGTTTCATTATTGCCTTTTCAAAGTCACTTATAAAAATACAACTACGAACTATGAAGATCCTGTTCTACTACAAAGATTCCTGGACCAATGCAGAGTGGAAGAGATGGAGGTTTCCAGATTTGCTTCTGCTTAATCTTGAAGTGCTAGTGGCTTACTACATTGTTTCTCTAAGAGTATTTTAATTGTTTGTCTCACATGTGGTGCTATATTTTTCTAAAATGCACTTATTTTTATTTCTCATGTGTAATGTTTTTCTCTTTTGTCTATTAGGTGCAGTTACTTTACTTATATGATTTTTGTCATCCCTGGTCTGTTCTGCATGATGTCCTCCCTCCCGATCCGCCCTGAGTTGCCCCGTCAGTTGTGCCATTTTCCTTCTGTGGTTTCACCCCCTCATCCTTTTCATGTTATTTGTAGTTAGTTATTGTGTTTTTGAGTCTCATGGCTTTCATTGCTTCTCTACCGTACTTATCTTTCAACTTTTTTCTTATCTTTTTTACTTTCTTTCTACATCCTTTCACTTTTTATTGATGAATTCTCCCCTTCACCTCTCTTTCCTTTTTCTTTCTTTCTTTCTTTGTTTCTTCTCTCTTTTCTTTTCTCTTTTTTCCTTCCCTTTTGTGCCTTTACTTTCCCAGATTCTTTCATTATTCCTTTCTTGTTCTTAACTACTATTCTCTATTCTCTTACTATTAATTATTGCTGGTACAGTTCTACATCTTTCTATATTAATTACTATTACACTGACCCACGGTGGCAGGGTATATAAGGCCGCACCAATACCAGTGTTTATGCAAAAGTGTATTGGAAACGTAGTTACTGTTTCCTAGGAAAAGACTTGTGTAAAATGTCCACCTCTAAAGACCAGCCACCCTTGATGGTCCTGAATATAAAATGTGAAAACAGAGAGAAGAGAGGCACATATGCAGAGACATCTAAACCACAGTCCTAGGATTAGTCCATATAACAAAGAAAAGGAACACAATGACAGAGGTAAAGTACTTTGGAAAAAAAACATGCAGCAGTGAACCTTTGCCGGTTCGAGTTTCCCCCTGTCCTAGAGCGCGACACACTATGCGCTTCAGTTTGTGATTTTACAAATCTTTAGCCCTCTACGTCGTTACCATCTTCATTAACAGTTTGAGATATACATCAAGATTCTATAGGATATCTTGCCCCTTTTTGCTCGGGTTAATACCCTGTAGAATCTACTGGACCATTTTTCGCCCTCAAGAAGCCCGCAAGGGTGAAAAGCGTTGGCTGTTTTGCATTGTTCACCTACATGAATTTACAATATGAATAAAAGGATTGACAACATCATCTGAAAAATGTACCTCTGTCATTGTGTTCCTTTTCTTTGTTATATGGACGAATCCTAGGACTATGGTTTAGATGTCTATGTATATGTGCCTCTCTTATCTCTGTTTTCACATTAATTACTATTACTTCTATACCATTGTTAATGTTCAATTTTTCTAATTATTATTATTTTTTCCATATGGTATTTCAATTGTTATAAATGGCTCTGAGAGTTGTTTCATGGAATGTTAAAGGTTTAGGATCCCCCGATAAAACGTCAAAGGGTACTATCTCATTTATCTAACTTTAAATGTGCTATAGCGTTATTACAGGAAACTCATGTTGTGGATAAAGAAGTTCCTAAACTTAAAAGGCAATGGGTAGGTAATTTTTTTGCCTCCCCAGGTACAGGAAAACGTAATGGCGTTGCCAATTTATGTCACAAACGTTTTGACTTGCAGATTATCATGCAAGATTCTGATGATATAGGTAGATGGGTATCTGTTTCATTATTACTTAACAATATCCCCCTGACTCTTTTGAACCGTTTTGCCCCTAATGTCCCAGATATTACCTTTTGGTCTGCAATATTATCCAAATTAATGTCCTTCCAAGATGAGTTTTTATTGGTTGGTGGTGACTGTAATATGGTTATGGATCCTATTATAGATCGTATCCTAAATCTAAATTTATTCCCTCTACTATGTTTTCCCAGTTTACATCCCCTATTCAACAACAGTCATTAGTAGATGCATGGTGACTATGCAACCTCATGCTTTTAGAGTATACTTTCTTTTCCCCAGTACACTCCTCCCAATCTTGTATTGATTACTTATTTACCTCAAAAGCACTCACACAACATATCACTCATTCTGACATTGGCTCTATACTAATTTCAGATCACGCACCCGTTACTTTAAACTTAGATCTTTCTTCTCCCACACAAGGCACTAGAAGAGGGAGATTTAGTAATTCTCTTCTTTTAGATACAAATTTTTCCCAGAAATTTGAAGCATTTGCCACTACTTTCTTTCTTGAAAATGACACTTCTTCCATTTCTCCACAAGTCAACTGTGATGCCTTTAAAGCAGCCTCCAGGTTCTTTATTATCTCTTTAGCATCTCATCAAAATAAATCATCTCTATCTAAATTGCATTCTCTTTTGACACAAATTAAACAATTAGAACATTCCTTTTTTCTCACCAACTCTAAAACCTGTTTAGATGAACTTGTTCGAGCTAAATTTTAATTCAATAAAATCTCCACAGATAATGCTAACTCATTTCTACTCAAATCTTCTGCCAAAGATTATGGTGGTCAAAATAAGGCTGGTAAACGTTTGGCTAATTACCTTAAAATTAAAAAAGAGCGCACTAAAATTAGCTCTATCCTTGATTCCAATAATCGCATGATTTACAAAAATGAAGATATCTTATCAGAATTTACTCAATTCTTTCAATCTCTCCATACTCCTGAATAATCTATATATCCAGATGACATATCTCAATATCTATCTCTATTATTCTGCCTTCTTCCCCAGATCTAGATTTTTCAATATTAGATGAAGATATTTACGAGTCGGACATCATCAATGCTATCTGCTCTATCAAATGAGGTAAAGCTCCAGGACCTGATGGTTTCACAATTTAATTCTATTCTCATTTTTCTCATCTCCTTATCCCTAAATTATATAAATTATTTCACTTCTTTATTTCATCTGGAAATTCCAGTGGATCTTTCCAGGAAGCTTTAATGTATTTGTTTATTACCTAAAGATGGTAGGGATCATACACTATGTACCATACACTATGTACAAATTTTAGACCTATTTCCTTAACTTGGACTACGAGATTTTTGCAAAAATTCTAGCTCTTCATTTAGAGAATTTTCTACCTCTATTAATTGGTCGTGAACAATGAGGATTCATTAAAGGTAGACACCTTTTGGATAATACTAGACTCTTTTTTAAAGTTCTTACCAAGGCCAAATCATATAAGAATTCATTAGCTGCCATTTTCTTGGATGCTGAGAAAGCCTTTGATAGTTAGTTGGCCCTTCATTTTTTCTACCTTGCTCTGGTTTGGTTTTGGTCATAAATTTATAAAGTATATCTCTTTATTATACTCTTCTTCAGTTTCCTCCATATTATTGAACGGTCTTATTTCACCGAATTTTCCTTTATATTGTTGGGTCCGACAAGGTTGTCCTCTTTCACCACTTCTTTTTATGCTTGCCCTTGAACCCTTTTTGATAAAGATTCGTTCAAATTCTTAAATTACAGGTTTTAAATATGGTTCTAACCAACTAAAATGATCTGTTTATGCAGATGATATTTTACTCTTTTTATCACACTCACAAACGTCTCTGCCGGCTTTCTTATCTGAGGTAGCGTTATTTGCATCTGTATCTGGTTATAGATTAAATGTGGATAAATGTGAAGTCCTTCCACTGAACAAGTTATGTTTTTCAGCACACTATATCTCATCTGGTTTCAAATGGAACGCTGATAAAATTAAATATCTAGGTTTGTGGTTTAAACTTTAAATCCTCCATTAAATATTCCATCCTAACTAATTTAAGAGAACTATACCTTCTTTTAAGATCTGCCACATCCAAATGGAATCCTTTGTTTTTATCATGGTGGGGCCGTCTTGACACGATAAAACTGATGTTAGTCCCTATAATTCTCTTTTACATCTCCAATATCCCTATAAATATTGCCAACTCTCACTTTAAAACAATATACTCTATTCTATCAAAATCTTTATGGAATAACAAAGTACCTCGCATGTCTTTACCTAAACTTCAATGGCCTAAACAGTTAGGAAGCGTTAATTTCCCAGACTTTCAAGCCTATCATACTGCATTCTCTCTTAAACAATCCTCTTAAATGCTCTGAGCATATGAGGAATCCTCATCTTTACCATTATGGACTACAATTGAGAAATCTTTCCTTCAACCTGTTTCCTTTCAAGCATTTAAAACATTTACCCATCACCCTTTGTCATTATCTCTTCCTATTTTTAACAACTCTTGCAAAATACTTCATCCTCTACTTACTAATCATCTTTCCCCTAAGGATACATTTCTACAATCTTCAATATGGTACAATAAATATATTAAAGTAAAAAATAAGGTTATTTTTTGGAGGGAGTGGTTTCTTAAAAGACTTCATTGGATTCATCAACTTTATTCTGATAATACCAGGATGTCACTTTCATCTGCCCAAACCTGCTTTTCACTACCCTCGTCATATGCATCTAAATATGCCTCCCTAATTTCTCTAATTCAATCAGCTTATAATTGCTTGACTCCCATATCGCCCATTCCTTTCCACCCCCATCCTGCCCCTCTTACCATCTGCATCACAGGTATATAAACATCTATCACCTTTCCCACTTTCTATTTCTACATGGAATAAGATTTCGACTAAAATTAGAACGTCTTCAAGAGCTGCTAATACCACTCAAACTTCATTTTATGTTTACAACAGACGTTTACTCACCCCTGTCTCATTACACAAAATTAATTCTACCCCCCCCCCCCCTTCCTGTTGGTCTTGTAATAAAACTCCAGCAGATTTAAAACATATGTTATTTATGTGCCCTCATGTTCATGATTTTTGGAAACAAGTCTGGAATCAGATCAATACAATATTCCATACGCAAATTCCCTTCTCCTTTGTTAATGTATTTTTAGGTAGTTTTTCTGAGGATTGGGTCTCACACTCACACAATTTCCATATTATCGATCTACTCCTTGCAGTTGCTTTCCAACAGATTACCCGGGCATGGAAAGACAACACTATTATCTCCTACCGTGCTTGGTGTTGGTATAGGGTTTGTTATAACCATAGATTAGATAGAGCATATGTTCATCCCATTTCACTTGCAATCAAAAGAGATGTCCTATGGTCACCCATTGCTCATTTTCTTAACGTATCTGCAAAGTTATCACAAGCTCATAATCCTCAAGTTGAAGAGGTTTCTTAACCTCCTTGAGGTATAATTGTTTTATTTATTCATATTTTTCTTATCAATATTAATTATTTGCCATATTTACTTTGCTGTTGTTTCATTTTTAATTCTTGTTAGTAATTATATAGTGGTTATGATACAATAACAAAATTGTATATTTCCCTTTCTCCCTCTCTCCCTTCCCCCTCCGTTTTTTTTCATATTGCCTTACCAGAATGTATAGTTATTACTCTATGCTATGTTCATATGTTTTATTGTAAATGCATTTATATCACTTCAATAAAAAATGTCTTAAACTTAAACATGTTTTACTTATTGTCTTGAGAAGGTTCACATTCTTCAAAATATTTATGCAATCCTAATCTTCCTAAAGAGCCTGCCTATAAACTGAAAAAAGTTCATGTGTTACAAGAAACAAAGGAGAGGCCTTCCACCGCTATTGTCCTTTCATTTGTTACAAGGTTATGGGAAGAATTATTCACTCCAAAAGCATCCTTTAATTGGAAAGAAATTGTATGTTCCTGGCTTTGCACAAGAGATTATTTTAAATACATACTCATTGGCAATGCACATATGGCTTATGAATGAAAGTGCCTTTTGTATCATTGATAGTTTATGGCACTCAATAAGTCTTCAAACATGAACTCTGTCACTTGTCTTTGTATTGAAGCATCTATTCATCCACTGACTCATTCTTGTATTCACCCTCTAATACAGCTGTAATAAATTATACACAAACTCAACCCGATAAAATAAAAGAATACAAGTACAAAAAGAAAACATGCTGCCCTCTAAACACTCCAGGTTTATACTTGCAATAACAAAACTAAAAATAGCAGCAGGTGTCCATCTTCAAGATATAGTGTAAATAGTCGATTGTTGTTTTAAAGTTCCAGCATGGCTACCACATTTAGAATCAACATGTTGGTCATCTTGGAAGGGTAAACTAATGTGGCACAAAGCAGCTTCCCATAATGGCCTCCTGATTTAGCGGAAGTGGCCCTTCTGGGATGTGGCTCACTGTAGATCCTCTTAAGAAACATTAAATTAAAATTAAAAAGAGGAGAACAAAAGAAAGGAAAGAGTAACTATAAAAATAGAAAATTGATAGCTAAAGGACTGGCCAACCAGCCCTAATACTGAAAGCACACTCTGGGGCATATTTACAAGGGCTTATCACCCCAGGAACATCACGTTTTGTGACGTTCGTGTGGTGATTATCCCTCTGCCTTATTTACAAGGCGGCATTAAGACACTTCGGGCCATATGTAGGTAGGGACACATTTACCACTTCATAAATACCGAATTTTACCGATTCGGTATTTATGAAGTGGTAAATGATATGCAGGTAATTGGTCGGTAAATATTACCGATTCGGAATAATTCGGTAATTACCGAATCGGTATTTACCGATTCGGTAATGAGGCATACCTTCCCATTGATGGGAAGGTATGCCTCATTACCGAATCGGTAAATACCGATTCGGTAATGGGGGGCACACATGCAAGGGTGGCAGGGTGTCACATTGACACCCTGTTGCACCCCTGAAACGGCCATGTGTGCACATGTGGCACACATACATGCCCGAAGGGCATGTATGTCTGCCACATTGCACACTTGTAGGCGCTATGAAATGCATTTCACCATCCATACTTTATTTACCACCAACTATTAGTTGGTGGTAAATACCGACTCCAAATATCACCCACACACTCCCCTTACATCTCATTTCTATATTCGGAATTTACCGAATCGGTAAAATTACCGAATCGGTAATTTTACCGATTCGGTAAATTCCGAATACAGAAATTGTCCCCCTACATACCAAAAGCCAAAATACCGGTCGGTAACGGTATAATTACCAAAAATCGGCCGTTACCGACCGGTATTTGGCTTCCTACATGAGGCCCTTAGCGTGGCTTAATGCCACCTTGTAAATAAAAGCCCCCTATCACGCTTCACTTAGCGTGAAAGGGCCAGGCAATGAGGGTTGTGGTGGGTGTTCCACCACAACATCCATTGATTTTGACGCTGCCCCATATCTACAAGGATGGCGTAAATATGGGGCTGTGCTAAAATTAAGACCAGGGAAAACCTGGTCTTAACATTGTGCAGCACCCATAGAAACATCAAATTGCCATGAATGATTGTTTATGTGGAGCAAGGTGTCCCTTCCTGCACATAAACAATCATTACAAAATGGCAATTTGCAATTTCTATGTGGCTGCACAATGCAGCACACATAAGAGTTACAAATCACCACTAGTGATTGTTTATGTGCAGGAAGGAACACCTTCCTGCAAATAAATATTCAGTACCTCAACACAGGCACCCTTGCACTGTGGTGCAGGAGTGCCTGCGCTGATGCTAGGCAGCTAAAATTAGTGCCAGTGCTAGGGAAAATGCAGGGAAGTGCCATACCATTTTCAGAATGGCAGAGTGGCATTGGCAATTTTAGCTTAACACCACGCTTCGCCAATCTATTGTAAAGATGCCCCTCAGATTCAGGTGAATACATGTGATCAGAAAATACCAACATTCACAGGAGAAGAGAGCAAAAGACTGATGAGGACTGAACTATTTCCCCATGCAATACGTTTTCATGGAGAGGAGCAGAGTGTAAATGACATTCAGAAAGACCGATCTCAAAATAGAGCTGACCTGAAGGCCATCTATGTATCTGTAGAATATATTTTTATGTATATGATTGTATGTAATATTTAAATATATTTGTATAACTAGACCCTAGTAGACCGATAAAAAAAGATTTTAGCAAGACATATTACAGTGCAAATCTACTTCCTCTATGGTTTATAAGAAGATGTAGCAATACCAAAAATCCTTCCCTAGTGAGGTAATCCATGACAATTCATGTCCCAGACTTCAGCGCTTACCTGGAAGAGGAGGGGCTTGACACCCAAGCACTTCTTAAGGCGTCCAGCAGTCCTGCATCATGGGACATGCGCAGGGCAAACTGAGGCTGCACTGAATTGAGGGAAGTGTCTGTGGGCACAGAACTTGTTGTGCCACAATCATGATCTACTTGAGGCGTCAAGCAGCCCTGCAGCATGGGACATGTGTGGGGTGCACCCAGGCTGTGCTAGGGTCAAGACCAAGTCAAGAATGGCACGTCTGAGCCCATCAGATACTGACAGAAGGCTGGGCTGAGCCACCTCTTTTGGTTCCATTTTTTTCACTTTTGTCTGCTTATGATGGGAACATGGAAAATCACAGCCGTATCCACAGGTAAGGACAACCACTTTTGTACTGTGTCTTATCTTACAAATGCCATGGGAGCCATTAATGAAGAGATAAGCATTGTGGAGAAGAGTCAACATTGTTAAAGGAAGTGTGGTTCCTGTACTAGGATCAGAAATCTTATACGCACCTGTAAAACAATTACATAATCCTATACCCAATCCTTTCATTGGTCATGACTCCTTACTTATTGAAATACTAAAATAAACAGATAACCAGGCCATTGAGTTCAGCTCTGACTGCAAAAAAAGCCAAACTGGTCCCTATGTATTAAGACAAAATTTAGAGCTAACCAAGGTCAGCAGACAGTACTCAGGGAGGTTCATAACAAAGGCCCTATGATCAGTCCATCCAGAGTTTCGTAGTATGAGTACCGCAGTAGGCTACTCGCGGGGGGCATGGCCAATAGTTTATGCTAATTAGAAAAACAGATTATGGAAAGTTTTAACTCCTTTTTCAGCAGTCTGGATTCTTTAGCGAAGGATGTTGGCAATAGCATCGCATTGGTAAAGTAGATGCAGGTGAAGCAGGTTAAACAAGTCAAAATAAGTAGCAGGACCTCAGTTGAAGCAGGCCACCATGATACAAATCACCCCTATTCTCTTTTCCAACATATAGAGAATATAGTCGCCAATTAAGTGGATCATCATTACTTCAGCTCCCCCAAGTGTCAATTTAAAAAAGACAGCAGAAAGGAAGTTATGACAGTGGGTCGTGAAGGAAACAGTACTTGCATTTCCCTTATGATTTGAAATCAACGTTAATGGACACTAATAGTGTAGTATGATCCAATTATTTCCAGTTACCACCAGCTGCAATACTGTATGCTTTAATCATGAAAGACATTAGACATTGAACTCTTAAACAACATCAATATGATACGGTGTGTCCCATGGATTGGTACCAGTCCAAATACTTTCAAGAGATGATTATGTGGTAGTGAATTTTAGATCCACTATCCGTGTTGAAAATATCCTAGCAAAATTGACCATAGGTGTGTTTCCACAAAGTAAAAACTTTATTGCACCACTAGATAATTTTTTTAAACCATCTGAGAGTATCAAGAAGATCTCCAGGAGGGGTTTTGATGCAGCCACTGAACACAATGGCTGTTGTGTAAGCTATCAAAGGTCTTGCTCAATTCATACTTTCAACAGATTATCCCCACTGAGCTCTGTGGGTGACAAGGACTGACAAGCAACAGAACACAAAAGTGTTACCTCGAATATGAGAGCAGACCATTTGGTTTTGAGCCCTGTCAGGGACTACCGGATTCATTGAGTGCTGAATTCTGCTACATCCATTGTTCTTGGTTTAGAAGACAAGCATGATGATGTTGGGATACTAAGTTGGAACGTTGTGGGATCAGATCAAAAATAAATAACCCTGACTGGAAGTAGTTTATTAGCATTATGCTGTCTAATGTCTGCAATAGACATGGGTTGAGGGTACTTTTTATAGAGATGGGTACACTTTCTACTGAACAGATGCTAGAACCTCCGGTCAAGGGAGGGTGAAAGGGGGCTTAGAGAGCTTGATATCAAACACTGTTCCAGAGATTGTGAAGAACAGAAAAACCAGATCGCATTATATGAATTTGTGCTACTCAACTGTAGAGGGAAGCAGAGATTTGTATTTACTAATTTTTATAATTATTTATTTCACTCCAGTGCAGGTGTTATTGTGGACGTTGATAAGGATATTTTTTTCATGTGAGCGACATTTTGCCCCCTCCTCATCCTATGCCACCTAGTTGTTGGGAACAGCAATGTCAGTTTGATGGACTATATTCTGGTGACTATGAATTGTGAGCTGTCAACATATGTGTTTTAAGTATATGCAATGTGTCTAAGTGATCACAGTCCTATGTCACTGAATCTTAAGATTTTGAGGGGGGTTGATAACCCAGTGTGTACTAGTCGGGTACTAGAGACTGACAAATGGAATGGATTTTCAGTAAAATGTTGCGGCATAAATTCAGACAAGTTTTCAGGGAGAGTCATTAGTGAAAATAAAACACTCAAATGTCATTAGCCCTTCCAAAGTGGACAGCATACCCACATTCAAGGACTAGGGTGCTTCAATGCCAAACTCTTTAGGCAGCATTGTATAGAAAGCCCAAGAGCACTGATCTACTAATGAGTGCAGAGCTCTTTTATAAACTGGCTAGGACCAACCAGAAAAAAGTAATTAACGATAAAGCTTTTGGAGGTAATGACCCTAGCAAGTAGATTGAGGGATAGGTCAGCCTTTTCCCATATAGTAACCTGTAAAATTTGAGAGTTGGTGTGTGAGTGGTTGTATAGGTCAGTGACTGAGTGTGTGAGCAGCTGTTTGGCTCTGTGAGTGGGTGCATGAGTGGTTTTATGGGTCTGTGAATGGTGCAATAAGTTTGTGAGTGGGTGTGTCAGTGGCTGAGGGAGTCAATGAGTGGGTGTGTGAATGTCTCAGTGGATCGGTGAGTTGGTGCATAAGTATCTGAGTGGATCTGTGAGTGGGTGTATCAGTGTCTGAGTGGGTCTGTGAGTGGGTGCATGAGTGTCTGAACGGGGTCTATGAGTGGATAAAAGAGTGTCTGATTGGGTCTGTGAGTGGGTACATGAGTCTCTAAGTGGGGGTGTGAGTGGGTGCTTAAGTGTCTGAGTGGGGCCGTGAATGGGTGTCTGAGTCTTTGTCAGGGTCTGTGACTTGACACATGAGTCTCTCAGTGTGTCTCTGAGTGGGTGTATGTATGCAGGAGTGGATCTGTGAGTGGCTGCATCTGAATATCAATGGGCCTGTGAGTGAGTGAATGAGTGTCTGTATGCATCTCTGAGTGGGTACATGAGAATATGACTAGGTCTGTGAGTGAGGGCGTGAGTATCTGAGTAGATCTATCAGTGTATGTGAAGGTTTCACTGGATCTATGAGAGCATGTGAGTATGTGATTGAGTTTGTGAGTGGGTAAGTGAGTCTCTAAGTGCATCTGTGAGTGACTGTATTAGTCCCTGAGTGTGTATATGAGTAGATGCATGAGTCTATGAGTACATCTGTGAGTGGTGCATAAGTATCACAGTGGATCTCGCAGTGTGTGCATGAGTCTCTCTGTGGGTCTGTGAGTGGGTGAATATGGATCTCTCAGTGTGTGCATGAGTCTCTCTGTGTGTCTGTGAGTGGGTGCATAAGTGTCTGAGTGTGTCTGTGAGTAGGTGTGTAAGTTTTGTAGTAGGTAGGGGAGTGGCTGCGTAAGTGTCTGAGTGGGTCTGTGAATGGGCGCATGGGTAGCTGAATGAGTCTCTCAGTGGGTACGTGAGTCTGAGTGGGTCTGTGAATGGCTACATGAGTGTCTGACTGGGTCTGTTAGTAGGTGCAAGAGTGTCTGAGTGGGACTGCTAGTGGGTACATAACAGTCTCAATAACTCTGAGTAGATGCGTGAGTTTCTGAGTGCAAGCGGGCGAGTACGTCTCTGAATAGATATGTGGCATGTGCATTACTGAGTGGATCGGTGAGTGGGTACATTATTGTCTGTGTGGGGCTGTGAGTGGGTGCATAAGTCTATGAGTGGGTCTGTGAGTGAGTGATTGGGTCTCTGAGAGGGTCTGGAAGTGGGTGCGTTAGTCACTAAGTACATCTGTGAGTGGGTGCATGAATCTCTGAGTGCATCTGGAAGTGGGTGCATGAGCATCTCAGTGGATATCTAAGTGGGTGTATGAGTCTCTATGTAGGTATGTGAGTGGGTGCAAGAGTATCTGAGTGAGTCTGTGACTGGGTGAATTAGTGTGTGAATGGGTTTGTGAGTGGGTGCGTGAGTCTCTGAATAGGTCTGTGAGTGGGTGCCTGACTGTCTGAGTAGATCTGTCAGTAGGTACATCAGTGTCTGTGTGGAACTGTGATTGGGTGCATAAGTCTGTGAGAGGGTCTGTGAGTAGGCTTGGGTGGTGAACCCCACTCCATTTGCAGAGTTTGTTTAGTTTTTCGCACTCTGTGGAACTCGTGCTGAGCTTTTTCCTCACTCGTTCTCGCCAACTTCAAGTTGGCAAGCGCGAGCGAGGAAAATTCAATGCAAGCCTGCTTCCCAGCGAGATTTCTTAGTGCGGGTAGTCGTGGATGGTCGCTACCGCTCTCATTGAGAAACATTCTGTTCGTCTTGAAGAAGCTGCCACTCAAGTAGAACTTCTACTCGAGCAGCAGAAAGAAGCAACACCCTTTTGAGCTGTGAGTGATGCCATTCGCGCTGATTTTACAGCACAGGAAAAACACCCAGTGCTAAAAATCAGAGTGAACAGCACGAGGTAACACACTATGCTGCTCATGTAACTCTGCATAGCTTGTCTGAGTTTCTTTGTCCCTTAACTCCACAAACTCTGCCCAGACTTATATGTGAGTAAGTGTGTGAGTCTCTAAATGAGACTGTCAGTGGGTGTGTGGGTCCTGAGTGAGTCTGGAAGTGGGTGCATGAGTCTCTAAGTACATCTGTGAGTGGCTGCATGAGTCTCTGAGTGCATCTGTAAGTGGGTACATGAGTATCTCAGTAGATTTTTGAGTGGGTGCATGAGTTTCACCATGGGTCTGTGAGTGTGAGTGTCTGGGAATAGGTGTGTGTATCTCTCAGTGGATCTGTGAGTAGGTGCATAAGTGTTTGAGTGTGTCTGTGAGTGGGTACATCAGTGCTCTCAGAGTAGGTCTGTGACTGGGTGGACAAATTCCTGAGTGGGTCTGTGGGTGGGTGTGCAAGTGTATTAGTGGATCCGTGAGTGAAAGCATGAGTCTGACTGGGTTTGTGACTGGGTGTATTACTCACTGAGGGCATCTGTGAGTGGGTGCATCATTGTCAGATTGGGTTTCTGAATTTTTTTATGATATTCACAAATTCACCACGACGTTACAAGGGAGAGCCACGCAGACGGCCATGAAGAATGAGCGACTATCATGTGTGGAAAAAAAAACGATTTAACTCCATATTGTACACAGTTAGAGTTCCTGAAATATCCTTATATGTCTCCTGTGGGGTCAGAACCCCTTGTGCCAAGTTGTGCCATTTGAATTCAGCCCCGGGGACTGTCCCAATATACTAAAAGTTGGCTGTAACTCTCTGCTCAGCCAATCACAGAATTCCTATTGACACGAATATTCATAATTCGTCACAAATTATCCGCAATGGCAGATATACAAATTTGGATTTCCTTACATTTCCCAACAGCTAATGAATGCATTTACACTAAATAACAAAAAGCGCAATCTGTGGACCAAAAGCTAACGTTCTGCCCAGTTTGGTGCAATTCCGTCCAGCAGTCCAGGCTGCAGGCATGTCTAAAGAGTCTAAAGGAATTAACATGGGAAATGCACTGTTTTGACCCCCCTTTTTTTTTACCCCTGCTTGACAGATCACCCCGAAACTTTCCATGCACAACAAGAATCACTGGAAAAACTATAACTCATGCCCCCACAATGCACTGCTTATGACCTCACAAATTACATCACTCATGACATGGTCAGTGACATCACTGATGACAACTGATTACATCTCAAATGACCACTGATGAAACCATTCACAGAATCTCTGACGCACCCACTCACACCCATATGTAACCTTTCATACACCCACTGCAACTTCCACACTACCATTCTCGTAACCATTGACACACCCATACCAGCACTTACATACCCACTCACTGTTTAAAAGGTCTACACACACATCCACTCAGTCACCCATACAGCCACTCATATACTAACTCACTCACTAATACAGCCACTGATATATCCACTCAAACAGCCATACAGCCACTCACACACTGTCAGTCACTCATAGAGCAACTCGCACACCTACTCACTCACCTATAGAGTCAATCGCACAGCCATGTACTCACCTATAAAATTATACACAAACTCACTCACTTACTCATACAGATGCTACCATATAATCAATGACCCATACAGACCCTCACACAAGCCCTCACTAAGCCATACAGCCACTATCACAATCCGTCATTCTCACACATAGTCAGTGATATACTCCAAGACTTACCCACACTGCCTTTCACATATCCACTTACTCACCCATATACCATTGACACATCCATTCACTCACCGACACAGCCATAGACACACTCAGTCACTTATACAAACCTTCTCTTACAATCACTAACCCATACACCCACTGACTCATGCACTGACTCATCCATGCAGGCAGTCACACACACTCACACCCACCAACACACTCATACACTCGATCACAGATACTCACCTCCACCTCCTTGGTTAGACACATTGACACATTGAACCAAGCAAGTTATTTCTGAATGTCTAGGCACTACACTGATCCCATTATATACTGAAAGGTTGAAGAACCAGCTGCGTGCATTTAATTATGGGTATTATATCCACAAGATCACGCACTAAACCAACATTTCTTTTGATATTTTTTTAAATATATTGTTCCTACTGAGGTACTTGACCTAAAGTAGCAGGCACTCACGGTGAAATAGGCATCACACTAGAAGAAAAGATGCTAATTAATGAACTGCACAGCTCACAGTCTCAGAATCCACTGTATGTTCCCAGTTTATTTATGTTTATTTTTGGTTAAAACATGTATTAATCACGTTTAAATATGAGCTTTATCATGTTTACAAAAATTACTCCATTATGAATGTGGGCAACTGCTATAACTATGTCATGTTGGCATTCTTTTGTTTATTTTCATTATTGTTTTTCACCCGTTGCGTACAACGCTAAGTTTATTTAATGACGGGAACTCTACCAATGGTATGTGACCAAGACCCCGAGAGGAGTCAAAACGCGTCTGTTTTTGTGGCCAAATAAATTGGATTAACATTAAATCTGCAACCGGAGTGGATCGTTTTTCACCAGGAACGAGGTGAGAGGTGTTTGTGCAATTATCAGTGCTGTGGCGTCCGCACGTTCGAGCCGCTACCCGCTAGGAAGGGCATTCCTTTGGCACCATTCCCCGCATGATCTAGTAGGAGAAAGCCCGCCGGCAGCTCAATGCAGAAGTTATCCACAATACCAAGATCCAGAGAGGGAGGAACCAACAATGGTGCCCTCTGCTGTTATGTGGTATTGGCCGTAAGAGAGTGAGAAATAGCTCAAAGAAGATTAAATGCTAGGGTATGCCTGAACAATTTTCTTTCATAGGAACGGTTTCAGTGACAGGACAATCGGCTGATTGTCAACACATTTTTGGGCCATGGAGTTTTTAAAAGGTCGGGAGGCCTCAGTGAACCTCATCTTTAAGAAAAATACCACCAACAATAGTAAACTAGGAGAAAATGCAAGTCAAAAGGAAATGACTACTAATCTGAAACAAAAAGGTAACGCTCTGGAGAGATTACGCAACAAAGAAGTTAGCAGATGGTGGGAGGCAGCGTTGCTACAGAATCATCTAGATGTTGAACGGCTACCGAGAGGATTGAGAATTTTCATTGTACCCACACTGACCAATCCTAAACCACAGCTTTTGAAATCTTGGATGGACAACACTACTGCATGCTCCAAAACGATGCTACAGATTCTGATTAAAAAGGCATGGGAAGAGCATGAAGACCTAATTGCTTAGATACAAGTATTACTCGACAAAATTCTCAAAGAGTCAGACCAAACTGAAGCCAAACAAATTCTCTCAGCAGTAGATGAGAAGATCAAAGCATTTGAGAAAGAGGTCATTGAAAGGAAACAGAGGAAGTTCCAGCGCGATAAAAGGGACTATAATAATGGCAGAATCCTGACATTGACACGCAAGTTAGATAAAGCACGAGCAGAACTCATGAAGGACAAAGCCTTGGGACTAGTGGACAAAGTTAGATGGGAATCCGGCACAAGTCTCAGCTCAGACCTTGAGCCCCTGGATAGTAATACCTCAAACCCCGTGGAAGTAATTTTTTTTCTGAGGAACTGCGGCTCCTTCAAAGAGGCAACAAACATTTATCTAGTGGAAAACCCAGGGGAAGAGGGAGATGCGGAAGGAGAAAAGTCCGAGATGACAACAGTGTCACAGCGAGAAGCAGCAAGACTGGCATGGGAACAAGGGGTCAGAATCTGAAGAAACAATAATGGAACAACAACGACTAATGGTG
Organism: Triturus cristatus; assembly: GCF_964204655.1. NCBI lineage: Eukaryota > Metazoa > Chordata > Amphibia > Caudata > Salamandridae > Triturus > Triturus cristatus. Next base: position 628,540,724 of record NC_140591.1, read on the forward strand.
ATTAATCTATCCCAAAGAACTATTTCCAAAACAGAAGAAGAGGTCTTAATGTTAGACTTAACATTTTGTCCCGATGTAGGGCTAGACTATGCGCAAACACGCATTGATATGTATACATTTGTGCATAAATTAAAACTGTTTAAGTTGCATAACTTACATAACACCAAGATCTTCCCCACGAGGGGCTAACCCAAACTGCAACAGACCCAAAACACATCAACACTGTGGCAGAAACATTCAGCCTTGATCCGGGCATATCTAGTGAAACCAAGTTTAGAACCGAATCTAAATATACTCAACAAATAGCAGTAAACCAGGACATTTTAAAACTTAGCAAGAATGCACCCAAGAGAAATAATTTATCTAGGAGCCAGTGGGCTGCCATCACAGCACTCCAGAAAGACAATAGTATTATCATCAAACCCTCCGACAAGGGTGGAAGCATCATCCTTATGGCAAGAGACAAATATACACAGGAAGCATTGAGACAGTTAGGTGACAGTGTATGCTATGAGAGAGTAGGCAAATCATACACAAGCAACCTACAAGGCAGATTCTTTGACCTATTGAAAGGCTGGTTTGAGACCTAACTATTAAATTGGGATGAATAACACTTTCTCAGAAATGAGAACCCAACCATACAGACACTCTACCTTCTACCGAAAGTACATAAAAACCTAGTGAATCCCCCAGGACGCCCCATAGTATCCTCCAAGGGGAGCTTATTTGAAAACACCTGTGGCTATGTGGATCATTTTTTATGTACCTATGTAAAAGACCTTAGCTCATATGTTAGAGATACAAAAGATTTCTTACAAAAAATACAGAACATATACTGGGACAGGAACGTTGGCTAATTTGTTTGGACGTGGAGAGTCTCTATACAAGTATTAAACATAGAGATGGTTTGACAGCCTGTAAATATTTCCTGAATTCAAGAAGTATACATTTATTAGAGCACACACACATGCTGTTACAAATGATCGAATTGTGTCTTACAGAAAATATCTTCCTATTCAATCATGTACTGTACAAACGAATACAGGGCACATCGATGCGCACCTGCTTCGCTCCAAGTTGCGCCAATCTTTTGGTGTGATGGTGGGAGGAGCAGGTGCTCTGCGGTGACACCCTTGCCAAATGGACGGATAAAGTCACCCTATGGCTACGTTTTATAGACGATGTTTTCTTTGTATGGAAAGGCAATGAAATTGATCTGATCAACTTTGCTAAAGAACTAAATTGTAATAATAGACTGAGCCGAGCATGGCCTCCTTGGGGCGAACACAGGAGAAAGGCGTGGGACGTATAGGAAGACGGAACCTGACACCGGCCACGAATATTCACTACCTCATGTCAACCCACTCCCACTTACCCTTATTTTAATCTATTTAAAAAACAAAACCCAAAATATTCGAGCAGCGCCATGGATTTCAATGGGAAGCTGAACCAGCATTTTTATGTCATAGGATCCCTCATGACAACTTTAACAGCTTGAGAGCCGCTGTACATTTTGTGAACTCACAGCTCATTTGCTTGTTACTTCAGACCGCTCAATGTTCCTAGGTCCGTCCGTGAATAGTTTATTCAGTTTAATGTTTTTTCTTTGTGTTCTGGAATTTGCAGTCCTATTCATTCCACTATAATATCTGGACATATTCTGGGCAATTATCCCTGGCCGGGCTGTGCTCCGCCATTTCTTGGTGATTTCTTCCTCAGCCGGGCTTGGCTCCGCTGCATGGTGTGGTTGGACTACATGCCTCAGCAATCCCGCTTCTCCCGAGGACGCTGCTGACGCAACTTCCAGGCACCAGGAGGCGCATAAAGGCCTGTGTGGGGCCGAGGCCCTTGTGCAACATATTCTGGGCAATTATCCCTGGCCGGGCTGTCCTCCGCCATTTCTTGGTGACTTCCTTCTCAGCCGGGCTTGGCTCCGCTGCATGGTGTGGTTAGACTACATCCCTCAGCAATCCCGTTTCTCCCAAGGACGCCGCTGATGCAACTTCCAGGCGCCAGGAGGCGCATAAAGGCCTGTGTGAGGCCGAGGCCCTTGTGCAACATATTTTGGGCAATTATCCCTGGCCGGGCTGTGCTCTGCCATTTCTTGGTGACTTCCTCCTCAGCAGGGCTTCGCTCTGCTGCATGGTGTGGTTGGACTACATCCCTCAGCAATCCCGCTTCTCCCGAGGACGCAGCTGACACAACTTCCAGGCGCCAGGAGGCGCATAAAGGCCTGTGTGGAACCTCATCCCACGGGACGTGCCGGGAGAAGCTTGGGACAAGGGCGGGCCGTCTTAGACCGTCAGAGGCCGAAGGAGGCCGGGCTGGGCAACTTCTCTTGGCTGCCTGAGTGTGGACAATTGCAGGTCTTGTAATGATATGTAAGTGGTCTGCTTGTGAGTTAAGGAGGGTGATTTTATAATTCTACTCATTTTCGTTTGGCTAACTGTGTTGGTCAAATTGGTATTATATCTGAGGGACGTTATAGTGTCTTACTGCTTTTGCTTTGGGGTTTGTTATTAGTCTTTATTGCGTTCTAATAGGCTTAAGATAATGGGTAAAACTAAGCCAGTGATTAGTCGCCCCTGCACTAGACAAACAGTGGTTTCTATTACCCCTCTCCCAAGCCTTACCGCTATTGATAAGATGTTGCAAAAAACTATAGGGGTGGTGGCAACTGCAATTGAGAATACTGAGCGACGTCTTTCTCTTACCCCAAGTCTACTTTCCCCTCCATTACTTGGGAATGTTTCCACCCCTCTAGATAACAATGAGGTTTCGTTGCTTGTACCCTCATTTGCCGAGCTTCCCTGTGCTCAAGCGAACTTGGCGGCCAGCCCTGCGGCCACTTCATTGATTAACACACTACCACCCCAGGTCCCACAAGTAACATCTAGGATTCAAAAATCTCGTGGCAAAAATAAGAAGGTAAAGCCATCTACTAAACCTCCTATAAATAACCCTGCATCTAGAATATCTCCAAACCCAGGTTTAACACAATTGTCTGCCTCTCCAGCACCTCCGGTATGGGCCACACATCTATTAATTGATTTGCAAACTCAATTGGAACAACTCATCACTTCTCAATTTAAAAGCTTGATGAATAAAATAAAATCGATAGAGTTGTATCCTTAATTAATAGTAAATCATCTGGGCATTCATTCACCCCTCCTGGGAGTGGGATTACTCATATGGTTCCTGTGACTTCTATGCCCAGTCACCAAGGCACTTGTTCTATGGCATGTGTATCTGGTCCTAATGCTATCGGGGCACGGGTACCAACTACTACGAACACACTTCTTTCCACCATAAGTTCTAATGTACCTGATTTCCCCTCACTCTCCAGGCCATCTGTGCCCGTATCTAGTGTACCTCCACCCCCTTCTACTTTTCCCATTTTAGCACCTGGTAAGAGGAGAGTGGACAGTGCTCTGATACCCCATCTTATAGATGGAAATGACCATAGTTCTGGGCAATTACCACCATCACTTTTCCCACAGCTGCCTCCGGAGGCCTCGCCATACGTGGTGGTTCTCTCAGGTGTCCCCCCATTGTCCGGTGCTCGCCAGGAATCTTTCCCTGAGTTGAAGAACAAGGTTACCCATTGGTTGAATACTTTTAGATCTCTACCAAGAGGGGGTCATGGGGAAATTTTGTTTGCGCAAAGGGTAAGTTGGTTGGGGGTGAACCAAAAATACAAGGGAGGGGATTGCGTCATTATCAACTTCAGGGACCCTAGAGTGGTTAATTTTATTCTTAAATGGCAAGGCTCGCCCTCCCAGAGCTTGATTCTTCCTCTACCTTTGGGATATTTCTATCAACGGCCGGCCGGCTTGGCAAGGTCTGCCTTAAGGAACTCCTATTTCGGCCCGCAAACTGCTGCTTACAATGTTCCAGTTACCAACTCCTTTGGCTTTTTGGACAGCGAAGCTTGACTAGCCCCTTGTGAGGGGGTTACAGGTCTATCTCATGGGAGGGCCAATGCCTCCAAGTTGGAGGGGGAGAGTGTAGAGGTTGGTCTTCCTACCGCTTGTTATCCCAATACATCTACGATTTCCCCTGGCTCTAGTATTGGTATTTCTGTTGATGACGTAGAATTGACCTCGGTATCTTACCGAGGCCATCCTTTAGGTCTAGAGATTGAACCCCGCAGCTCTTTTGGGGACGTCAACTCCGGCGCTTTAATTGGGTCATGGAATGTAGCAAGGCTGGGTACCAAACTCTCCAATCCTGACTGGGAGGCACTGGTAGATGATTACGATCTATGTCTCTTTCAAGAGACGTGGGTGACGACCTCTACAGTTAGGGCTGGTTTTGCCTCTTATAGCGTCCCGGCGGTGCAGGGCCCCAGGGGGCGACCCTCGGGGGGTTTATGTATCTGGGTGGCCACCTACCTGGGGTGTACAGTTAGAGTTATCGACTCCCACTCTTTAGATATTGTTTGTATTATTTTGAAGTTTGGGGACGGTACCTCGATACTGGTAATCAATATCTATTTACGCCCCCCTCCACTACGACTGGGACTCACCATTCTTAATGCCCTCGATGACCTTTTGACCCTGTTTTCCAAACTTACCTATAAGATTATTGGGGGGGATTTTAATTGCCACTTTGAACCCCTGGCTGGTATCCCCTCTATTACTTCTGAGGAGGATTCAACCTGGAACATCCAGGACTGCCTTATGTATTCTGCTCCGCGTTTAACACCTCTGGCTATTGAGATCAACAAGCTCTTAGTAACTCACTCTCTACGAGCTTGTAATGGCAGACTTGCTCCAGATGCCCCGGGGAAGCATACTTATAACAGACTGGGTAAAAGTTCAACCATTGATTACATCTTGGTAAACGTGGAGTTTTGGTTCCATCTCAAGTATTTTGCCATAGTGGATAGGGCTGATAGTGACCACAGTCTCCTCAGTTTGGAATTTTTGCACCATTTGGATCCAACACGAGTTCCAAGGACTCTGGACCAATCTATAGTACCCAATCTAACAGTGGTGGCAGGTGGCCGACGCATTAGGTGGGTAAAATTTTTGACAACTCCAAATAAAATCGCTGCACTATACTCCCATGTGGCCACTCATTTAGCTGAAGCGTTTGTTCTCATGGAGGGAAGTCAGGTCATATTTGCAAGAGCTAGAGACTATCCACACCAAACTCTTTTCTAAGGCTGCCAGTTTTTTTTATGCTGGGGCAAAACCAAAGTTAAATGGGGTGAGGAATCAAGCTAATTGGTTCAACTCTAGCTGCAGGGATGCTAAACGGGCACTCCTGCGGGAGGTGAAAAATGGTACCCCACATAGTATCAGAGGAGCCAGATTCTTGTATAAATCTATTACATCTGTATCCAAAAAAGATTGGAAGGTTGCCAGGTGGGCCAGTATAAAGGACGCCCTGGATAGTCATGATTCCAGGACCTTCTGGAATTTAATCAGATGTGGTAGATATGAGGGATCTTCAGCTATAACACCTGGCCTAAGTGAAGAGGTTTGGTTGAGGCGTTTCAAGCCCCTTTTTAGGCTTCCGACAAGTGATCATGCGGTTGAATTACAACCACTTCTGACTAGTATATTTCCCCAAGTGAATAACGAAGTATGGGTGCTCGATCCACCACTCTGCACTTCTCGTGAAATTCAGGCTGCCCTAAAGAGTCTTTCTTCTGGTAAAGCCCCTGGCCTAGATAGGATTCCCCGGGATCTATTTATTAGTGAACCGCTGGTCTGGGTACCATACCTATTGATATATTTTAACGCAATTCTTTTTGGTATGGATATCCCTCACACTTGGAAGGGTGCAGAAATTATCCCCATCCACAAGAAGGCCTCTCCACTAGACCCAGTAAATTATCGGCCTATCAGCCTCATCGACGTCCTTCAGAAAGTGTTTGCCCGAATTTTATTAACTAGGCTTGAAAGTTGGATGGAAGAATTTCAAATTCTATCGCCCTTTCAAGCGGGCTTTCGCCCTAGGGTTTCCCCAACCCACCAGCTGTTCAGGCTACAGCTGGTATACTGGAAGACGGTGTTTTTGGGGAAGGGCTCTCTCTACCTGATCTTTGTGGATCTTAGATCCGCTTTCGATCTGGTACAGAGGGACAAGCTTTGGTTAATCTTGCTAGAGATGGGCGCTCCCCCATACCTCTGTGACCTCTTCAAGCATCTCCATTCTGGAACGTTTGCGAGGGTTCGTTATGGTGTGAATGGTGAGCTCTCTGCTCCCTTCCCGGTAGACAGGGGTGTTAGGCAGGGGTGTGTGTTGGCCCCCACTTTATTTTCCCTATTTATTAATGGTTTGATTTCACATCTCTTTGGGGCAAAGGATCTAGACTCTCCGACTCTAGCAGCACGCAGAATACCAGCCCTAATGTTCGCTGATGACACCCTTCTACTTTCAAAATCTCCAATGGGTGCCCAGCGAACTCTGGAGGCCTTTTGTTCTTTCTGCTGCTCTAGAAATTTGGAGATTAATCTCTCAAAAACCAAATTCATGGTTTTTAATTCCAAACCTTCATCTTACCCCCACCCACACCTGGAGGGATGTATTCTAGAGAGAGTCTCCACTTTTGATTACTTGGGAGTCACCCTGAATGATAGAATGGAGTGGGACTCCCATATGGCTAAGGTTAACCTCAAGCTGATCCAATCAACAGGTGGAATCCTAAAGGTTTTTAATGAATGCTCCTATAAACCTCTAGGTCCCCTAGTTGAACTATACAGGGCTCAGGCTAGGGGAGCGGCATTATACGGCGTAGAGCTTTGGGGCCATGTTAACGCCAATTCTATGTCCGTTACTGAAAACAACTTTATCAGGCGTCTTCTAAATCTCCCCAAGAGTACTCCTCTGACCCCCCTAAGACTCGACTTGGGATTGGCCTCTATCCAGGAGACCATTTTATCTCGACCTTTGCTATACTGGAGGAGACTTTGGTCTACTCCTGAGCTGTTAAGCTATAAGGAGGAGTTAGTCGAACTATTGTCTATTAGGGGATCGGGTAACATCTTGTGGCTTAAACATGTTAAACAACTTTGCTACGATTTGCACAGGGAAGATTTGTGGACCTCGCCTGAAACATCTTGTCCCCTGATCAGTAAGAGGGCGTTGGGGGATATTCTTAAACAGCACCATCTGAATCTCCGTGATCTGAACTCTAGCCTGGGCAGGTTATCTCTCCGATTCCTGGAGGTGAAAGATCATTATGTTTTTGAAAAATTCCTGGATGACATCCAGCCCTTGCTAGAAAAAAAACTTTACCTCCAATTCAGACACGGATCCTTACCACTGCGGGCCCTGTCAAATAAATGTTTTCCCTCTTCTTCTAGGTGGTGCCCTTGCCCTGGTTGCGATCTAGTGGAGGAGACCGATCTGCATGTTTTGCTTTTTTGTGCCTCTTACACCAGGGCACGTACTAAATGGATTATTTCCCTTTGCAAATTAAGAGATCTCAGGGACTACAGGGAGGTTTATAGATTATTAAAATATGACACGACCCCTGTGTTTGCATTTGCCACTTCCAGATTTCTTCTCTCAATGTGGTATGTAAGAAAAATAATAATTAAGGTAAATAATGTTTAGCACCTTATGCTTCACTCTGAGACTTACTGTCCCCAAATTGCCCACAGATTGTTTTATTGTTTTATCTTTTTAGTACACTTTATCTATTTTATCTAATGTACTATGGTATAATATGTAGGCCTGGGCAAAAATTTCGTTCTGTTCGCGGAAATTGCGATAATTTAACATTTTCGCGTTCCGCGGAGAGCGCGAAAATGTCAAAATTTCCGCTTTCCGCAGCTTGGCAATAATTTGTTTATTGCTCGCGCTGTAAAATAATACATTCTCGCGCGCGCGCGATCGCCTTACCTGAATCCCTGCGTTCGCCGACAAGTTTTCTTGATCCGGTCGCGTTCTCCATGAGATGTTGGATTGTTTTTAGCCATTTGCGCTGTCTCGCGACAGTTCGCGCCCGCAGTGACATCATGCGTCGCGCGATCACGTCTTTCTTCTCGCGATCATGCACCGCGAGACAACTCAAAACAAGATGGCCGTGCCCACGAGCAACCACATGGGTAAGTTGGCGACTCGCAGCCATGCAGAAAATCTCACGAACATGCGGGAAAAAAAATTCTGCATCTTCGCGATATTTTCGCTTGTTTGCGATAATTTTAAACATTTTCGCGATAATTTGCGAAAGTGGATTTCGCAAATTCCACCCACCCCTAATAATATGATCTATGAATTTTTATTAATGTGCAATATGTACCATATCTTTGTGCTTTTATGGTTTTTAACCGAAATAAAGCTTTATGAATTGAATTTAATAATGTAAATTTTAAATTTTAAATGCAACACAGTCAGAAAACAGTGGCATTTCTGATCTGAGAGTTAGGTGCCGATCACGATCCGGAAAAAACCGGGTACGAACCGTCGGACGGAGCATATTCTCCGTCCGACGCGTACCCGGTCGTCAAAATATACAAACATGGAATTACGATTCGCACGGAAACACCATTTCCGTACGAATCGTACAAAACCCCGACCGACCAAAATAAACATACAAATGTGATCCGGGAAAGCGCCGACGTGACGTCGGGACGCACGCAGCCTGCCATTCACGAACCAGGAATCACGATTCGCACCGACGTCATCCCGCACGGTGAATATTTTCCGGCTGCCAAAAACTGCTGGGAAATCAGGACGACGCGAACAAGGAGTACCTGTACGCGACGGACAGACATGGACCCGAACCTACGTGTCATCCCGGCCCTCATAGCAGTCGACCTCCTCTACAGGTTCGGACGCAGACGCCGCAGAAGGTCAGAACAACAAAGGGAGGGGGGAAAGGGGGGGGAGGACCAGGGGCAGGCCACATAACCCCCACCAAAGTCACACAGCACACATGCCCTGGACATACCTGACCCCCAGGCCCTGGTCACTACGAGGGGGTGGGGGCGTGTCCAGCAAAGCCAGCGTCCGCCACAACGGAAGTGCTTGACGACGCGAACCGGCAACACAACAATACAGGTACGTCCCGTACCCACGCCTTAAGAGTGTGGGTACGAGTCGTACCCCACCCACACCTACGTCATCCCAACAATGGCAGGACGGCTATACCCACGTGCCAAAGGCCTGGGTACGGCCCGCACAAGCATCACATAGCGTGGGGACGCATATGTACGGACCGTACCCCCACCCCCGTATGCATGGAGCGTACCCCCAACCGCAACAGTGTAAGTACGACCCGTACCCTCACCCGCGGATGTATGGAGCGTACCCCCACCCCAACAGTGTAAGTACGACCTGTACCCTCACCCGCGGACGTATGGAGCGTACCCCCACCCCAACCGTGTATGTACGACACGTACCCCCACCCACGTATGCATGGAGCGTACCCCCACCCCAACAGTGTAAGTACGACCCGTACCCTCACCCGCGGACATATGGAGCGTACCCCCACCCCAACCGTGTATGTACGACACGTACCCCCACCCGCGTATGCATGGAGCATACCCCCACCCCAATTGTGTAAGTACGACCCGTACCCTCACCCGCAGATGTATGGAGCGTACCCCCACCCCAACAGTGTATGTACGACTCGTACCCTCACCCACGGATGTATGGAGCGTATCCCCACCCCAACAGTGTAAGTACGACCCGTACCCTCACCTGCGGACATATGGAGCGTACCCCCACCCCAACAGTGTAAGTACGACCCGTACCCTCACCCGCGGACGTATGGAGCATACCCCCACCCCAACAGTGTATGTATGACCCGTACCCTCACCCGCAGATGTATGGAGCATACCCCCACCCCAACAGTGTAAGTATGACCCGTACCCTCACCCGCAGGCGTATGGAGCGTACCCCCACCCCAACAGTGTAAGTATGACCCGTACCCTCACCCACGGATGTGTGGAGCGTACCCCCACCCCAACAGTGTAAGTACGACCCGTACCCTCACCCGTGGACGTATGGAGCGTACCCCCACCCCAACCGTGTATGTACGACCCGTACCCTCACCCGCGTATGTATGGAGCGTACCCCCACCCCAACTGTGTATGTACGACACGTACCCCCACCTCGTATGCATGGAGCGAACCCACACCCGTGTATGTTCTAAGCTAAGCATACATATCGTGAAATAGGAGGGGTGGGTGCAGAGTCCTCCTAGCAGTGCCCAGAGACAGGAGGGGTGTGTGCAGAGTCCTCCCAGCAGTGCCCAGAGACAGGAGGGTTGTGTGCAGATTCCTCCCAGCAGTGCTCAGACACAGGAGGGGTGGGTGCCTATCACTCCCAGCAGTGCCCAGAGACAGGAGGGGTGTGTGCAGAGTCCTCCCAGCAGTGCCCAGACGCAGGAGGGGTGTGTGCAGAGTCCTCCCAGCAGTGCCCAGAGACAGGAGGGGTGTGTGCAGAGTCCTCCCAGCAGTGCCCAGAGACAGGAGGGGTGTGTGCAGAGTCCTCCCAGCAGTGCCCAGACACAGGAGGGGTGGGTGCCTATCACTCCTAGCAGTGCCCAGAGACAGGAGGGGTGGGTGCCTATCACTCCCAGCAGTGCCCAGAGACAGGAGGGGTGTGTGCAGGGTCCTCCCAGCAGTGCCCAGAGACAGGAGGGGTGGGTGCCTATCACTCCCAGAAGTGCGCAGAGACAGGAGGGGTGGGTGCCTATCACTCCCAGCAGTGCCCAGAGACAGGAGGGGTGTATGCAGGGTCCTCCCAGCAGTGCCCAGAGACAGGAGGGATGGGTGCCTATCACTCCCAGCAGTGCCCAGAGACAGGAGGGGTGGGTGCCTATCACTCCCAGCAGTGCCCAGACATAGGAGGGGTGTGTGCAGAGTCCTCCCGGCAGTGCCCAGAGACAGGAGGGGTGGGTGCAGAGGCCCCCAGCATTGCCCATGGAAAAAAATAAGGGTGGAGTACCCACAGATCAAATTGCCACAATTGTCAGTCAGGTGCACAAAGACCCTGCAGTACATGTAACACATGTGTGCGAGAATGGGAGTACACACATGCATACAGCCTAAAAGGGAACATGTCCACATGAAGTCATGTCAACAGACTACATACACAAGTACAGTGATCACCAAGGATGCCACGAATGATGCAGGTGGAGACATCGCTCTGCATGCATGGCCAAAGTTGAAGGGGTCCGTCACACACCCAGCTAATGTACACACAGCTCAGCGCTAAATATTGGGAACACCCTGCAGGGAAGATGTCAGGGTACACAGAGGAAGGAATACACCTTGGGACAATTTCACCATGCAGTAACTGCTTACATGAACAGAGAAACCTAGCTAACACCTTGTGATGGCACACAGATGCCAGGGTCCCCCCTATGACCAGCACACTACTACATTTCCCACACACCCAACACATGATCACCACCCAAAATCATGTAGCAGCCCCACCAACAGCAACACCACAAAAGCAGTAGTGTTCTAAGGAAAAATAAAAGGCTTTATTCTACATTTCCAAATAATGTGTGTGTGGATCAAGTTCAATATTTACAAAGCCCATAGGGCAGTCCATGAGTCACAGCTGGATGGGGGACACAGTGGGACGCGTGTCCCCTAGCTTGCCTGCACAGTCAGACTCCTTCTTCTTCCACAACGGGGAGGGCATCATGTGGGGGGGAAGGACCAGGCACCGCAGGGACATGAGGGCGAAGGGTAGGCGTCGTGGGTGCAGGGATGGAGGACTCCACCACAGGGGGTGGGGCAGGGCCAAAGGCGGAGGCCAGGTTGTCGCTGCACACCTTAGCAAGGTCCTCCAGCGTCTCCCCTGCACCCGAAGGAACCACAGGCCCCAAGGAGGGGGGGGCGGAGGGATGGGTCGCAGCGCCACTGGGGGAGGGTGTGGACAGGGGGGGACTCAACCACCCTGACCGGGGACTCCCTTGACCCCTTGCGGGGTGGTGTCACAGTGGGGCTCAGGGACAGAGCGGCCATGAAGGAGTCCTTGCCGGATATGTGGCCAGGAGAGCTGAGGGGAGGGGATTTGGAGGGAGTGGATTGGGTGGAATGCGGACTCCCACTCTGGCTGCATGACTTACGTTTGCCCCCCGACCCAGTGGGTGTGCCTACTTCACCCTGTGTGTGCGTGCCAGGAGGTGTGCGTATGACCTTCCCTGCTGGTGTGGTGCCTGTGTCTGTTGTGGTGGGTGCATGCTGACGTCTGGGTGTACGTGGGACAGGCATGGGAGTGGGAAGTGTGGATGGGGCAGGGGTAGGGGGTGGGACGTAGCGCTGCAGGAGACCCACTGCTGCAGTCAGTGTCGAGTCTATGGACCTCAGCAACTGGCGTTGGTCAGCCTGCGATGAAAAAATTCCCTCCAAGTATGCCTCCATGTTGTGCAGCACTTGGCTGTGGCCATGGAGGACATTAAGGATTGCAGCCTGACCAACCTGCAACTGGCGCTGGATGTCCACAGACTCGGCATTGGCGGCAGCAGTGGAGACAGGGGCAGGGGGTGCGGTGCCTGGCAGGAAGGAGACATGTGGTGACCGGGCACGCTGGGAAGGGACACGAGCAAGTGGGAGGCGGTTGATGGCAATGGAGGGGGCGGGGTGCGTTGTTGTGCCGCTGTCAGCTGCTGGTGCAGCCTCCGCCCACTCGGAGAGATCATCCTCGGACCCGTCAGCTTCATATTCTGTCGTGCCAGTGGACAGGTCCTCGGCCTCACTCTCCTCCGCCTCAGTACCACTCAATGTGCCAGCCACGATGTCAACGATGGCACTGGTGCTCGGTCCCTCCGCTCCGTCTGTGCTCATGTCTCCCTCCGTGTCCCCCGACGATGCTGTGGGCAAGGTGAAGAGACAGCAATTAATCACACACCTGTATACATATGTCACATGAGTCCAATCTACATAGGTTACAGTGCATAGCCTGCAAAGAAAGATCAGTAACATCTACAAAACAAGGTACAGATGTAGGGCATGCAACACACAGTTGGTTGACCCACCATGCCAATGAAAATCCATGGAGAGCATGACACAATAGCAAATGACATGAAATGGAGTTTGACATAGGAGCCAGGCCCTGGGGACAATCCAGCACTGCATCTGCACCACACAGCGTAGACGAAAATAGGGATGAGGAGGGACCATGTCCATGAACTTGAGGCACATGCTGCATAGGTAATACTGAAAACACGCCCACCATGACTGGCTCACTGCACCTTGAGTGTATGTCCAGACAAACATCACACACTGGCCAGACCTAGCAAGGAGAATTATGGTTTTGACATGTAGGCTTGGCCCGCACCAACCACCCCTTACATGAGACAATTTGTTGAGACACAGGTGGCACTTACATCTCTTAGTCTGGGTGAAATACACAGGGGCTGCATAAATGCAAGATTGGACGCCAAATACCCAAGGTGCACCTGTCCAAATAATCATGTACAAATGGCCATCATCAGATGATTGTAACAAGACACACAGGCACTGGCCACTGTGAGCATGAACAAGGAAAATCAGGTCAGGCTGTACAGTGGACACTTGTACTACATTTCACGTCAATATACATGGTGCCAGGGGACAATGGCACAGAGCACAACCTATGCTGTAGACACTGAGAGTGTCCACGTTTTGTGATGACACACATGACACCTATGAAAATATGCCCCAGGGGACAGTAGTGGCCACACAACTACATGGTCCTGAATGGGAATGACTGCAACACACGCCACCATCCCTGCACTATGCGTATCGCACACTCATGCACATCATGTCACAGGCCACAACATAGGACATGCGCGCTGTAAGGCATGACACTTGAGAGACTAACTCCCATGTCTGGACTCAGCATCAGTGCCAACTGACATGGAACCCACATGTACTGAAATGGACAGGGCACAGGCAAGGTCCCCAAACCTGTTACACACCACCCCCACACATGATGCTACAGGCATAGTTCACGTGGAGAGAGCGCCAGTCTACATTACCTTGTGAAGGAGTGACTACACACAGACCAGGGAACACATTGCAAGGAGGGGAAGGGAGGCAGGAGAGCACAGCTATACTGTGGGTAACAGGATCTGCACAGCACCTTTAAACCCTGGCAGTGTATCCATGCAACTGTGCACTTTCAAATGCTGGTGACACACAACAAACACACATGTACCTACCCCCTTCCTGCTGCTGCTTCTCCTGTAAGTGCCTCTCCAAGTCTGGAAATACCACCGCCAGCACACGCTTGTGGATGTGGGTCAGACGGCGGCGCCCGCGGTTCTTATGGGTCTCAGGTGAGTCCCCCAGCAGGACCCGTGCGATCCCCCGTGTCCAGCACCGGATATCCTGCCAGCGTTTCCTCACCTGGGCCAGCGCCGCTTGCGACCATCCGCACTCCTCACGGCACTGACGGCGGTCAGCCATATCTGCTTCTTGGCAGACGCGCCTACCTGTGAGGATGAACAAGTGACACTACATCAATACACCAGGCACATGTCACAGAGAGACATATTAGGACAAATTTGCTGTTTACAACAAGGCATAGTATGCATCCAACGCATTGCACCTTTGTCATAGGGACATGATCCTCTGGGGAAGGGCAAAAGCAGTATGTGCCATTGAAAGTACACAGGTGGAATGAGGGCAACTACACACTCAATGATCCAGGCTGACACTGTGCATCACAAGCTACACCAGGATAATGTGCAGCACCTCTAAGCAGTCACATGCCACAGGCCACTGACGCTACCGCAGTAGAGTACACAGACACACACAGGCACAGGACATTCACCTGCCATTGCCAAATGCAGCGACAAACCTCACTCTGCACATGTGCCACTAGATGGGGGGGCTCACAGGTGTGGGGCTGGCTCTGCACGTCAGACACACAGCACTGCTCCCTGCTCACATCACATGGGCAGGGTATATCCATCCCTCATGCAGCCCGGGTGCTACACTCCACATATGCACCCACCCACATGACAGGGGACTTACACACACACCGATGTCCAGGGTACGAACACATCATGTGGACACTCTCAGCACAGGTACACAGAACTAACACACATCTGTGGGTACAGTCACCTGTCACACTGGGCTGACCACATAATTACATGAGGACTGTAGAGGCTACATTCCCAGGAGGACAAGACAGGCAGAATGTGGCATGCACCATGCAGTGATTGTCACAGTAAACACAATGCTAGTGAGGACGGCAGACATGCACCACAGCATGCTCTGGCTGGGAGACATCAGGCATTCACCCCCCTGGGACCCCCCCTACAGTACATAGCATGTGTGTCACACCTGGACACAATGGCAGAAGTCACACTCACAAAAAAGGGACACAGTCTGTGCTAGTGGACTCTGCACTCACCTGATACCCTGGTCGCCCATACAGCAGGGGGTACTGTGGGAGGATCACATCCAGCAAAGCCAGGTTCTCCTCCAGGGTGAAAGGCTGTGACCTCTCCACAGACCTTGACATGGTTCCAGGGAATCAGTAGCAGCAGCTGGGTCGTCGAATACAAAGATGTGCAGGCAAGTGCTCCCTCATGGGACCTGGCTGCCTTATATCTGCCTTGCTGGCCTGTTTCATGCACAGGAGTACAGAGTGATTGGTCACTCACATTTGCATCCTATGTTTCCTCCAATCCCTTCAAACCTAGCACAGTCAGTGGGTTCTTATTGTGTTTTTTTCTTCAGCATGATGTCAACTCCAGAAGCACATTGCAACAAAGTAGATTCATTCAAACTGACTACTGCTGTGTACCTGCTTAAAAAAATTCAAACTTTAAACTGGGTCTCCATGACAACCAGCATGCATGTAGGCCTTTATACTTGTCCCTCATGTGTCCCCTATGTAATTTGGAGCTTCACACACAGTTACGGTGCGTCCCGGGGCCCTAGGGCACCCCAAATGCATATCAACGGCCCGTACAGGCGTGTGTACGGTCCGTCTCACTATGGGTGTTCTCGTGTATGCGTACTCATAGTGGTACGGACCGTACACACGCCTGTACGCTCACTATCACTATGGGTGTTCTCGCGCATGCGTACTCATAGTGATAGTGAGCGTACAGGCGTGTGTACGGTCCGTACCACTATGAGTACGCATACGTGAGAACACCCATAGTGATAGTGAGCGTACAGGCGTGTGTACGGTCCGTACCACTATGGGTGTTCTCGCGTATGCGTACTCATAGTGGTACGGACCGTACACACACCTGTACGCTCACTATCACTATGGGTGTTCTCGCATATGCGTACTCATAGTGGTACGGACCGTACCCACGCCTGTACGCTCACTATCACTATGAGTACGCATACGCGAGAACACCCATAGTGATAGTATGCGTACAGGCGTGTGTACGGTCCCTACCACTATGAGTACGCATACGCGAGAACACCCATAGTGATAGTGAGCGTACAGGCGTGTGTACGGTCCGTACCACTATGAGTACGCATACGCGAGAACACCCATGCTGAGACGGACCGTACACACGCCTGTACGCTCACTATCACTATGGGTACACATACGCCAGCACTCCCATAGTGATAGGGAATGTACACACGCCTGTATGCTCACTATCACTATGAGTACGCATACGCGAGAACACCCATAGTGGTACGGACTGTACACACGCCTGTACGCTCACTATCACTATGAGTACGCATATGCGAGAACACCCATAGTAGTACGGACCGTACACATGCCTGTACGCTCACTATCACTATGGGTGTTCTCGCGTATGCGTACTCATAGTGGTACGGACCGTACATGCGTGCGTACGCTCACTATCACTATGGGTACGTATACGCGAGCACACCCATAGTGATACGGACCGTACACACGCCTGTACGCTCACTATCACTATGGGTGTTCTCGCGTATGCGTACTCATAGTGAGAGTGAGCGTACAGGCGTGTGTACGGTCCGTACCACTATGAGTACGCATACGCGAGAACACCCATAGTGGTACGGACCGTACACACGCCTGTACGCTCACTATCACTATGAGTACGCATACGCGAGAACACCCATAGTGATAGTGAGCGTACAGGCATGTGTACGGTCCGTACCACTATGGGTGTTCTCGCGTATGCGTACTCATAGTGGTACGGACCGTACACACGCCTGTACGCTCACTATCACTATGAGTACGCATACGCGAGAACACCCATAGTGAGACGGACCGCACACGCGTGCGTACGCTCACTATCACTATGGGTACACATACGGCAGCACTCCCATAGTGATAGGGAACGTACACAGGCCCTCTTAGCGAAAGTACGGTGCCTTTCACACATCACAGTGGTGACAAGCAGCACACAGGAAGGAATAGGGCTGACATACTTGTCCATGGATGGACATCAAGGCATTGTCTGGGCAGTACTACATGTGTGGGGCAAAGGTGTGAAAGGCTGTGATGTGGCACATTACTCCTGAGTGGAGAAGGCACCAGATGTATGATGAGATGTGTACAGATGTTATGTGTGACGGTGCAATGTGTGCCAGGCATGCCCTTGACTCCTTTGACTTGTGTGCATGTCGTACTGCACACTTGGGATGAGCGTCACTGACATGGCACGGTCAACAACACACGCAAGTGTCCCCTGATGCCCACTACAGGGGTTACCACACCAGACAGGTCACTACCCACGGTGCACCATGTGACTATGTCATGTATGTGTGGGGGGTTCACATTGGGTTGATGTTGGTGCTCCCTCAAAATCATCAGCTGTTGCAGCAACAAACATGTGTCTGTGTGTAGATTGACATGGCACACAGTTCCGCACACCAGGCCACATGTGGTATTGGATGTGAGGTGCGTATGTATGCATGGGACACGGAGTAGCGTAACAAGGACATGTCTGCATCCTCTCTATGAATGTGTGGTGAGTCATCACATGTACACCTTCATGGCAAGGTGTGTGGGCTGTCCTAGTGTAATGTCATGTGACCTGTGGCTCTAGTGTTCCGCTACCAGTCTCTGCAATCGACATCCTACTTCTGCTGATGTGTGGATGTATGTCACTCCTGTCTTGCGTCTGGCTGTCCACTTACACTGGGACACAGCTAATCCCATGCCATGGCATGTGGAGGTTCACAATCTCCGTGTGTAGCTGGGTCTTGGTAGGAGTGTCACCTGCCAGCCATACGTGTCCAGGGCATGTGGCACATACCTGACTCCGTATGTCGCATATGTGTATTGACAGATTAACATGTGCTCAGTACATATAAATTGTTGTTGTAGTGCACTCACTCTTCCTTGTCACTTCCAAATTACTGCAGAGCGCCGCCTCTTCCCCGACCAATTCCGGACTTGGCTGACATGCGGGAGAATGACTGTATCTGGTGCTACCGCTTCCCCCAACCGTTGATTCTGGAGTTGACGGCGAGACTGGCACCACACCTGCAACAGCTGCACAGGTATCCTACGGCACTGACACCCAAGCTGAAGGTAATGGCAGCCCTACATTTTCTTGACACGGGTACCTTGCAAAATACCATAGCTCATGTTGGTGGCATGTCCCAGAGCATGTTCTGCCGTGTGCTGCATGATTTCTTAGAGGCCATGTTGCTTCACCTGGATGAGTTCATCCATTTCCCAACCCCTGAAATGTTGACTGGGGTCAAGCGTGGATTCTATGCCCTGGGAGGGATGCCCCATGTCATTGGGTCCATAGATGGGACACATGTGGCTTTGGTACCACCACAGGCACAGGAGGTAGCGTACAGGAATCGCAAGCACTACCACTCCATCAATGCCCTTGTGGTGTGTCTATCCAACATGGTGATTTCACATGTCTGTGCTCGTTTTCCAGGATCAGCACACGATGCCTACATCATGAGGCGTAGCAGGGTGCCTGAAATGATGACACAGCTGCGCAACGAACGAGCATGTGTTGTTGGTGGGTACACTCTGTCTGTCCTGTATTTTGCGTAGACTTCCAGCACGACCGCTTCTCCTGTCCTACTTATGTCCATGTGCTTTCCATGTAGGGGACGCTGGCTATCCCATCATGCCATGGCTGATCACACCTCTCCGCAACCCCATCACGCCGGCCCAGCTCCGCTACAACACCGACCATGGCCGGACAAGGCGAGTGATAGAGAGGACATTTGGCCTCCTGAAGAGCCGATTCTGATGCCTCCACAAGACCGGCGGCGCCCTCCCATATGCCCTGGCGAAGGTCTGCAAAATCTTCATGGTCTGCTGCATGCTGCACAACATGGCAGTTGAGAAAGCTGTGCCACTCATCCTGGATCAAGATGATCAGGACCATCCACCCGTGGAGGACGAAGGGCTTGGCAATGGGGCTAGTGATGTGGAGGATGTGGTTCCGCAAGAGGACATCCGGACTCGGCTCATACTCGACTTCTTTACTTAGTGGTGAGTACCAGTGTCTGTGTGTGCACGCATTGGTCCCCGTGTGGCATGTGTTGCGATGTGTGTGTCCATCTGCATGTATGCCACGTGAGTCAGAGGTGTGTGTGGATGTGTCACTGGAGTGATGGTGGCAGCGATGTGTATTTCCCCAGTCATAATTGTGACCTGGCATGTTGTCATCCTTACATGTGTCGAGTACATGCACATGCAAGTGGCTATGCTTTTTGTGGCTGACTTCTTGTGTGTCTCTCATCCCCAGGTACTTGCGCATGCCATCTGCTGGTTGCATTGTTGTGGCACTGCTATTCCTCATGGACACGTCATCGTGTGCTGACTCAGCGTTACACGCACGGACAAGTTTGGAAGTCTCCTTAGGGTAAGGGATGCATCAGGTGTGTATTGGGTGTGGCAGTTGTTTACGATGTATGCACACTGCCCCTGTCGATGTTTGGTTCCTCTGCAGACATGTTGCATCACCATGGTACACATTACATGTAGCTGGGTACACCTAAATAGATGGTCAGACTTGTTGACAGTCATCAGTGATGGGATTGTGGAATGTGATGACGGCATCAATGTGTGTTACACTGCCCTCGGACACATACGGTTTGCATTGGCTTGACATGGTGTGGGACTTCCACATCAGCCGATCAATGGTGTATGGCAGTCTCTCCGTGAGCAGCAGGGGGTGTTTAGCTGTTATCCGACACTTGTGTGCCAGTTCCATGGCTATCACGCATTTGTGCTGCAGACGGAGGGTGCCAGTGTTGGACCCACATGTTACTCCACATGACCCGTTCATGTGTACTCCGAGTTGCCTCTGCAATCCCAAATACATGACTAATAAATGTGTCCCTATGCCTCCAAGGTGCCTCTTCTCAGTCAATGCTGGTGTGTTGCCACGGTGCATCCGGCATGTCTGGCATGGTTTTCCGTGATAGTGGCTATGTGTCTATGTGTAGAGTAGCAAGATGCAAGCTGTTTGTGTAGGATTAGACTCTGTATTGTGCATGATGTCCATGACTGTGTGGGTATTGTGACATGTGCCATCCCCATGCATCCAACGTTGGCCAGGCCACCAT
Source organism: Triturus cristatus (assembly GCF_964204655.1). Classification (NCBI taxonomy): domain Eukaryota; kingdom Metazoa; phylum Chordata; class Amphibia; order Caudata; family Salamandridae; genus Triturus; species Triturus cristatus. Next base: position 628,561,147 of record NC_140591.1, read on the forward strand.
TCTCTGCATCCACCTGACTCAAGCTTGCAGGACATGGTTCTGCCACCTGTCCACACATACCTGGGTGCCCCACAGGACACTCCACATGATCCCTGACCTCTGCGCATGGCTGTCGCTGTCTCAATATGTCTGTCGGCACGGTTGTGCGGCCACCCCCTCAGCTGGTTGGGCCATCACGGGTGTGTATGGTGCTCCAAGTCTGTCTTGCCTAATACAATGTGACCCATGTGTGTCCTGTGCCAGACTCAGGCCCCAGGGTGTGGATGGTTGAAGTCAAATGAGAACTCAGGCATGGTTAGACTTTACAAGACACATGTAAGGTAATAATGCAATCAGTAGGCATCTTCTCTTTATGGTATGACTTTTTATTTTGGTTGGGGTAGGGGGGGGGGTTTGACATGAGGGGCTTTCCGGGTGTGTGGAATCCAAAGTTCACTAGGGGAGTTGGTGTCCTTGCCATTTGAAATCCTCAGAGTCCATGCCACAGTCTTTGTCAACATTGGTCAGACAGTGACCAGCAAGTCCATGTGGCAGAGAATGTCTTTTGCTGCTGTGCTGCTGTTGCTCCAGTGGGCCAGGTGCCAGGCCAGGTGTCCTGGGAGATGGTGCTGTTGCGCCGACCCTCACGGTCTTTTCCGTGGACGACCTGCCCTCCTGCGGGGACCCTCAGAAGCAGGCCGTGACGATGTTTGGGATGCTCCGTCGGATGTCTCCTCCTCCTCCTCCTGATCCCTCCCTGTGGGTGGTGATGTTCTACGCCTGATGGCACAGGGAGGGTTGCCCATGTTGTCGGCCATCCAACGGAGTGTACTGTGAATTCCCGTGAACACCGTCACGAGCTTAGCCTGTCTGTCCTCCATCCGCCGTTGGTGTCGCAGTAGACAGGCATGTTGCTCCGCATGTTGCTGGGCCTGCTGGGTCTTGATCTCATCGAGGGTCCCCTTCATCTCGTTGAGGGTGGACACAACCTGGGCCATGCCCGTGGTGTCCTGCCGGTATGTGTCCAGGATGTTTCGGACATGGGAATATACCGGTTCCCCAGCCAACCGGTCAAGCTCACGCCTCCGCCGTCCTCCACTCCCACCACCCCTGCCCACTTGCACCTGGCCTGCCCTTGTGGGCACATCGGGTCTCCGGGACCCCTGAGGGGTGGCATTGGCGTTGTCGCCTGCCTCCTCCTGGGTGCCCGGGACACCGTGTCCCTCCTGGCCAGCCTGGCTGCATTGTGGTGGTGGGGCAGGGATCCTGGGTGTCTCCTGGGATGTGGCAGGAGTGGGGGTGGTGGTTGGCCCAGTTGTACCTGACGCAGGTGCTGCAGGTCGTTGGACACCAGAGGGGCCAGGTTGGTCGGGGTCGGGTTCGTCCACAGAGTGGTGAGAGTCGTCGCTGCCGGTGGTTCCATCATCCCGCCGAGCCGGGTCCTGTGAGTCTTCCCCCCCAGTGTTGGGGGGTGATCCACGACATTGACCTGTGTGTGAGAGAGACAATGTTAATTTTGTTCCATGCAACATCCATGTTTCATTGGTTTCAAAGTTGGCACATTTCCACTGGGAATTTGGATATGTCTTGCATTCCACTCACAGTGCACTTGTGCATGGGTATGTCCCTTGGGCACAGCTTTTGAGAATTTACCTTTGTGTGGCACAGTCTTGCTTGCTGCGTCAATTGTGACTGCAGTCAGCAGTGGAGTGGGCAGGTGTGGCGAGCCATGCATTGGCGCCTTCTGTGTAGCACTGTACGTGGGCACATGGAGTTGTTCCACACACTTATATGATGCAGGTAGCTGTCGTTGTGCCCGTGCACAGGTTGCGACATGGCCCTGTGTTTTGCCATGGAGAAGAGGGGGGGTTCTGGCACTGGCCACCCTTGTCTACATGCACGCAGTCCACCTGCTGACGAGTAGAAATTCCCACACACCACAAGGCTGATTTGCTCTCCCTGTGTGTCCCTTTCTCGCTCCCTCTCTGTCCCCCTTTCCCTCCCTCTGTGTGTCAGACTCCTCCCTCTGTCCGTCTCCCTGTGTCTCCCTCCCTCTCTGTCGCCCTCTCCCTCCCTCTGTGTGTCAGCCTCCTCCCTCTGTCCGTCTCCCTGTGTCTCCCTCCCTCTCTGTCCCCCTCTCCCTCCCTCTGTGTGTCACCCTCTGTCACCTCAGCCCAGCTTCCTGGGCACACACTGTTAGCAGATCTTTGAATGGCCCTTGGATTGTTGATGTGAGTTTGTTTCTGATCTCCAGGCACCCATTGGGTGTAGCGTCTGTGTCTGCACTGCTGCTGTGGTGGTGTGTGATGCCACTCTTTCACAGTGTTGGCTGTTCATTAGCTGCTGTCATGTGCAAGAACGTGCCGTCACCCCCATGTGTTGATGCAAGGCGTCCGCCATTTGCTGGCAAGTCATTCCTGTGTGGGGACACACTGTTTGTCTGGCTGTGACCTAGGCCATATGGGCAGGGGGCATTGTTGTCTGCTTCTGATTTGCACTATGTGATTTTTGGGGCCCACCCTCCCGCCATCCGGCTTACCGTGCCAAGCCGTGATCGTACCACCTGGCTTGGCATTCATGCCTGGTCCTTCTGGTGTCCGCAACAGCATTCACAGCATCGACGATCGTCTGCCACATGGCTGTTTTTTCTGAAATGCGGGTCTGTCTGACCAATGTTTCAAAGAGGTGTGGCTCAACTCTGAGGATTTCATCGACAAGGACCTCCAACTCTCGGCTAGTGAACTTTGGATTCTTGTTAGTGGGCATGGTGAGGGGTGTGGGTGTGGATGGTGAGGGGGTGTGTGGATGGTTGTGGGTGTGTGGGTGTGGTTGTGCAGGTGTGTGTGTGAATGTGATGAGGGGGTGTTTGTGAAGGTGTGTGTGTGAAGGTGTGCAAGTGTAAGGTGTAGTAAAGGTTCTAGTATGGTGCTGTAGGTTGTCTGTGGGGTCTGGCAGCAGTGAGTCTGTTGCAAAGGCTCATGGTTTGTGTGTGTGGGCCCTTTTTATTGGTCCATTGGTGGGTGTAGCTGTGTTTGAACTTTGGGTGGGTGTGTTATAAGGAGTGGTGGTGTTTTGGGCCTCTGTTTTGGATTTTGGCAGTTGCAGGTCAGTGAATGTGTTGTTTTTGTGGTTGTTGGACATGTTTTGTGGCTTTGTGCCATTCGAATGGTGTATTCTTGTGTTGTTTTGCTTTGTCCTGGTTGTGTACATGCGTTTTTAGCGTGTGTACGGTGTGTACATGGGCCATTTTGTTGTGCAGTGCTGTCCTTGTGTCTGGCTTGGTACGACTCGTACATGCGCGATGTTGTGTGAAGGTGGTGACGTTGGGGCCTGGGGTGCGCTCCGTACTTAGAATGTTGGGGTGGGGGTATGCTCCATGCATACGCGGGTGGGGGTACGTGTCGTACATACAAGGTTGGGGTGGGGGTACGGTCCGTACAAACACGGTTGGGGTGGGGGTATGCTCCATACATACGCGGGTGAGGGTACGGGTCGTACATACACTGTTGGGGTGGGGGGTACGCTCCATACGTACGCGGGTGAGGGTATGGGTCGTACTTACACTGTTGGGGTGGGGGGGTACGCTCCATACGTACGTGGGTAAGGGTACGGGTCGTACATACACGGGTGGGGGTACGACTCAAACGTACACGGGCGTACATACACGGGGGGGTACGACACGTACACGGGTGTACATACATGGGTGGGGGTACGACTCGAACATACACGGGTGTACATACACGGGTGGGGGTGTACATACACGGGGGGTTCGACTCGTATGTACACGGGTGTACATACACGGGTGGTGGTGTACATACATGGGGAGTTCGACTTGTACGTACACGGGTGTACATACACGGAGGGGTACGACACGTACAGGGGTGTACATACACGGGTGGGGGTACAACTCGAACGTACACGGGTGTACATACACGGGGGGTACGACTCGAACGTACATGGGTGTACATACATGGGGGGTACGACACGTACACGGGTGTACATACACGGGTGGGGGTACGTCTCGAACGTACGCGGGTGTACATACACGGGGGGGTACGACTCGAACATACGGGGGCTGGGGGGGTTGGCGCGTACATACGGGGGCTGGGGGGGTCCGCACCGTACATACACGGGTGGGGGTACAACTCGAACGTACACGGGTGTACATACACGGGTGGGGGTGTACATACACGGGGGGTTTGACTCGTACACGGGTGTACCTACACGGGGGGTTCGACTCGTACACGGGTGTACATACACGGGGGGTTCGACTCGTACGTACATGGGTGTACATACACGGGGGTTCGACTCGTACACGGGTGTACATACACGGGGGGGTTCGACTCGTACACGGGTGTACATACACGGGGTGTTCGACTCGTACACGGGTGTACATACACGGGTGGGGGTACGACTCAAACGTACACGGGTGTACATACACGGGTGGGGGTGAACATACACGGGGGTTCGACTCGTACGTACACGGGTGGGGGTGTACATACACGGGGGGTTCGACTCGTACGTACACGGGTGTACATACACGGGTGGGGGTGTACATACACGGGGGGGTACGACTCAAACGTACGGGGGCTGGAGGGGGGGTCGGCGCGTATGCGGGCACATGTCTCCATGGTTGCTATGGGTGTTCGTGCGGACGGTGTTTTTTCCATACGGTTGTAACATCGGACGCACGGGATGGATCGTGATCCCGCGGTCGGACTTCACTTTTCACATTTGTACGGCAAATCGTCCGAGGACGTGTCGGACACATTTTCCGACCCGAGGACGTGTGGGGAATTATTCCCAATGCGATTCGTATGGTCTTTTTCCCATGCGAATCGTAATTGGCAGTTTGTACGGCACTTGTACGATTCGTACGGTAAAAAGACCGGATACGAGTCGTACGGGGAATTTTTTTACCGGATCGTAATCGGCACCTTAGTGTGGATGAAGGAGAACTTTCCTTTAATCTATTCCGAAAGGCAACAGCAGGGAACTCAGTTCTGCATGCAACCAGCTGCCATACTCTTAGCTTTAAATGGAGTATCCCATTCAGTGAATTCTTGCAAGCAAAAAATAAACTGTAGCTCTAGTAAAGATTACGGGAAAAACAAGAATGATATGATACAAAGATTCAAGGCAAGAGGGTATACACCCAGGAAATTGCAAATGAGGGCTATCAGAGCAGATGCCATTGAGGGAAATGAGGAACTTTTTTAACCGCCGAAACCTAAAAAAGATTGTCAGGATCAGGAAGGGCCCATAAGATTCATAACAAACTTTGGCACCCAGTTAAATGACCGCAGAAGGATCATACAGAACCGATGGGACATTTTAACTCAAGCCCCCATCTTAAGCACTAAATTAGGTCAGGCACCTTTCATCACCTACAGGAAACCTGCATCCTTGAAGGACAAACTTGTCAAAGCCATCTGACACCACAAAAAACAAATTAATTAGACAGAGGGGGAAGCTTTCACAAATGTGGCAAGTGCAAGGCGTGCAGCCACAGTGAGAATGTGAAGGAGGCTAAACTCATGAGAACCAACAGACAATGGAAGATCTCCAAAAACATAAACTGCCTAACTGAATTTGTAGTTTATGTCATCACTTGTCCTTATGGCAAGTGGTATGTTGGATCAACAAACTTCCCGGTAAAAAAACGTATCTTAGAACATTGGAGGGCAATTGCCAACAAAGACATCACCTACAGCACTGCCAAACACTTTCACAGGGCACATGATGGGGATTGGACCAGGCCCAAGTATTTTGGCTTAGATTGTGGCCCCAAAAATCCCAGGAGCGGTAACCGCACACAAGCTCTATGTAGATTAGAGTCAAGATTTATCCTACAAGCCGGTAGCATTTCTCCCAATAGCTTGAATAACGATGAGGAATTACATGTACATTTCTAGTTCACTGAGAATACCATAGAACCTTACTCCCTGAAAGGGGTTTCTGGAATTCTGTCTGTAATAGGACCTAATTTTTTAACTTTTAACTTTTTTATATCCCTTGTATCAGGTGCTTTTTTCATAAATATTTTATTTAGATCAACCTCATTGAGACTGTTACCGATGCTTTGATACTTGCCTTCTTTTAAGAAATTGGTACTTAGATGCCAAAACTATACACAATGCTAACTTTTTGGTTTACTCTTTCACAAAATAGTACCCAGAGAGCAACTGGCAATGAAGAGTAGTCACCATACAGGAAGTTAAGAGCATGGAGATCCGGCCTTGTTCACACAACAGACGCCTCTTCTTTACAGTTTGTATATACCAGTAATTTTGACACAGTGTTCTCTGCTGGGGGTAAAACTAGTAGAACCAAGTGAGTTATGTTAGAATGTTAAGGTAACCCACTGCTCTATCTTTGCACTGGAGGGTTGAAAAATTAATTACTTGTAAAATGAGCGGCATTACTGTCAAGATATTATACCTCAATGAAATGCATTATATGTTTCTCAATTGTTGTGGTAGGGTACTATACCCAGATGTCGCCCACTGTTGGAGAATCGGTTATTTGTAGAATGTGCAGGAATACTGTTAGGATATTATACCCCAATGAAATGTATTATATGTTTCACAATTTTTGTGAAATGAAATTAAATGAAATGAGGGATTTATAAAGCGAGACAAAACCCGAAGGTGTCTAGGTGCTGGATATACCAGTAGACAGTTGTTGTAGGAAGGTGCATTAATAAAGCCAGGTTTTTAATGCTTCCTAAATTGAAGCAGTTTATGTTCGTTTTTAAGGGAAGTGGGCAGGGAGTTCCAGAGTTTAGCCGTGGTGTAGGCAAAACCTTTGCCTCACAATTTTACTTTTGAAATCTTGGGGATAGATACGTTGCCACTGTTAGATGATCTTAGAGATCCGCCTGGGATGTAGGGTCTAAAAAGTTGTGACAATTGCCATGGACCCTTGCCATGTGTGGCCTTAATTGCAATACATAAGGCCTTAAACTGAATGCGCTTAATAATGGCAAGCTTGAAGGCTGAATTGAAGCGAGTAAGCCCAAGCATAACTCTGGCAGCTGCATTTTGAGTGGTTTGCAGTTTGTGTAAACTGCCCTTGCTTGCACTGGTAAGATGGGCATTGCAGTAGTCCAGCCTCGAACCAATTAAGGCTCTCACCACTGTTTTCCTAAGCTCTAATGGGATGAACCAAAGTACTTTTTTCAGGATTTTGAGAATGAAAAAGCAGTTGCTGTGGTGTGATTGATCTGGTATTCGAAGGAGAGCTTAGAGTCAAACAGAACTCCGAGGTTCTTTACCTTGTTAGCTGTTGTTGGCGGAAGGCCCATGTGACTTGGCCACCAGCTGTCTGATCAGACAATAGGCGTGTTGCCAAAAAGCATAACGTCTGTTTTTGAAGTGTTATGTTTTAGCCATTTGTCTGCATCCACTTCCCTATGTAGCTCATACAGTTGTGGTCTAATCAAGGATACTATACCCAGATGTCACCCATCGATCACAGATACTCACCTCCACCTCCTTGGTTAGAAACAAATACACATTGAAGCAAGCAAATTATTTTTGAAGGTCTAGGCACTACACTGATCCTATTATGTACTGAAAGGTTGAAGAACCAGCTGCGTTCATTTAATTATGGGTACTATATCCACAAGGTCGCGCACTCAACCAAAATTTTTTGAATATTTTTTTTTAAATATATAGTTCCTACTGAGGAACTTGACATAAAGTAGAAGGCACTCACGATGAAATAGTCATCAAGCTAGAAGACAAGATGCTAATTAATGAACTGCATGGCTCACGGTATCAGAATCCACTGTATGTTCTCAGTTTATTTATGTTTAATTTTTGGTTAAAACATGTATTAAGCACGTCTAAATATGAGCTTTATCATGTTTACAAAAATGACTCTATTGTGAATGTGGGTAACTGCTATAACTATGTCATGTTGGCAGTCTTTTGTTTATTTTCATTATTGTTTTTCACGTGTCGCGTAGGACGCTACATTTATTTAATGACGGGAACTCAACCAATGGTTATGTGACCAAGACCCAGAGAGGGGTCGAAACACGTCTGTTCTTGTGCCCAAATAAATTGGATTAACGATAAATCTTCAACCGGAGTGACTAGTTTTTCACCAGGAAGGAGGTGACAGGTGTTTGTGCAATATATATATATATATATATATATTACCTACTGGCGGTCGCCAGTAGGTAGTTATAGTTAGGACCTATTATCCATAGGAAATTTGTAACATTCTTTTTTCAATAACTTTGGTGCCGGATGACGAATCTTCGTGACATTTTCAAAAGTGATGGAGCGCTCCGGTGTCAGCTCCTATCCTGAAAGTTTGGGGGTGATTCGCAAAGCAGGTGCCAAGAAAAAAGGGGGTCCCAAAACACGTATTCTCCATGTTATTTCCCATAATACATTTTGGAACAGGCTACAGCCGGCACTGCTGAACGGAATTACACCAAATTTTGCAAAATGGTAGCTCTTGGTTCAGAAAGAGACCTTTTTTTTTAAATGTTGCAAATCCGTTCAGTAGTTCCTGAGAAATTCAAAAAATAGAGGTCAAAAAATCAATTTCCCTTAGGAAACTTTATAGCAAAAACTGCCGAACGAAATTACACCAAATTTGGCAAAATGGTACTGCTTGGCTCAGAAATCGACCTTTAAAAAATGGTGTAAATTCGTTCAGTAGTTTTTGAGAAATTAAGAAATAAAGATAGTGATATCTATGGATGCGGTGGATCCGCGCACCCTCCGGATCACGAGCTTCATGCTAATTGGCCGTCAACACTCCAAACCAGGAAGTGATGGCAGCCATTTTGTGCTTTGGTAGAACCGAGGCACAAGAAAACAGAAAAATAAATGTGCAAAACAGGAAAAGGGGGCAGGGTAGAAACACCCTGACCCCCTAGGCCTGCTCAGGGGGTCCCCGTTTTTTTTTTTAAACATGGGATGCGCGGAGGATGCGCGGATCCGGCTGAAAAAAAGAAAAAAAACTAAGCGCGGCCTCCCGCACTTTGTGTTAATAAAGCCCCCTGGTGGGCCAGGTCCCAAGGGCAGTTGAAAAAAAAGTGTAGGGGGCCCAATCCCCCCACACTTGCCCCGGGGACCACTTGATGAAATAGGAACGGGGGCACGCAGCCCCCCACAGCCCCGGGGACCACCACCCCCGGGGCTTTCATTAATTGTAAGCAGGGGGCACACGGCTCCCCGCAGCCCCGGGGACTGCCACCCCCGGGGCTTTAGAAGAAAAACATTAACCTGTGTGGGGGGGCTCGAGCCCCCCAACACACTGATGTCATCAGTGATGTCACTGACCATGTCATGAGTGATGTAATATGTGACTTCATCAGCAGTGCATTGCGGGCGCGCGAGTTATAGTTAGCTCAACTAACTATAACTGGCGAATTTCTCTGGTTTTATATGAGTCAAATGTCCAACTAACTATAACGTCCCTGAAACCTATGGTTATTTCAGTGAATTTCTAAGGATTTTTAAATGCTAATTCCTAACTATAACGTCTGTAAAACCTAAGCTTTTTTCAGTGAATTTCAAAGGTTTTTTAAATGTTAATTTCATATTTTAATATTAAGAAAACCTATATTTTATCTAAATGTTTTTTAATATTTTGTAACTCTATTATCCTTTTTTTAACAAAAAATTATGTAATGTTTTATATCTTCCCCAAAAAATGTGCATATCAAACTTTTTTTTTTTTCGAGAAAACTACAGTCCCGTAGCGGTACTCTACCAACCTGGATCAGCACGCGAATCATATCCACCACATTTAAATCATGCGCATTTCGTATCCGACAGGTTTGTGTCACACTCGTCCTGTGTATCAAAATGTACGTATGAGAGTCGCGCCAGCTGCTACTTTAGTATGCGATGGGTATGCACTACCAAGCCATGCGTTACGTCATGTACGTATGGGGTTGTGCCCGCTGCGCGTTGCGAATGCGACGAGTGCACGCTGCCACACCCTGTGTTACATCATAAGCGTACGCCATTCCCTCATTTTTTTGTCTCAAAACTATATCTAAATAACTTTAAAGTGTATATGAGAGCAAGCAATAATCTAACGTATTTTAAACATTTATATATTTCTATCTGTAATAAACTTATATTTTAGAAATTATGTTTTCTCAAAATCACGTCGGATGCGGTCTCCTTGCGCACTAGGTTTGCGATTGCCATGTGACCATAAAAAAGCACTTCATTAGTTCATAACATTTCCCATTGTAACAGTTGGAAAACGCCACCCATTTTAGTCAATCTCTGTACTGCATTTGATGAGACACACCTCTTCTGCTTAGAGAGCTCTTTTCTACACTTTTTGCAATATACACATATCTTACAACATGCAACCATCATCTTCATCAATATTCATGGTCTGTAAAGGAGCCTTCCACCTGTGATAGCCATACACCTACAAGTTACATAACCAAAGTTTTCCCCACTACCAGAGGTGACATAGTTACATACACTGCCCACAGCACAATGTAATTTCAGACGGCCCAGGGGCACTATCATGCATAGATAATGAACACACGGCACAGATAGATAATGGAAGTGATTATGAGCACATGCGCTCGACTCCTTTTTATTACCAGGGTCACATATCCAGTAAAGTCTGTGGTGGATGCGTGTGGAGTCAGTGTAAACCATTCCTCAAGGAATAGTTGCTGCTATCATCTACTACAACAGTAATCATTGGATCACACACAGACATTCAATAATAAAAGAATCAATAGTTTGTATTGCAGTAAGGTAGGGACAGCAGATGTGAAGTAATACAGAAAAATATTCTATCGTAAAAGAAACTCAACTTATGGTATACTGAGACACAATTAATAGATCAGAAATAATACACAAAAAGATTTTATCATAAAGGGTCCATCAGTTTTAGTGCACTCAGAAAGCCACATCAAAATCATTCAGCATGTCAACAACCAGCAATGATGTGTGCTGTAGACGGGCAGGCCGTACTTGGAGTAATATCTGTTGCCATCAACAGAACATCATCAGCAATAGCAACTCAATCTAATTTGTGAACACTGCTGTCTACAGTGTAGGCCAGAGAGAGCGGTCAGCAAGGGCCCACAGCTACGTAAGGTGGAATTCAGCTTACACAGTTTGTCATACGCGAAGCAACAAAAGCGTGTCTGGAGCCTGTAATAATACGTATTCATGGTGTAGACAGAGTGCACTGGAGCAATGTCTTTTCCTATAACTGCGTCATCTACAAGACCAACTCGATCCGAATTGTGAACACTGCTAACTGCAGTGTTAATTGTAAACAGTACTCACACAGACATTCATGAATACTTTCTCTCACTTCCTCTTAACAAAAGACAACAACATAAATTGCAGAAAAATCAGCAATAAATAAAACAAAACAATTCAAATACCATTTTTGTTGTCTACAGTGTAGACCATTCAGTGTTCCTTTGCACTTGCAAATTAAATTTGGTCATTGCACTAAACCTATAAGTCAGTTCAAAAAATGTCTTCAAAGAAGTATACTAAAAACATAATTTGTATATTCCAATAGACGTTGTAGTTTCTTGACTACTGGATTCTATAATTAAACAATCAGTACTCGATCTGAATTGTGAACATTTCTGCCTGCATTGTAGGCCAGACTCACTATTCATTAACACCTGACAGCCATGTACCGTTCAATTCGAAAACATGGACTTGCTTGCAGCAGATCAGAAGGGGTACACAGAAATAATGTCAAACTTCAACTTCTGACATCCTCAATCATACAATCAAGACCTCATTTCACTGTTCGGACCTGCTGTACCACAGTGTACTCCACCGACTAGTGTCAACCAAGCACAATAATAATGTGCAACAGTTAGCTACGGAAACACCAAGTCTGATGCACCTCAACAGAGGGTGTTCTATGAAAACCAAGCAACAAGTAATATCGGACATCTTCCATTGTGGAATCAAGACACCGTTCCACTGTTGGGACCTACAGTTGCTTGCACCTGGTCGAAGGGAGTACCTTCATCTCCACTCTAAGGTGAAGTTCTAACATCCTCCATTGTCAGATCAAGACACCGTTCCACTGTTGAGACCTAGAGTTTGATGCACCTCATCGGAGGGGGTACCACAAATCATCACAAACTGTAACTTCTGACATCCTCAATCATAGAATCAAGTCCCCGTTCCACTGTTCGGACATGCTGTACCGTGGTGTACTCCACCAACTACAGTCAACCAAGGCCATTAATCATGTGCAGCAGTTAACTACGGAAGCACAAAGTCTGATGCACCTCAACAGAAGGACCTCTGAAAATTCACCTGCACGATATATCGGACATCGTCCATTGTGGGATCAAGACACCGTGTATCTCACTAAAAGTGATGAAATGCTCCTGTCCTAAAAGACAAAATCAGTGTGTGTAAACAAGGGAAGCAAAAGAAATCTTTTCTTTTAAAGACGAGAACCCTCACTCACCCGAGGGTGACATGCTTCATCATTGGGTCCCCTCTTGCACACTGCAACCGCAAGGTATACAGTGTGGGCTACAACTCTCAAAAAAGAATACGAGAGGAGCGTGAGGTGTTTTAATGGGGATACCAAAGTTGGCAGGGGGAGTAAGGGGCAGAGTGTGAATTTGAACAAAATGTGAGTAAATAAAACTAGCTACAGGGTAACAAATTCAAATTTAATAATAGTTCCCATCAGCTAGAGTTAAAATGAGGTGATCTAGGATTGAAATAATATCCTAGTTATTGGTGGTCGACATGTTTCTGCCAGATGACTACTTGTTCGCGGCATTCATCAGGACCTCTCAATATTATCACTCTGCTCGTATAACCAAAATAAATAAATTACAGACCATACTCATTGGTAAGGTGTAAATGACAAAAGGACCAGCTGCAGTCCGGTCCAGTGTCTCTAGGGGTAATGTAAGTTTACCTCTACCTTTCGAAGAATGGTGCTACAGAGCACAGATTACTTCAGTTAATCCGTGTCGTCCTATTCAGAGCACCAACCGAAGACACCGTTCCACTGTTGGGACCTAGAGTTGGTTGCACCTGGTCAAAAGGAGTACCTTCATCTCCACTCTCAGATGCATTTCTAAAATCATCCATTGTGGGATCAAGACACCATTCCACTGTTGGTACCTAGAGTGTGATGCACCTCATCAGAGGGAGCACACAGAAATCATCACAAACTTTAACTTCTGACATCCTCAATCATAAAATCAAGACCCCGTTTCACTGTTCGGACCTGCTATACCACGATCTATTCCAGCAACAGCACTCATCCAAGCCGAATAATCATGTGTAGCAGTTAACTACAGAATCACAAAGTGCGATGAACCTCAACAGAGACAGTTCTGTGAAAACCCAGCAAAAAGTTATATCGGACAGTGTCCATTCTAGGATCAAAACACCATTCCGCTGTTGGGACCTAGAGTTGGTTGCACCTGGTCGAACAGAGTACCTTCATCTCCACTCTGAGATGCAGTTCTAACATCCACCATTGTGGGATCAAAAGACCTTTCCACTGTCGGAACCTACAGTTCGTTGCACCTGATCAGAGGGGGTACACAAAAATCATCACACACTTTAACTTCTCACATCCTTAATCAAAGAATCACGACCCCATTTCACTGTTCGGAACTGCAGTACCACGGTGTACTCCACTGACTGGTCTCAACGAAGCACAATAATCATGTCCAGCAGTTAACTACAGAAGCACAGTGTCTGATGCACCTCAACGGAGGAAGTTCTATGAAAACCAAGCAACAAGTAATATTGGACATCTTCCATTCTGGGATCAAGACACCGTTCCACTATTAGGACCTAGAGCTGGTTGCACCTGGTCGAAGGTGGTACACATAAATAAACACAGACTTTATCTTCTGACATCCTCAATAATAGAATCAAGACTCTGTTTCAGTATTCGGACCTGCTGTACCACGTTGTACTCCAGTGACTACACTCAACCAACCCCAATAGTCCTGTACAGCAGTTAGCTATGGAAGCACAGAGTCGGATGCACCTCAACAGAGTGAGTTCTGTGAAAAACAAACAGCAGGTAATATCGAACATCATCCATAGTGGAATCAAGACACCGTTCCACTGTTGGGACCTAGAGTTAGTTGCACCTGGTCGAAGGGAGTACCTTCATCTCCACTCTCAGATGCCTTTGTAACATCGTTCATTGTGGGATCAAGACGCCATTCCACTGTTGGGACTTAGAGTTGATTGCACCTGGTCAGAGGGGTAAACAGAAATTATCACAGACTTTAACTTCTGACATCCTCAATCATAGAATCAAGACCCCGTTTCCCTGTTCGGATCTGCTGTACCGCATTGCAATTTCAATTTCATGCATAGCAATGGCTGCTTCATTTTCCAGTATTGTTCGTCCAAGAAGATCGTGACTACATGGACCACTAGTTTCACTATCCTGAGAACTTTCATTACTAATTTCAGCTTTTTCTGTTCAACTTCATCATTCAACATTTTTAAACATATAGCAAAAATTGTACATGCAACGCTACTGTTACATGTATTACAAGAATCTTCGTAACAGTCAAAGTCTCCAAATAATTCACTTTCACTGCACCATGGCTTAAACAGTTGCAGAAGTGCTAAATAGTAAAATTCTCCCTTATCTAAATTATCACAACTAACTTTCTTCTGGTTTATGAGATTACTCTTTGTATGTTTTACTAAACAACCATGACATCCAACTACTGCATATTTTCCTTCTTTTACATTCTCTTTAATATTTCAAGCTGTAATGTTGAAGTACTTCATACAGACATAGCTGTTCCAGATGTTGACTCCTTTTCGGTTAGTACGTGTCCAACATATTAGTTTTAAGATTGTCTGTACTGTCTGCTTCATTTACTGCTAATTCTTCAATTTCTTCAAATCATTTCAAGACTCCATTTCGTTTGTAGGCAAGACCTAAACTTACCCAAATGATTCCTCGTGACTTTGAATTTAAACTTGAAGAGCACAATCAGTCTGAACATCCATACAATCCAATTTCTCGGTGGGAAAGCATTTTCAGAATAAAGCTGTACAATTCTTTACTAAGGCTTTTCTCTTGTGTAATTTCTTCCCACAGTTCTTTCATCTCTTTTTTTTCTGATTTTGTTATGTACGATGTAACGTAACATGCAACAGCAATTGAGTTATCTGGAACGGTAACTAGACATAGGTGCCGATCACGATCCGGTAAAAAAATAGCCTGTACGACTCGTATCTGGTCTTTTTACCGGACGAATCGTACAAGTGCCGTACAAACTGCCAATTACGATTCGCATGGGAAAAAGACCATACGAATCGCATTGGGAACAATTCCCCACACGTCCTCGGGTCGGAAATTGTGTCCGACACGTCCCCGGACGATTTACCGTACAAATGTGAAAAGTCAAGTCCGACCGCGGAATCACGATCCATCCCATGCGTCCGATGTTACAACCGTATGCAAAAAACACTGTTCGCACCGAACACCCATAGCAACCATGGAGACATGTACCCGCATACGCGCCGAACACCCCCCCAGCCCCCGTACGTTCGAGTCGTACCCCCGTGTATGTACACCAGTGTACGTTCGAGTCGTACCCCCACCCGTGTATGTACACCCGTGTACGTGCGAGTCGTACCCCCACCCGTGTATGTACACCCGTGTACGAGTCGTACCCCCCGTGCATGTACACACGTGTACGTTCGAGTCGTACCCCCACCCGTGTATGTACACCCGTGTACGTTCGAGTCGTACCCCCACCCGTGTATGTACACCCGTGTACGTGCGAGTCGTACCCCCACCCGTGTATGTACACCCGTGTACGTTCGAGTCATACCCCCACCGGTGTATGTACACCCGTGTACGTGGCGTACCCCCGTGTATGTACACCCATGTACGTGTCGCACCCCGTGTATGTACACCCGTGTACGTGTCGCACCCCCGTGTATGTACACTCGTGTACATGTCGCACCCCCCGTGTATGTACACCCGTGTACGTTCGAGTCGTACCCCCACCCGTGTATGTACACCCGTGTACGTTCGAGTCGTACCCCCACCCATGTATGTACGACCCGTACACTCACCCGCGTACGTATGGAGCGTACCCCAGGCCCCAACATCACCACCTTCACACAACATCGCGCATGTATGAGTCGTACCAAGCCAGACACAAGGACAGCACTGTACAACAAAATGGCCCATGTACACACCGTACACACGCTAAAAACGCACGTACACAACCAGGACAAAGCAAAACAACACAAGAATACACCATTCGAATAGCACAAAGCCACAAAACATGTCCAACAAGCACAAAAACAACACATTCACTGACCTGCAACTGCCAAAATCCAAAACAGAGGCCCAAAACACAACCACTCCTTATAACACACCCACCCAAACTTCAAACACAGCCACACCCACCAATGGACCAATAAAAAGGGCCCACACACACAAACCATGAGCCTTTGCAACAGACTCACTGCTGCCAGACCTCACAGACAACCTACAGCACCATACTAGAACCTTTACCATACCTTATACTTGCACACCTTCACACACACACCTTCACAAACACCCCCACATCACATTCACACCCACACCTGCACAACCACACCCACACACCCACAACCATCCACACCCCCCCACCATACACACCCACACCCCTCACCATGCCCACTAACAAGAATCCAAAGTTCACTAGCCGAGAGTTGGAAGTCCTTGTCGATGAAATCCTCAGAGTTGAGCCACACCTCTTTGGAACATTGGTCAGACAGACCAATATTTCAGAAAAAACATCCATGTGGCAGACCATCGTCGATGCTGTGAATGCTGTTGCGGACACCAGAAGGACCAGGCATGAATGCCAAGCCAGGTGGTACGATCTGCGGAGGAGGGTCCGAGCCAAAATGACGGACGAACACAACCAGGCCAACGTCACTGGAGGAGGGCCGCCCCGCAGACGCGTAGAATACCATCCCTGGGAGGAGAGGGTGATGGCCATACTGCTGGTGGTGGCAGTGGACGGATTAGACGGACTCCGAGACCCGGGTGAGTACACAAACAACTCACCTCACATGGGGGGAACGTCATCCACAACCAAACTCACAAACAGGCACGCAACCACCCCAAGCTATCGCATGACTCAACCACACTCCATGAACACGCACATGCCACTGGCGCCACCATGCCCCATGCACCCAGCTGGACAATGTCAAGTCACAGGCCACAGAAAACACCAACACATGACACGGTAAGCCAGATGGTGGGAGTGTGGGCCCCAAAAATCACATAGTGCAAATCAGAAGCAGACAACAATGCCCCCTGCCCATATGGCCTAGGTCACAGCCAGACAAACAGTGTGTCTCCACACAGGAAAGACTCGCCAGCAAATGGCGGACGCCTTGCATCAACACATGGGGGTGACGGCACGTTCTTGCACATGACAGCAGCTAATGAACAGCCAACGCTGTGAAAGAGTGGCAGCACACACCACCACAGCAGCAGTGCAGACACAGACACTACACCCAATGGGTGCCTAGAGATCAGAAACAAACTCACATCAACAATCCAAGGGCCATTCAAAGATCTGCTAACAGTGTGTGCCCAGGAAGCTGGGCTGAGGTGACAGAGGGTGAGACACAGAGGGAGGGAGAGGGGGCCAGAGAGGGAGGGAGACACAGGGAGACGGACAGAGGGAGGAGGCTCACACACAGAGGGAGAGAGAGGGGGCCAGAGAGGGAGGGAGACACAGGGAGATGGACAGAGGGAGGAGGCTCACACACAGAGGGAGGGAGAGGGGGACAGAGAGGGAGGGAGACACAGGGAGACGGACAGAGGGAGGAGGCTCACACACAGAGGGAGGGAGAGGGGGACAGAGATGGAGGGAGACACAGGGAGACGGACAGAGGGAGGAGGCTCACACACAGAGGGAGGGAGAGGGGGACAGAGAGGGAGGGAGACACAGGGAGACGGACAGAGGGAGGAGGCTCACACACAGAGCGAGGGAGAGGGGGACAGAGAGGGAGGGAGACACAGGGAGACGGACAGAGGGAGGAGGCTCACACACAGAGGGAGGGAGAGGGGGACAGAGAGGGAGGGAGACACAGGGAGACGGACAGAGGGAGGAGGCTCACACACAGAGGGAGGGAGAGGGGGACAGAGAGGGAGGGAGACACAGGGAGACGGACAGAGGGAGGAGGCTCACACACAGAGGGAGGGAGAGGGGGACAGAGAGGGAGGGAGACACAGGGAGACGGACAGAGGTAGGAGGCTCACACACAGAGGGAGGGAGGGGGGACAGAGAGGGAGGGGGACACAGGGAGACGGACAGAGGGAGGAGGCTCACACACAGAGGGAGGGAGAGGGGGACAGAGAGGGAGGGAGACACAGGGAGACGGACAGAGGGAGGAGGCTCACACACAGAGGGAGGGAGGGGGGGACAGAGAGGAGGGAGACACAGGGAGACAGACAGAGGGAGGAGGCTCACACACAGAGGGAGGGAGAGGGGGACAGAGAGGGAGGGAGACACAGGGAGACGGACAGAGGGAGGAGGCTCACACACAGAGGGAGGGAGAGGGGGACAGAGAGGGAGCGAGAAAGGGACACACAGGGAGAGCAAATCAGCCTTGTGGGGTGTGGGAATGTCTGCTCGTCAGGAGGTGGACTGCGTGCATGTAGACAAGGGTGGCCAGTGCCAGAACCCCCACTCTTCTCCATGGCAAAACACAGGGCCATGTCACAACCTGTGCACGAGCACAACGACAGCTACCTGCATTATATAAGTGTGAGGATCCACTCCATGTGCACACGTACAGTGCTACACGGAAGGCGCCAATGCATGGCTCACCACACCTGCCCACTCCACTGCTGACTGCAGTCACAATTGACGCAGCAAGTAAGACTGTGCCACACATAGGTAAAGTCGCAAAAGCTGTGGCCAAGGGACATACCCATGCACAAGTGCACTGTGAGTGGAATGCAAGACATATCCAAATTCCCTGAGGAAATGTGCCAACTTTGAAAACAATGAAACATGGATGTTGCATGGAACAAAATTAACACACAGGTCAACGTCGTGGATCACCCCCAACACTGGGGGGGAAGACTCACAGGACCCGGCTCGGCGGGATGACGGAGCCACCGGCAGCGACAACTCTCACCACTCTGTGGACGAACCCGACGCCGACCAACCTGGCCCCTCTGGTGTCCAACGACCTGCAGCACCTGTGTCAGGTACAACTGGGCCAACCACCACCCCCACTCCTGCCACATCCCAGGAGACACCCAGGATCCCTGCCCCACCACCACAATGCAGCCAGGCTGGCCAGGAGGGACACGGTGTCCCGGGCACCCAGGAGGAGGCAGGCGACAACGCAAATGCCACCCCTCAGGGGTCCCGGAGACCCGATGTGCCCACAAGGGCAGGCCAGGTGCAAGTGGGCAGGGGTGGTGGGAGTGGAGGACGGCGGAGGCGCCAGCCTGACCAGTTGGCTGGGGAACCGGTATATTCCCATGTCCGAAACATCCTGGACACATACCGGCAGGACACCACGGGCATGGCCCAGGTTGTGTCCATCCTCGAGGGGATCAAGACCCAGCAGGCCCAGCAACATGCGGAGCAACATGCCTGTCTACTGCAACACCAACGGCGGATGGAGGACAGACAGGCTGAGCTCGTGACGGTGTTCACGGGAATTCACAGTACACTCCGTCGGATGGCCGACAACATGGGCAACCCTCCCTGTGCCACCAGGCGTAGAACATCACCACCCACAGGGAGGGATGAGGAGGAGGAGGAGACATCCGATGGAGCATCCCAAACATCGTCACGGCCTGCTTCTGAGGGTCCCCGCAGGAGGGCGGGTCATCCACGGAAAAGACCGTGAGGGTCGGCGCAACAGCACCATCTCCCAGGACACCTGGCCTGGCACCTGGCCCACTAGAGCAACAGCAGCACAGCATCAAAAGACATTCTCTGCCACATGGACTTGCTGGTCACTGTCTGACCAATGTTGCCAAAGACTGTGGCATGGACTCTGAGGATTTCAAATGGCAAGGAGACCAACTCCCCTAGTGAACTTTGGATTCCACACAACCGGAAAGGCCCTCATGTCAAACTCCCCCTCCTACCCCAACCAAAATAAAAAGTCACACCATAAAGAGAAGATGCCTACTGATTGCATTATTAGCTTACATGTGTCTTGTAAAGTCTAACTATGCCTGAGTTCTCATTTGACTTCAACCATCCACACCCTGGGGCCTGAGTCTGGCAGAGGACACACATGGGTCACATTGTAGTAGGCAAGACAGACATGGAGCACCATACACACCCGTGATGGGCCCAACCAGCTGAGGGGGTGGCCGCACAACCGTGCCGACAGACATATTGAGTACAGCGACAGCCATGCGCAGAGGTCAGGGATCATGTGGAGTGTCCTGGGGGGCACCCAGGTATGTGTGGACAGGTGGCCGAACCATGTCCTGCAAGCTTGAGTCAGGTGGATGCATAGAATGGTGGCCTGGCCAACGTTGGATGCATGGGGATGGCACATGTCACAATACCCACACAGTCATGGACTACATGCACAATACACAGTCTAATCCCACACAAACAGCTTGCATCTTGCTACTCTACACATAGACACATAGCCACTATCACGGAAAACCATGCCAGACATGCCGGATGCACCGTGGCAACACACCAGCATTGACTGAGAAGAGGCACCTTCAAGGCATAGGGACACCTTTATTAGTCATGTATTCGGGATTGCAGAGCAACTCGGAGTACACATGAACGTGTCCTGTGGAGTAACATGTGGGTCCAACAGTGGCACCCCCCTTCTGCAGCACAAATGCGTGATAGCCATGGAACTGGCACACAAGTGTCGGCTAACAGCTTAACACCCCCTGCTGCTCACGGAGAGACTGCCATACACCATTGATCCGCTGATGTGGAAGTCCCACACCATGTCAAGCCAATGCAAACCGTATGTGTCCGAGGGCAGTGTAACACACATTGATGCCATCATCACATTCCACAAACCCATCACTGATGACTGTCAACAAGTCTGACCATCTATTCAGGTGTACCCAGCTGCATGTAATGTGTACCATGGTGATGCGACATGTCTGCAGAGGAACCAAACAGCGACAGGGGCAGTGTGCATACATCGTAAACAACTGCCACCCCCAATACACCCCTGATGCATCCCTTACCCGAAGGAGACTTCCAAACTTGTCCGTGCGGGTAACGCTGAGTCAGCACACGATGACGTGTCCATGAGGAATAGCAGTGCCACAACAATGCAACCAGCAGACAGCATGCGCAAGTACCTGGGGATGAGAGACACACAAGAAGTCAGCCACAAAAAGCACAGCCACTTGCATGTGCATGTACTCGCCACATGTAAGGATGACAACATGCCAGGTCACTATTATGACAGGGGAAATACACTCATCAATGCCACCATCACTCCAGTGACACATCCACACACACCTCTGACTCACATGCCATACATGCAGATGGACACACACATTAAAAAACATGCCACACGGGGACCAATGCGTGCACACACAGACACTGGTACTCACCACTAAGCAAAGAAGTCGCGTATGAGCCGAGTCTGGATTTCCTCTTGCGGAACCACGTCCTCCACATCACTAGCCCCATTGCCAAGCCCTTCGTCCTCCACAGGTGGATGGTCCTGATCATCTTGATCTAGGATGAGTGGCACAGCTTTCTCAACTGCCATGTTGTGCAGCATTCAGCAGACCATGAAGATTTTGCAGACCTTCGCCGGGGCATATGGGAGGGCACCGCCGGTCTTGTGGAGGCATCGGAATGGGCTCTTCAGGACGCCAAACGTCCTCCCTATCACTCGCCTTGTCCGGCCATGGGCGGTGTTGTAGCGGAGCTGGGCCGGCGTGATGGGTGTTGCGGAGAGGTGTGATCAGCCATGGCATGTTGGGATAGCCAGCGTCCCCTACATGGAAAGCACATGGACATAAGTAGGACAGGAGAAGAGGTCGTGCTGGAAGTCTACGCAAAATACAGGACAGACAGACTGTACCCACCAACAACACATGCTCGTTCGTTGCGCAGCTGCATCATCATTTCAGGCACCCTGTTACGCCTCATGATGTAGGCATCGTGTGCTGATCCTGGAAAACGAGCACAGACATGTGAAATCACCATGTTGGACAGACACACCACAAGGGCATTGATGGAGTGATAGTGCTTGCGATTCCTGTACGCTACCTCCTGTGCCTGTGGTGGTACCAAAGCCACATGTGTCCCATCTATGGACCCAATGACATGGGGCATCCCTCCCAGGGCATAGAATCCACGCTTGACCTCAGTCAACATTTCAGGGGTTGGGAAATGGATGAACTCATCCAGGTGAAGCAACATGGCCTCTAAGAAACCATGCAGCACACGGCAGAACATGCTCTGGGACATGCCACCAACATGAGCTATGGTATTTTGAAAGGTACCCGTGGCCAGAAAATGTAGGGCTGCCATTACCTTCAGCTTGGGTGTCAGGGCCGTAGGATACCTGTGCAGCGGTTGCAGGTGTGGTGCCAGTCTCGCCGTCAACTCCAGAATCAACGGTTGGGGGAAGCGGTAGCACCGGATACAGTCATTCTCCCGCATGGCAGCCAAGTCCAGAATTGGTCGGCGAAGAGGCGGTGCTCTGCAGTAATTTGGAAGTGACAAGGAAGAGTGAGTGCACTACAACAACAATTTATATGTACTGAGCACATGTCAATCTGTCAATACACATATGCGACATACGGAGTCAGGTATGTGCCACATGCCCTGGACACATATGGCTGCCAAGTGACACTCCTACCAAGACCCAGCTACACACGGAGATTGTGAACCTCCACATGCCATGGCATGAGATTAGCTGTGTCCCAGTGTAAGTGAACAGCCAGACGCAAGACAGGAGTGACGTACATCCACACATCAGCAGAAGTAGGATGTCGATTGCAGAGACTGGTAGTGGAACACTAGAGCCACAGGTCACATGACATTACACTAGGACAGCCCACACACCTTGCCATGAAGGTGTACATGTGATGACTCACCACACATTCATAGAGAGGATGCAGACATGTCCTTGTTACGCTACTCTGTGTCCCATGCATACATACGCACCTCACATCCGATACCACATGTGGCCTAGTGTGCGGAACAGTGTGCCATGTCAATCTACACACAGACACATGTTTGCTGCTGCAACAGCTGATGCTTTTGAGGGAGCACCAACATCAACCCAATGTGAACCCCCCACACATACATGACATAGTCACATGGTGCACCGTGGGTAGTGACCTGTCTGGTGTGGTAACCCCTGTAGCGGGCATCAGGGGACACTTGCGTGTGTTGTTGACCGTGCCATGCCAGTGACGCTCATCCCAAGTGTGCAGTACGACATGCACACATGTCAAAGGAGTCAAGGGCATGCCTGGCACACATTGCACCATCACACATAACATCTGTACACATCTCATCATACATCTGGTGCCTTCTCCACTCAGGAGTAATGTACCACATCACAGCCTTTCACACCTGTGCCCCACACATGTAGTACTGGCCAGACAATGCCTTGATGTCCATCCATGGACAAGTATGTCAGCCCTATTCCTTCCTGTGTGCTGCCTGTCACCACTGTGATGTGTGAAAGGCACCGTACTTTCGCTAAGAGGGCCTGTGTACGTTCCCTATCACTATGGGAGTGCTGCCATATGTGTACCCATAGTGATAGTGAGCATACGCACGCGTGTACGGTCCGTCTCACTATGGGTGTTCTCGCGTATGCGTACTCATAGTGATAGTGAGCGTACAGGCGTGTGTACGGTCCGTACCACTATGGGTGTTCTCGCGTATGCGTACTCATAGTGATAGTGAGCGTACAGGCGTGTGTACGGTCCGTACCACTATGGGTGTTCTCGCGTATGCGTACTCATAGTGATAGTGAGCGTACAGGCGTGTGTACGGTCCGTACCACTATGAGTACGCATACGCGAGAACACCCATAGTGATACGGACCGTACACACGCCTGTACGGGCCGTTGCTATGCATTTGGGGTGCCCTAGGGCCCCGGAACGCACCGTACCTGTGTGTGAAGCTCCAAATTACATAGGGGACACATGAGGGACAAGTATAAAGGCCTACATGCATGCTGGTTGTCATGGAGACCAAGTTTAAAGTTTGAATATTTTGAAGCAGGTGCACAGCAGTAGTCAGTTTGAATGAATCTACTTTGTTGCAATGTGCTTCAGGAGTTGACATCATGCTGAAGAAAAAAATCACAATGAGAACCCACTGACTGTGCTAGGTTTGAAGGGATTGGAGGAAACATAGGATGCAAATGTGAGTGACCAATCACTCTGTACTCCTGTGCATGAAACAGGCCAGCAAGGCAGATATAAGGCAGCCAGGTCCCATGAGGGAGCACTTGCCTGCACATCTTTGTATTCCACGACCCAGCTGCTGCTACTGATTCCCTGGAACCATGTCAAGGTCTGTGGAGAGGTCACAGCCCTTCACCCTGGAAGAGAACCTGGCTTTGCTGGATGTGATCCTCCCACAGTACCCCATGCTGTATGGGTGACCAGGGTATCAGGTGAGTGCAGAGTCCACCAGCACAGACTGTGTCCCTTTTTTGTGAGTGTGACTTCTGGCATTGTGTCCAGGTGTGGCACACATGCTATGTACTGTAGGGGGGGTCCCGGGGGGGGAATGCCTGATGTCTCCCAGCCAGTGCATGCTGTGGTGCATGTCTGCCATCCTCACTTGCATTGTGTTTACTGTGACAATCACTGCATGGTGCATGCCACATTCTGCCTGTCTTGTCCTCCTGGGAATGTAGCCTCTGCAGTCCTCATGTGATTATGTGGTCAGCCCAGTGTGACAGGTGACTGTACCCACAGATGTGTGTTAGTTCTGTGTACCTGTGCTGAGAGTGTCCACATGATGTGTTCGTACCCTGGACATGGGTGTGTGTGTAAGTCCCCTGTCATGTGGGTGGGTGCATATGTGGAGTGTAGCACCCCAGCTGCATGAGGGATGGATATACCCTGCCCATGTGATGTGAGCAGGGAGCAGTGCTGTGTGTCTGACGTGCAGAGCCAGCCCCACACCTGTGAGCCCCCCCCGGCTAGTGGCACATGTGCAGAGTGAGGTTTGTCACAGCATTTGGCAATGGCAGGTGAATGTCCTGTGCCTGTGTGTGTCTGTGTACTCTGCTGCGGAAGCGTCAGTGGCCTGTGGCATGTGACTGCTTAGAGGTGCTGCACATTATCCTGGTGTAGCTTGTGATGCACAGTGTGAGCCTGGATCATTGATTGTGTCTTTGCCCTCATTCCACCTGTGTACTTTCAATGGCACGTACTGCTTTTGCCCTTCCCCAGAGGATCATGTCCCTATGACAAAGGTGCAATGCGTTGGATGCATACTATGCCTTGTCGTAAACAGCACATTTGTTCTAATATGTCTCTCTGTGACATGTGCCTGGTGTATTGATGTAGTGTCACCGTTCATCCTCACAGGTAGGCGCCTCTGCCAAGAAGCAGATATGGCTGACCGCCGTCAGTGCCGTGAGGGGTGCGGATGGTCGCAAGCGGCGCCTGGCCCAGGTGAGGAAACGCTGGCAGGATATCCGGTGCTGGACGCGGAGGATCGCACGGGTCCTGCTGGGGGACTCACCTGAGACCCATAGGAACCGGGGGCGCCGTCGTCTGACCCACATCCACAAGCGTGTGCTGGCGGTGGTATTTCCAGACTTGGAGAGGCGCTTACAGGAGAAGCAGTAGCAGGAAGGGGGTAGGTACATGTGTGTTTGTTGTGTGTCACCAGCATTTGTAAGTGCACAGTTGCATGGATACACTGTCAGGGTTTAAAGGTGCTGTGCAGATCCAGTTACCCACAGTATAGCTGTGCCCTCCTGCCTCCCTTCCCCTCCTTGCAATGTGTTCCCTGGTCTGTGTCTCCTTCACAAGGTAATGTAGGCTGGCGCTTTCTCCACGTGAACTATGCCTGTAGCATCATGTGTGGGGGTGGTGTCTAACAGGTTTGGGGACCTTGCCTGTGCCCTGTCCAGTTCAGTACATGTGGGTTCCATGTCAGTTGGCACTGATGCTGAGTCCAGACATGGGTGTTAGTCTCTCAAGTGTCAGGCCTTACAGCGCGCATGTCCTATGTTGTGGCCTGTGACATGATGTGCATGAGGGTGCGATACGCATAGTGCAGGGATGGTGGCGTGTGTTGCAGTCATTCCCATTCAGGACCATGGAGATGTGTGGCCACTGCTGTCCCCTGGGGCATATGTTCATAGGTGTCATGTGTGTCATCACAAAACGTGGACACTCTCAGAGTCTACAGCATAGGTTGTGCTCTGTGCCATTGTCCCCTGGCACCATGTATATTGACGTGAAATGTAGTACAAGTGTCCACTGTACAGCCTGACCTGATTTTCCTTGTTCATAGTCACAGTGGCCAGTGCCTGTGTGTCTTGTTACAATCATCTGATGATGACCATTTGTACATGATTATTTGGACAGGCGCACCTTGGGCATTTGGCGTCCAATCTTGCATTTATGCAGCCCCTGTGTATTTCACCCAGACTAAGAGATGTAAGTGCCACCTGTGTCTCAACAAATTGTCTCATGTAGGGGGTGGTTGCTGCGGGCCAAGCCTACATGTCAAAACCAGAATTCTCCTTGCTAGGTCTGCCAGTGTGTGATGTTTGTCTGGACATACACTCAAGGTGCAGTGAGCCAGTCATGGTGGGCATGTTTTCAGTATTACCTATGCAGCATGTGCCTCAAGTTAATGGATATGGTCACTCCTCATCCCTATTTTCGCCAACGCTGTGTGGTGCAGATGCAGTGCTGGGTTGTCCCCAGGGCCTGGCTCCTATGTCAAACTCCATTTCATGTCATTTGCTATTGTGTCATGCTCTCCATGGATTTTCATTGGCATGGTGGGTCAACCAACTGTGTGTTGCATGCCCTACATCTGTACCTTGTTTTGTAGATGTTACTGATCTTTCTTTGCAGGCTATGCACTGTAACCTATGTAGATTGGACTCATGTGACATATGTATACAGGTGTGTGATTAATTGCTGTCTCTTCACCTTGCCCACAGCATCGTCGGGGGACACGGAGGGAGACATGAGCACAGACAGAGCGGAGGGACCGAGCACCAGTGCCAGCGTTGACATCGTGGCTGGCACATTGAGTGGTACTGAGGCGGAGGAGAGTGAGGCCGAGGACCTGTCCACTGGCACGACAGAATATGAAGCTGACGGGTCCGAGGATGATCTCTCCGAGTGGGCGGAGGCTGCACCAGCAGCTGACAGCGGCACAACAACGCACCCCGCCCCCTCCATTGCCATCAACCGCCTCCCACTTGCTCGTGTCCCTTCCCAGCATGCCAGGTCACCACATGTCTCCTTCCTGCCAGGCACCGCACCCCCTGCCCCTGTCTCCACTGCTGCCGCCAATGCCGAGTCTGTGGACATCCAGCGGCAGTTGCAGGTTGGTCAGGCTGCGATCCTTAATGTCCTCCATGGCCACAGCCAAGTGCTGCACAACATGGAGGCATACTTGGAGGGCATTTTTTCATCGCAGGCTGACCAACGGCAGTTGCTGAGGTCCATCAACTCGACACTGACTGCAGCAGGGGGTCTCCTGCAGCGCTACGTCCCACCCCCTACCCCTGCCCCATCCACACTTCCCACTCCCATGCCTGTCCCACGTACACCCAGACGTCAGCATGCACCCACCACAACAGACACAGGCACCATACCAGCAGGGAAGGTCATACGCACTCCTCCTGGAACGCACACACAGGGTGAAGTAGGCACACCCACTGGGTCGGGGGGCAAACGTAAGTCATGCAGCCAGAGTTTGAGTCCGCATTCCACCCAATCCACTCCCTCCAAATCCCCTCCCCTCAGCTCTCCTGGCCACATATCCGGCAAGGACTCCTTCATGGCCGCTCTGTCCCTGAGCCCCACTGTGACACCACCCCGCAAGCGGTCAAGGGAGTCCCCGGTCAGGGTGGTTGAGTCCCCCCCCCTGTCCACACCCTCCCCCAGTGGCGCTGCGACCCATCCCTCCGCCCCCCCCCCTCCTTGGGGCCTGTGGTTCCTTCGGGTGCAGGGGAGACACTGGAGGACCTTGCTAAGGTGTGCAGCTAAATCCTGGCCTCCGCCTTTGGCCCTGCCCCACCCCCTGTGGTGGAGGCCTCCATCCCTGCACCCACGACGCCTACCCTTCGCCCTCATGTCCCTGCGGTGCCTGGTCCTTCCCCCCCATATGATGCCCTCCCCGCTGTGGAAGACAAAGGAGTCTGAATGTGCAGGCAAGCTAGGGGACCCGCGTCCCACTGTGTCCCCCATCCAGCTGTGACTCATGGACTGCCCTATGGGCTTTGTAAATATTGAACTTTCTCTGCGAAAACTTTTTTTGATCATGCTGATTAAAGCCATTTTTTGTTTCCTTACAACACTACTGCTTTTCTGATATTGCTGTTGGTGGGGCTGCTACATGATTTTGGGTGGTGATCATGTGTTGGGTGTGTGGGAAATGTAGTAGTGTGCTGGTCATAGGGGGGACCCTGGTATCTGTGTGCCATCACAAGGTGTTAGCTAGGTTTCTCTGTTCATGTAAGCAGTTACTGCATGGTGAAATTGTCCCAAGGTGTATTCCTTCCTCTGTGTACCCTGCCATCTTCCCTGCAGGGTGTTCCCAATATTTAGCGCTGAGCTGTGTGTACATTAGCTGGGTGTGTGACGGACTCCTTCAACTTTGCACATGTATGCTGAGCGATGTCTCCACCTGCATCATTCGTGGCATCCTTGGTAGTCACTGTACTTGTGTATGTAGACTATTGACATGACTTCATGTGGACATATTTTCTTTTCGGCGCCATGCATGTGTATACTCCCAGCCTCTCACACATGTGGTACATGTACTGCAGGGTCTTAGTGCACCTGACTGACATTTGTGGGCATTGTATCTGCGGCTACTCCACCCTCTGCGTTCCATGGGCACTGCTGGGAGGACTCTGCACCCACCCCTCCTGTCTCTGGGCACTGCTGTGAGTGTTAGGCACCCACCCCTCCTGTGTCTGGGCACTGCTGGGAGCACTCCGGACCCACCCCTCCTGTCTCTGGGCACTGCTGTGAGTGTTAGGCACCCATCCCCCTGTGTCTGGGCACTGCTGGGAGGACTCTGCACCCACCCCTCTTCTGACTGGGCACTGCTGGGAGGTCTCTGCACACACCCCTCCTGCGTCTGGGCACTGCTGGGAGGACTCTGCACCCACCCCTCCTGTGTCTGGGCACTGCTGGGAGGACTCTGCACCCACCCCTCCTGTCTCTGGGCACTGCTGGGAGGACTCTGCACACACCCCTCCTGTCTCTGGGCACTGCTGGGAGGACTCTGCACACACCCCTCCTGTCTCTGGGCACTGCTGTGAGTGTTAGGCACCCACCCCTCCTGTGTCTGGGCACTGCTGGGAGGACTCTGCACACACCCCTCCTGTCTCTGGGCACTGCTGGGAGGACTCTGCACACACCCCTCCTGTCTCTGGGCACTGCTGTGAGTGTTAGGCACCCACCCCTCCTGTGTCTGGGCACTGCTGGAAGGACTCTGCACCCACCCCTCTTCTGACTGGGCACTGCTGGGAGGACTCTGCAGACACCCCTCCTGTCTCTGGGCACTGCTGTGAGTGTTAGGCACCCACCCCTCCTGTGTCTGGGCACTGCTGGGAGGACTCTGCACCCACCCCTCTTCTGACTGGGCACTGCTGGGATGACTCTGCACACACCTCTCCTGCGTCTGGGCACTGCTGGGAGGACTCTGCACCCACCCCTCTTCTGACTGGGCACTGCTGGGAGGACTCTGCACACACCGCTCCTATTTCATGATCTGTACGCTTAGAACATACACGTGTGTGGGTTCGCTCCATGCATACGAGGTGGGGGTACGTGTCGTACATACACGGTTGGGGTGGGGGTACGCTCCATGCATATGGGGTGGGGTTATGGTCTGTACGTACACTGTTGTCATGGGGGGTACGCTCATACGTCCGCGGGTGAGGGTACGGGTCGTACTTACACTGTTGGGGTGGGGGGTACGCTCCATGCATACGCGGGTGAGGGTACAGGTCATACTTACACTGTTGGGGTGGGGGTACGCTCCATACGTATGCGGGTGGGGGTACGGGTCGTACTTACACTGTTGGGGTGGGGGGGTACGCTCCATATGTCCGCGGGTGAGGGTACGTGTCGTACAAACACGGTTGGGGTGGGGGTATGCTCCATGCATACGCTGGTGGGGGTAATGTCCGTACGTACACTGTTGGCATGGGGGAACGCTCCATACATCCGCGGGTGAGGGTACGGGTCGTGCTTACACTGTTGGGGTGGGGGGTACGCTCCATGCATACGCGGGTGAGGGTACGGGTCGTACTTACACTGTTGGGGTGGGGGGTACGCTCCATACGTCCGCGGGTGAGGGTACGGGTCGTACTTACACTGTTGGGGTGGGGGGTACGCTCCATACGTACGCGGGTGGGGGTACGGGTCGTACTTACACTGTTGGGGTGGGGGGTACGCTCCATACGTACGCGGGTGAGGGTACGGGTCATACTTACACTGTTGGGTTGGGGGGTATGCTCCATACGTCCGCGGGTGAGGGTACAGGTCGTACTTACACTGTTGGGGTGGGGGGTACGCTCCATGCATACGGGGGTGGGGGTACGGTCCATACATATGCGTCCCCACGCTATGTGATGCTTGTGCGGGCCGTACCCAGGCCTTTGCCACGTGGGTACAGCCGTCCCGCCATTGTTGGGATGACGTAGGTGTGGGCGTGGTACGACTCGTACCCACGCTCTTAAGGCGTGGGTACGGGACGTACCTGTATTGTTGTGTTGCCGGTTTGCGTCGTCAAGCACTTCCGTTGTGGCGGTCGTGGCTTTGCTGGACACGCCCCCACCCCCTCGTAGTGACCAGGGCCTGAGGGTCAGGTATGTCCAGGGCATGTGTGCTGTGTGACTTTGGTGGGGGTTTTGTGGTCTGCCCCTGGTCCTGCCACCCCCCCCTTCCCCCCTCCCTTTGTTGTTCTGACCTTCTGCGGCGTCTGCGTCCGAACCTGTAGAGGAGGTCGACTGCTATGAGGGCCGGGATGACACGTAGGTTCGGGTCCATGTCTGTCCGTCGCGTACAGGTACTCCTTGTTCGCGTCGTCCTGATTTCCCAGCAGTTTTTGGCAGCCGGAAAATATTCACCGTGCGGGATGACGTCGGTGCGAATCGTGATTCCTTGTTTGTGAATTGCAGGCTACGTGCGTCCCAACGTCACGTCGGCGCTTTCCCGGATCGCATTTGTATGTTTATTTTAGTCGGTCGGGGTTTTGTACGATTCGTACGGAAATGGAGTTTCCGTGCGAATCGTAATTCCATGCTTGCATATTTTGACGACCGGGTACGGGTCGGACGGAGAATATGCTCCGTCCGACGGTTCGTACCCGGTTTTTACCGGATCGTAATCGGCACCATAATAACAAAAAAAAACTATCGAATGGACATAAAATCGAATCTAAAATATAGAATGGACACGATATCGAATGGACATAATATTGTCGTTAAAAATATCGAATTGCAGGTAAGTAATATCGAATGTCATAATATAGGCATGAAAAAATATCGAATTTTTATTAATATCGAGTTTTTTAAAGTGTTTTGCATGTTAGTATATGTGTTAAACGTGTATAATATTTTTAGTGATGTATGTTTAATTTTTTAAAAGTAATGAATTTTAAGTTATTAAATTTTTGCCTAGTTTAATTCCGTAGCGGGTTGTGGGTTTATAGGGGAATAGGGTGGGAAGTAATTTAATAATAATTAAGTAAATATTTATTTTTATTTATTGGTATTGATAATTAAGTTACTGTTAATTAATTATTAATTAGCATTTTTTAATATTTATTAATTTTTGGTATTGAAAATTAATTGGTTGATTAATTATTAATTGGAAAATAATTTGTATTAATTGGTAATTAATTTTTATTAATTGTTTAATTGATAAATATGCTATTTGTATTAATTTATAATTTGTGGTGGGTTGTGAGCTTATTGGGGAATATGGTGGGTACTAATTTAATTGTAATGAATGAATTGCTAAAAATATTTTTGTGCATTTATAATTAATTTACTGTTAATTAATTATTAATTGGTATTTTTGAATATTTATCAATTTTTGGTATTGAAAATTAATTGCTTGTTGATTAATTATTAATTGGTAATTAATTTGTATTAATTGGTAATTGGTTGTTGATTAATTATTAATTGGTAATTAATTTGTATTAATTGGTAATTATGTTAATTGTTTTAGTTTAATATTTGTAGTGGGTTGTGGGTTTATAGGGGAATATGGTGAGAAGCAATTTAATTTTAAATAATTAATTATTGAAATTAATTTTGTATATTGATAATTACTTTAATATTAATTAATTATTAATTGGTATTATTTGTATTTAATCATTTTTGGTATTGAAAATTAAGTGTTTGTTACTTAATTATTAATAGGTAATTAATTAAATAAACAATATTTATTGGTATTTATAATTATTTGATTATTAAATATTTTGTTATTGGTAATTCATTTTAATAATTTTTGTATTGGTATTGATAATTAAATTATTTTAATAAAAATATTAAATTATTATTTTCCCTACTACTACACTCACTGGAGTGGGAATAGTACATTTTACCCTCCCGCTATCCAACGCTTTCCCTACTGTTGCACTCTTTGGAGTGGGAATAGTAATTTTTACCCTTACGCTATCCAACGCATTCCCTATTGTTGCACTCACTGGAGTGGGAATAGTAAATGTTACCCTCCCGCTATCCAACGTTTTCCCTACTGTTGCACTCTTTGGAGTGGGAATAGTAATTTTTACTCCTACGCTATCCAACGCTTTCCCTATTGTTGCTCTTACTGGAGTGGGAATAGTCAATTTTACCCTCCCGCTATCCAACGCTTTCCCTACTGTTGCACTCTTTGGAGTGGGAATAGTAATTTTTACACATACGCTATCCAACGCTTTCCCTATTGTTGCGCTCACTGGAGTGGGAATAGTAATTTTTACCCCTACGCTATCCAACGCTAATCCTTACTGTTGCATTCTTTGGAGTGACAATAGTACTTTTTACCCATACGCTATCCAACGCTTTCCCTATTGTTGCACTCACTGGAGTGGGAATAGTAAATTTTACCCTCCCACTATCCAACGCTTTCCCTACTGTTGCACTCTTTGGAGTGGAAATAGTAATTTTTACCCGTACGCTATCCAACGTTTTCCCTATCGTTGCACTCACTGGAGTGGGAATAGTAAATTTTACCCTCCTGCTATCCAACGCTTTCCCTACTGTTGCACTCTTTTAGAGTGGTAATAGTAAATTTTACTCTCCCGCTATCCAACGCTTTCCCTACTGTTGCACTCTTTGGAGTGGGAATAGTAATTTTTACCCATACGTTATCCAACGCTTTCCCTATTGTTGCACTCACTGGAGTGGGAATAGTAAATTTTACCCTCCCGCTATCCAATGTTTTCCCTGCTGTTGCACTCTTTGGAGAGGGAATAATAAATTTTACCCCTACGCTATCCAACGTTTTCCCTACTGTTGCACTCTTTGGAGTGGGTATAGTAATTTTTACCCCTACGCTATCTGACGCTTTCCCTATTGTTGCACTCACTGGAGTGGGAATAGGAAATATTACACTCCCGCTATCCAACGCTTTCCCTACTGTTGTTCTCTTTGGAATGGGAATATTAGTTTTTACCCATACGCTATCCAACACGCTTTCCCTATTGTTGCACTCACTGGAGTGGGAATAGTAAATTTTACCCTCCCGCTATCCAACGCTTTCCCTACTGTTGCACTCTTTGGAGTGGGAATAGTAATTTTTACCCATACGCTATCCAACGCTTTCCCTATTGTTGCAGTCAGTCTAGTGGGAATAGTAAATTTTACCCTCCCGCTATCCAACGCTTTCCCTACTGTTGCACTCTTTGGAGTGGGAATAGTAATTTTTACCCCTACGCTATCTGACGCTTTCCCTATTGTTGCACTAACTGGAGTGGGAATAGTAAATTTTACCCTCCCGCTATCCAACGCTTTCCCGACTGTTGCACTCTTTGGAATGGGAATAGTAATTTTTACCCATACGCTATCCAACGTTTTCCCTATTGTTGCACTCACTGGAGTGGGAATAGTAAATTTTACCTTCCCGCTTTCCAACGCTTTCCCTACTGTTGCACTCTTTGGAGTGGGAATAGTAATTTTTACACATACGCTATCCAACGCTTTCCATATTGTTGCGCTCACTGGAGTGGGAATAGTAATTTTTACCCCTACGCTATCCAACGCTAATCCTTACTGTTGCATTCTTTGGAGTGAGAATAGTAATTTTTACCCATACGCTATCCAACGCTTTCCCTATTGTTGCACTCACTGGAGTGGGAATAGTAAATTTTACCCTCCCACTATCCAACGCTTTCCCTACTGTTGCACTCACTGGAGTGGGAATAGTACATTTTACCCTCCTGCTATCCAACGCTTTCCCTACTGTTGCACTCTTTGGAGTGGTAATAGTAAATTTTACTCTCCCGCTATCCAACGCTTTCCCTACTGTTGCACTCTTTGGAGTGGGAATAGTAATTTTTACCCATACGCTATCCAACGCTTTCCCTATTGTTGCACTCACTGGAGTGGGAATAGTAAATTTTACCCTCCCGCTATCCAATGTTTTCCCTGCTGTTGCACTCTTTCGAGAGGGAATAATACATTTTACCCCTACGCTATCCAACGTTTTCCCTACTGTTGCACTCTTTGGAGTGGGTATAGTAATTTTTACCCCTACGCTATCTGACGCTTTCCCTATTGTTGCACTCACTGGAGTGGGAATAGGAAATTTTACACTCCCGCTATCCAACGCTTTCCCTACTGTTGCACTCTTTGGAATGGGAATATTAGTTTTTACCCATACGCTATCCAACGCTTTCCCTATTGTTGCACTCACTGGAGTGGGAATAGTAAATTTTACCCTCCCGCTATCCAACGCTTTCCCTACTGTTGCACTCTTTGGAGTGGGAATAGTAATTTTTACCCATACGCTATCCAACGCTTTCCCTATTGTTGCAGTCAGTCGAGTGGGAATAGTAAATTTTACCCTCCCGCTATCCAACGCTTTCCCTACTGTTGCACTCTTTGGAGTGGGAATAGTAATTTTTACCCCTACGCTATCCAACGTTTTCCCTACTGTTGCACTCTTTGGAGTGGGTATAGTAATGTTTACCCCTACGCTATCTGACGCTTTCCCTATTGTTGCACTCACTGGAGTGGGAATAGTAAATTTTACCCTCCCGCTATCCAACGCTTTCCCGACTGTTGCACTCTTTGGAATGGGATTAGTCATTTTTACCCATACGCTATCCAACAATTTCCCTATTGTTGGACTCACTGGAGTGGGAATAGTAAATTTTACCCTCCCGCTTTCCAACGCTTTCCCTACTGTTGCACTCTTTGGAGTGGGAATAGTTATTTTGACCTCTACGCTATCTGACGCTTTCCCTACTGTTGCACTCACTGGAGTGGTAATGGTACATTTTACCCAGCCGCTATTCTACGGTAAAAATATTAATTATTTTGTATTAATATTACGTTTATATATATCTATTAAAAAATAAAAATGCAAGTTTATTTTTTTGAAGTTACATTAATTATTTATTATTTTTAAGGTTATTTAAGTATTTTTAAATATGTTTTAGTTAATTATATGTATTATTTTATTATTTTTACATTACTTTTAATACATTAAAAAAAATTCGATATTTTGACTGACTATATTTTTTACAACGATATTTTAGACTCGATATTTTTGTACTTACCTGTTTGTAGATAGGAATTCGATTTTTTTGCATTCGATATTTTGGCATCGATATTTTTGTAGGTCTATATTTTGGTAGTCGATATTATGTCAGTGATCCATCTGCAACTTACTGAGGTGCCGATTCGGATCCTGGAGAAACCGGGTACGAACCGTCGGTCGGAACGTTTTCTCCGTCCGACTCGTACCTGGGAAATAAACATTACAAACATGGAAGTACGATTCCCACGGAAACACCATATCCGTACGAATCCTAAAAAACACCGACCAACGAAAATATACATACCAATGTGATCCGGGAATGCTCCGACGTGACGTCGGGACGCAATCAGGCTGCGGTTCACGAACCAGGAAGTACGATCCGCACCGACGTCACCCCGCACGGATTATATTTTCCGGCTGCCAAAAACTGCCAGGAAATCAGGACGACGCGCACAAGGAGCACCTGTACGCGACGGACAGCCATGGACCCGAACCTACGTGTCATCCCAGCCCTCATAGCAGTCCACCTGCTCTACAGGCACCGACGCAGACACCGCAGAAGGTCAGAATAACACCCAGGGGCAAAGAGGTGGGCAGGGGCAGGACACATAACCCCCACCCAAGTCACAAATTACACATGCCCTGGACATACCTGACCTGCAGGACCTGGTCACCACGAGGGGGTGGGGGCGTGTCCAGCAACGCAAGCGTCCGCCACAATGGAAGTGGATGTTGACGCGAACCGGCAACACAACAATACCGGTACGTACCGTACCCACGCCTTAAGAGCGTGGGTACGGGCCGTACCACGCCCACCACTACGTCACCCCTACAATGGCGGTATGGCCCGTACCCACGTACTAAAGGCCTGGGGACGGGCCGTACCAGCATTGTTGGGGTGATGTAGGGGTATGCGTGGTACGACCCGTACCCACGCTCTGAAGGGCTGGGTACGGTGTGTACCCCTACGGCACCCCATTGGGGGTCTGCACCGTACCCAGGCCCTCAGAGCGTTGGCACGGGTCGTACCACGCGTACCCCTACATCACCCCAACAATGCTGGTACGGCCCGTACCCAGGCCATTAGAACGTGGGTACGGGCCGTACCGCCATTGTTGGGGTGACGTAGTGGTGGGCGTGGTACGGCCCATACCCACGCTCTTAAGGCCTGGGTACGGTACGTACCCAGGCCTGCAAATCGTGGGCACGGGAATGTACGGAGCATACCCCCACCCGTGTATGAATGGAGCACACCCACACCCCACCAGTGTATGTACAGAGCGTACCCACACCCGTGTATGTACGGAGCGTACCCACACCCGTGTATGAATGGAGCGTACCCACACCCCACCAGTGTATGTACGGAGCGTACCCACACCCGTGTATGAATGGAGCGTACCCACACCCGTGTATGAATGGAGTGTACTCCCACCCGTGTATGAATGGAGCGTACCCACACCCCACCAGTGTATGTACGGAGCGTACCCACACCCGTGTATGAATGGAGCGTACCCACACCCGTGTATATCCCGACCGTACATGCCGAGACACAGGAGCGGTGTGTGCCTATCACTCCCAGCAGTGCCCAGACGCAGGAGGGGTGGGTGCCTATCACTCCCAGCAGTTCCCAGACACAGGAGGGGTGTGTGCAGAGTCCTCCCAGCAGTGCCCAGACGCAGGAGGGGTGTGTGCAGAGTCCTCCCAGCAGTGCCCAGACACAGGAGGGGTGTGTGCCTATCACTCTCAGCAGTGCCCAGACACAGGAGGGGTGGGTGCCTATCACTCCCAGCAGTGCCCAGACACAGGAGGGGTGTGTGCAGAGTCCTCCCAGCAGTGCCCAGACGCAGGAGGGGTGGGTGCAGAGTCCTCCCAGCAGTGCCCAGACAAAGGAGGGGTGTGTGCAGAGTCCTCCCAGCAGTGCCCAGACACAGGAGGGGTGTGTGCAGAGTCCTCCCAGCAGTGCCCAGACACAGGAGGGGTGTGTGCCTATCACTCCCAGCAGTGCCCAGATGCAGGAAGGGTGGGTGCAGAGTCCTCCCAGCAGTGCCCAGACACAGGAGGGGTGTGTGCAGAGTCTTCCCAGCAGTGCCCAGACACAGGAGGGGTGTGTGCTTATCACTCCCAGCAGTGCCCAGACGCAGGAAGGGTGGGTGCAGAGTCCTCCCAGCAGTGCCCAGACACAGGAGGGGTGTGTGCCTATTACTCCCAGCAGTACCCAGACGCAGGAGGGGTGGTGCCTATCACTCCCAGCAGTGCCCAGACACAGGAGGGGTGTGTGCAGAGTCCTCCCAGCAGTGCCCAGACGTAGGAGGGGTGTGTGCAGAGTCCTCCCAGCAGTGCCCAGACACAGGAGGGGTGGGTGCAGAGTCCTTCCAGCAGTGCCCAGACACAGGAGGGGTGTGTGCCTATCACTCCCAGCAGTGCCCAGACGCAGGAGGGGTGGGTGCCTATCACTCCCAGCAGTGCCCAGACACAGGAGGGGTGTGTTCAGAGTCCTCCCAGCAGTGCCCAGACACAGTAGGGGTGTGTGCAGAGTCCTCCCAGCAGTGCCCAGACACAGGAGGGTGGGTGCAGAGTCCTCCCAGCAGTGCCCAGACACAGGAGGGGTGTGTGCCTATCACTCCCAGCAGTGCCCAGATGCAGGAGTGGTGGGTGCCTATCACTCCCAGCAGTGCCCAGACGCAGGAGGGGTGTGTGCAGAGTCCTCCCAGCAGTGTCCAGACACAGGAGGGTTGGGTGCAGAGTCCTCCCAGCAGTGCCCAGACACAGGAGGGGTGGGTGCAGAGTCCTCCCAGCAGTGCCCAGACACAGGAGGGGTGTGTGCCTATCACTCCCAGCAGTGCCCAGACACAGGAGGGGTGTGTGCCTATCACTCCCAGCAGTGCCCAGACGCAGGAGGGGTGGGTGCAGAGTCCTCCCAGCAGTGCCCAGACACAGGAGGGGTGTGTGCCTATCACTCCCAGCAGTGCCCAGACGCAGGAGGGGTGGGTGCCTATCACTCCCAGCAGTGCCCAGACGCAGGAGGGGTGTGTACAGAGTCCTCCCAGCAGTGCCCAGACACAGGAGGGGTGTGTGCAGAGTCCTCCCAGCAGTGCCCAGACACAGGAGGGGTGTGTGCAGAGTCCTCCCAGCAGTGCCCAGACACAGGAGGGGTGTGTGCAGAGTCTTCCCAGCAGTGCCCAGACACAGGAGGGGTGGGTGCAGAGTCCTCCCAGCAGTGCCCAGACACAGGAGGGGTGGGTGCAGAGTCCTCCCAGCAGTGCCCAGACACAGGAGGGGTGTGTGCCTATCACTCACAGCAGTGCCCAGACGCAGGAGGGGTGGGTGCCTATCACTCCCAGCAGTGCCCAGACGCAGGAGGGGTGGGTGCAGAGTCCTCCCAGCAGTGCCCAGACACAGGAGGGGTGTGTGCAGAGTACTCCCAGCAGTGCCCAGACACAGGAGGGGTGGGTGCAGAGTCCCCCCAGCTGTGCCCATGGAAAGAAAGGGGTTGAGTACACACAGATACAATGGCCACAATTGTCAGGCAGGTGCTCAAAGACCCAGCAGAACACGAAACGCATGTGTGCGAGGCTGGGAGTACACACATGCATAGTGCGGAAAAGGGAACATGTACACATGAAGTCCTGTCATTATAATCCAGTCACAAGTACAGTGACCCCCAAGGATGACACAAATGATGCAGGTGGAGACCTTGGCCAGCATGCATGGCAAAAGTTGAAGGGGTCCGTCACACACCCAGCAAATGTAGACACAGCACTGCACAAATGTCTTCACAACACCCTGCAGGGAAGATGTCAGGGTCCACAGAGGAAGGTACACACCTTGGGACAATGTCACCATGCAGTAACAGCTAACATGAGCAAAGTTTGATAGCAAATACCGTGTGATGGCACACAAATAACAGGCTCCACCCCACGAACAGCACACTACAACATATCCCAGACACCTAACACATTATCGCCACCCCAAATCATGGAGCAGCACCACCAACAGCAATGCCAGAAAAGCAGTAGTGTGCCAAGGAAAATAAAATAGCTTTATTCAGCAATGTTCTAAAATGAATTGTATGAAGAGTTCCATATGCACAAGGCCCATAGGGCAGTCCATAGTTCCAATCCAGGTGGGGGACACATTGGGATGTGTGTCCCTTAGCTTGCCTGCACAGTTCAGACTACCTTGTCATCCACAGGGGGGGCATAATGTGGGGGGGGAAGGACCAGGCACCACAGGGACAGGAGGGGCAAGGGTAGGTGTTGTGGGTGTAGGGACGGACGATTCCAACACAGGGGGTGGGGCAGCGCCAAAGGTGGATTCGAGCACGGCGCTGCACACTACTGCCAGGTCGCCCAGCGTCTCCCCTGCACCCGAAGGAACCACAGGCCCCAAGGAGGGGGTGGGCTCACAGGGATGGGTCGCAGCGCTACCGGGGGAGGTTGTGGACAGGGGGGAGGACTCAACCACCCTGACCGGGGACTCCTTTGACCGCTTGCGGGGTGGTGTCACCTTGGGGCTCAGGGACAGAGCGGCCATGAAGGAGTCTTTGGTAGAATCCTGGCCAGGAGAGCTGAGGGGAGTGGATTTGGAGGGTGGTGGTCGTGAGGAATGTGGACTCCCACTGGCTGCGTGTCTTCCGTTTCCCCCCCGACCCAGTGGGTGTGCCTACTTCACCCTGTGTGTGCGTGCCAGGAGGTATGCGCTTTGCCTTCCCTGGTGGTTTGGTGCCTGTGTCTGGTGGTGTGCATGCATGGGGACGTCTGGGTGTGCTTTGGACAGGCATGGGAGTGGGAAGTGTGGATGGTTCAGGGGTAGGGGGGACGTAGCGCTGCAGGAGACCCACTGCTGCAGTCAGTGCCGAGTCTATGGACCTCAGCAAGTTGCATTGGTCAGACTGCGCAGCTGAAATGCCCTCAATATATGCCTCCATCTGGTTGAGCACTCGGCTGTGGCCATGGAGGACATTAAGCATCGCAGTCTGACCAACCTGCAACTGCCGCAGGATGTCCACAGACTCGGCATTGGTGGCAGCAGTGGAGACAGGGGCAGGGGGTGCGGTGCCTGGCAAGAAGGAGACACGTGGTGACCTAGCACGGCGGGAAGGGCCACGAGCAAGTGGGAGGCCGGTGATCAGAATGGAGGGGGCGGGTAGTGATGGAGTGCTGCTGTCAGCTGTGGGAGCAGCCTCCGCCCCCTCGGAGTGCTCAGCCTCGGACCCGTCTGCATCATAGTCGGTGGTGGTTTGACTGGACAGGTCCTCCGCTGCACTCCCGTCGGCCTCCGTGTCACTCGATGTGCCAGCCAACTCAGCACTGCTGGCACTGGTGCTCGCTCCCTCCTCACGGTCCGTGCCAGTGTCTCCCTCGTAGTCCCCCGACGATGCTGTGGGCAAGGTGAAGAGACAGGAGAAATCAGACACCTGTATACATATGTCACATGAGGCAACTCTACATAGGTCACAGTGCATAGCCTGAAAAGCAACAAGAGTAACATCTACAATACAAGGTACATATGTAGTCCCTGCAACACACAGTTTGTTTACCCACCATGCCACAGTTAAAATATGGAGAGCATGACACAATAGCAAATAACTTGATATCAAATTGTACAGAGGAACCAGGCTCTGGGGACAATCTAGCACAGCATCAGCGACACACAGCGTAGCCAAGAAAGGGATGAGCAGGAACCATGTCTATCAACTCTTGGGACATGCTGCAAAGGTAATACTGAAAACCATGGCCAACATGACTGAGGCACTGCACCTTGAGTGTTTGGCCACACAAACATCACACACTGGCCAGACCGAGCAAGGAGACTTCAGGTTTGGACATGTAGGCCTTGCCCGCACCACCCCCCCCCCCCTACCTGAGACAATGTGATTGAGACAGAGGAAGTACTTACACCTCTTAGTCTGGGATGAAAACACATGGCCTGCAATTAATCCTGATCGCACACAAACTACCCCTGGTGCGCCTGTTGACATATATCACTGACAAACAACCATCATCAGATAGTTGTACCAAGACACACAGGCACTGGCCCCTGTGAGTATGCACCAGCTAATTAGGTCACCCTGTACAGTGGACACATATAGCACAGTATACGTGAATACAAATGATGCCAGGGTACTATGCCACCGGGCCCAAACTATGCTGAAGACACAGAGAATTTCCACATTGTCTGATGACACACATGATACCTAGGAAAAGGTGCCCCAGGGGACTGTAGTGGCCACACTACTCCATGGCCCTGGATGGATATGACTGGAACACAAGTCAACATCCCTGCACTATGCATATCTCACACTCAAGCACATCATGTTAGAGGGCACAACATTCGACATGCAGGCAGTAAGGCAGTACACATGAAACACAAACTCCCATGTCGGGACTCAGCATCAGTGCCAACTAACATGGACCCCACAATGACAGAACTGGCCAGGGCACAGGCAACGTGCAAAAACCTGTTACACACCACCCCCACACATGATGCTGCAAGCATTGGGCACTTGGAGTAACTGCCAGCCTAGATGACCTTGTGCAAGAGTGACTACACACAGACCAGGGAACACATGGCAAGGAGGGGAAGGGAGGAAGAACAGCACTGCTTTACTTTGGGGAACAGGATATGCACTGCACATTTAAACCCTGGCAGTGTATACATGCAACTGCACACTTCCAAAAGCTGGTCACACACAACAAACACACATGTACCTACCCCTTTCCTGCTGCTGCTTCTCCAGTAAGCGCCTGTCCAAGTCATGGAAGACCACCGCCAGCACACGCTTCTGGATGTGGGTCAGACGCCGGCGCCCACGGTTTTTCTGGCTCACAGGTGAGTCCCCCAGCAGGACCCGTGCGATCCTCCGCGTCCAGCACCGGATGTCCTGCCAGCGTTTCCTCACCTGGGCTTGGCGCCGCTTCCGACCCTCCATCCTCCTCACGGCACTGACGGCTTGCTTCCAGATCTCCCCCTTGGCACAGACGCCTACCTGTGAGGATGCAAAAGTGACAATACATCAATCCACCTTATCAATGATACAGAGACACACATATTACAAATTATGCATGTTTGAACTGGCCATAGTATGCAGCCAACTCATTGCACCTTTGTCATAGTGACATCATCCTCCTGGGAATGGGCAAATGCAGTAGGTGCCCTTGAAAGTACACAGGTGGCATGAGGGGTGCAACACAATCAATGATGCAGGCTCACACTGTGCATCCCAAGCTACAACAGGAATCTGAACAGTACCCCTAAGCAGTCACATGCCCCAGCCCACTTACGCTACCTCAGCAGAGTACACAGATACACACAGGCACTGAACAATCACCTGGCATAGGCAACTGCTGCTACAAACCTCACTCTGCACATGTGCCACTAGACTGGGGGTGTCACAGATGTGGGGCTGTCTCAGCACGGCAGACATCCAGCACAGCTCCCTGCTCACATCAGATGGGCAGGGTGTATCCATCCCACATGCAGCTGGGGTGCAACACTCCACATATGCACACACACACATGACAGGGGACTCACACACACACACCAATGTCCAGAGGACGACCACATCATTTGGACACTCTCACCACAGGTACACTGAACAGACACACATCTGTGGGTCCTGGCACCTGTCACCCTGGGGGGAGCACAGACTCACATCAGGACTGTAGAAACAACATTTCCAGGAGGATTAGGCAGTCTGAAAGCGGCATGCACGATGCAGTGATCGTCACAGTAAGCACCATGCTAGTGCGTTGTGCACACAGGAACTACAGCATGCTCTGCATGGGAGACATGAGCCCTTCCCCCCCCTGGGAACCACTATGAAGAACCCTGCATGTCTGTCACACCTGGACACAATGCCAGAAGTCACAGTCACAAAAAGGGGCACAGTTTAAGCTAGTGGAGTCTGCACTCACCTGCTCCCCTGGCCGACCATACAGCATGGTGTACTGTGGGAGGATCACATCCACCAACGCCATATTCTCCTCCATGGTGAATGGCTGGGCCCTCTCCACAAACCTGGACATGGTGCCAGAGGAATCACAAGCAGCAGCAGTGTTGTGGAATGAAAGGATGTGCAGGCAAGTGCTCTCTCAAGGGACCTGGCTGCCTTATATCTTCCTTGCTGGCCTGTTTCATTTACAGGAGTACAGAGTGATTGGCTCAGTCACATTTGCATCCTACGTGTCGTCCAATCATTTTAAAACTACCCCAGTGACAGGCTTTGCATGGTCTTAAAATTGAGCATGATGTAATGTCAACAACCACATTGCAACAAAGTATATTGTCTCCAACCGACTTCTGCTGGCCACATGATGCAAAATTCAAACCTCAAACTCGGTTTCCATGACAACCAGCATGCATTTAGGCCCCTATACTTGTCCCTCATGTGTCCCCTATGTCAATCCTATGTCACAACACAGGTACGGTGCATTCCACAGCCCTAGGGCACCCCAAATGCATTGCAATGGACCGTACACGCGTGTGTACGGTCCCCATCACTATGGGAGTGCTGGTGAATGCGTACGCCATAGTGATACAGACCGTACACGGGTGTGTAGGGTCCATATCACTATGGTGGTGCTGGCGTATGCGTACGCCATAGTGATAGGGACTGACCCTACACGCGCGTGTGTACGGTCCGGACTACTATGGCGTACACATACGCGAGCACCCCCATAGTGATAGGGATCGTACACACGCGTGTGTAGGGTCGCTCCCTATCACTATGGGGGTGCTCGCGTACGTGTACGCCATAGTAGTCCAGACCGTACACACACGTGTGTACGGTCCCTATCACTATGGGGGTGC
Organism: Triturus cristatus; assembly: GCF_964204655.1. NCBI lineage: Eukaryota > Metazoa > Chordata > Amphibia > Caudata > Salamandridae > Triturus > Triturus cristatus. Next base: position 628,605,893 of record NC_140591.1, read on the forward strand.
TCGCGTACGTGTACGCCATGGTAGTTCGGACCGTACACACGTGTGTACGGTCCCTATCACTATGGGGGTGCTCGCGTACGTGTACGCCATAGTAGTTTGGACCGTACACACGCGTGTATGGTCCCTATCACTATGGGGGTGCTCGCGTACGTGTACGCCATAGTAGTCCGGACCGTACACATGCGTGTGTACGGTCCCTATCACTATGGGGGTGCTCACGTACGTGTGCGCCATAGTAGTTCGGACCGTACACACGCGTGTACGGTCCCTATCACCATGGGGGTGCTCGCGTACGTGTACGCCATAGTAGTCTGGACCGTACACACACGTGTACGGTCTCTATCCCTATGGGGGTGCTCGCGTACGTGTACGCCATAGTAGTCCGGACCATACACACTCGTGTGTACGGTCCCTATCACTATGGGGGTGCTTGCGTATGTGTACGCCATAGTAGTTCGGACCGTACACACGCGTGTACGGTCCGTATCACTATGGTGTACGCATACGCCAGCACCACCATAGTGATAGGGACCCTACACACGCGTGTACGGTCCGTATCACTATGGTGTACGCATACGCCAGCACCACCATAGTGATAGGGACCCTACACACGCGTGTACGGTCCGTATCACTATGGCGTACGCCAGCACCACCATAGTGATAGGGACCCTACACACGCGTGTACAGTCCGTATCACTATGGCGTACGCATACGCCAGCACCACCATAGTGATAGGAACCCCACACACGCCCTCGGAGCGTATGTACGGTGGGATTCACACCTGACAGTGGTGACAGGCGGCACACAGGAATGAATTGAGCTGTCATACATGGCCAAGGCTGGACATCAGGGCATTGTCGGTGCAGTATTACATGTGTCGGGCACAGGTGGGTCAGGCTGTGATGTGGCACCATACTCCTGAGGTGTGAAGCAAATTACAGTATGATGAGTTTTGTACACATGTCACTTGTGATGGTGCCCTATGTGCCACACATCCCCTTCACTCCTTTGACATGTGTGCATGTAGTACTGACTTGGTGGGCCATGCGTCACTGGCATGGCACAGTCACCGACACCCGCAAATGTCCCCTGATGCCAGGTACACGGAATGTTACCCCTGACAAGTGAATGCCCGCGTTGCACGCTGTAGCTATGTCATGTGTGTGTCATGTGTTCCCATAGGTTTGCTGTAGGTGTTTGGTCAAATGCATCTGCAGTTGCTGCAACCAACATGTGTCTGTGTGTAGATGAGCATGGCACGCTGTTACGCACACCAGCACACATGTGTAATCCGACGTTAGGTGTGTATGTATGCATCGACACAGAGTTCCAAAACAAGGACATATCTGCATACTCTCAATGTATGTGTGATCAGTCTTGACATGTAATCCTTCATGGCAAGGTGTGTGGTCTGTCCTTATTCTATGACATGTGACCTGTGCCTCTAGTGTTCCGCAACCTGTCTGTACAATAAGCATCCTTCTTCTGCACATATTTGGATGTCTGTAACTCCTGTAATGCGTCTGCCTGCTCACTTACACTGGCCCACAGCTAGTTTCATGGCATGGCATGTTGAGAATGAACGTTTGTAGCTGGCTCTTGGTAGGAGTGTCACATGCCTGGCATACGTGTCCAGGGCATATTGCACAGACCTGACTCTGTATGTAGCATATGTGTATTGCCTGTTCAGCATGTGCTCTGTACATTGACATTGGTGGTGTACTGTACTCACTCTTCGTTGTCCCTTCTAATTCACTGCAGGGCTCCGCCTCTCCTTCGACCAATTCCGGACTTGGCTGACATGCGGGAAAATGACTGTATACGCCGCTACCGCTTCCCCCAACCCTTGATTGAGGACCTGATGACACGGCTGGCACCACACCTCCAACCGCTACACAGGTATCCTACTGCACTGACACCCAAGATGAAGGTGATGGCAGCCCTACATTTCTTGGCCACGGGTACCTTTCAACATACCATTGCCCATGTCGGTGGCATGTCCCAAACCATGTTCAGCCGTGTTCTGCATGATTTTTTAGAGGCCATGTTGGAGCACCTGGATGAGTTCATTAAATTCCCAACTCCTGAGCAGTTGACAGCTGTCAAGCGTGAGTTCTATGCCCTGGGAGGGATGCCCCATGTCATTGCGTCCATAGATGGAACACATGTGGCTTTGGTACCACCACAGGCAAAGGAGGTAGCCTTCCGTAACCGCAAGCATTACCACTCCATTAATGCCCTTGCGGTGTGTCTTGTCAACATGGTGATTTCACATGTCTGTGCTCGTTTTCCAGGATCAGCACACGATGCGTACATCATGAGGCGTAGCAGGGTGCCTGAAATGATGCTGCAGCTGCGCAACGAACGAGCATGTATTGTTGGTGGGTATACTCTGGCAGTCCTGTATTTAACGTCATCTTCCTGTCTTACTGCTTCTCCTGACCCACTCTTGTCCATGATGTTTCCATGTAGGGGACGCTGGCTTTCCCAACATGCCATGGCTGATCACACCTCTCCGCAACCCCAGCACAGCTGCCGATCACCGCTACCACAACGCCCATGGGCGGACCAGGAGAGTGATAGAGGGAACGTTTGGCCTCCTGAAGAGCCGATTCCGTTGCCTCCACAAGACCGGTGGCGCACTCCCATATGCACCGGTGAAGGTCTGCAAGATATTCCTCGTGTGCTGCATGCTGCACAACATGGCAGTGGAGAAAGCTGTACCAGTCATCCTGGATCCAGATGAGCAGGACCATCCACCCGTGGAAGATGAAGGGCTTGGTCACGAGGCAAGTGATGTGGAGGAGGAGGAGGCGGTAGAAGACATGCAGAGTCGGCTCATACGCGACTTCTTTGCTTAGTGGTGAGTTCCAGTGTCTGAGTGTGCACGCATTGGGCTGTGTGTGGCAAGTGTTGCAATGTGTGTGTCCATCTGCATGTCTTCCAAGTGAGTCAGAGGTGTGTTTTGATGTGTCACTCGAGTGATGGTGCAATAGAAGAATGTTTTTCCAGAGTCATCATTGTCACCTAGCATGTTGACAACCTAATACGTGTCGAGTACATGCACATGCATGCGGATGTGCTTCTTTTGGCTGACTTCTGGTGTGTCTCCCATCCACAGGTACTTGCGCATGCTGTCTGCTGGTGGCATTGTTGTGCTCCTGATATTCCTCATTAACACAGCAACATGTGCTGAATCATTGTACATGCACGGACAAGTTTGAAAATCGCCTTCGGGTAAGGGATGCAGCGTGGCTTTTTGGGAGTGATATTTGTTTTGAATGTGTGTGCACTGCTCCTGTTCATGTTTGGATACTTTACATACATGTAGAATCACCATGGGGCACATGACATGGAGCAGAATTCACCTGAATTGATGGTCAGACTTGGTGACAGTCATCTGTAATTGGATTGTGGATTGTGATGGAGCCATCAATGTGTGTAACACTGCCCTCGGAAACATACGGGTTGCACCGGGTTGACATGGTGTGTGAATTCCCCATTAGGGGCTCAATGGTGTATAGCAGCCTCTCCGTGAGCAGCAAGGGGTGTTTAGCTGTAACCCGTCACTTGTGTGTCAGTGCCATGGATTTCCAGCATCTGTGGTGGTAAGGGGGGTGCCAGTGTTGGTCCCACATGTTCATCCACATGACCTGTGTATGTGTTGACAGAGTTGCATTAGCATTCCGACACACATGAGTAATAAAGGTGTCCCTCTGACTCCAAGGTGCCTCATCTCTGTCAGTGGTGGTCTGTTGCCACTGTGCATGCGGCATGTCTGGCATTGTTCTCAGAGATGGTGCATATGAGTCTATGTGTAGAGTAGCAAGATGCAAGGTGTTTGTCAGGGATTAGATTCTGTCTTGTGCATGATGTCCATGGCTGTGTAGGTATTGTGGCATGTCAGTCTCCAGGACGGCCACTGTGCTGCATGTGAATCCATTGTGTGTGTGTGTGCCATGTTGAACCAGACATTCCTTCCTTGACATACACCTTTTGCATAGTTCCTTCCTGAGATCCTTGTCTTTGTGTGCTACTTGTGGCATTGTTTCCTTGACATGGCGCATGCTGCTGCAGGTCCTGCGGCAAGGGCACCCAGTGTCCACGCAAACAAGCTGGTGTTCATCATGGATTGCTTGCTGACATGAGCTATGCTGATCAGCAGCATCTGTGCCTCATGCGGCAGCACACTCTGCATTATGCACAAGATCCCCAGTTCCATACACCTCAAGGCAAGAGGGAGACCATCCCCCAGGTCAACTACGACATCCGTGTCTAATCCTACCCTGCACTCTACGGACATGTGCGTTAGAAATCCCATGATATTTGTCCACATCCTGGGTGCATCTGCACAGCTCTGCTACTACATCCGACGACCAGGCCACATCAACGTCCAACAGAGATGGGGGGAGTGGATCACTGCCAGCTGCAGGATGACCTTCTCAATCCACGCACACGCTCAGGATGCAGCCCACAACCACAACACAACCTTGTGGCACTGTGATCCAACACCCAATTGTGCCATCTCCATGCATCCAACCTTGGCTGGCCCACCATTCTCCACATCCACCTGACTCAAGCATGCAGGACATGGTTCTGCCACGTGTCTACACATAACTGGGACTCCCACCCCAGGACACTCCACATGATCCCTGACCTCTGCGCATGACTGTTGCTCTTCTAAATAGGTCTGTAGGCACAGTTGTGCGGGCACCCCCTCAGCTGGTTGGGCCCATCACGGGTGAGTATGGTGCTCCATGTCTGTCTTGGATGGTACATTGTGACCCATGTGTGTCCTGTGCCAGACTCAGACCCCAGGGTATGGATGTTTGGAGTTACTTCAGAAATCAGGCATGGTTTGACTTTACAACACACACATGTAGTGGAATAATGCAAAATGACGGCATCATCTTGTGATTGTGATGAATTTTATTTGTGCTGGGGTACGTGTTTGGGGGGTGACAAGAGGTGCTTGGCGGGAGTGGAGAATCCAAAGTTCAGAGGGGGAGTTGGTGTCCTTGCCATTGAAAGTCATCAGAGTCTGTGCCACAGTCTTTGTCAACATTGGTCAGACAGTGACCAGCAAGGCCATGTGGCAGAGAATGTCCTTTGCTGCTGTGCTGCTGTTTGGCCAGAGGGCCAGGTGCCAGGCCAGGTGACCTGGGAGATGGTGATGTTCCGCTGACTCTCACGGTCTTTTTCGTGGATGACCCACCTTCCTGCGGAGACCCTCAGAAGCAGGCCTTGACGATGCCAGGGACACTCCGTCAGATGAATCCTCCTCCTCCTCCCTCCCTGTTTCTGGTGCTGCTCTACGCCTGGTGGCACAGGGAGAGTTTGCCAGGCTTTGGGCGATCTGACAGAGTGATTGGCTCACGTTCCTGTGCACCGGCAGGAGCTCATCCAGTCTTGCCTCCATCCTGGCATGATGCTCGACCTGCATGGTCTTCATCTCATTGAGGGTCCCCACTACCTGGTCGATGCCTCTGGAGTCACGCCGGTATGCGTCCAGGATGTTTCTGACGTGTGACATAGCCGGGTCCTGAGCCAACTGGGCAGGTTCGCGCCTCCGCCGTCCTCCACTCCCACCACCCCTGCCCACTTGCGCCTGGCCTGCCGTTGTGGGCACATCGGGTCTCCGGGACCCCTGAGGGATGGCATTTGCGGTGTCGCCTGCCTCCTCCTGGGTACCCGGAGAACCTTGTCCCTCCTGGACAGACTGGCTGCTTGTTGTGTGAGGGCAGGGCTCCTGGGTGTCTCCTGGGATGTGGCAGGAATGGGGATGGTGGTTGGCACAGTTGTACTTGACGCAGGTGCTGCAGGTGGTTGGACACCAGAGGGGCCAGGTTGGTCTGGGTCATCCATGGAGTGGTGAGAGTCGTCGCTGCCGGTGGGGTCCTCTGCACGCAGAGCCTGGTCCTGTGAGTCTTCCCCCCCAGTGTTGGCGGGAGATCGACTACGTTGACCTGTGTGTTAGAGAGACAGTGTTAATTGTGTTACATGCGACATCCATGTTTCATTCATTTTTGATTTGGCACAGTTCCTCTGGGTGGTTGGATTTGGCTAGCATTCCTCTCACAGTGCACTTGTGCATGTGTATTTCCCTTGGCCACAGGTTTCGACACTTTACCTATGTGTGACACAATCTTAGTTGATGCATCTTTTGTGAACGCAGTCAGCAGTGTAGTGAGCGGGCGTAGCAAGCCATGCAGAGCCGCCTTACGTGTTGCACTGTACGTGGCCAAATGTTGTTTTTTCCATGCTATTCAAAATGCAGGTAGGTAACTTAACAATTTGTGACAGGGTTCTGACAAACACAGTGGGTGGGTATACTGGGTGTAAGGTTCTGTTTGTGCCTGCAGCACGGATGTACTCGTGCACAGATTGACACATGGCCTAGTGTTCATCAAAGGTTGAAGGGGGTGTTCACACACTGCGAAACCTTGTCTACATGCACACAGTCCACCTGCTGACGAGCGGACATGGCCACACCACGCAAGGGTGATTTGGTCTCCTTCTATCTCCCTTTCTCCCTCCCTCTGTGTTGGACAGGCCACACGAAGGGCTTGCTCCCTCCCCGCACGATAGGGCCCAAGCTCCGGCCCGCCAGGCGTGACCCACGAAAAGCACCTGCACCCCGTCTCCCGACGGAACTTCTGCCCTCGGACCTCCATGCATCACGGGCCCCAGCCCCACCGGCTTCCCCGGCCGGGTCAAGCGGCCATCTTGGGCCCTGCACCACGAGGCCGCGTGGCCTCCCCCCGACCCTAACCCTGGGCCTGGCCGGCCCCGACATCCCGGCACCACCATCCACCCAGGAGGTGAGCGGACCACTTGGCAGGTCAATGGGAGAACGAAGCGTCAAGAGCTCTTCCCCCCGCCAGGTGCCGATCGCCTCCAGCTCCCCCAGGCGCTGGCTCCACCCCCTGCTGGGTGTCTGGACACCTTCATCCCGGACCCTCCGACCTCCAAGTGCGAGGGCCCGGACATCAAAGGGCGCCTGCCCTATAACTGGAGCAGCTCCGGAGCAGGATGGCAGTTGTATCCTGGAGTCGAGAGACACCGAGAGAACTCAGCCTTGACGGACTACTGGCGCTGCCGTAGCCCTATCTTGCGAACTATCGTCCTGCCTGCTGGCGCTGCCGCGGCCTTCTGCAACATCCATCCTCGTCGGGACCTGCTGGCGCTGCCGCGGCCCGTTGTAACGACCATCCTCACCGGGACCTGCTGGCGCTGCCGCGGTCCGTACATCGACCATCTTCACTGGGACCTGCTGGCGCTGCCGCGGACCGTGTATCCACCATCTCTACCGGGACCTGCTGGCGCTGCCGCGGCCCGTACCAGCTACACCACCAAGCTCGAGGATTGTGAGCTAACCATCATCTCATCCGAACTACCTGACTGGTAAACAGACTGTCCCGCTACCCCTTCCCTATCCTAAGAGACCTAAATCGAGGGGACCCCTGAGTCCAGACCTCCTTGTACTATTTCATCGTACCATAAGAAGTGCATATAAAGAACACTAAATCTTATCCTTGTGTGGTGTCTGTCTGTGGGGGGGAAGTTACTTGTCTGTACGATCGCTGGAGACGGCTCTCCCCGGAGACCTCTCCCCCTACCTCGGCCGACCCTCCCGGTCCGTCTAACATTGGTGGCCAGCGGCGCGATCCGAATCAACGCGTAATCGTACAGAGAGTAGCTCACCCCACGACAAAACCACGATGTCAGCCAAAGATGGCGGTTCCACTGAAAAATTCCAAATGGATAAGTTAGAAGAATACAGCCACCGCGAACTTAAACAATTCTGCATGGAACTAGGCATTGCTACCACCGGCCTGAGTACCAAAGATGATTTGAAGCACGCCCTTGAGTCGTGGACAGAAACTGGGATCGCCGGGCCCTCCGACCGAAACAGTGTCGCACCAGAGGGGAACGCCACAGCTCCCGAGGAGCGGGGAACGGGCCTCTCGCAGGAGGAGATCCAGGAAAGAGAAAGAACAAGATTACACGAGTTGGAAATGGCACGGCTCAAGATGGACGGTGAACTCAAGTTAGCCGAGCAGAAACTAAATCTAGAGCATCTGCGGCTCCGAGAGGAGCGTGAAGAAAAGCAGAGACAGAGAGAGCTTGAGGAAAAAAGAATAACACTCGAACACGAGCGCAAACTGGCGGAAATAGAACTTCGGAAACAGAATAAAGAATCGGGGGTGCCTGAGAGACCGCACACCCCGGGGCCAACCGAGAAAAAAGTACACATCCCCAAGGATGTTGTCCGCGAGTATGTCCGAGAAGACGACATACAACAGTGGTTCAAAGCCTATGAGATCGCCATGACCTCCCACCGGATCGACCGGAGTGATTGGGGAGCCGGACTATGGGGGAGGTTCGTCAACGAAGGTCGCAATGCCCTGCTACAGCTCCCAGATCACCAAATGTCGTCCTACGACCACATGAAGGCTGCCCTCCTCACCCGCTACGGCCTCACACCCGAGATGTACCGCCAGAGGTTCAGAGATTGCACCCGGATCCCGGGCACAACTTGGGTGGAGTACGTTAACTATTTCAGCCGTGCCTTCGAGGGTTGGATCAAGGGGAGCCATGTCACGACCTACGAGCAACTCTTTAACCTTATGGTATGGGAGCACCTGTCGAACAACTGTTTCGTCGAGCTCAGGCAGCACCTCCTTGACAGCAAGCTGACTGACCCCCGGCAGCTCGCCGCCGAAGCTGACCGATGGGAAAGCACCCGAGTGGGCCGAAGAGGGCCACACGAGCAGAACCGAAGCAACCAAGGCCAGCACCGTCCTCGGGGAGGAGGAGGAGGCCAGGGGCGAGGGGGAGAAGCCTTGCCGGCAACACCCGTGGCCAGCAACCCGCCTCCGGCCGGCCGGGGCAACCCCCCGATGCGTCCTGGGTTCCGAGCCAACGTCACGTGCCACCGATGCCAGCGAGTCGGCCACTACGCCAATGACCCGAGCTGCCCGCAGAACCAAACACCCAAGCCCCGCCAGGTAGCTGCCGCCGCCCTGGGGGAAGAGCGATTATCGGAGGATCAGGAAGAGTATGAGCCGGCCCAGCAAGAGTGGGAACCGGCCGCCATGGTCCTGGCGTGCCTAGGGGGAAGAGACATGGTCCCGCGGGCTCCCCTACCCACTAACACCAGGAAATACGGTCAGTGGGTGACCATTAATGGACATCGGGCCGAGGCCTTGCGTGACACAGGCGCCAGTGTGACGGCCGTCCGCTGTCACCTGGTGAAGCCCGAGCAGATCCTGCCGAACATTCTCTGCCCCGTCCGCTCAGCCAACAATTCTGAAAGTATGTGTCAAATGGCCTGCGTCCCATTCGAATGGGGAGGGGTCTCCGGCCTGTTGAAGGTTACGGTCCGGGACGATGCCCCCGTGGACTGCCTCCTGGGGAATGACCTCGAAAGTTCCCCGTGGGCCACCGTCGAGAGAAGAGAGCACCTGGGGATGCTGGGCCTCCCGGACTGGGCCTGCATAACCACCCGGTCCATGGCCGCCCATGCCGTCCCCCGATCAGAAGAACCGGAATGGCCAGCACCTCCGCCCCCGGTCGCCCCAGTAGAAGACAACGACGAGGCCAGCCCCCCAGAGCCAACGACCGAAGGGGACGCGCAACCCCAGGACTTTCCCGGCCTGGCTCAGTGGCGTCAAGAAGGGGGGCCCACCCAAGAACAGTTCCGCCAGGAACAAAAGACCTGCCCCTCCCTCGAGGGACTCCGCCAACAAGCCAGCGCCCAGAACGCAGGGGACTCCACCGGATCTCACTGGGTCTACTGGGATAACGACCTGCTATACAGCGAACAAAGAATCGAGTGCTGGTGGTACCTCTCCGCTTCAGAGACTTCCTACTCAACCTGGCCCACGATGTCCCCCTGGCTGGACACCTGGGCCAGGACAAAACTTACAGTCGCCTAGTGACCCACTTTTTCTGGCCGAAAATGAGGAACGACGTCCTGAACCACTGCCGGTCCTGCCCCACATGCCAAGCCAGCGGGAAGAGTGGTCGGAAGCTGAAAGCCCCTCTGCAACCCTTCCCTGTGGTCACCACCCCGTTCGAAAGGGTAGGAATAGACATTGTGGGGCCTCTGGACCCCCGCACGGCACAAGGACACAGGTTCATCCTGGTACTGGTGGACCATGCCACCCGCTACCCCGAGGCGGTGCCCCTACGGACCGTGACAGCTCCGGTGGTTGGCCGGGCCCTAATGGGGATCTTCTCCCGGGTGGGCTTCCCCCGAGAAGTCGTCAGCGACCGAGGCACGAACTTTATCTCCAAATACATGAAGTCCCTCTGGCAACAATGCGGGGTTACCTACAGATTCACGACCCCCTATCACCCCCAAGGGAACGGACTAGTGGAGCGTTTTAACCGCACTCTCAAGGGGATGATTGGGGGATTGGAAGAGCCCCTCCGTCGCCAGTGGGATGTACTACTCCCGTGCCTCCTCTTCGCCTACCGAGAAGTCCCCCAGAAGTCCCTCGGCTTTAGCCCTTTCGAACTCCTGTACGGGCACCCTGTGCGAGGGCCCCTCAGCCTAGTCAAGGAAGGTTGGGAGATGGCCCCCCTAAAGACCCCTCCAGACGTCTTCAAATACCTCCTGGCCCTACGCAATCAGACCCGGCGCTTCAGAGAGATGGCCAAGGCGAACCTCGAGGCCAGCCAGGAGGACATGAAGAGATGGTATGATCACAATGCCTCCTCCGTTGAGTTCGAGCCTGGTCAACAAGTGTGGGTGATGTCCCCCACCGAACCATGTGCCTTGCAAGATAAGTGGACGGGGCCCTTCAAAGTGGTCGAGCGCAAAAGCCCCGTCACTTACCTCATCGACATGGGGACCTCCCGAAACCCCCTTCGGGTCCTCCACACCAACCGACTCAAACCACACTTTGTGCGCTCAGAACTCAGCCTCCTGATGGCTACGGACAGTGGGGCAGAGGAAGACTCCGAACCCCTCCCGGATCTCCTGAAGACTCAGGAGAATGACGGTTCCGTGGACGGGGTCCGACTCTCTGACGCCCTCCCCTCGGAGCAACGCCAGGGCTGCCGAAACCTCCTGCTGCGGTTCGCTGCACTGTTCTCCCTCACCCCCGGGGTCACCCCGTGGTGTTTGCACGACGTGGACACCGGGGACAGTCCCCCTATTCGACACCGGGCCTACCGCGTACCAGATCGGGTACGGGCCTGCATACAGGAGGAAGTGGCCAAAATGCTCACGATCGGGGTCATCAAGCCCTCGGACAGTCCCTGGGCCAGCCCGGTTGTATTGGTTCCCAAAGCCGCTGCCCCCGGCACCACACCTGAACTGAGATTCTGCGTCGACTACCGGGGCTTGAACGCTGTCACCCGGACCGACGCTCATCCGATCCCCCGAGCGGACGAACTGATCGGCCGGCTGGGGGCCGCCCGCTACCTCAGTATCTTCGACCTAACAGCGGGCTACTGGCAGATCGGTCTCACACCCCGGGCCCAGGAACGGTCAGCCTTCTCTACCCCCGATGGCCACTACCAATTCAAGGTCATGCCCTTCGGCATGAAGAATGCCCCCGCCACGTTTCAACGCCTTGTGAACCAGGTCTTGGCGGGGCTCGAAGAGTTCAGCGCTGCCTACCTGGACGATATCGCTGTATACAGCCGCCACTGGTCCGACCACCTCCTCCACCTCCAAGAGGTCCTACAGGCCCTCCAGCGGGCCGGCCTCACAATTAAGGCCGGCAAATGCCAAATTGGCCAAGGGTCCGTGACCTACCTTGGGCACCAAGTGGGAAGCGGGCTGGTGGCCCCGCTGCAACTTAAGATTGCTGCCATCCAGTCCTGGCAGCCCCCCGTCACCCAGACCGAGGTCCGAGCCTTCTTGGGGCTCACCGGCTACTACCGGCGGTTCGTGAAGGACTACGGCAGCATCGTGGGGCCCCTCACGGGTCTCACGTCCAAGAACCAACCAAAGCGGATTAACTGGACCCCCGATTGTCAAGCGGCCTTCGAGAAGCTGAAGGCCGCCCTGTGCACCGCCCCTGTGCTCCAGGCCCCCGATTACAGTCGGGAATTCGTGGTACAGACAGACGCCTCCGACCACGGCATCGGGGCCGTTCTTTCTCAATTAAACCCCGAGGGTCATGACCAGCCGGTGGCCTTCATCAGTCGACGTCTCCTGGCCCGAGAACAGCGCTGGAGCACCATCGAGAGGGAGGCCTTCGCAGTGGTATGGGCCCTCAAAAAGCTCCGGCCTTATCTCTTCGGTACCCACTTCCGGGTACAAACCGACCATCGACCCCTGCAGTGGCTGATGCAGATGCGGGGGGAGAACCCAAAACTATTGCGCTGGTCCATTTCCCTGCAGGGAATGGACTTCACCGTGGAGCACCGACCGGGCCAAGATCACGCCAACGCGGATGGCCTGTCACGATTTTTCCGCCTCGACGAGGAGAGTCCCCAAGAAGATGGGTGACTCTCCCCGCCTTCAGCTGGGGGGGACGCATGTTGGACAGGCCACACGAAGGGCTTGCTCCCTCCCCGCACGATAGGGCCCAAGCTCCGGCCCGCCAGGCGTGACCCACGAAAAGCACCTGCACCCCGTCTCCCGACGGAACTTCTGCCCTCGGACCTCCATGCATCACGGGCCCCAGCCCCACCGGCTTCCCCGGCCGGGTCAAGCCGCCATCTTGGGCCCTGCACCACGAGGCCGCGTGGCCTCCCCCCGACCCTAACCCTGGGCCTGGCCGGCCCCGACATCCCGGCACCACCATCCACCCAGGAGGTGAGCGGACCACTTGGCAGGTCAATGGGAGAACGAAGCGTCAAGAGCTCTTCCCCCCGCCAGGTGCCGATCGCCTCCAGCTCCCCCAGGCGCTGGCTCCACCCCCTGCTGGGTGTCTGGACACCTTCATCCCGGACCCTCCGACCTCCAAGTGCGAGGGCCCGGACATCAAAGGGCGCCTGCCCTATAACTGGAGCAGCTCCGGAGCAGGATGGCAGTTGTATCCTGGAGTCGAGAGACACCGAGAGAACTCAGCCTTGACGGACTACTGGCGCTGCCGTAGCCCTATCTTGCGAACTATCGTCCTGCCTGCTGGCGCTGCCGCGGCCTTCTGCAACATCCATCCTCGTCGGGACCTGCTGGCGCTGCCGCGGCCCGTTGTAACGACCATCCTCACCGGGACCTGCTGGCGCTGCCGCGGTCCGTACATCGACCATCTTCACTGGGACCTGCTGGCGCTGCCGCGGACCGTGTATCCACCATCTCTACCGGGACCTGCTGGCGCTGCCGCGGCCCGTACCAGCTACACCACCAAGCTCGAGGATTGTGAGCTAACCATCATCTCATCCGAACTACCTGACTGGTAAACAGACTGTCCCGCTACCCCTTCCCTATCCTAAGAGACCTAAATCGAGGGGACCCCTGAGTCCAGACCTCCTTGTACTATTTCATCGTACCATAAGAAGTGCATATAAAGAACACTAAATCTTATCCTTGTGTGGTGTCTGTCTGTGGGGGGGAAGTTACTTGTCTGTACGATCGCTGGAGACGGCTCTCCCCGGAGACCTCTCCCCCTGACCTTGGCCGACCCTCCCGGTCCGTCTAACACTCTGTCAGCCTCCTCCCTCTGTCCGTCTCCCTTTCTCCCTCCCTCTGTCAGCCTCCTCCCTCTGTCCGTCTCCCTTTCTCCCTTCCTCTATCAGCCTCCTCCCTCTGTCCGTCTCCCTCTATCTCCCTTTCTCCCTCCCTCTGTCAGCCTCCTCCCTCTGTCCGTCTCCCTTTCTCCCTCTCTCTGTCAACCTCCTCCCTATGTCCGTCTCCCTTTCTCCCTCCCTCTATCAGCCTCCTCCCTCTGTCCGTCTCCCTCTATCTCGTTCTCCCTCCCTCTGTCAGCCTCCTCCCTCTGTCCGTCTCCCTTTCTCCCTCCCTCTGTCAGCCTCCTCCCTCTGTCCGTCTCCCTTTCTCCCTCCCTCTGTCGGCCTCCTCCCTCTGTCCGTCTCCCTTTCTCCCTCCCTCTGTCAGCCTCCTCCCTCTGTCCGTCTCCCTCTATCTCCCTTTCTCCCTCCCTCTGTCAGCCTCCTCCCTCTGTCTGTCTCCCTTTCTCCCTCCCTCTGTCAGCCTCCTCCCTCTGTCCGTTTCCCTTTCTCCCTCCCTCTATCAGCCTCCTCCCTCTGTCCGTCTCCCTCTATCTCCCTTTCTCCCTCCCTCTGTCAGCCTCCTCCTTCTGTCCGTCTCCCTTTCTCCCTCCCTCTGTCAGCCTCCTAACTCTGTCCGTCTCCCTTTCTCCCTCCCTCTGTCAGCCTCCTCCCTCTGTCCGTCTCCCTCTGTCTCCCTTTCTCCCTCCCTCTGTCAGCCTCCTCCCTCCCTCTGTCTGTCTCCCTGTGTCCCCCTCTGTCTCTGTCCCTCTCTCTGCCCCTCTCCCTCCCTCTGTGTGTCACCCTCTGTCACCTCAGCCCAGCTTCCTGGGCACACACAGTTTGCAGGTCTTCCAAAGGCCATTGGCTTGTTCATGTGGGTTTGTTTCTTCTCTGCCGGCACCCATTGGGCGGAGTGTCTGAGTCTGCGCTGCTGCTGTGGCGGTGTGTGCTGACACTCTTTCAGTGTGCTGCGTCTTCATTAGCTGCTGTTATGTGCAAATTGTGCCTTCATACCCATGTCGTCCCGCAACGCGGCCACCATTAGCAGGCAAAACAGTACTGTGTGGGGACACAATGTTTGTATGGCTGTGCCCTAAGCCATATGGGCTGAGGGCATTCTTGTGTACTTCAGAGTTGCTCTATGTTAGTTTTGAGGCCCTCCCTCCCGGCACCGGGGACATCCTGTCTTGTGTTGGTGTTTTGTGTGGCCTGTGACTTGGCATGGCCTTGCATGGGGTATGGGGCATGGAGGCGCTAGTGGCACGTGTGTGTTTTTGGAGTGTGGTTTTGTCCGGTGCAGGCTTTGGGGGGGTTGCGTGCATGATTGGTATTTGGGTTGTATATGGCGTTCCCCCCATGTGAGGTGAGTTGTTTGTGTACTCACCAGGCTCTCGGACTCCTTCTAGTCCGTCTACTCCCAACGGCGGCAGCGTGGCCATCACCTTCTCCTCCCAGGGATGGTAGTGTACCGGTCTGCGGGACGGACCTCCTCCAGTGATGTTGGCCTGGTTGTGGTCGTCCGTCATTTTGCGGTGGACCGTCCTCCGCAGATCGTACCACCTGGCTTGGCACTCATGCCTGGTCCTTCTGGGGGCCCCAACAGCATTCACGGAATTGACTATCCTCTGCCACATGTCTGATTTTTCTGATATGCTGGTCCGTCTGACCAATGTTCCAAAGAGCTGTGGCTCGACTCTGATGATTTCGCCGACAAGGACCTCCAGCTCGACCTTTGTGAACTTTGGATTCTTGTTGGTGGGCATGGTGTGGGGTGTGGGTGTGGATGGTTGTGGGGGTGTGGGTGTGGATGGTTGTGGGTGTGTGAGTGTGGTTGTGCAGGTGTGTTTGTGTGAATGTGATGAGGGTGTGTTTGTGATGGTGGTTGTGTGAAGGAGTGCAAGTGTAAGGTGTATTGATGGTTGAAGTATGGTGCAGTGCGTTGTCTCTGGGGTCTGGCAGCAGTGGATCTGTTGCAAAGGATCATGGTTTGTGTGTGTTGGGCCTTTTTATTGGTCCATTTGTGGGTGTGGCTGTGTTTGAACTTTGGGTGGGTGTGTTATAAGAAGTGGTAGTGGTTTGGGCCTCTGTTTAGCTGTTTGTCAGTTGCAGGTCAGTGTATAGGATGTATTTGGCCTTGTTGGAAATGTTTTGTGGTATTGTGTGCCTCGAATTGACCCTCCTTGTGTTTTTTTGGTTTGTCCTGGTTCAGTAGGAGTGTTTTTTGCATCTGTACGGTGCGTACATGGGCCATGTTGTTGTACAGTGCTGTCCTTTGCTATGGCTTAGTACGACTCGTACATGCCCGATGTTGGGTGAGGGTGCTGGTGTGTGGGCCTGGGGTAGGGTGCGTACAAACACGGGCAGGGTGTTGGTCCGCACAGTCCATCGGTGGTGGTGTTTCGCACCGTACATACAGGGGGGGCTGGGTGTAGGGTCCGTACATACACGGGTGGGGAGTGGGTACGCTCCATGCATACACGGGTGGGGGTACGGTCCGTACATACAGGGGGGGCTGGGTGTAGGGTCCGTACATACACTGGTGGGGTGGGGGTACGGTCCGTACATACACTGGTGGGGTGGGGGTACGGTCCGTACATACACGGGTGGGGTGGGGGTACGGTCCGTACATACACGGGTGGGGTGGGGGTACGGTCCGTACATACACGGGTGTTGGTATGCTCCATTCATACACGGGTGGGGGTACGGTCCGTACATACACTGGTGGGGTGTTGGTATGCTCCATTCATACACGGGTGGGGGTACAGTCCGTACATACAGGGGGGCTGGGTGTAGGGTCCGTACATACACTGGTGGGGTGGAGGTACGGTCCGTACATACACTGGTGGAGTGGGGGTACGGTCCGTACGTACACGGGTGGGGGTACGGTCCGTACATACACGGGTGGGGTGGGGGTATGGTCTGTACATACACGGGTGGGGTGGGGGTACGGTCCGTACATACATGGGTGGGGTGGGGGTATGGTCCGTACATACATGGGTGTTGGTACGCTCCATTCATACACGGGTGGGGGTACGGTCCGTACATACACTGGTGGGGTGTTGGTACGCTCCATTCATACATGGGTGGGGGTACGGTCCGTACATACACGGGTGGGGAGTTGGTACGCTCCATGCATACATGGGTGGGGGTACGGTCCGTACATACAGGGGGGGCTGGGTGTAGGGTCCGTACATACACGGGTGGGGAGTTGGTACGCTCCATGCATACACGTGTGGGGGTATGGTCCGTACATACACTGGTGGGGTGGGGGTATGGTCCGTACATACACGGGTGGGGAGTTGGTACGCTCTATTCATACACGGGTGGGGGTATGGTCCGTACATACACGGGTGGGGGTACGGTCTGTACATACACGGGTGGGGGGTACGGTCCGTACATACACTGGTGGGGTGTTGGTACGCTCCATTCATACACGGGTGGGGGTACGGTCCGTACATACACGGGTGGGGAGTTGGTACGCTCCATGCATACATGGGTGGGGGTACGCTCCATGCATACACTGGTGGGGGTTCGGCGCGTACATCCACGGCCGGGGGCGTTTTGCGCTTACATGCGGGGTCTGTGGTGGGGTGTTCGGCGCGTATGCGGGCACGTGTCTCCATGGTTGCTATGGGAGTTCGGTCCGTACGGTGCTTTTTCCTACAGTTGTGAAATCGAAAGGACGGGAGTGATCGTACTTGCGCGGTCGGACTTCATTTTTCCGATTCGTACGGTGAATCGTCCGGGGATGTGTCAGACACAATTTCCGACCCGAGGACGTGTGGGGAAATGTTCCCGATGTGATTCGTATGGAGTTTTTCCCATGCGAATTGTACTTGGCAGTTTGTACGCTACTTGTACGATTCGGAAGGAAAAAAGTCCAGAATCAATTCGGACGGGGGAAATTTTTCCAGGATCGGAATCGGCCCCTGAATGTTCATGTTCGCATTCCACATTTTTAAAATGACTGGATTGTAATCATTGATATACTTTGACACTTCTCTTCTTTTTAACTTGTAGTTATTCTTTTGAGATTTCCGAGTTATTGTGTGCCTTACAGAAGGAAAAAAAAATTACTCTTCCTCTACAAATGACTGGACAGGAGAAACCAAACCGACATCTGGTGTAAAATTTTCCTTTAAAGTTGTAGTCTCTTCTGCAATACTTTCAACAACTGTGACTTTGTAAACATAAAACATGCTATCTCAAGCTTCTATCTCCTTCTTCTCTTGGTATCTCACATCTCACATACTATTCAATGAAAGACAATACTGTTTCATCAGAATCATTTCCAAATTTAGGTTCATCCTTGATCCATAGTAGCATATGTATATGAGGTGCACCTCTTGCTTGATACACCTTTCTCCAAAAGAAATCGGTAACCTGTCTAAGAGCTGTATACTTTTTATTGCAGATAAAAGACATTATAGTTTGAAACCTATCATTACAATATTTGCACACATAGACAGGATCCAATGAACACAGTTACCCACAAGTTTTTATTTCAACATTTTTTATATTGGAATTCGCTTCTCTTAGAAAGTCAAGCAAATCTTCCCATGCATACTCTGCACAGCTAAGTGAGACAAACCATGTTCTTGTACCTACGTTTCGTAACATACACTTGAGTTCTTCATGATGACAATACCAATACTCATTTGTTCCACGTTGACATGCCATCAAATTGATTAAGTGTCCTTCTAAATTTTCATCTCTTTCTTGAAGTTTCTCCACAAATTCTTTCGCAGAAAGAAGTTATTGATCAAATTTAGTTTTAAGTATGTGGTTCACTGCATACGACAAAGAAGACAGATCACTTTCAAACAAAAAGGTGAAATATGTATAAAATGCACTGTCGAAATCTAGGATCTTCAGAATGTAATCTGAAATTTCAAGTGGTCAAATTGAGAAAGTGGACAAGTCAAGGACTGAAGATATTTATGAACATTACACAATATGTCCTTTGTATTCAAAAGAAGTAATAGGACGCAACATTGAGTTATTTGAAATGAAAAAAGCACAGGGAACTCCAATAAGTGTATGTGAGAAAACCTTGGAAGGTCATTATTTTCCACAGCTGTTTCCTACAGAAGAAGGTGGACGGTATAATGATCCACCTGTACCGATTGCAGCTTCAGAATATCGATCAACAAGATTAATCTTCTAAACTTATTACCTGTTCACCCACATTTACAGTTTTGTAATAAATATTGTTCTCTATAAGATATAAGGTAGCCTTTTCAACTTTATTAACACCCAGAAAATCTTTCCATATTTTTCGACTTTTTGTTACTACAACATTTACTAGAATGACTACTGCCTAATTTTCCTCTTTCACTCCAGCAATAGTTTCAATATTTTTCTTAAAATCCAAAGATAAGTACACCACTCTTCCTTCAAACCTCTTTGCAAGTCTGTTGGTGACAGTTTACATGTTTTAGGCTCCATCCGAATTATAGCTTGAAAATAATTAACACAATGAATTAGAACAGACTCATATGTATTCTCTGGAATAGCTACTAATTCTAGTTATTATGTAGTGCTTTAAAAGGCATTTTGTTCTCTTCGAATTTGTTATAACAATATTTACATATACGTTGATCACTACCTAACTCAAATTGACCTTCCACCAACAAGTAAATTGTAATGAAATAATTTTCTGAAGAAAAAAAAATAGATTCAATTATTTTTCACATTTGTTCACTATGTTAAAATTATAACATACAATTACAAAACTTCCACTAATGACTTCCACACCCAGTACTGCAACATGATTGAACACGACAGAGCAGCACTAACATGACAAGTAGTGCCATAGAACATACAGCAAGTATTTATTTAATTATTTACAAACACCTTTAGAATTTATATGTAACTGCACTACGTCGTACTTTTCACCTCTCCGCCGCACCCAACCACCCCAAACCACGCCCGCTGCAACCCACCACAGACAACTTTATAGATAGTATTTTTTTTTTATTTAATCTATTTACTTAAGATGATATTATCAACCAAAAAGCACACACAAAAATAACCATTATTAGCCTACAATTTAATCTACAACTTTCCAAACATAACACTGCCCCCGCAATTTTAAGTGCGGGGGGATATCTGTGGGGGTCTGAGCAACAGCACTTTATTTTAGGTGGCCTCGAAACAGGTCTTTATGGGGGTCTACTTTCAGGCCTCGCAAACCTCATCCCTTTTTTTTTGTTTATTCCACTGCAGTGAGACTGTGAGAGCATGCACATTACTCACTACTCACTACTTAGAAGTGCAGACATCATGCCAGGTGATTCGCATTGTAGGAGAAGGGAAATACTTTAAAAAGTCACTTTTTCTCTCAGAATTTCCCTTCACTTTTTAAAATGTAGGAGCAACATCATCATGGGGAAATTAGCAAACACATCACCAGGCGCGCATCGCCCATTGCCCCGGACTCTCTCAAACAGCTTCCAGAGCGTACACACACAGCCGCACCCGAGTACTTCACAGGTTTTCAAAAGATCATTTTTTGGTAAAGAAGACTCTGTTCTTTTTCACCCCTTTTTACAGCCCCTACATCCCACTCTGCCTATTGCTGAAAAAATTAGGCTCCCCAGCAACTTCGCTCTGGTTGCGCCTCTTCAAACGACCACAAGTAAGCAACTCCAGCACGAACCTGCTCTGACCTTACACTTTCTCTTGTTTTAGGGCTGCGAAAACACACGCTTTGCCTGCCTCACTTAGTTCTCACACCCCCTCTTTAATATGAACATAAAAGCTTTCCACTTACTTTTATATCCCTATACTGTACTTCACATGGAAATATAGAAATCAAGGTTCTCACCACCCCATATTACCTCTCTGGTATACTTTCTCAACTGTAAGAAATACAGGTATTCAGTATCTGTCAGTCACGGCCACTTTTAAACTGTGTACCTATATACAACTCGATAAAACGTTATGTTTTTAAATTAACGTCTAACACTTAAAAGCTCCTTTACATTTCTTTTGCTATATGTACCTTTCTTTAAAACACCACCAGAGAAGGATGGTGAAGTATGCTCCACAAAGAGCAACTCAAAGCTTTGTTATTCTTTATAAAATAATCTGCCTGTCAATGCTTTTCGCAAACCTTTTTGACCCCTTAACAGGCTGAATTGGTGAGTATAATACGTCCTATTTAGGATCGGGGCGGACGATGCCCAAAAATAAGAACGTATAGTTCAATAAAAGGCAAGAAGATGCATGGCCAGATGCATCAATGCATATATACATAGATGGATGTATCAATATATGAATGGAAGGATGAATGAATACAGGGACCAGTACTTACGATAGACTGGTGGACTGCGAGATGCTTAGGATTGGTTATGGGACAGATGTATCTATGGATATATAGGCATATGGCTGCATGAATGACACAGTGCTTAAAATACGCGAGTGCTCTCATAGATGCTTAAGATAAGTGCAGGAACAGATGTATGTATGTATATAAGTAGGAATGTATGCATCAATTAAAATATGGTTGGATGGCGCCGTGCTTAGGATAGATGAATGCTGGGCTTTAATTGGGCCGGGTCTGAGAAACAGCACTTATTTTCAAGGAGCCTCCAAAAGGGTCTCTATCAGGCTCTATTTTCAGCCCTCGCAAACATAGTCAATTTTATTTTCGGCCCTAGCAAACATAGTCAATTTTTATTTTTTTATTTTATTGCACTTCAGTGAGAGCATGCACATCAATGTACGCATGCTTATTTTGCTCACTACTGAGAACTGGAGACATCACGCTGCCTTAACCAAATTTTAGAAGGAAGGGAAATCCTTTAACCCCTTCACTGCTAGGCCTTTTCCCCTCCTGTGCTAAGCCTTTTTTGGGCTATTTGGGGTAGTGCGCGCTTAGGCCCCTGTAACTTTTTGACCACATTAGGTATCCATGCCAAATTTGCGTCCTTTTCTTCCAACATCTTGGGGATTCTAAAGGTACCCAGGGTTTGTGGATTCTCCTAGAGGGTTCCCAGAAATTAGTCAAAATACAGCAAAATTTTGTTTTTTGTGTGAAAAATGGGAAAAACGGGCTGCAAATGAAAGCTTCTGGGTTTTTCTCTGCAAATGGTATCAAAAAAGGGTTTGTAGGGCTGAAATCACCATTTCTCCAGCTTTTAGGGAATGACAGAATTTTGTTAGAAAACCAACATTTTTTACACAGTTTTGGCATTTTTCTGGGACATACCCTATTTTTGCTATTTTTTGTGCTTTCAACCTCCTTCCAGTTAATGGTACAAATGGGTACAAAAACAATAATGGATCCTGGAAAGCTATACATTTTTGAAAAGTAGACAAAATTCTAAATTCAGCAAGGGGTCATTTGTGTAGATCCATCAAGGTTTCTTTATAGAAACTTACAGGTAAATATAGGAAAAATTAAAAATTTGTTGAAAAAAGCAGCCTTTTGAGTCAATGTTTTCACCTCTAACTTCTTCGAATTATGACATCTCTTTGAAACAATGTACCGTTACATCCGGTGGACCTTCCTGGTTGTGGGGACATATAGGACTTGTAGGTTCACCAAGAGCCCAACGAACCCAGAGTAGAAAACTGAGCAGCATTTTGTAATGTTTTTTTTTTTTGTTCCGGGTATATAGCAATTATTGTGGGAAAATGTATACATGGAAAAATCGGTATGAAAGACACCTATGTATTTCTGAAATGGGAACAAATTACAGAGTTTAGAAACAGTGCATATTTGCACATTTTCGAAATTGGGAATACTCATATTTGCATGACAATTTTTGGTCATTTTTCAAAATGACTTTTTTTTTACACAATGTCTTTCATTTGGAAGGGAGAAATGCATCAAAAATCAATAGGTAATAACAGTTGCTTTACAAACCTGAACTACCCTAAGTCTCCCGATAAAAATGGTACCTCACTTGTGTGGGTAGGCATAGTGCCCACGACAGGAAGTGGCTCAAAACCTAAGGTGAACGCACCACATTTTCACACTGAAAATTTACACTTTATTTGTGAAGAGTCTAGCTGTAGTTTTTGAACCCTAGCCCTGTCGGCACCTAGGGAAACCTAGCAAACCTATACATTTTTGAAAACTAGACACCCAGGGGAATCCAGGATAGGGTGACTTGACTGCCTCCCACCATGGTCTGTTACCCAGAATCCCTTGCAAACGTAAAAAATTGACAAAAAAAACACATTTTCCCCACATTTCTGTGATGGAAAGTTCTGGAATCTGCGTGGATCCACAAATTTCCACCCACCCCGCGTTCCCCAAAGTCCTACGAGAAAAATGGTACCTCACTTGTGCGGGTCGGCCTAGTGCCAGCGACAGGAAACGGTGCAAAACGCAACGTGGTTTTGCAGTGAAAAATGACCCTTTTTTTGGCAAAGTAACTAGCTGTGGATTTTGAACCCTAGCCCTGCCGGCACCTAGGGAAACCTAGCAAACCTATACATTTTTGAAAACTAGACACCCAGGGGAATCCAGGATGGGGTGACTTGACTGCCTCCCACCATGGTCTGTTACCCAGAATCCCTTGCAAACATAAAAAATTGACAAAAAAAACACATTTTCCCCACATTTCTGTGATGGAAAGTTCTGGAATCTGTGTGGATCCACAAATTTCCACCCACCCCGCGTTCCCCAAAGTCCTACGAGAAAAAAGGTACCTCACTTGTGCGGGTCGGCCTAGTGCCCGCGACAGGAAACGGCGCAAAACGCAACATGGTTCTGAGGGAAAAATGACCCTTTTTTTGGCAAAGTGACTAGCTGTAGATTTAGAACCCTAGCCCTGCCGGCACCTAGGGAAACCTAGCAAACCTATACATTTTTGAAAACTAGACACCCAGGGGAATCCAGGATGGGGTGACTTGACTGCCTCCCACCATGGTCTGTTACCCAGAATCCCTTGTAAACATAAAAAATTGACAAAAAAACACATTTTCCCCACATTTCTGTGATGGAAAGTTCTGGAATCTGCGTGGATCCACAAATTTCTACCCACCCCGCGTTCCCCAAAGTCCTACGAGAAAAATGGTACCTCACTTGTGCGGGTCGGCCTAGTGCCCGCGACAGGAAACGGCGCAAAACGCAACGTGGTTTTGCAGTGAAAAATGACCCTTTTTTTGGCAAAGTGACTAGCTGTAGATTTTGAACCCTAGCCCTGCCGGCACCTAGGGAAACCTAGAAAACCTATACATTTTTGAAAACTAGACACCCAGGGGAATCCAGGATGGGGTGACTTGACTGCCTGCCACCATGGTCTGTTACCCAGAATCCCTTGCAAACGTAAAAAATTGACAAAGAAAAACACATTTTCCCCACATTTCTGTGATGGAAAGTTCTGGAATCTGCGTGGATCCACAAATTTCCACCCACCCCGCGTTCCCCAAAGTCCTACGAGAAAAATGGTACCTCACTTGTGCGGGTCGGCCTAGTGCCTGCGACAGGAAACGGCGCAAAACGCAACGTGGTTTTGCAGTGAAAAATGACCCTTTTTTTGGCAAAGTGACTAGCTGTAGATTTTGAACCCTAGCCCTGCCGGCACCTAGGGAAACCTAGCAAACCTATACATTTTTGAAAACTAGACACCCAGGGGAATCAAGGATGGGGTGACTTGACAGCCTCCCACCATGGTCTGTTACCCAGAATCCCTTGCAAACGTAATAAATTGACAAAAAAAACACATTTTCCCCACATTTCTGTGATGGAAAGTTCTGGAATCTGCGTGGATCCACAAATTTCCACCCACCCCGCGTTCCCCAACGTCCTACGAGAAAAATGGTACCTCACTTGTGCGGGTCGGCCTAGTGCCCGCGACAGGAAACGGCGCAAAACGCAACGTGGTTTTGCAGTGAAAAATGACCCTTTTTTTGGCAAAGTGACTAGCTGTAGATTTTGAACCCTAGCCCTGCCGGCACCTAGGGAAACCTAGCAAACCTATAAATTTTTGAAAACTAGACACCCAGGGGAATCCAGGATGGGGTGACTTGACTGCCTCCCACCATGGTCTGTTACCCAGAATCCCTTGCAAACGTAAAAAATTGACAAAAAAAACACATTTTCCCCACATTTCTGTGATGGAAAGTTCTGGAATCTGCGTGGATCCACAAATTTCCACCCACCCCGCGTTCCCCAAAGTCCTACGAGAAAAATGGTACCTCTCTTGTGCGGGTCGGCCTAGTGCCCGCGACAGGAAACGGCGCAAAACGCAACGTGGTCACACCTCAATGTTGCAGTAAAAAATGACCCTTTTTTGGCAAAGTGACTAGCTGTAGTTTTTGAACCCTAGCCCTGCCGGCACCTAGGGAAACCTACCAAACCCACACATTTCTGAAAACTAGAAACCCGGCGGCTTCCAGGGAGGTATGGCTTGCGTGGATCCCCCAACGTTTCCTTACCCAGAATCCCCTGCAAACCTCATTTTTTGCTGAAAAAATCACTTTTTTTCACACATTTTGGGGTGGGAAAGTTGTGGCATCACCGGGCTCACACTAATTTACCACCACCCAGCATTCCCCCAGGTCTCCCGGTAAAAATGGGGCCTCACTTGTGTGGGAGGCCCAAGTACCCGCGGCAGGCAAGGGCCCAAAACGTAGTGAGGCGACATCAAAATGGCCTATCGCAAAACCACCTGGTTTTGCTAGGGAGGTCACTTTGGTTTTTGACCCGGTGCTCGGCGGCCATCTAGGGAATCCTACCAAACCCACGCATTTCTGAAAACTAGACACCCGGCCGCTTCCAGGGAGGTATGGCTTGCGTGGATCCCCTAACGTTTCCTTACCCAGAATCCCCTGCAAACCTCAATTTTTGCTGAAAAAATCACTTTTTTCACACATTTTGAGGTGGGAAAGTTGTGGCATCACCGGGCTCACACTAATTTACCACCACCCAGCGTTCCCCCAGGTCTCCCGGTAAAAATGGTGCCTCACTTGTGTGGGAGGCCCAAGTACCCGCGGCAGGCAAGGACAAAAACCTAGTGAGGCGACATTTGGGATAGGCCATTTTGATGTCGCCTCACTACGTTTTGGGCCCTTGCCTGCCGCGGGTACTTGGGCCTCCCACACAAGTGAGGCACCATTTTTACTGGGAGACCTTGGGGAACGCTGGGTGGTGGTAAATTAGTGTGAGCCCGGTGATGCCACAACTTTCCCACCCCAAAATGTGTGAAAAAAGTGATTTTTTCAGCAAAAATTGAGGTTTGCAGGGGATTCTGGGTAAGGAAACGTTGAGGGATCCACGCAAGCCATACCTCCCTGGAAGCCGCCGGGTGTCTAGTTTTCAGAAATGTGTGGGTTTGGTAGGTTTCCCTAGATGGCCGCCGAGCACCGGGCCAAAAACCAAAGTAACCCCCCTTGCAAAACCAGATTAACTATTGTTACTACAGCGTGAGAATTTTGGAATAATATTGCAAAGAAAATGTGGCAGACAGTTTGAGGTTTACAGGACAATGGGGATAAAAAATATTTTTCAATTCACAAGAGAGACATCACCATGAACTCCCATGGGTTTTCGACAATATCTACAGTTGGTGGGTTATTCTTGCATGGAAAGTGTACCTTGGCAGAGAAACTAAAGACAAAGATTCCTGCACAACCATCTATTCCTCAAACACACACACATACTGGTTGGATTTGGCACGAGGGCGAGTCATGGTTCAGTGTATTAAATTTTATTAACAAGAGATTTCACAAAAATGAAATACACTGTCAATAATTAAATTCACAAAAAACCAAACCAATGACTCACAGCTCGTGAGCTGTAAAGCCACGTCAAGGCACCAACCACTTTACAGGCCATTCACACACCTTTCATACGTGATACAAACAAGACCATTCGCACCACCAGGCACAAAAGCAACACATTTCATAATTCACCAAAAAGGGACAAGGTACACCCTGCTTCAGAAAGACAAATATTACTGCACAACCATCTAATCCGCAAGCACACACACATATTGGTTGGATTTGGCACGAGGGTGAGTGATGGTTCAGTAAATACAATTGTATTACCAAGTGATTTCACAGAAATGAAATGCACTGGCAATAATTGAAAAGGCGAGAAACGGAACCATTGACTCACAGCTCGTGAGCTGTAAAGCCACGACAAGGCACCAACCTCTTTACAGGCCATTCATACACCTTTCATACGTGTGAGACATACAAAACCATTCACACCGCCAGCCGCGGGCCCATCACATAACAAAACTCACACCAGCACACAGTGCCATTCAAGGGCCCATCACTTTCACACGCCCACAATACAGACACAGCAACTACACAGGCTGATGGATTGCGTGGAGTGTCACTCAGCTAGCAGTGTGTGTAGTGACCAGCAGAAAGTCACTACTCACACACAGCCAGCCGAGCACCAGTCCACACACACCGCTAGCCAAACGCCAGTCCACGCACACCGCTAGCCAAGCGCCAGTCCAGGCACACCGCCAGCCAATCGCCAGTCCAGGCACACCGCCAGCCAATCGCCAGTCCAGGCCCACCGGCAGCCAATCGCCAATCCACCTACACCACCAGCCAAGCTCCAGTCCACGCACACCGCCAGCCAAGCTCCAGTCCACGCACACCACCAGCCAAGCTCCAGTCCACGGACACCACCAGCCAAACACCAGTCCGCACACACCACCAGTCCACGCACACCACCAGCCAAGTACCAGTCCACGCACACCACCAGCCAAGCACCATTCCACGCACACCGCAAGCCAAGCTCCAGTCCACGCACACCACCATCCACGCACCAGTCCACGCACACCGCCAGTCTATGCACACCGCCAGTCCACGCACACCGCCAGCCAAGCACCATTCCACGCACACCACCAACCAAGTGCCAGTCCACACACACCAACAGCCAAGCGCAAGCCTACACACACCGCCATCACATTTAGGATTTTTTTAGATAAAAATAAAAACACAAACAAATTGCAAATAGATACAAATCTTCTAACAGAAAATCAGCAACTAAATACATTGCACTAACACCAACCTTGAAACAGAATCAAATTTTCCAAAGAATACAGACCAGGCAGTTCACTTTACCACTCATGAATGCTCCCAAAATTTTTTTCGCGTGTGGTACGCTCTGAAACAAGCAGGGAGACACAGTGCAGGATGAGAGGGACAGGCGGGGCAGTACATACGACTCTCCTTCCGCGAACCTCTTCGCCAACAGACACTACATCTCCTACTGGGAAAATCTTTTGCGGGTGTGGGAGGAATGTGATCTGGAAAGTGGCGTTCTTTCAATCTAGCAACATCCTCCACCACTCCAACTCTAGGAACACTTGCCTGTTCCACTACAACAAGGCTGCCTATTACAGACTCCTGAAACTTAGCAAAAGTCATCTTTGACTCAGGGCAAGAATCCTGGAACACAACAAAAGCATTAAACATTGCCAAGTGGAAAAGATGGATAGCCAACTTCTTGTACCAAATGTAAGCCTTACGAAGAGCAGTGTAAGGTTCCAACCTCTGATCTACTCTGTCAACACCACCCATGTGCCTATTATAGTCTAAAATGCACACAGGTTTGCGCGCTTCAGCGACCTGACCCCAAACAGTCACAGGTGCAGTGCTTTCATCATGGATGGTAGTCAGCATGTAGACATCTCTCCTGTCTGTAAACTTCACAGCAAGAAGCTCCTGGCAACGCAACGCACTGCACTGTCCCCGCACAAGCTTTTGACAAACAAGTTATTTCGGGAAACCTTTACGGTTAGAGCGGATTGTGCCACAAGCAACAGTGTCCACTTTGGCCAATTCCCTGAACAACCGCACACCAGTGTAGAAGTTATCTACATATAAATGGTGGCCTTTGTTAAAAAATCCTCTACCAAGTTCCCAAACAATTTTCTCAGTCACTCCAAAAGTGGACGGACAACCAGGGAGGTTAAACCTAGATTCCTTACCGGTGTACACCCTGAAATTAGAGACATATCCAGTCCTACTGTCACACAGCATATACAGCTTTATTCCATAGCGTGCCCTCTTACTAGGAATGTATTGCCTAAAAACCAAGCGGCCCTTGAACAACACCAAAGACTCATCCACTGCAATTTCTCTACCAGGGGCATAAATCTCAGAAAATCGATCAACAAAGTGATCAAGGACAGGCCTAATCTTAAAAAGACGGTCACAGTCAGGGTGATCTCGTGGCAACGCTAAACCATTATCAACAATGTGCATCATCCGAAGCAGAAGCAAATACCTGTCACGACTCATGACTGCCGGAAAAATAGACGTTACCATCAAGGGACTGCTAGACCAATATGAAGACATTGATGGCTTCCTTAGCAAGCCCATCAAAAAAGTTAAACCCAAGAACTTCTTCATCTCTTCAACATTTGTGGGAGTCCACCGGGTAGCTCTAGAGTGTGGCTTAAGACTGGCACTGTTTTCCCTCAAAAACTGTTCGGCATACAAATTAGTCTGCTCAACAATCTCTGCCAAAAACACATCGTCCATAAACAACTGAAAAAAATTTACCGGCAAAAAGTTTTCAGTATTCACTCTAGACCCTGGAACACCAGTAAACTCTGGCAATGCCGGCTGCACCATGCCAGGGGCAACCCAGAGGTCATCACTTTCAACGGGAAGCCTTGCAGCCCCAGCCTGCAGCCCAGATGCCTCTTGCCGCACTACACCAACGGGAAGCCTTGCAGCCGCAGGCTGCAGCCCAGAAGCCTCTTGCCGCACTACACCAACGGGAAGCCTTGCAGCCGCAGGCTGCAGCCCAGAAGCCTCTTGCCGCACTACACCAACGGGAAGCCTTGCAGCCGCAGGCTGCAGCCCAGAAGCCTCTTGCCGCACTACACCAACGGGAAGCCTTGCAGCCGCAGGCTGCAGCCCAGATGCCTCTTGCCGCACTATCGGCACATCAGTCTCCTCCTCTAACACAGGCACTTCATCCGCACTAAGAGTATCTTCATCATCCGATGACCCCATACGGAGAGAAAACTCACTGCCAGAATCGTCCCCTGCCTCCTCTCCCTCAGATGCAGAGTCAGTCTCTGAACCATGGTCAGAGGAAGACTCAAACAGCAAACCAACAACCTTCTGAGCAGTAATCCTGCGGCTAGCCATTATACTTACTAAGATAGAAGACTGCACAAACAAGTCAACAACAACCAACAATGTGCAAACCAAGTAAGTAAAGAAATGTGTACCTTTATCACAAAGATCAATGTACTCAAAAACTATACAATCCAATTACAAGAGACAGCTGCACTCACCAGAAACCAACTCTGCAGTGACACAGCAAAAACCAACGATATCAAACTAGAAAGAAGAAAAAAAAACAAATTACTCACAAGACAACAAAATACACATCGAGCACCAATGCAAAAAGTTTTTGACACTCAAAAACCAAACATACTGCTATTATTACACCATTTGCAAAAAAAAAAAACAGGCAGAGAAATCAAACACATTTACATTGTACAAAAAAAAGTCTCTTACCAAACTACACAAACAGCAGAACCACCAGTCACAAAACGGCAACGTGAAAAGAGGACAAGCCTTCACCTAGAACAAAAAAGTAAAAAAAAAAAACATTACAATTGCAATTCACAAAAAATATAACAATAAACATTATAAC
Source organism: Triturus cristatus (assembly GCF_964204655.1). Taxonomy (NCBI): domain Eukaryota; kingdom Metazoa; phylum Chordata; class Amphibia; order Caudata; family Salamandridae; genus Triturus; species Triturus cristatus. Next base: position 628,636,134 of record NC_140591.1, read on the forward strand.
ATGCTATGTCACTACCCAAATGGTCAATCGGGTTGTGTGCCAGGTGGGGCAGAAAACAAATTGCACCCTGGAAGCGAGGGGCCACTTCTATTTTTAATTGAACTAATTCCCTGGTGTCTAGTGGGCTTTTCTGCCCCCCCTGGGAGCAGAAACAGCGAAAAAATTAAACCGATCTGCCCCCAGAGGGGGCAGAAAAGTCTACAAATAAATTAGAGGCCCAAGGAAGCGACCCTTGCCCAAGGGGTCGCTTCCTACAATAATAATTAGATCCCTGGTGTCTAGTGGGCTTTTCTGCCCCCCCTGGGAGCAGAAACGGCAAAAAAATAACACCGATCTGCCCCCAGAGGGGGCAGAAAAGTCTTCAAAAAATTTAGGGGCCCAAGGAAGCGACCCTTGCCCAAGGGGTCGCTTCCTACAATAATATTTATATCCCTGGTGTCTAGTGGGTTTTTCTGCCCCCCCCAGGAGCAGAAATGGCGAAAAAATAACACCGATCTGCCCCCGGGGGCAGAAAAGTCTTCAAATAATTTGTGGGCAAAAGGAAGTGACCCTTGCCCAAGGGGTCACTTCCTACAATAATAATTAGATCCCTGGTGTCTAGTGGGCTTTTCTGCCCCCCCTGGGAGCAGAAACGGCAAAAAAATGACACCGATCTGCCCCCAGAGGGGGCAGAAAAGTCTTCCAAAAATTTAGGGGCCCAAGGAAGCGACCCTTGCCCAAGGGGTCGCTTCCTACAATAATAATTAGATCCCTGGTGTCTAGTGGGCTTTTCTGCCCCCCCTGGGAGCAGAAACGGCAAAAAAATGACACCGATCTGCCCCCAGAGGGGGCAGAAAAGTCTTCCAAAAAATTAGGGGCCCAAGGAAGCGACCCTTGCCCAAGGGGTCGCTTCCTACAATAATACTTATATCCCTGGTGTCTAGTGGGCTTTTCTGCCCCCCCTGGGAGCAGAAACGGCAAAAAAAAACACCGATCTGCCCCCAGAGGGGGCAGAAAAGTCTTCAAATAATATATGGCCCCAGGAAGCGACCCTTACCCAAGGGGTCGCTTCCAAAATAAAAAAAACACACATCCCTGGTGTCTAGTGGGGCATCCCTGCTCCACGATCGCGACGCTGTGCGCGATCGTGGAGCAGGAATGCCCTGTATTGAGACATCAGGGGAGAGGAAATACTCTTTCCTCTCCCCCAATGCCTCAATACACTCTAAAAGGCCCCCGCCGCCCCACCGGAGCAAACAACACTCACCCTGCCTCTGTGGACGCCTGGAAGCAAATGGCTTCCAGGCGTCCGAGCACTTCCTGATGACGCCGGCGTGCGCTGTGCGCGCTGACGTCACCAGGAAGCGTGGGGGGGCTCGGGGGTGGCAGCGGAAACTCTTCCGCTGCCATCCCCGTCTGTGGGGGCACGATCGATGCCCCAGGGGGGGAGCGCCAGCGCTTCCCCCAGGGGCTGTCCTCATGACGGAGCGGTTCCGTCATGAGCACAGCCCAACTGATGCTCATAACGGAACCGCTCCGTCATGAGCATCCAAGGGGTTAAAGAATGTTTTTTTCCAAACGTAGGATAATTGGAGAGGATTTTCTAAAGCACACAATGATACTTATCTTGATTTAGACCACGGCGCAAATTGCAAAGCCCACACCCCTTTAAGAACTTTGCCCCCCCCCCTTTTAGAGCACCCCCACTTTCTGAAACACTCATAAACAAAGCGTATTAAAACATGCAAATTTGCAAGTAAAACATATACCATGCCATAGTGCACTTTATAAATGCTCCCAGTGGTACTACATCACCTTTATTAGCTCGACATCTGCACATTACTATAGTCTGTGTTTTAATCAGAAACATACCCACCTCCCCCACACCCACAACCACCCACGCCCTTCCTTAACCGTACAAAATCAAAAAGAAACCCCCACCATTCCTAGTAGCGCCACTATACCCATACACAGGCTTAATTTTAACATGTGTCTACCGCAACACTTATCAGCAAAATTATTCAAACATGCAAATTGGCGGGTAAAACATAAACCATCCCATAGCACTGTTTATAAATGGGCCCAGTGAAACTACATTACCTTTAGTAACTACACATGCCCACGTTACAAATATCCGTCTTATAATCCGCAACATACGCACCTCCCCCACCCATCCCTTGCTTAACCTTACAAAATCAAACAACGAGCCCCAGCACTCCCATTACAGCCACTATAACCATACATAGACTTAATGTCAACAGGTGTCTGCCGGAGCGCTCATCAGCAAAAGCTATTAAAACCTGAAACTTTGCAACTCACACATACACCATACCATAAGACGGTTTATAAATAGTCACAATACCACTACAAAACCTCAACACCCGCCTTTGCTTAACTTTACGCAATAAAAGAAAGAGCCCCACAAACGTAGAAGCGCCACTATAGCCAGACAGAGGCATAATTTCAACAGATGTCTCCCGAAAGCTCATCAGCAAAATGTATTAAAGCATGCAACTTTGAGGTTAAAACATATACCATGCCATATGGCACTTTACAAGTGCTCCCAGTGGTACTACATCACCTTTAGTACCTCCACATCTCCACGTTACTATATTCTGTGTTTCAAACAGCAACATAACTACCACCCCCACACCCACACCTGCCCGTGCTTAACAGTATGAAATCAAACAGAAACCCCACCCATTCCTAGTAGCGCCACTGTACCCATATACGACGTTAATTTTAACAAGTGTCTGCCTGAACACTTATTAGCAAAAAGCATTCAAACATGCAAATTGACGGGTAAAACATAAACCATCCCATAGCACGGTTTATAAATGTGCCCAGTCGAACTACACCACCTTTACCAGCTAGACATCTATATGTTACGAAAGTCGCTTAAACACTCTGTAGAGTGTATAGCAGGGCATGGGGAGAGTAAACAAAGTTCTAATTCCCAAACTTTTGATATACAGTCCCTTTACTGTATCTATATTAAAGATATTAAATTGAATGAATAAATTGACGAGCGTCTCAAAAGGGATAGTGAAGCTCACATCAGTAAAATATGAACCACTTCAACACCTACATATATCCTCCACAGCGACACAGCCTGACAAATAGTATCACTTATAATCACATGTAGATCTCTAATGTCAACAAAGTCGTACAGAAAATATACCGCACATTTACATTTTTTTTATCTCTCACACATTTATAAAACATCTCTTCTAAAGAAGCCCTCCCAACTACTTCTATTCCATAAGAACAGACAATAATTAATACGTTTACTACCATATATTTTAGTAAATCTACCTTTTTATTGTTCACTAGTCAGAAACTACAAAAACTATTAACTATACCCAAAGGCAAACCAGAAACCATATTCTTATTATATCTCAACTTAGGATCACATGATTCAAACTATGCATACATATAAAAGGAACGTATCACTTTTCCTATCTCCATCTCCTCTCCAAACACTGTACACGGCCCCACTGTAAAACAACCTACCCTGACTTACATTCAAACCTACCTCTCAGTGTCAGAAATAAGACCACAACCTGCCCAAATAACATTTCTGCATTTCGTTTTATCGCTTTTAACTTAATAAAACATACGTCTCCTACCACCACCCCCCCACCCCACTATTTCCACAAAACGTATCAGTTGCAAACGTGCGACATTTTCTTTATCTCCCCAAATACATTAAAACACTCAAATTAACACATAAAAACAATACAGTCCTATAAAGATGACAAACTACACTTCTTCTCTGTGAAAAATTCCTAAACATATAAAAACTACTTATATAACAACAGCTCAAATTCTATGCATATTTCATAACCAATATCAAACACCACACTTTACTAACACTATATTACTTTGAAATAAAAAATACTTTCAAAATTAAAAACACCACCTCAAATACTTAATCAATACTATAAAACACATAACACACTTTGTTAATTTCTAACTCACCTTTGTAGTTGTTATCCAGATTTCAAATGACACACGCATACAATTCTCTCTTTCTCACATAGTACATGTAAAGCTCCGACTTCATCAAGAATGAAACCAGGAATGGCACAATTTCTCTGTCGCTCCACACATAAATACATGTAAAGAACAAATCAAAATACTTCATTACTTCAACAACCTTCCAAAACTTACCTTCATTGGTTAATTTTGAATTTTCCTTCCGAAAAGCTACTTATTATTCCGCGCCACATACAGGTCACAACTTTAACCTATTTTATCACCACACTTTCTGGAACCTTCTACGACACCTGCAGGTTAAAAGTTCATCATTTTTTTTTTAACTTAACGATATACTTTTGCAACATTTTATCTAACATTTAGGGGCCGATTCCGATTCTGGAAAAAATTTCCCTGTACGAATCGTATACAGATTTTTTTCCGTACGAATCGTACAAGTACCGTACAAACTGGCAAGTACGATTCGTATGGGAAAAAGTCCATACGAATCGTATTGGGAAAATTCCCCCACACATCCTCGGGTCGGAAAACGTTTCCGACACGTCCCCGGACGATTTTACGTACAAATGTGAAAACTCAAGTCTGAGCGCGCAAGTACGATCCGTACCGGGTGTCCGATGTTACAACTGCATGGAAAAAACACCGTACGGACCAAACTCCCATAGCAACCATTGAGACATGTGCCCGCATACGCGCCAAACCCCCCCCAGCCCCCGTATGTACGCGCCGAACCCCCCGTGTATGTACGGACCGTACCCCCAGCCCCCCCGTGTAAGTACGGACCGTACCCCCACCCGTGTATGTACGGACCGTACCCCCAGCCCCCGTGTATGTACGGACCGTACACCCAGCCCCCGTGTAAGTACGGACCGTACCCCCAGCCCCCCGTGTATGTACGGACCGTACCCCCAGCCCCCCCGTGTAAGTACGGACCGTACCCCCACCCGTGTATGTACGGAGCGGACCCCCAGCGCGTACATACACGGGTGGGGGTACGGTCCGTACTTACACGGGGGGGCTGGGGGTACGGTCCGTACATACATGGGGGCTGGGGGTCCGCTCCGTACATACACGGGTGGGGGTACGGTCCGTACTTACACGGGTGGGGGTACGGTCTGTACTTACACGGGTGGGGGTACAGTCCGTACATACACGGGGGGCTGGGGGTCCGCTCCGTACATACACGGGTGGGGGTACGGTCCGTACTTACACAGGTGGGGGTACAGTCCGTACTTACACGGGGGGCTGGGGGTACGGTCCGTACATACACGGGGGGCTGGGGGTCCGCTCCGTACATACACGGGTGGGGGTACGGTCCGTACTTACACGGGTGGGGGTACAGTCCGTACTTACACGGGGGGCTGGGGGTCCGCTCCGTACATACACGGGTGGGGGTACGGTCCGTACTTACACGGGGGGCTGGGGGTACGGTCCGTACATACACCGGGGGCTGGGGGTCCACTCCGTACATACACGGGTGGGGGTACAGTCCGTACTTACACGGGGGGTTGGGGGTATTTTCCGTACATACACGGGGGGCTGGGGGTACGGTCCGTACATACACGGGTGGGGGTACGGTCCGTACTTACATGGGGGGGCTGGGGGTACAGTCCATACATACATGGAGGGGCTGGGGGTACGGTCCGTATATACACGGGGTGGCTGGGTGTACGGTCTGTACATACACGGGGGCTAGGGGTACGGTCCGTACATACACGGGTGGGGGTACGGTCCGTACTTACACGGGGGCTGGGGGTTCGGCACGTACATACAGGGGCTGGGGGGGTGTTCGGGACGTGCATACTGGGGCTGGGGGGGGTACGGCGCGTACCGGGCCCCCTATTCCGCTGGCATCGCGGCGTACTTAGCTTTTCCGGCACTTTTTGGGTGCCGTAAAAATATTGCCGTCTGGACTGCTGTGGGTACGATTTGTACTTGCTGGTACATAAAAACAAGCCTACCTCCGTCCGGACATCACGTCCGGATCTCATTCGTATGTATTTTTCAGTCGGTCGGTGTTTTTTCCGACTCGTACGGAAATGGTGTTTCCGTACGAATCGTACTTGCAAGTTTGTAGGGTTTTTTTCCCGGGTACGAGTCGGACGGAGAAAACGCTCCGACCGACGGTTCGTACCCGGTTTTCCAGGATCGGAATCGGCACCTTAGCAGCACATGCACATTAAATGTTCACAATAGGGGTCAGTAGTTCATCAGCTTTATTCCCAACTCCAGCAGCATTTCACCTTACGCCCCCAGCGCCATCAGACCCATAGGAGTCAGAGCTTTCCACTTTCCAAATACCAAATTCATTTCATATACACAAATTTACCTTCGCACTCCCTATAAACACCCCCTAAGCACCATACACAAGTTACAATGTTCGAAACAAAATTTCCTCCAAGTAGCTATAACTACATGCTGACACTACTTGCACAGATGTGGTACAGTGGCCAGAGCACATGACTTCACAGCATATGACACACAGTTTGGGCTCACGCTTTCATCCCGAGTCCGGCAGTTGCTCAGCTTAGCAGCATGAGACTCTACACACTACCTCACATATTTTCCGTACCCCAGAACTTTCAGACCAGTACGGGTCAGTAGTTTGTCCTAGTAGTTATAAACACATGCTGACACTACTTCCACAGCTGTACTGCAGCGGCCATGGCACATGACTTCACAGCATAAGACACACAATTTAGACTCACGCTCTAATCCCAGAGTCCCGTACACCTCACCTTAGCAGCATCACACTCTCGGCAATACCTCACTTAATTTTCTTAGCCTAGCACTTTCACACCGGTATGTATGATTAGTTCACTTTGCACCCCCTCTATAGCACACCCTAAACACCCCACAGTGGTTACAGGGCTCCTACCCTCCTATTTCCCACTTTTTTTGCCCTTTTTTCTCCTTACTCACTTCAACGGAATCACAAAATGGCAGCCAACACTTCCTCCTTCCATGAGACTCTAGACAATACCTCGCATATTTTCCATACCCAGGACTTTCACACCACTAGGGGTCCGTAGTTCATCCTAGTAGGTATAAATACATGCTGACACTACTTACACAACTGTACTCCAGCAGCCAGGGCACATGACTTCACAGCATAAGACACACAGTGTGGGCTCACGCTTTAATCCTCGAGTCGCGCGAAAGCTCACCTTAGAAACATCACACACTAGCCAATACCTCACTTAATTTTCATAGCCTAGAACTTTCACACCGGTAGGTATGATTAGTTCACTTTGCATCCCCTCTATAGCACACCCTAAACACCCCACAAAGATTACAGTGCTCCTACCCTCCTCTTTCCCACATTTTTTGAACTATTTCCCCTTACTTGCTTCAACGGAATCACAAAATGGCGGCCAACACTTCCTAGTTGCAAACACTCACAGTGTTCTCAGCCAATCAGCAGCAAGCTCGTGCTCGTAACGCCTCAGCCAATCAGATGGCACAATTCCCAAATATCGATATCTTTAAATTTCGATATTTCTCAAAAACTACTGAACGGATTTACACCAAATAAAAAAAGCGTGCCTTCTAAACCAAGACCCTTCTCCCTGCCAAATGTGGGGTCATTCCGTTCACCCGTTCGACCTGTAGCCTTGTCTAAAGTTTCCTATGGAAATTAACATTGATAAAACACGTTTTGGGACCTCCCATTTTTCTTGACCCCCCCTTGACGAATCTCCCCCAAACATTCAACATAGGAGCTGATCTCAACAAAGAATTAGTTTTGAAAATTTCACGAAGATTCATCAATCGGCGCCAAAGTTATTGCGAATAGAATGTTGCCATTTTCCTATAGTAACTAGGTCCTAACTATAACTACCAACTGGCGACCGCCAGTAGGCAATACATATATATATATATATATATATATATTACCTACTGGCAGTCGCCAGTAGGTAGTTATAGTTAGGACCCTGTTTCCATAGGAAATCCGCAACATTCTATTTGGAATAACTTTGGCGCCGGTCGACGAATCCTCGCGAAATTTTCAAAATAGGTGGGGCGCTACGCTCCACTCCTACCCTGAAAGTCTCGGGGGGATTCGTCAAGCGGGGGCTGAGAAAAAAGGGGGGTCCCAAAACACATTTTTCCCATGCATTTTTCCATAGGACCTTTAGACACAGCTACAGCCCGAACGGCCGAACAGAGTTATTTGAAATTTGGCAGAGAGGTAGTCCTCAGGTCAAGGAAGTGCCTTTTGTAGGTCTGGTGTAAATCTGTTCAGTAGATCCTGAGAAAATAGCATTTAAATCAATATATATATCTGAGCCAGCTTACGGTGCGCTTACCGTGCGCTTACGGTAAGCTTACCGTACGCGTACGGTGACGTGCGCGAGCGCGATTCTGATTGGCTGTTAGATCTTAGTAAACATTCGAATCGGTCGAAACCAGGAAGCGGCGGCCGCCATTTTCTCTCTCGCACTCTGAGGGGGGGAGGAAAAACAAAGGCAAAAAACATGTAAAGGGGCTGTTTGGACAGCTCCTAACCACCTAGCCTTGATGATGGTGTCCCCAAAGAACCCCCAAGGCCAAAAAGTCAATATATTTTTTTTTTTAAATCGCCGATTACGCTTACCGTACGCGTATGGTAAAAAATAATGAAAAAAAAAAAAAATCATCCATACTCTCCCCACCCCGCGTGGCATATTTCAATACAAAAAATTTAAAAGATTACCTTTCACAACGAAGCGCATAATATGTCCTCCATGTGCGCACGGTGCGCGAAGCGCATGGTGCATACATGGCCCATCCAGCGTAACGTGGGCACACGGTGCGTGTAGCGCACCGCTTGCCCACCGTGCGTGCACGGCACTAACTGCGTAAAGTGGGCGCGCGGTGCGCAAAGCGCACTGCGTGCTCACTGTGCGCGCACGGTGCGCGCACGGAACGAACTGCGTTAAGTGGGCGCGCACGCCACGAATGGCGTAAAGTAACTTAGCATTTAAAAAAACGTACAAATTCACTGAAAAAACCATAGGTTTCACACACGTTATAGTTAGGAATTAGTATTTAAAAAACCTTGCAAATTCACTGAAAAAACCATAGGTTTCACACATGTTATAGTTAGCTGGACATTTTACTGATAAAAAACCAATGAAATTCCCCCGTTATAGTTAGTGCAGGCAACTATAACTCACGCGACCGCAATCCTCTGCTGATGACATATGTGTCTTTATGAAAAAAAAATATTTGTAATATATGTATAGCTAAAATTTAATGGAAGAAGACATGGGCAAATAAGTGTCTAAATACAGTATTAGCATCAGCAGAGGATTGCGGTCGCGTGAGTTATAGTTGCCTGCACTAACTATAACGGGGGAATTTTATTGGTTTTTTATCAGTAAAATGTCCAGCTAACTATAACATGTGTGAAACCTATGGTTTTTTCAGTGAATTTGCAAGGTTTTTTAAATGCTAATTCCTAACTATAACGTGTGTGAAACCTATGGTTTTTTCAGTGAATATATATATATGAGTGATGTCACTGACCATGTCATGAGTGATGTAATATGTGACGTCATCAGCAGTGCATTGTGGGCGCGCGAGTTATAGTTAGCTGAACTAACTATAACGGGGGAATTTCAATGGTTTTGTACGAGTGAAATGTCGAGCTAACTATAACGCCCCTGAAACCTATGTTTTTTTCAGTGAATTTCTAAGGTTTTTTAAATGCTAATTCCTAACTATAACGTGCCTGAAACCTATGGTTTTTTCAGTGAATTTCAAAGGTTTTTTAAATGCTAATTTCTAACTATGGCTACAGAGATAGGACATGTGAAGAAAGAAGAAAAAACGCACAGAAAGAAAAAAAAGTAATGCAGAAAGAAGCGACAGAAGTCCTCAAAGACGAAGAAAAGTGCAGGAAGAAGGATAACGTGCAGAAAGAACAAACAGAAGAACAGAAAGAAGCCTTGTTGCAAAATCATCCTGTACCCTCAACTTTTTCAGACGGATACTGGTGTTAACTGAGTCTGACTAACCAGTCCTAGAGCCAGTGCTATGTTAAAAGATACTCAGAATACAGTGAAAACACCTACATACACTAGGTAACACTATGCGTTGGTGTCCCCCTGTGATCAGCATGACCTCCTCTGTAAGCCCCTAGTATATAATAGGGCAGGTGATTAAAACTACCTCTTAAAACGCGCCACAGGGCGTGTTTGCACACGTCATCTCAGGCCCCGTCCCCTCACTTCCCCACTGTGTAAACACACCCTGTGGCCGTTTTAAGTTGGGAGATTAAGTCCCCTTGAATCCTGAGGGTCCCTAGGGTCCAACTAGACCACTAGGTACCTCCAGTAAGCGCTACTGAGCTGCGTTGCAGAGAGATGTAAAAAGGGGCACGGCCTAGACCACCTCTCTGTAACGCAGCGCAGTGGCGCTTACTGGAAGCACCTGGTGGGCTAGTTGGTCCCCAGGGGCACTCAGGATTGAAGGGGAATTATTTCCCCAACTTAAAACGCGCCACAGGGCGTGTTTGCACACGTTAACTCAGGCCCCGTCCCCTCCCTTCACCACTGTGTAAACACGCCCTGTGGCCGTTTTTAGTTGGGAGATTAAGTTCATTTGAATCCTGAGCGTCCCTAGGGTCCAACTAGCCCACTAGGTACCTCTAGTAAGCGCCACAGAGCTGCATTGCAGAGAGGTGTAAAAAGGGGCACGGCCTGCACCACCTCTCTGCAACGCAGAGCAGTGGCACTTACTGGAAGCCCCTGGTGGGCTAGTTGGCCCCCAGGGTCCCTCAGGATTGAAAGGGAATTATTTCCCCAACTTAAAACGTTTGCACATGTCACCTCAGGCCCCGTCCCCTCCCTTCACCACTGTGTAAACGCGCCCTGTGGCCGTTCTAAGTTGAGAGATTAAGTCCCCTTGAATCCTAAGGGTCCCTAGGGTCAAACTAGCCCGCTAAGTACCTCCAGTAAGTGCCACAGAGCTGCGTTGCATAGAGGTGTAAAAAGGGGTGTGGCCTAATAACACCTGTCTGCCACGCAGCTTCCTGGCGCATACTGGAGATACCTGTTGGGCTAGTTGGCCCTCAGGGACCCTCAGTATTGAAGGGGAATTAATTCCCCAACTTACAACTGGCCAGGGGGTGCATTTGCAGAGTGCTGCTAGGAGGGGGCGTGGCCTCCGGCACAAGACCAGTCTTTTATTTATTTTTTTAAGAAGGAGGGCTGTGTGGCCCCCCTTCTTTTTCTAATTTACTGGCCCTGGGGACCCCATCCCCCAGGGCCTGCACCCTAATTTTTTTGTTTAAAAAAAAAAATTTGGCCCTCCCAAGGCCTTAATCGGCCCCGGGGACCCCAACCCCCGGGTCAAGGCCTTTTTTTTTTATTCTTTAGGAGGGGGCTGCGTTGCCCCCCTCCTCAGGCCACTTATGGCCCCGGGGACCCCATCCCCCAGGGCCGGCCTTTGTTTTTTATTATTTTAAAAAAATATATATTTATAGAAACACTTGGGACATGCTGGACAAACCGTATGTACCTATCACCATGACGATTTGCGTGATAATCATTAAAAGGCAACTATGCATAGAATGAATCCACATGGAATGTATTTACACCGCTAGTGAAGCTCTGACGTGTCTGGCGCCCTTCCGTGACTAATCCCGGCGCCCCCGCCGGTGGGTACTCTCCAAGTAGACACCCTTGTCGTTTATTTATACAAACATGCGTAGCTATTGACGGGCACATTTAATATACACGCACACCAAGCCATTTAAAGGGTATTCAACAAAAATTCGACCAAACTATGCAAGAAACCCCCCTCACGGTTAATAAAACACACATCCACCGCCGGATGTGTAATACTTTTTATTTTACTCTCTGGAAAGGAGACAAACCTCACTTGAGAGTCACAGTGTGCTCTTGGCTGAGCCCAATGCTGTGTTACACCCACCAGTGCCCGCCGAGTGCCTCACACCTCTGTGTTGTATTCCACCAGCTAGTGCATATGCTATGACACTCTCTAGCCCATGTGCACTGTAACACCACCCTGTGAATATGTCGTGCCACACTTGCCTACGCATGGGTTATATTGCCCCATCTAATGTGCCTTCCTCGATGCCTATGTTATAACGCACAGCGCTATGCCATACATATTACAGATCTGGGATCCATATCTTTGTCACAGTGCATATGCAACGTTACACTCCCCAGCACATATTTTATATTACAACTTTAGAGACTAGTAAGGTTACACAACACTGCCCTGTGCATATTACACTCCAAGGCGCATATCGCATAGCACGAGCTAGTGCCTGTGCTATCTCGCGCTCTCCAATGAATCTGTCATTGCGCACAATGTATTGCAAATTATATTTCACGCCCCGGTTCATCTTATATCACACTTTTTGGTGCATAGTTTATACCATATACTATATCTAGTTTTCATTTTCAATCGTGCTCTCAGGACTATGTTCTATATAACACTGCATCCACCTACCCTTTTCACGGACATTACATTTTACGACTGGGGGTGGAGGGTCAGGGGGTGTTTCTGCCAAGTGAGCCCGGAGTCACAGTCACAAACGTCCTCTTCTTCCTGAATAAAAGTGAGATTATGCTGCATACTTGTTCATATTTTAAGTAGTTCGCACAGACACACATTTTAAAAACAATAAAGTTCCTAATACCCACCTTCTCTGAACAGTTAGCTTGCTGCCCCATCCACCTCCTCCCTATCCTCTGCTGTCTGAATCCATGGACTAGCCTCCTCCCTCCTGCCATGCATGGTCTGATGTGCTGCCACTGCCCTCCATTTAGCATGATGTACCAGTCCACTCCTCCTGCCCTCCATTGCCCAATTCTATGGCCCATCATTGACCTCCTGCTTAGCCTCTGTGCTTAGCTTGCTGCCCCTATTCTCCTTCCCCCTGCCATCCGATGTCTTTGTGCATGCCCCTGCTCCATCCCATGGACCTGACACTCCTATCTACTCTGCATGTTCTGTTGAACTGCCACTTCCCTCCCACCTGCCTAGCATTGTCAGATGACTGTAACCTGTCCCTGCCACCTCCACCCTGCCTGTCCACATGCCATGCCCCTATCCCCTTCCTCCTGTCCTCCATGGTCCATTTTACTGCCACACCCTTCTGCCCTCCCTGGTCTGTTGTGCTGCAACTGCTCCTCCTGCCTGCCCCGTGCGGTCTGTTGTGAGGCCCCTTCCCCTGAACTCTCTTGTCTGTGCCCAGGTCCTGACCCTCCCTTCTATCCTCCATGGTCCTTTGTGCATGCCCCTGCACCCTCCTTCTTGCCAATCATAGCCATTGTGCTGCCACTAACCCTCCTGCTTGCCATGCATGGTCTTCTGTGCTGCCATGGCCCCTCCCACCTTCCCTGTGTGGTCAGCTAGCTGCCCCTGCCCCCTCCCACCTTCCCTTCATGGTCTGTGTGTATGACATCATAGTCTCATTGTTGCTCTCCATGGTGTGTCTTGTTTCTAGTGCCCATACTGCCTGACCTCAATGGTCATCTTGCTGCTCCTGCCCTGCCCCCTTGCCCCAGCCCTCTTTTTCCATGTGCAGACCCCTATTCCCTCCCTCCTGGCTTGCCTGTTCCATTGTAATGCCCCTGATCCGTCCCTCCTGCCCTTTATGGTCTGTTATGCTGCAGTTTTCTCTCCTGTCTGTCCATTATGGTCAGCTAGCTACCATTGCCTCTTTCCCCTCTGTTCTCTGTTGTCCATGTGCATGGTCCTGTCCCTCCCTATTGCTTTACATGGATTGTTGTGCTGCACTCCCTGATGCCTGCCCTGTAGGGTCAGTTTGGTGCACCTCTCCATGTCCCTCCTGTCCTCTGTTATCCGAGTCCATGTCCCTACCCCAATTCCTCCTGCCTACCATGATCCAATGTATCATACTTGCAAACATTTTGAACTTGGTAAGAGGGAGATTTTGAAAAAAAACTAGGGTATTGATTTTCCCCTTTGAGTTACATTAAAAAAGAGGAGATTGTAGACAGGAGACAGATCAAGTAAAGCCCATTTGAGCTTAAAAACATTGGACGTTTCCTGGCTGAAACGGGTCTGTTGGCATGTATGGTTGTACTACCACTGCCTCTTCCTTCTGCCCACAATGGTCTATTATATTGCCACAGCCTCTCTTGCCAGTCCTGTATTGTTGGTTTGTTGCCCCTGCCCCCCTTTCCACTGCCCTCCATAGTCTGTTGTGCTGCCACTGCCCTTCCTGCCTGCCCAGTGTGGTCAAATTGTTGCCTCTGCACTCTCCTACCTGCCTTCAATTTTCAGAGTCCGTGCCCCTGGCCTCTGCCTCTCAACAGTATCCCAATGAACAACTAGATTGCTAACATTCTATATTTATTACAAAAGTGTGGAACGCCTGACGTCATCTTGATGTAATCAAAACTGTAATACCTAGAGTATTTCCTTTAGAAATTACATATATGAGAGGGTCTTATTTGCATCAAAATTATGGTTAGTGCTCTAAAAAACTAAAATGAGGACATATTTTCTGAGTTTTCAAATAGCGACAAAGAACTTTTAAATTATTTGTAATCTTTATGTTTTTTTATCCTGTTGACCACTTGATTAAATGTTGCACCTAGGGGAGAGGATGTGGTGTTACTTCCAGAGCTGCAGACTTTGCAACTGGGGAACCAGGTTGGAGTTTCTGCTTCAGCTCAACATTCTGTGATTCTGGTCAAATCACTTAATCTCCCCATGTCTACAACCAGAATGAATTTGATCTTGTGTGATGTAACCAATGCTCATGTAAAGCACTCCAATACCTGACAAGTCTGCACTATATAAAACTGCAAATACACAAAAAATAAGTGTTATGCACACTTCTGTCATTGGGCTACATGTGGGCTACATCTGGGTGATATTTGTGCTGCATTTGGGCTCTTTTGTCTCTGGTGGCCATCTTGGGAGATTTATTTGTTATGAAGTTTCCTAATTTCCTCATTTACTGCAGTCTCCTCAGTAGGAAATGCTTTCAGTTTTTTACTTTGATTCCATCAAGAAGGTATTCAGATATGTCACACATTTGCCATAAACTCTGAATGTTAGCACTCCAGTTGCTCATTAGATCACTGTAGTAAGCTACTGCTCACCACTGAAGTCTGCTGCTGGTATTAAAAGTGTATGTTTCAGTCTGCATGTCAGAATATTTTTATGAAATAGAAGAGAATTTGAGAAGTCAAAATGTGCCCGAATTTTTCTTTCTGCAGAACTATTCATAATTTCGATGGGAAAATGAACCCCCTCATTTTGTTCCATTGTAAATTAAATGTTTTAAGTTTAACCACTTTCTTCCAATCAAGATGGCTTTAGGTGTGCCATACTTTGTCATAAGTAAGACTGTTAGCACTCTAGTTGTTCTTTAGAACACTCTGGGACATTCTGTCATTGGGCTATACTTGGGCTACATCTCAGTGATATTTGGGCTACATTTGGGCTCTTTTGTCTCTGGTGGCCATCTTGGGAGATTTATTTGTTATGAAGTTTACAAATTTCTTCATTTACTGCAGTCTCCTCAGTAGGAAATACTTTCAGTTTTTTAGTTTGGTTCCATCAAGAAGGCATTCAGATGTGTCACACATTTGCCATAATTTCTGAATGTTAGCACTCTAGTTGCTCATTAGATCAGTGTAGTAAAGCTACTGCTCACCAGGGAAGTCTGCTGCTGGTATTGAAAGTGCATGTTTCAGTCTGCATGTCAGAATGTTTTAATGAAATAGAAGAGGATTTGAGAAGTCACTCAAAATGTGCCCTAACTTTTCTTTCTGCAGGACTAACCATACTTTCTATGGCAAAATGAACCCCGTCATTTTGTTCCTTTTTAAATTAAATGTTTTAAGAGTTACCACTTTATTCCAACCAAGATTGCTTCAGGTGTGCCTTACTTTTGTCATAAGTAGGACTGTTAGCGCTCTAGTTGTTCTTTAGAACACTCTGGGAAGCGGCAGTAGAACACAAAGGAATCAACTGACAGTCTCTGCCCTTGTTGGATGTACATGTTTTACTGAGAATGTCAGACTTCATTCTCCCATGACTGAGAAAGATAATGTGAATTTACAGAAAATATGCTCTCAGTTTAGCTTATTGATCACCTTCCAAACCTCTGTGGGAAAAGCATGAGAAAATAGTTTTCTCTCAAACATGATTCATGATATCACAGCAGAAGGCTTTTTCACATGGTAAAATCACCTTAGAACACACAACAATTCCTAAAATGAGTATGGTACCATCAACAAATGATTGAAAGATGGGGAACATGGCGGCAGTTGGCTGATCCGCTGCAGCGCTCCGCGATAAAGCTCCCGATGTACTCTGCCTAGACGTCTGTATTATGTGAATACGCGTCTCAAAATGCTGTCCCATAACCCGGAGTGACGGATCTCTCGTCTAAATCGTACTGTGCTAAGAATACATCCGTGTAAGAACACGGAGCGTTTGTTTGTGTTCTCTAGCAATCTACATTCGTACCTGCTCTCCGGCTCAGCTCAGCTCGGCTCGGTGTATGCGGGCTGCTTTCCCTTTCTATGATCGGAGGCAGCGAGTTTAGCGGTGGAGGTGGCGGCGGTGCTGCGGGTGCAGCGGGTATTACTCGCGTCAACCAAATAATATTACCGGCTGTTCTAAGGCTAGGACTGTGGTCCATAGCCGCTTTGGAGCTGCGTAGGGGGAGAAAGGCTCGCTGTTTGACTCTCGCTGCTTGTACTATTTCCTCCCAGGCTCAGAAGCTCAAGCATACTTCCCGAGGCACGGTGGAGGGTGAAGGAGGTGTTGAGAGCCCTGAGGGCGCAAAGATCGTGGAAAGCGGCGAGGAGGGCGGGGAGGTGATCCTGGAGGAGGCAGCTAAGAAGTGTCCACAGTCGCTACAGCAGCCACATCACCAGTCATCCAAAAGTAGAAGTTCACGAAGAAGAGGCAAGGAGTCCATTAAGGCACAGTGGAAGAAGCCTGCTCCTACCCCTCAGGTAAACCTGACCGATTTGGCACATAGCGGACCCTCTTCCCATGAAGGTAAGAAAGCCTCTTCTTATCTGTCTGTGGAAGTAAAATCTAAGTGTACAAGATCAAACGGGGTCAGGGGTAAAGCTAAATATAAAAGGGACCCAAGCGTGGCACCTGATTCGAGCTCTAGGATAACCCCGTCCCTGCGCTCATACTTCAAAGCTGTACCACAGGTGCTTCGTTTGGCGGAGGCTCAGGGCATGTCTTCTCCCTTAACAGTAATAGACACTGGCGTTAAAGGCTTGCCCCTCTCGAGCGCTCTAGGTGTCATGGAAGTTCCGGCCGCGGACTCTGTTTCAGCCTCTTGTGCCCCTTCGGGTGAAGACTCTGGTCCTAAGCTCGCTTCAGAGTGTGTTTCACCTGGGGTGGATTCGGCCCAGTCAGATTTAGAGGCCAGTGAGGCGGTCAGGACTTTCGAGCCTCAGCTTCCAGGGGAAGGAAGTCATGGTAATGTAAGAGAAGAAGGGGGGATATGCGATTCTGCTATTGCTTCTCCTGATCTGGTAGCCCCAGTGGATTTAGATACCGGGGGCGCAATCTCTGCGGCTTCTATACTGGCAATGTTTTCAACCCTATCCCGCGACATTAAAAAAGGATTTGAGGAGTCTTCTGCTAATCAGGCGGACATTCGGAGTTATTGTGAGTCCTTAGATAAAAAGATCGATGGGTTAACATCTAGGACGGGGGAGCTAGAAGAGACGGTTGCTGTGATGTCTATGAATTTGGACAAAGCTAAGGAAGATATTGTTAATCTGCGAAAAGAGGATCAGGCACTACTTGATAGGATGGAATTGCTGGAAAACAATGCCATGAGAGCCAATATACGTATCCTTAATGTACCAGAAGGTTCCGAGGGTTCTGACGTTAAAAATTTTGTGGTGCAATTACTAAAGGAGTCACTGCAGGGGGGTGGCCATCCCCAGGGCCATCGAGGGCTCCTGGAGGGGGGCCGCACAGCCCCCTCCCTCTATTTCAAAGCCCCGGGGAGGTGGTGGTCCCTGGGGGTCTGTAACGGAGCCCACATTTAAATATTAAGTGCTCCGGTGTTTTAAAACATTTGCTGGGATTCATGGCCCCAACGCGAATTCTGCTAAAATTATTATTTTTTAAAATGCTGTTTTTGGCCCTGGGGGTCCTTGTGGGACCCTTTGAGCAGGCCTAGGGGGTCAGGGGGTTTCTACCCTGCCCCCTTTTCCTCTTTTTAACCTCTTTTTACTGTTTTCTTGTGACTCAGTTCTTCCGAGTTACAAGATCGCTGCCAACACTTCCTGGTGTGGAGTGTTGGCAGCCAATCAGAGTGAAGCTCGTGCCGGGAGGGTTCGTAAACATTACTCAGTGCTCAGATATATACATTTTTTCTTTCTTTAATTTCTCAGCAACTACTGAATAGATTTAAGCCATTAAACAGAAAGGGCTCTTTGTCAACCATGGGCTACCTTTTTGCCAAATTTGGTGTAATTCTGTTCAGCAGTTCTGGCTGTAGCTTTGTCTAAAGTTTCCTATGGAAATTAACTTGGGGAAAAAGCGTTTTGGGACCCCCCTTTTTTCTCGGCCCCCGCTTGACAAATCACCCCGAACCTTTCAAGACAGGAGCTGACCGGAGCAGGCCACTACTTTTGAAAATTTCGTGAAGATTCATCAAACGACGCCAAAGTTTTTGGGAAAACAAAAAAAGGTTTTTGAATAGAAACTAGGTCCTAACTATAACTACCTATTGGAGACAGCCAGCAGATAATATATATATATATATATATATATATTCACTGAAAAAACCATAGGTTTCACACACGTTATAGTTAGGAATTAGCATTTAAAAAACCTTAGAAATTCAGTGAAAAAACCATAGGTTTCACACATGTTATAGTTAGCTGGACATTTTACTCGTAAAAAACCAATGAAATTGCCCCGTTATAGTTAGTTCAGCTAACTATAACTCGCGCGCCCGCAATGCACTGCTGATGACGTCACATATTACATCACTCATGACATGGTCAGTGACATCACTCATGGCATCACTGATGACATCTCAAATGACATCACTGATGACATCACAGATGACATCATCCAGTGAATGTGTGTTTTTCTGAAAATTAAATATGTTTTATATATGTATATCTCAAGGTTGATAGAAGAATAAATGGGTATATTACTGTCTAAATGGATGATTTCTTTTTGAAAAATTGATTGTGTAACTGACTGATTAAGTGTATCATAGTGAATACATGGCTTAGTGAGTAATATTTAAATATGTAAATATCTGTATCATTTTTTCACTTTGTGTATAAGTGGCTGCATGGGTTGGTGAGTAGCTACATGGGTGTCTATATAGGTTATTAGTTGGTTTTTTTGAGTATTAGTCTGAGTGTCTGCATGGTTCGGTGGGGGGTATGACGTAGTGCATAGGTGCATGAATGAGTGACTCACTGTTTGTATGTGTTGAACAGAGCATGTGTGCAGGACTGCATGGGTGGATGCGTGTGTGTATTGGTGTGTTAGTGAGTGAATGACTGTCTCAATAGTGTCTTTATGAGTAACTACATATGTTTTAAACTAGTATATGTGACTATTGGTGTATATATGTGAGTATATGTGAGAGGGAGAGATTGAAAGAGTTCCTGTATGAATAAGTATGTGTTTCTATAAGTGATTGTTTAAAAGACTAAGTATGTGTAAGTTTCCGTAGAAGTAAGTGTGGTGGTGTGTGTATAACTGTATATGCAGGTGAATGTATGTTTGATTCTTTATTAGCATGAGTGACTATGTGTGTGAGTAACTCTATGGATGAGTGGCATTATGTAACAGGATGTATAGGTGTATGAGTACATATGATGAGTGAGTACATGTATGAGTGACTGTATAGGACTGTTGGTGAATGAGTGGATGTGTATGTTGATCTTAGAATTACTGAAGAGGTTGTTGTAACTGGTATTGGTATGTCCATTGTTTTGAAAATTTTAGTCTCTATTTTTGAATGTGTGTATCAAAGCTTATATTAAGGTGAGAGGAGGTCTGCCACTCTATCACAAGGATGATGTCATCAGTGATGTCATCAGTGATGTCATTTGAGATGTCATCAGTGATGTCATGAGTGATGTCACTGACCATGTCATGAGTGATGTAATATGTGACGTCATCAGCAGTGCATTGCGGGCGCGCGAGTTATAGTTAGCTGAACTAACTATAACGGGGCAATTTCATTGGTTTTTTACGAGTAAAATGTCCAGCTAACTATAACATGTGTGAAACCTATGGTTTTTTCACTGAATTTCTAAGGTTTTTTAAATGCTAATTCCTAACTATAACGTGTGTGAAACCTATGGTTTTTTCAGTGAATTTCTAAGGTTTTTTAAATGCTAATTCCTAACTATAACGTGTGTGAAACCCATGGTTTTTTCAGTGAATTTGCAAGGTTTTTTAAATGCTATTTTTTTTTTTTTTTCTTCATTTTTTTCAAACATATTTTTAATTTAATTTTCTTACCTTTTATAAAGACTATGCTTAAATTTTTAAAATCATTAAATATTTATTTTATATAAATTTTTTAAAATAAACATGTAAAATTTATTTCCAGATTTTTTTTTTTTTTTTTTATAGTACGCGTACCGTAAGCTCACGGTAAGCGTACGGTTTACGCAACGCCCGTAATCTATCTACGCTGCTTGCGTATAGTTACGTACTTTGCGTAGCCGCGCGTACTGCGCGTGGGTCGCGTGCGCGCTTACGCCACACGCGCACGTTACGCAGAAGTACCGGGGAGTGACTGTTATGCGCATGCGCGCAAGCGCGTGTCTTTTTTACGCGCATGCGTACTTTTTGCCGTAAGCGCACCGTAAGCGTACCGTAAGCGTACGGTAGGTCATGTGATCATGAAACACAACTTTTGATTGGTTGAAAGTACTTTCAGTTCTAGAACTCTCCTACACCACACCCATTCCCCTCATTTCTGCTTGTGATCCCTTGGGAGAAGGAGCTGGTTTGTCTTTGGGATACGATGGCAGAACAGCAGAGCTCTTCTGAGAGTGAGGCTAGCACCAGCAGCACTGTCTTGAGGCAGAGAGCGAGGAAAGTAAAGCCTTCTTATGTTTGGGATTATTTTACTTTTCCAGAAGGCCAGCAAAAGGTGAATGCACCTTTAGTTACTTGCAAGCTGTGTAAGCGTGTACTTTCTAGAGGTAATCCTAACAGGAAGTATTCCTTTGGGAATCACACCATGAAGAGACACCTCCAGGATGTACACAGAAGGACACATGGTCATCTTTTTGGAGGTAACTCTTCAGAAAGACGAGCCAGTACATCCACAGCAGCTCAGCCTGGACCATCACCTGCAGGGCTTACTCCTTCTTCTGCAGGTCAGGTGAGCCCTTCATCTGTGGGGGGAGAATCTCCTTTTGCTGGCCCTCTGGAAATGAACCTTCGATTTCGGAAGGTTGATATTCATTGCACATTTTGTAAAGGTCTAATTTGTCATAGGGAGACCAGTGTTTCCCTAGTGAACAACAAAATAGATCAGCACATTTGTAGCTTTGAATGATTTTCCCATGCTTCCTTTCCTCTGTCCCTGCATGAACACAACGGTTCTTTTAAGAGCCAACCTTATCTTCCATCTTTTTTTTACTTGTTTTTAAAAACTTTTTTTTTTTTTTTTTTACCGTACGCGTACGGTAAGCGTACCTTTTTTTTATTTTTTAAAAAAAAACACTAAAAATCATTTATCACATTACAAAGTCCTTGAGAGACTACAATTTTTATTTTTGACTTACCATACTCACTCAAAAAAATATTTATTCATTTGTTTTTTTAAAAAATAGTTTTTAAAATGGTTGTAGTTTCCGAAAATTTTCTATATCGATCTGAAAATAAAGAAAAAAGTATTAATATTTTTAAACCATTTTATAATACAGTACACATATTTACATTTTTTACCAAAAAATATTTTTGCCGATTTTTGCTGTTTTCAGAATATATTGCATTTCACTATTAATTGTGAAAGCAATTGCATTCATCATTTTACAGCGGGCAAAAAAAATTAACAATCACAAAGATTGTATTAAAAAAGCCCAGAATCTCTTCTCACTTAAACTTATCATTACAGAAATGCATATTATTCTAAAAAAATATCATCTAAAAACAATACTTTTTTCTTTAAAATACCGTCTGATATGTTTGTTTGAGAAGTATAATCACAATATTATATCTCAAATAACTCCAAAATACATCTGATTTTATTTCCTTTAGGCCAAATAGTATTTTTTTTTTTTTCCTGGAATAAATTTCCAAGGGAAATCCATTAAAATTCTAAAGTTTAATCTGTCCAGATCTCACCGATTCTCTGTAACATTTTGGTTCACGAAAATGTTTTGAATAATTTATTTAGTCCACAATAGAATTGCTTACTTTTCCACATGGCCAAATAGTAATTTTGTAAATCTTTTTTGAAAAAAATTTCCAATGGCAGTTCAATAGCATTCCAAAATTTAAAATGTGCAGAAGTTACCGATTATCTCTAAATTATTGGTTTTTCAAAATTGCATTAAAAATTAAAAAAGTCCACATTACAATTGGTTATCTTTCCATTAGGCCAAATGATAATTTTAAAAATCTTTTTTTTACAAAATTGCAATGGTAATCCAGTAAAATGGTAAAATTATTTTGTCCAGATCTTGCCAAGTCTCTCTAAAATTTAGGTTTCAGGAAGATTAGATAGGAATTTGCTAAATCAAAAGGCAAACGTTGTTTGAAAATCAATTGGGAATCATTACACAGTGTCCAGCCTTTTTCACATTTTAGATAAACTGTGTAATGTCCAGAAGTAACAGTAGGTCCATCATGGAAAATTATTGCAACAGTTACAAAAGTTTTTCCTGAAATTGATAATTGCTGTCCTGTAAACTTCTTTATTAAAGTATCCAATTTTGATCCATCAGCTCTACATCGTTGCATCATTAAAATTACATACTGTCCGTATTCCCTTAAAATTAATGTTGATAACATGGCAGAATTACACTCACCACATTTCATGCTATGATTAGCATCTTTAACTAATTTTGCAAAAGTGACTGTTTTACTCTCTGGCAATGTCAAATAAATAAACCTTTCATTATCAACAATAGAGCCACATATATTATAACAATTATCACAACTATGTTCCCATTTATAAGAGAGACCAAAAAAAATGTCAATGGGAACTCCTTCTTCTTCCACTACCTGAAGAAAATACATCAAAAATTCGTGTGCATCTTGCTGTTCATTTTGAGAAAACTGTGTTCGTCCTGAACATACATCTAAAAGTTTTCTAATGTCAGTAGCACTTTCTATTTGAGTTTTATCTTTACTCAGCTTTTGAAAAAGGAGACTCAGCTCTGAACAGAATCTTTTTCCCTGATTTACTATTATCTGCTCTTGCAAACTTTCCAGATAAAATGCAACATTCAGCACTACATTTGCATAGCAGTTGACACCAGAGCTATTTTCAAAATGACATCCTACAACCTGTTCTTCATTTTCCTTTTTCTTTTTGCTTGCAATTACATCACTCCTCTTTTTTTTCCTCTTCTCTATATCTTCATTACAGATATTCTCATTTCTCCTTTTACGAGAAACTACACGTTTCTCCAACACAGGATACTGACCTAAATGAGGAGCATAGCTTCTTCTTAATCTATTATACTCCTTTACACAGTTTGTATCAGCACTAACTTTTGAGTCATCAAAGTCTATCATGAATAAACCTGATAATGTTTTGACTCGTGACAAAGCTACATATGCCATACCTTCTTTGAACACAGTTGAACCAATGTTCACAAATGCACAATCTACAGTCAATCCTTGAGACTTGTGAATAGTTACAGCATATGCTAGAGAAAACGGAAACTGCTTCCTACGTACATATAAGTCTTTCACAAGCATAAAACGAACTGTACAACGACAAATATCTTTAACTTCTTCTATCTGATCAAATTTTATTTTTAAACATTCAATTCCTTCTTTTTTCTGATAACTAATAAAACCCACAACTCTTCCCATTGCTCCATTCACTAAGCCTTTCTCAACATCCAAATTTCTCCTTAAAAACACTCTACAGTTCATGCAAACATATAGATTTTTTTCTAATCCTGCTGTTTTGTAGATGTTCTTCTCTAGTGAGTCCAATTTATTTTTCAGTTTGCCTGTTACTGTGACAGTAATTCTTCCATCCTCAATTTTGTCCACTGCTTCCAATTTCCTGATGTCTTCCTTTTCCAATTTCAAAAGCTCCTCATTAAATATTGAGCATTCACGTAGAGTTGGCATTAAGCAGATGACACTTTTGTTTTCTGCAATATTCTTGTATATTTTCTCTGCAACTATTTCTTCCTTTGGAAATAAATTATGTAGCAGCCGACTCTGTAATGCTTTTTTCCCAACTTCTGTGAGCATTCCAATCCTGATATCTTTCAGAATACTTCCATATTCTTCATCGTTTGCTTGCCTCATATTAGTTGTAAGTTCCTTGTACTCAAAGAAGGACCAAATATTTGTATTTCCAATGCTTCCCAATGACTTCTTCGTGTCTTCATGTGTCACAGTATTAAACACTGGTTGTCCTTTAACTGGAGTAAGTTGCAAAAGATCCCCAAAAACTATGACGTGTTTTACCAAATAACACGTCATAGTCTGTCTTCAAAATTTGCTGCATTCTTAAATGCACAAAGGCAAGCATTAAGTTCGATACCATGCTCACCTCATCAATAATGAGAACTTGCATCTTCTTCAATACTCTTGAAACTTCCAAGGATGCTTCTCCAGTTAGCTTGTTGAATTGTATTTTGTTCTCATGCTCCACTGGTAACATTAGCAAACGATGTAAGGTGATTCCTTTTATGTTATATGCTGCTAACCCAGTTGGAGCAGTAACCACACAAGACAAAGTAGAATCCGTTTTTTGCTTTAGGTAGCGTCTGATGACTTTAATTAGGAAACTTTTTCCAGTGCCAGCTTGTCCGCTTTCATACATCCTGATTGGATGAAATGATGTGCATGAGCACTCTTTTTTGATATGTAGAAATCCGTGATCAATTTTGTTTTTGATCTCTTCATAAACTTGTTGCTGCTCTTGATTCAGTTGTCTTTCCAAATTTTCTAAGTCTATAAATTCTTCTTGACCTTGATTCATAGCCGTTTCCACTTCATTCATGGCTATTGATGCTTCATTTTCAACGATTGGTTGTCCTAGGGGATCTTGACTGTATGTTCCTGAACTTTGGCTGTCCTGAGAACTGTCTCTAGCTATTTCTGCTGCAATTGTAGTTTCCTGTTCAATTTCTTCATTTAACATTTGCAGATAAGTTGAGAATGTACTGCATTGTATGCTGTCTTTACAAGCATTAAAAGAATCTTCATAGCTCTGGAATTCTCCCAGTAGTTCATCCTCTGTACGCCATGGTTTAAACAACTGTAAAAGAGCCAAGTAGTAAAATTCTTTCTTGTCGGTAGTGTCGCAACTCAGCTTCCGGTGATTTATCAAACTTCCTTTGGTTTGCTTCACCAAACATCCTTCTTCACCAACAACTTTATATTTTCCACTGTTGATGTCTTCTGCAGCTTTCCGTGAATAAATGTAGTTCTGTAACACTTCATAGAGACACATGTTCTCCAGATGATGACTTCTCTTGGGATAATATGTGTCCAACATGTTTGTTTTCAATATATCTGTACTTTCTGGGTCATTCTCAGCCAAATATTCAATTTCTCCAACAGATTTCAGTACCCGATTTCTCATTGCTGCAAGGCCTAAACTTGCCCAAATTATTCTTCTTGACTTCGAGTAGAGACTTGCAGAAGATAACCTATCTGAACATTCGTAGGATCCAATTTCTCGATGCGATAACATCTTCAAACTGAAACTGTACAGCTTCTTACTGACAGTCTTCTCGTGAGAAATCTCTTCCCACATTTCCTTCAATTCTGTTTTTTCTGATTTCGTAATGTAAGACGTTACATATCGAGCAACAGCAATGGAATTGTCAGCAACATACTGTATATCCATGTTAGCGTTCCACATGGATAAAATGACTGGGTTGTAGTCATTTATATTTTTTGATTCTTCTTTTCTTTTAAGGTTGTAGGTATTCTTAGGTGATTTTCTTGTGATAGTATGTCTCACAGCTGACATAAAACTGTTGACTCTTCCATTTGAAAGAACAGGTCTAGGAAATCCAAATCGACATTTAGTGTAGTATTTTTCTTTGCTCTTGTATTTCCGTCGACAGTATTTTCCACACCGATGACTTTGGAAACGTAGAACTTGCTCCTTTAACTTGTTCTCTTCTGTGCTTTTTGGTATAGCACATGTTGCATATTCTTCAATGTAAGATAACACTGCTTCATCAGTATCTGTTCCAAACTTTGGGGCATCCTTGATCCACAGCAGCATATGAATATGAGGAGCACCTCTTGCCTGGTACTCTTTTCTCCAAAAGAAATCCACTACTTCTCCAAGGGGTGGATTTTTTTTATTGCAGATGAAGGACATCATAGCCTCAAATCTATGATTGAAATATCTGCAAACATTAACCGGATCCAATGAGCACAGTTCTCCTGCTGTCTTGTATTCGATGTTTTTAATGTTTCAATTGGCCTCTCGTAGAAAATCCAGTAAATCATCCCAAGCGTACTCGGCACAGCTTAGGGTAAGGAACCATGTTGGTGTTCCTAAATTGCGTAACATGCATTTTAGTTCACCATGGCGTCGGTACCAATATTCATTTGTCCCACGCTGACAAGCCATCAGATTGATCAGTTGTGTTTCCAAATGATCATCTCGGTGCTGCACTTTCTCCATAAAATCCTTAGCAGACACATTTTGTAAATGTACTCCACTTTTTAAAATGTGATTTACTGCATAAGACAGTGCAGACAAGTCGCTTTCAAATAAAAGATGGAACAAATAAGGAATACTTTGTCGAAATCTGGGATCTTCAGCATATAGTCTTGTAGTTCGATACTCTGAAGCTGGAATCTGTTCTGGACGTTCATCGTATCGTCCTCCTTTTCCTTTAGGAAACAGCTGGGGAAAACATCGAGCTTCCAAGCTCTCCTCCCATACACTCACGGGATTTCCTTTTGCTTTCTTCATCTGAAAGAGATCAATATTGTCTCCCATAACTTCTTTCGAATGGAGAGGATGTATGCTAAAATGTTCATAAATTTCTTCTTCCTTTGACTTGTCCACTTTTTCAATTTGTCCAGTTGGTGTTTCTGTGTCTCCTTGTAAATCTTCTTCTTCTTCTTCTTCTTCTATATAAATTGATTCATACCATTTGTTATTTTTTTTCAAATACAAATTTGCTCTTTGTACTTTCCGCACATCTACCAGCTCCTGCCAAATCTTCTTATTCTTTGTAGGTACACCATTAACCAGAATAATTAATGGTTCAGTTTCCAAAGTATCCGCATCAATAGTTTCCATATTTTTTTTCAAATCCAAGGGCAAATACACCACTCTACCTTTTAAACCTCTCAGTAAATCTGAAGGAGGTAATTTACCAGTTTTGGGCTCCATACGTACTATGGTCTGGAACGGATGAACACATTGAATGAGTATAGACTCATATGTATTTAATTCAGAAAGTTCAGCAGGAATAGCATCCAATTCTAAATTATTATGTACAGCTCTGGTCGGCATTCTATTTTCCTCTAACTTATTATAACAGTATTTACAAATACGCTGATCTTCACCCAATTCAAAACAATTTTCTAGAAATATATATGTGGCAAAATCCTTCCACTTATAATTATCTTCATTTTCACTCTTTCTGTAGAGATCAACATTCCTAGTTTGTTTTCTATAATGAGTTCTGCGGCAACAAATACAAGTAAAATTTGGTCTTTCATTAGAGACTATTGCAAATTTTGTTATGTGATCATTAAATGTGTTACTTACAGAGGGTTCTACATTCTCTTCCACTTCTTCCTCATTTACTGTGTCCTTCTCTGCACTGTTTTGTTCAGGACCAAAGTAACAAAACTGAATTTCATCAACAACCTTCTCTACATCTGATACCGTTCCTCGGAACAGAGCCCTATTCAATTCATTTAACTTTATTGCTGGACTTTTGGCAAAATACAACCGTCTCACAAACTTTCTCATTTCAGTATGATGAACAGCCAGCATCCTAAAATGATGGAAAAAACTATTGCACACTTTTCTAGATAGACAAGCAAGAGAATGACCCTGCAAACCAGTATTCTCTCTCACTCTGCATGGATCCAGACTTTGAAGCACCTTAATCTTTTGTTTTACACTTTTTTTACTATATTCTCTTAGAAACTCTCGAAATCTGTCAATAGATTCCTGACGCACAGTGCAAATACTACTACAATTCCAAGTGTACACTGGGGCTTTAGGACGTCTCCCCATTGCCTCATCTGCCATCACTTGTACCTCATCTCTTGGAACCATTATCTCCTTCTCCATTATGCAACCATTTTTTACTTCGTATGAACGACCTCTGGTGTCAACTGCATGCAGCAAACTATTACTTTGAAAATAGCTCTCTCCATTAAAAAAAGGTTCACTACTTGAACTATGCATCCACTTTCCTAAAAACACTTTACAAAAGTTTGTTCTGTTCACTACTCTTTTGCTTTTGCTTTGTGATTTCAGTACATTAACCATTTTATCTAATGTACGCATCCTATTCAAAATTAATATGAATAGTTTCCTTTTTAATTCTAATGCTTTTGCTGCAATGGCTTCAATTTCTTTTTTTCTCTTGTAATATTTAGCCTTTTGCTTATATTTCTTTATATCCTTTATCAAATTGGACATAACTCTTCTCTGAAACATTTTTCTACGTATCTCTTTAAATGCTGTTTTTCTGTTTATGTTAAACTTTTCAATTGCAGAAGGTATATTTGCATTAACTAAATTCTCAATTTTTTGCTGTTCTCTATGTTTTGTTACATTTTTCCGAGAACAGACATTTTGTACATTTTTCTTTGTTTTAAATATTTTGTTTAGGAATTGTTTTTTTTCCTTACCAGAAGATTTTTTCTTTTTCCCAACATCAGCATCTTCTACTAACTTTGGTCCTCCAGTTGTCTTCAAATATAGTTTTTTTTTTAGCGTTTTTTGAACTCGAGATTTTGTAGGCATCTTAAATTTTGTTCACTGTTCTTCAGCAATACCTGAAAAAAACTAAAAAAAAAATCTGTTATTGTATTTAAATATATTACTACATTTCTTTTCACAATAGTCACAAAACGAAATTTCTTTGCCAATTTGAATGCACACAAACTGCTCTTTTTTTTGGGCAAGTGAAAATCTCTTTTACAAACTGTCACATTATGAAACCACTTTTCAGATTTTTTAAAAAGCCCATGTCCACAGTGCTACACTCCACCAAGGGCAACCAGCCTTAGTGATGCTGAATGTATTTGCATTACAGACTTAAACCTGAAAACCCCACTGGCTTCTAAATACTGTGCATGACTATACACGGCAAGGACATGGGTGTGTGCTAAGCCTCTGCTTCTTCCCCCAATAATTCGCTCCCCCTTTCCATCTAATGCAACTGTGAAATCACCAGAGCAAGACGCAATAAATCTCTGCCTATAATTCTTCTATGCACACAGAGTCATGTTTTCACATTAGTCCCAAAACGAAATTTCTTTGCCAATTTGAAAGCACACTTAGTGCTCTTTTTTTTTCGGGCCAAGTGAAAATCTCTTTTTACAATTTGAAATCACTTTTACAGATTGACACATTATGAAACCACTATTTTTGATTTATTTAATTGCACGTGTCCAAGCTGTTTTTTTTTCAGACCACCACCATGTGCATTCTCTGTGACTGCCTACACTCCAGCAAGGGCAACCAGCCTTAGTGATGCTGAATGTATTTGCATTACAGACTTAAACCTGAAAACCCCACTGGCTTGTAAATACTGTGCATGACTATACACGGCAAGGACATGGGTGTGTGCTAAGCCTCTGCTTCTTCCCCCAAAAATTCGCTCCCCCTTTCCATCTAATGCAACTGTGAAATCACCAGAGCAAGACGCAATAAATCTCTGCCTATAATTCTTCTATGCACACAGAGTCATGTTTTCACATTAGTGCCAAAACGAAATTTCTTTGCCATTTTGAAAGCACACTTACTGCTCTTTTTTTTTCGGGCCAAGTGAAAATCACTTTTTACAATTGGAAATCACTTTTACAGACTGACACATTATAAAACCACTTTTTTTGATTTATTTAAATGCACATGTCCAAGCTGTTTTTTCAGACCACCACCATGTGCATTCTCTGTGACTGCCTACACTCCAGCAAGGGCAACCAGCCTTAGTGATGCTGAATGTATTTGCATTACAGACTTAAACCTGAAAACCCCACTGGCTTGTAAATACTGTGCATGACTATACACGGCAAGGACATGGGTGTGTGCTAAGCCTCTGCTTCTTCCCCCAAAAATTCGCTCCCCCTTTCCATCTAATGCAACTGTGAAATCACCAGAGCAAGACGCAATACATCTCTGCCTATAATTCTTCTATGCACACAGAGTCATGTTTTCACATTAGTGCCAAAACGAAATTTCTTTGCCAATTTCAAAGCACACTTACTGCTCTTTTTTTTTCGGGCCAAGTGAAAATCTCTTTTTACAATTTGAAATCACTTTTACAGACTGACACATTATGAAACCACTATTTTTGATTTATTTAATTGGACGTGTCCAAGCTGTTTTTTTTTCAGACCAACACCATGTGCATTCTCTGTGACTGCCTACACTCCACCAAGGGCAACCAGCCTTAGTGATGCTGAATGTATTTGCATTACAGACTTAAACCTGAAAACCCCACTGGCTTGTAAATACTGTGCATGACTATACACGGCAAGGACATGGGTGTGTGCTAAGCCTCTGCTTCTTCCCCCAAAAATTCGCTCCCCCTTTCCATCTAATGCAACTGTGAAATCACCAGAGCAAGACGCAATAAATCTCTGCCTATAATTCTTCTATGCACACAGAGTCATGTTTTCACATTAGTGCCAAAACGAAATTTCTTTGCCAATTTGAAAGCACACTTACTGCTCTTTTTTTTTCGGGCCAAGTGAAAATCACTTTTTACAATTGGAAATCACTTTTACAGACTGACACATTATAAAACCACTTTTTTTGATTTTTTTAAATGCACATGTCCAAGCTGTTTTTTTTTCAGACCACCACCATGTGCATTCTCTGTGACTGCCTACACTCCACCAAGGGCAACCAGCCTTAGTGATGCTGAATGTATTTGCATTACAGACTTAAACCTGAAAACCCCACTGGCTTGTAAATACTGTGCATGACTATACACGGCAAGGACATGGGTGTGTGCTAAGCCTCTGCTTCTTCCCCCAAAAATTCGCTCCCCCTTTCCATCTAATGCAACTGTGAAATCACCAGAGCAAGACGCAATAAATCTCTGCCTATAATTCTTCTATGCACACAGAGTCATGTTTTCACATTAGTGCCAAAACGAAATTTCTTTGCCAATTTGAAAGCACACTTACTGCTCTTTTTTTTTCGGGCCAAGTGAAAATCTCTTTTTACAATTTGAAATCACTTTTACAGACTGACACATTATGAAACCACTATTTTTGATTTATTTAATTGCACGTGTCCAAGCTGTTTTTTTTTCAGACCACCACCATGTGCATTCTCTGTGACTGCCTACACTCCACCAAGGGCAACCAGCCTTAGTGATGCTGAATGTATTTGCATTACAGACTTAAACCTGAAAACCCCACTGGCTTGTAAATACTGTGCATGACTATACACGGCAAGGACATGGGTGTGTGCTAAGCCTCTGCTTCTTCCCCCAAAAATTCGCTCCCCCTTTCCATCTAATGCAACTGTGAAATCACCAGAGCAAGACGCAATAAATCTCTGCCTATAATTCTTCTATGCACACAGAGTCATGTTTTCACATTAGTGCCAAAACGAAATTTCTTTGCCAATTTGAAAGCACACTTACTGCTCTTTTTTTTTTTCGGGCCAAGTGAAAATCTCTTTTTACAATTTGAAATCACTTTTACAGACTGACACATTATGAAACCACTATTTTTGATTTATTTAATTGCACGTGTCCAAGCTGTTTTTTTTTCAGACCACCACCATGTGCATTCTCTGTGACTGCCTACACTCCACCAAGGGCAACCAGCCTTAGTGATGCTGAATGTATTTGCATTACAGACTTAAACCTGAAAACTCCACTGGCTTCTAAATACTGTGCATGACTATACACGGCAAGCACATGGGTGTGTGCTAAGACTCTGCTTCTTCCCCCAAAAATTCGCTCCCCCTTTCCATCTAATGCAACTGTGAAATCACCAGAGCAAGACGCAATAAATCTCTGCCTATAATTCTTCTATGCACACAGAGTCATGTTTTCACATTAGTGCCAAAACGAAATTTCTTTGCCAATTTGAAAGCACACTTACTGCTCTTTTTTTTTCGGGCCAAGTGAAAATCTCTTTTTACAATTTGAAATCACTTTTACAGACTGACACATTATGAAACCACTATTTTTGATTTATTTAATTGCACGTGTCCAAGCTGTTTTTTTTTCAGACCACCACCATGTGCATTCTCTGTGACTGCCTACACTCCACCAAGGGCAACCAGCCTTAGTGATGCTGAATGTATTTGCATTACAGACTTAAACCTGAAAACCCCACTGGCTTGTAAATACTGTGCATGACTATACACGACAAGGACATGGGTGTGTGCTAAGCCTCTGCTTCTTCCCCCAAAAATTCGCTCCCCCTTTCCATCTAATGCAACTGTGAAATCACCAGAGCAAGACGCAATAAATCTCTGCCTATAATTCTTCTATGCACACAGAGTCATGTTTTCACATTAGTGCCAAAACGAAATTTCTTTGCCAATTTGAAAGCACACTTACTGCTCTTTTTTTTTTTCGGGCCAAGTGAAAATCTCTTTTTACAATTTGAAATCACTTTTACAGACTGACACATTATGAAACCACTATTTTTGATTTATTTAATTGCACGTGTCCAAGCTGCTTTTTTTTCAGACCACCACCATGTGCATTCTCTGTGACTGCCTACACTCCAGCAAGGGCAACCAGCCTTAGTGATGCTGAATGTATTTGCATTACAGACTTAAACCTGAAAACCCCACTGGCTTGTAAATACTGTGCATGACTATACACGGCAAGGACATGGGTGTGTGCTAAGCCTCTGCTTCTTCCCCCAATAATTCGCTCCCCCTTTCCATCTAATGCAACTGTGAAATCACCAGAGCAAGACGCAATAAATCTCTGCCTATAATTCTTCTATGCACACAGAGTCATGTTTTCACATTAGTGCCAAAACGAAATTTCTTTGCCAATTTCAAAGCACACTTACTGCTCTTTTTTTTTCGGGCCTAGTGAAAATCTCTTTTTACAATTTGAAATCACTTTTACAGACTGACACATTATGAAACCACTATTTTTGATTTATTTAATTGCACGTGTCCAAGCTGCTTTTTTTTCAGACCACCACCATGTGCATTCTCTGTGACTGCCTACACTCCAGCAAGGGCAACCAGCCTTAGTGATGCTGAATGTATTTGCATTACAGACTTAAACCTGAAAACCCCACTGGCTTGTAAATACTGTGCATAACTATACACGGCAAGGACATGGGTGTGTGCTAAGCCTCTGCTTCTTCCCCCAATAATTCGCTCCCCCTTTCCATCTAATGCAACTGTGAAATCACCAGAGCAAGACGCAATAAATCTCTGCCTATAATTCTTCTATGCACACAGAGTCATGTTTTCACATTAGTGCCAAAACGAAATTTCTTTGCCAATTTGAAAGCACACTTACTGCTCTTTTTTTTTTTCGGGGCAAGTGTAAATCACTTTTACACACTGACACATTATGAAACCACCATGTGTAACTACAACAAAAACAATTCCCATTTCTATTATTCATTTCTTAAGTTACCACATACATCCCCTCTCAAACTGTAAACTCACCTTTAAAATTAGTTAGTTGTGAAAGAAATGTGACACTCAAACAGCAGATTATCAGAGCCAGGATCTCTGTTCTGTTCACCTCTCTCCTCTCAGCAGAACCAGATAATGGCAAACTTTCCCTCTTTTTTTCCACACATATACATGTAAGTTTCAAATCTCAGTGCTTCCCCCTTTTTTTCACATGTATTCACACATTTCTATTGGTTGAAAACCAACCCTTTTCCAAAAGTACCCTGCCCCCAACTTGACTTCTGCCTAGTACCCTTCCCCCAACTTGACTTCTGCCTGCTACCATAGCAACAGCTCATGGAACACTGCTGTGTGCAGTTAGGTCAGAAGTTCGACACACAATGTTTCAATTCCACAGAGCAAGAGTGCTTGACTTTTCAAACCTTACAGCAAATCCATAGTACTGTTCTTTGGTTACACATTTTTTTGTACCAATACAAAACATGCTTCTATTAATTTTCACATACAGCCTAGTTTTTATTCTAGAATGGTATGAAACAGCCAATCAGTTATTTTTGTTTTAAAAAAATATGTATGCCTCCATTTCCAAACTGTCTTTCTTTTCTTATTGCCATTCTACTGAAAGACACCTCCTGAGTGCATCCAGTTCTCCTTTGAAGATGTTCACAGTGTGGATTGTAGGGCACAGCTATGTCTTCTGGAGTGAAAAGTTTGCAGAGAAAACAGATATGGTGAGAGACCTTGCTTTGCCAAATGTAGACATTAAATGGATTGGTCAGAGAGGGTTAAAGTGGCACCAATTGATGCCATTGGTGAAATCCTTCATTCAAATCCAACACCCTGACCTCATAATAGTGCACTGTGGTGGCAATGACCTAGGCACTTTGACTGGGGTAGGTCTGGAAATGCTTATGAAGGACACCTTTGCACAACTGTTTACACTTTTCCCTAAAACTGCCTTTGTGTTTTCCAACATATGCCAAAGGCAAAAATGGAACTGGTCCAATCATTTCTGTCCACAGATTGACAAAGCAAGAAAGCACGTCAACAAATCTGTTTCTGCTTTCCTCCGTGACTATGGTATGGGTGCCATTTACCACAACAACTTGCGTTATGACATGCAAGACATTTATAGAGGAGATGGTGTGCACTTCAATGATGAAGGGAACAGAGTCTTCCTCTTGAACCTTAGACTCTGCATCGGTACTTACTTGTAGGTACCACTAAAAAAATGACTTCATAAACACAACAGCTCTTTTTAGAGCTCCCTAATTTCTAAACTCTTAAATCTGCTTTTCATTTATCTATTTTTTTTTTTTACCGTACGCTTACCGTAAGCTTACCGTACGCGTACCCCGTGATTTTTTTTTAAATCAATAAATGTTTTTTTTGTACTTTTCTGTCCTTCTTTGACCCCCTTACAAATGTTAGGGGGTCTGTAACTCTCCTCATTGCCCCCTTTCCTTGTTTTCACTCTTTTTTTTCAGAGTGAAATACACAAAATGGCGGCCGCCGCTTCCTGGTTTCGACCGATTCGAATGTTTACTAAGATCTAACAGCCAATCAGAATCGCGCTCGCGCACGCCGCCGTACGCTTACCGTAAGCGTACGGTAAGCGTACCGTAAGCGGGCTCAGATATATATATTGATTTAAAGGCTATTTTCTCAGAATCTACTGAACAGATTTACACCAAACCTACAAAAGGCACTTCCTTGACCTGAGGACTACCTCTCTGCCAAATTTCAAGTAATTCTGTTCAGCCGTTCGGGCTGTAGCTCGTTCTAAAGGTCCTATGGAAAAATGAATGGGAAAAACGCGTTTTGGGACCCCCCTTTTATCTCAGCCCCCGCTTGACGAATCCCCCCGAGACTTTCAGGGTAGGAGCGGAGCGTAGCGCCCCACCTATTTTGAGAAATTCGCGAGGATTCGTCGACCGGCGCCAAAGTTATTCAAAATAGAATGTTGAGGTTTTCCTATGGAAACGTGGTCCTAACTATAACTACCTACTGGCGACCGCCAGTAGGTAATATATATATATATATATATATATATATATATATATATATATATATATATATATATATTATCTACTGGCGGACGCCAGTAGATAGGTATAGTTAGGACCGTGTTTCCATAGGAAATCCGCAACATTCTATTTGGAATAACTTTGGCGCCGGTTGACGAATCCTCGCGAAATTTTCAAAATAGGTGGGGCGCTCCGCTCCGCTCCTACCCTGAAAGTCTCGGGGGGATTCGTCAAGTGGGGGCTGAGAAAAAAGGGGGGTCCCAAAACACGTTTTCGCAATGCAATTTTCCATAGGGACCTTTAGTCCAAGGTACAGCCCGAACAGCTGAACAGAATTACTTGAAATTTGGCAGAGAGGTAGTCTTCAGGTCAGGGATGTGCCTTTTGCAGGTCTGGTGTCAATCTGTTCAGTAGTTCCTGAGAAAATCAAAAGTAAAATCATATATATATGTGGGTGGAGCCTAACCACACATCTCATCCTGAGATCTGATTGGCTGTCAGCACTTCATCCAAGAAGTATTGGCAGCCATCTTGGGACCAATATACATGATAGCACCTCATTAAAAAGCATTGCAGTTAATAGAAGGTTTTAAGACTTTAGTTACATTATAAATCATTTGTTGATGGTACCATACTCATTTTAGGAATTGTGGTATGTTCTAAGGTGATTTCACCATGTGAAAAAGCCTTCTGCTGGGATATCATGATTGAGAGAAAAATATTTTCTCATGCTTTTCCTACAGAGGTTTGGAAGGTGATCTCTAAGCTAAACTGAGAGCTTATTTTCTGTAAATTCACATTATCTTTCTCAGTCATGTGAGAATGAAGTCTGACATTCTCAGTAAAACATGTACATCCAACAAGGGCAGAGACTGTCAGTTGATTCCTTTGTGTTCTACTGCAGCTTCCCAGAGTGTTCCAAAGAACAACTAGAGCGCTAACAGTCCTACTTATTATAAACGTATGGCACACCTGAAGCCATCTTGCTTGGATTAAAGTGGTAACTCTTAAAACATTTAATTTAAAAAGGAACAACATGAGGGGGTTCATTTTTCCATAAAAAGTATGATTAGTGCTGCAGAAAGAAAAATTGGGGCACATTTTGAGTGACTTCTCAAATCCTCTTCTATTTCATTAAAAAATTCTGACATGCAGACTGAAACATGCACTTTCAATACCAGCAGCAGTTTTCCCTGGTGAGCAGTAGCTTTACTACAGTGATCTAATGAGCAAAAAGAGTGCTAACATTCTGAATTGATGGCAAATGTGTGACACATCTGAATGCCTTTGGAATCAAAGTAAAAAACTGAAAGTATTTCCTACTGAGGAGACTGCAGTAAATGAGGAAATTAGGAAACTTCATAACAAATAAGTCTACCAAGATGGCCACCAGAGACAAAAGAGCCCAAATGTAGCCCAAATATCACCCAGATGTAGCCCAAGTATAGCCCAATGACAGAATGTCCCAGAGTGTTCTTAAAAACAACTAGAGCGCTTACTGTCTTCATTATGACAAAAGTATGGCACACCTGAAGCCATCTTGATTGGAATAAACTGGTAACACTTAAAACATTTAATTTAAAAAGGAACACAATGAGGGGGTTCATTTTGCCATAGAAATTATGATTAATGCTGAAGAAAGTAGATGAGGGCACATTTTGAGTGACTTCTCAAATCCTCTTCTATTTCATTAAAAAATTCTGACATGCAGACTGAAACATGCACTTTTAATACCAGGAGCAGACTTCCATGGTGAACAGTAGTTTTACTACAGTGATCTAATGAGCAACTAGAGTGCTAACATTCAGAAATTATGGCAAATGTGTGACATATCTGAATACCTTCATGATGAAATCAAAGTAAAAAACTGAAAGCATTTCCTACTGAGGAGACTGCAGTACATGAGGAAATTAGGAAACTTCATAACAAATAAAT
The DNA here is from genome assembly GCF_964204655.1 of Triturus cristatus. Classification (NCBI taxonomy): domain Eukaryota; kingdom Metazoa; phylum Chordata; class Amphibia; order Caudata; family Salamandridae; genus Triturus; species Triturus cristatus. The sequence continues at coordinate 628,674,051 of NC_140591.1, forward strand.
CTCCCAAGATGGCCACCGGAGACAAAAGAGCCCAAATGTAGCCCAAAATCACCCAGATGTAGCCCAAATATAGCCCAATGACAGAAGTGTGCAAAACACCTATTATTTTTTGTTTTTACAGTGTTATATAGTGCAGACTTGTCAGGTATTGGAGTGCTTTACATGAGCATTGGTTACATCACACAAGAACAAATTCATTTTGGTTGTAGACATGGGGAGACTGCAGTTCTGGAAGTAACACCACATCCTCTCCCCTAAGTGCAACATTTAATCAAGTGGTCAACTGGATAAAAAAACATAAAGGTAACAAATAATTTAAAAGTGCTTTCTCGCTATTTGAAAACTCAGAAAAGATGTCCTTATTTTAGTCTTTTAGAGCACTAACCATAATTTTGATGCCAATAAGACCCTCTCATATATGTAATTTCTAAAGGAAATGCTCTAGGTATTACAGTTTTGATTACATCAAGATGACGTCAGGCGTTCCACACTTTTGTAATAAATATAGAATGTTAGCAATCTAGTTGTTCATTAGGATACTGTTGAGAGGCAGAGGCCAGGGGCACGGACTCTGAAAATTGAAGGCAGGTAGGAGGCTGCAAAGGCAACAATTTAACCACACTGAGCAGGCAGGAAGGGCCGTGGCAGCACAACAGACTATGGAGGGCAGTGGAAAGGGGGGCAGGGGCAACAAACCAACAATACAGGACTTGCAAGAGAGGCTGTGGCAATGTAATAGACCATTGTGGGCAGAAGGAAGAGGCAACGGTAGTACAACCATACATGCCAACAGACCCGATTCAGCCAGGAAACGTCCAATGTTTTTAAGCTCAAATGGGCTTTATTTGATCTGTCTCCTGACTACAATCTCCTCTTTTTCAATGTAACTCAAAGGGGAAAATCAATACCCCAGTTTTTTTTCAAAATCTCCCTCTTACCAAGTTCAAAATGTTCGCAAGTATGGTACATTGGATGATGGAAGGAAATGGGGTAGGGACATGGACTTGGATAACAGAGGACAGGAGGGACATGGAGAGGTGCACCAAACTGACCCTGCAGGGCAGGCATCAGGGTTTGCAGCAGCACAATACACCACACAGGGCATGCGGGACGGGAGTGCAGCACAACAATCTATAGCAAGCAAGAGGGAGGGGACAGGACCATGCACATGGACAACAGAGAACAGAGGGGCAAGAGGCAGGACCATAATGGACAGACAGGAGAGAAAGCTGCAGCATAACAGACCATAAAGAGCAGGAGGGATGGATCAGGGGCATTACAATGGAACAGACAAGCCAGGAGGGATGGAGAAGGGGTCTGCACATGTAAACAGAGGGCTGGGGGCAAGGGGGCAGGGCAGGAGCAGCAAGATAACCATGGAGGTCTGGCAGGATGGGCACTAGAAGCAAGACGCACCATGAAGAGCAACAGTGAGACTGTGATGGCATACACACAGACCATGGAGGGAAGGTGGGAGGGGTTCAGGGGCAGCTAACTGACCACACAGGGAAGGTGGGAGGGGCCATGGCAGCACAGAAGACCATGCATGGCAAGTGGGAGGGTTAGTGGTAGCACAATGGCTATGATGGGCAAGAAGGAGGGTGCAGGGGCATGCACAAAGGACGATGGAGGATAGAAGGGAGGGTCAGGACCTGTGCACAGACAAGAAAGTTCAGGGGAAGGGGCCTCACAACAGACCACATGGGGCAGGAAGGAGGAGCAGTTGCAGCACAACAGACCAGGGAGGGCAGAAGGGTGTGGCAGTACAATGGACCATGTAGGACAGGAGGAAGAGGATAGGGGCATGGCATGTGGTCAGGCTGGGTGGAGGTGGCAGGGACAGGTTACAGTCATCTGACAATGCTAGGCAGGTGGGAGGGGAGTGGCAGCTTAACAGAACACTCAGAGTAGATAGGAGTGGCAGGTCCATGGAACATGGTGGGCAAAAAGGATGGAGCAGGGGCATACACAAAGACATCGGAGGGCAGGGGGAAGGAGAATAGGGGCAGCAAGCTAAGCACAGAGTTTAAGCAGGAGGTCAATGATGGGGCATAGAATTGGGCAATGGAGGGCAGGAGGAGTGGACTGGTACATCATACTAAATTGAGGGCAGTGGCAGCACATCAGACCATGCATGGCAGGAGGGAGGAGGCTAGTCCATGGATTCACACAACAGAGGATAGGGAGGAGGGGGATGGGGCAGCAAGCTAACTGTTCAGAGAAGGCGGGTATTAGGAACTTTATTGTTTTTAAAACGTGTGTCTGTGCGAACTACTTAAAATATGAACAAGTATGCAGCATAATCTTACTTTTATTCAGGAAGAAGAGGACGTTTGTGACTGTGACTCCGGGCTCACTTGGCAGAAACACCCCCTGACCCTCCACCCCCTATCGCAAAAACTAATGCCCGTGAAAAGGGTAGGTGAACACAGTGTTATATAGAACATAGTTCTGAGAGCACGATTGAAAATGAAAACTAGATATAGTGTATGGTATAAACTATGCACCAAAAATTGTGATATAAGATGAACCAAGCGTGAAATATAATATGCAATACATTGTGCGCAATGACAGATTCATTGGAGAGCGCGAGATAGCACAGGCACTAGCGCGTGCTATGCGATATGCACCTTGGAGTGTAATATGCACAGGGCAGTGTTGTGTAACCTAACTAGTCTCTAAAGTTGTAATATAAAATATGTGCTGGGGAGTGTAACGTTGCATATGCACTGTGACAAAGATATGGATCCCAGATTGTAATATGTATGGCATAGCACTGTGCGTTATAACATAGGCATTGAGGAAGGCACGTTAGATGGGGCAATATAACCCATGCGAAGACAAGTGTGGCATGACATATTCACGGGGTGGTGTTACAGTGCACATGGGCTAGAGAGTGTCATAGCATATGCACTAGCTAGTGGAATACAACACAGAGGTTTGTGGCACTCAGCAGGCAATGGTGGGTGTAACATAGCATTGGGCTCTGCCAGGAGCGCGCTGTGACTCTCAAGTGATGTTCGTCCCCTTTCCAGAGAGTAAAATAAAAAGTATTACACATCCGGCAGTGGATGTGTGTTTTATTTACCGTGAGGGGGGTTTCTTGCATAGTTTTGGTCGAATTGTTGTCGAATCCCCTTTGAATGGCTTGGTGTGCATGTGTATTAAATGTGCCCGTCAATAGCTACCCATGTTTGTATAAATAAACGACAAGGGTGTCTACCGGGATTACGCACGGTAGGGCATCAGACATGTCAGAGCTTCACTAGTGGTGTAAATACATTCCACGTGGATTCATTGTATACATAGTCGCCTTTTAATGAATATCACGCAAATCGTCATGGTGATAGGTACGTACAGTTTGTCCAGCATGTCCTAGGTGTGTCTATAAATATATATTTTTTAAAAATGATAAAAAACAGTGGCCCGCCCTGGGGATTGGGGTCAAAAAAATATAATTAGGAGACAGGCCCTGGGGGATGGGGTCATCAGGGCCAATAAATTAGAATAAGAAGGGGAACCACACAGCCCCCCTTCTTAAAAAATTAAAATAAATAAAAGACTGGCATCGTGCCGGAGGCCACGCCCCCTCCTTGCAGCACTCTGCAAACGCGCCCCCTGGCGAGTTGTAAGTTGGGGAATTAATTCCTCTTCAATACTGAGGGTCCCTGAGGGCCAACTAGCCCAACATGCATCTCCAGTATGCACCAGGGAGCTGCGCTGCAAACAGGTGTTCTGAGGCCAAGCCCCTTTTTACACCTCTCTGCAACGCAGCTCTGTGGTGCTTACTGGAGGTACCTAGTGGTCTAGTTTGACCCTAGGGACCCTTCGGATTCAAGGGGATTTAATCTCTCAACTTAGAACAGCCACAGGGCGCGTTTACACAGTGGTGAAGGGAGGGGACGGGGCCTGAGGTGACGTGTGCAAACACGCACTATGGCACGTTTTAAATTGGGGATATAATTTTCCTTCAATACTGAGGGCCCCTGGGGGCTAACTAGCCCACCAAGTGCTTCCAGTAAGCGCCACTGAGCTGCATTGCAGAGAGGTGGTCCAGGCCGTGCCACTTTTTACATCTCTCTGCAACACAGCTCTGTGGCACTTACTGGAGGTACCTAGTGGGCTAGTTGGACCCTAGGGACCCTCAGGATTCAAATGAACTTAATCTCCCAACTAAAAACGGACACAGGGCGTGTTTACACAGTGGTGAAGGGAGGGGACGGGGTCTGAGTTAACGTGTGCAAAAACGCCCTGTGGCCTGTTTTAAGAGGTAGTTTTAATCCCCCTGCCCTATTATATACTAGGGGCTTACAGAGGAGGTCATGCTAATCACAGGGGGACCCCAACGCATAATGTTCCCTAGTGTATGTAGGTGTTTTTTCACTGTATTCTAAGTGTCTTTTAACATAGCACTGGCTCTAGGACTGGTTAGTCAGACTCAGTTACCACCAGTATCCGTCTGAAAAAGTTGAGGGTACAGGATGATTTTGCAACAAGGCTTCTTTCTGCTCTTCTTTTTGTTCTTTCTGCACGTTATCCTTCTTCCTGCACTTTTCTTCGTCTTTGAGGACTTCTGTTGCTTCTTTCTGCACTTCTTTTTTTTCTTTCTGTGCATTTTTTCTTCTTTCTTCACATGTCCTATCTCTGTAGGCATAGTTAGAAATTAGCATTTAAAAAACCTTTGAAATTCACAGAAAAAACCATAGGTTTCAGGCACCTTATAGTTAGGAATTAGCATTTAAAAAAACCTCAGAAATTCACTGAAAAAAACCTAGGTTTCAGGGGTGTTATAGTTAGCTGGACTTTTCACTTGTACAAAACCATTGACATTCCCCCGTTATAGTTAGTTCAGCTAACTATAACTCGCGCGCCCGCAATGCACTGCTGATGACGTCACATATTACATCACTCATGACATGGTCAGTGACATCACTCATGACATCACTGATGACATCTCAAATGACATCACTGATGACATCACTGATGACATCATCCTTGTGATAGAGTGGCTGACCTCCTCTCACCCTAATATAACCTTTGATACACACATTCAAAAATAGAGACTAAACTTTTCAAAACAATGGACATACCAATACCAGTTACAACAACCTCTTCAGTAATTCTAAGATCCACATACACATCCACTCATTCACCAACAGTCCTATACAGTCACTCATACATGTATTCACTCATCATATGTACTCATACACCTATACATCCTGTTACACAATGCCACTCATCCATAGAGTTACTCACACATATAGTCACTCATGCTAATAAAGAATCAAACATACATTTATTTGCATATACAGTTATACACACACCACCACACTTACTTCTACGGAAACTTACACATACTTAGTCTTTTAAACAATCACTTATAGAAACACATACTTATTCATACAGGAACTCTTTCAATCTCTCACTCTCACATATACTCACTTATATTAGGGGTGGGCGGAATTTGCGTAATCGCGTTACGCAAATCTCCGCGAAACGGTAAAAAATCTCCGCGAACACGCAGAAATTCCGCGAACACGTGGAATTGCTTGTTCGCGATACTTTTTTCCTGTTCGCGATTGCTGTTTGCGTGCTCGGGGTGAAATATCTCGCGAACACGCATATTGAGAACGCGAACAAGCAAAAAATTTCGCGAAGTCGCGGAACGCAGATTTTTGGGCAATTTCGCGTTCTCCGCGGAACGCGAAATTACCCAAATTCCGCAAATTCCGCGAACGGAACGGAATTTACCGCCCAGGCCTAACTTATATACACCAATAGTCACATATACTAGTTTAAAACATATGTAGTTACTCATAAAGACACTATTGAGACAGTCATTCACTCACTAACACACCCATACACACACTCATCCACCCATACAGTCCTGCACACATGCTGTCTTCAACACATACAAAGAGTGAGTCACTCATTCATGCACCTATGCACTACGTAATACCCCCCACCGAACCATGCAGACACTCAGACTGATACTCAAAAAACCAACTAATAACCTATATAGACACCCATGTAGCTACTCACCAACCCATGCAGCCACTTATACACAAAGTGAGAGACTGATACAGATATTTACATATTTAAACATTACTCACTAAGCCATGTATTCACTATGATACACTTAATCAGTCAGTTACACAATCAATTTTTCAAAAACAAATCATCCATTTAGACACTTATATACCCATTTATTCTTCCATCGACCTTGAGATATACATATATAAAACATATTTAATTTTCAGAAAAACACACATTCACTGGATGATGTCATCAGTGATGTCATTTGAGATGTCATCAGTGATGTCATGAGTGATGTCACTGACCATGTCATGAGTGATGTAATATGTGATGTCATCAGCAGTGCATTGCGGGCGCGCGAGTTATAGTTAGCTGAACTAACTATAACGGGGGAATGTCAATGGTTTTGTACAAGTGAAAAGTCCATCTAACTATAACACCCCTGAAACCTATGGTTTTTTCAGTGAATTTCTGAGGTTTTGTAAATGCTAATTCCTAACTATAACATGCCTGAAACCTATGGTTTTTTCTGTGAATATATATATATATGAAGACAGGTTGTGTAATTGAGAACGTATATTGTGTAATCACATCATGCCATTCTGCTTGTAAGAGTTTTACAACTTCATTGCATTCTTTTATGATGTAGCGTGGAATGTAGTTTGATTTAGCAGGTGCTGAGCTGGTAGCTGGAGGCTGTGCTGCACTGCACCTCACCAGGGGGCCTTCTATTATATTTGGAATAAACAACTCATACCACACCAGCTGCATTTTGTGCTGTGTGATGTTTCTTCAATTCCCCCATCCAGTGCCATAAAGCTAGAGCAGCAGGTCATGACTTAGGGCCTCATTATGATGGCGGTAGGACTTTTGTCTGACTGCCATCAAATCGGGGAGAGGACCGCTGACTTGCTCTCTGCGGTCCCGCCATTGGTATTACAATGCGACCGCCTTCAAGGTGGTCACATAGTGTATTGTTTGTATTGCGGCATGTGCTGCGGTCTGCAGCACATGCCACAGTACAAAAAATACACTTTTTGCATATCCCTGTGCTATGTGGCACACATGGTGCAGGTAGGGTGCCCCCCAGGGCCCATGTTGGAGGGCCAGGGTGGAAGGGTGGCCCTCTAGGGGCCCCCTAAGTCACTTTCTGCCAGCCTTCTCTTGGCGGGTTAACCGCCATGAAACGTCCGGCGGAAACTGACTTTGTAATGCCTACAGCGGTGCCTGAGCTGGCTCCACCATCACTATAGGCACTACAGACCGTCCGGCGGGCTCCTTGGGACACAGAAACAAGAGGCCATGATTTTGCAAAGGCTACCTCTGCACATTTAAAAAGAATACTTTCTCCATGTCTCACTACATTCAAAATCTCTATCTATGCACACTGGATGTGGCAAAGGACTTGTTTACAGAAGCCCACGCAGAATATTAAGGAGGTGGGGCCAGTAGGTCTGTTTCAGGAGTCTTACTGTGGTCTAGTTTAACACACTGAAAATGCTTGAAAAAACATGCAGGGGACCATCTCAACAGGAAATGGCAGACAATAAAGAATCACTTTCATGTACAAGGTAGTCTGACCTGTTAGCTTTATCATTACTAGTTGTACATACTGGGTACCTAATTGTGGGTTTCTTAACCCCTTCGACGCTCATGACGGAACGGTTCCGTCATGAGCGTCGGTTGAGCTGTGCTCATGACGGAACCGTTCCGTCATGACCACGCCCGCGCAGGTAACGGTCAGCACAGCGGGGGAATCCGCCCCGCATGGAAGGGGTTAATAGCACAACATGTAGAGTTAAGATTCAGAGAGTGTTTGAGAATGTATTATTTTAATCCCAAATCTAATATTATTACAGCAGCCTGCCACCAGATAGCAAATGTTGCCATTGATTTTAGTCTAGACAACTAAAATCATGTTCTGAAATCTAAGGTTATATGGTTTGCTAGCAGGTCAAATTCAACAATTTTTGGCAAAACTTTCATGTTAGAACATTTGATACGGACGATCTGTGATATCTGTGAATTTCTCAAAATGCTTCTCGATTATAATACAAATATAATTCATCATCTTTAAAATGTGAAGTCAGTGCACAAAAACAATAATAAGTCGAAGTTAACCTACAAAGATAGCCGCCCGATACCCGCAGTACATTTCCATAGCCCAAAAGCATCTGTAATGGTAAACTAACCTCAGTTACTTTGCTTAAATTTCAACCCCCCTGAAAAATCACATGAAAAGGACTCAAGTGCAAACAAGAAATCCATTGAAATTAAACTCAAGTTGAAACTTGAATAGTCACATTTTATAAAAGTATTACGAAGAGGTGTGGTACATAGAGAGAGGTTAGGATGACTAATGTACTAACGCAGCGTTTTTCGATTTTGTAGGGTTAGAGTTTGGATGGTTTCCCTCTCCAGTAATACAAAAGATTAGCTTGCACACTGGAAAACACTTAAGTTAAAAGCAGCACTGGAGCGGCAGATCACCTTCCAGTGGGGAGAGATAATGGATCTGGATAGAGAAACTCAAAAGAAGGGCATTGTGACTTTCCCCATTAATCTAAATGACTGCCTTACAGTAAAAAAAGGGAAAATGGTAACCGCCTGAGGAAAATATTACATTTTTGGGCCATGCATTTAGAGAAGTTAAGAGATTCAATACTACTGATACAAAATGTAAGGAAGTTAAACTTTTTCTACCGAATTTGGTGGTTTGTTTTCTGCTTCAATTGTTTAAAAAAAAGATGATAAGAGATCCTCTAGATTGCTCTCAAATTATAAATCGTCGTTTTCTGCAACATAAATAAACACACGCAGCCACAAGATGCAAGACATACACACACAGGCACGCAGGTGCACACATATAGCACAAATACATTCACATGGGTAAACACAAACAGGTACACACACACACTCAAAAAGACACAAAAGCAAAGGCCTAGGAGCATGAGCACACACACACAAAATCAGACATCTACCCATAAGCACAGACTCCACCTACACAGAATCACACACAGAGACACACTGATTCGCATAGTGCATCACATATAGGCATACATGCACTCACAAACACTGAGGTGAACCCATAGATCCAGACAGAGAGAAACAGATAATGGTACATCAACACACACTCAGGCACAAGCTGCGGTGCAGATTGTGATGTAGTTAGCTTTGTGTAGGTTTGAGATTGCTTGCTGTAAGTTATCTGAGGAGATATGGGTCAGGGAATCTTCCTGTAGGGTAGGATCTGTTGCAAGAGGGCAACATGGATACAGATTCTGAAGAAGCTTTATTGAGACAAATGTTCTTATTCCAGCCACGTGATTAAAGTAGCCCCAATTCGAGGCTAAAGGTCAAACAGGTGGTGCCACAAGCCGGGTTTCGACCTATTTAACTGATCATATAACTGGAGATGCTAGTAAAGTGGTACACCATGTACCAGGGCCTATGAATGAAATGCTACTAGTGGGCCTACAGCACTTATTCTGCCACCCACGTAGGTAGCTCTTTAAAACATGTATCGGGCTCTCCATCACAGCCTGTGTGAAGTTTTACACTGCCAATTCGACCTGGCAAAATAAAAAAAAATTCCTGGCCGAAAACTCACTTTTTAATACATATACGTCAGCCCTACGGTAGGCCCCAGACAGCCCATAGGACACGGTGCAGTGTGTTTAAGTACTTTTAAGTTTTACATGTTTTGGTAGTCAAAAACTACTAAATGTGTTTTTTACTCCTGTGAGGCCTACATCTTCCGGAGGATAACATTAGGTTACATTATTTTTTTGTCAGATGTATATAGTGCAAACTCGACCGTAGGTATTGGAGTGCTTTAAATGAGCACCGGTTACATTACACAAAGACACATTCATTTTTTTTGGTAGGCCTGGGGAGATTAAGTGATTTACCCAGAATCACAGGATGTAGACGCAACCTCGAGGCTTGAACCTTGGTTTCCCTTCTCCAAGGTCGGTAGCTCTATCCGTCAGACCACATTGTCTCCCCTATTATGACATTTAATAAGTGATAACTTCTGTTTGGAAACAGGTGGAAATGTCATGTTTGGTTTCTAAAGAAAGTGTAATTTAAAATCCGCTTTAATGATAAAGATGGATTTTAAGTCTCCATTCTGAAAATTCCAATTTTTGAAAGTTAATGTACAAGAAACACTGGTCCCGGGGGAAAACATGGCGGCCAGCTAGGAGACTGGTCGGGAGTGCGGTGAGTGGCGTGCGGAACGAGCGAGTGAACCGTGAACGGCGCTGATCTAAATGTAGTGCCTTCCGGCGTTTTTGTTATTTTTCGGCATCCGAATATACTTTCTGCAACAACTAATAATTAGCCAAAGCTAAAAAACATCGCTGTATGGCGAACGCTGTTGTCGAGCAAATCTTACCTGAGGAGCCGGCCCCGGAGGTAGCTGAGGCGGGGCTCGTTGAGAAGCCTCTCCCTGAGAGCTCGACGGGGGAATCGAGTACTGCAGCAAGCGGTAACGGACTAGCTGGAACAGCGACCGGGCGCTGGAGCCGCGCTGTGATCGAGCGAGGTAGAGGGAGGCGGGCGGTTTCCAGAATTCAGTTTTCTGCGGGAGGGGCACGCGGAAGGGGAGCTGCTAGTGAGCAAGCTTGGTTTTCTCCCCCGATTACTGTTTTCAATGGCAATGGCAATGGCGATATACAAACAGCGAAGACTTCCAAGTCTCTCACTGGTAGTTTAGAAACTGAGGGAAGGGAGATAGGCACTCGCCCCAAATTGAAAACGAAAGCTTCCCAGAAAATAAATAAAGGTTATGCGCTTAGGAGTGTAGGTAAGGTAGAGGTAGGGAAAGGCGGGCTTACACAGTTAGCTAGTAAAATTTCCGGCACAGCAAAGAAACATTTCAGGCAATCTCATAAATTAGGGACGCTAGGAAAGAAAATCACTATCAATCCCTCCCTGAATACATATTTTAAGCCGGTTCCTAAGACACTTGTACTTTCTGGGGGTAGGAGCTTGGTGGATTCTGCCGCCACTGTAAAATTCAGGGGTGAAATTGACCTAGTGGAATCCAAAAGTAGTTCAGAGGATTGGGTCGAATATCTGTCTCCTAACCGGTATAAACTTTTAGAGATGGTAACGGAAAATCAGGCTACGGGACTAGTAGGTAATTTGGATGCCCCAGTTGAGAGTTTGGGACAGTCCGACCCCCCGGTTGTGGTGGATAAATGTGGATTACAGGACAATACTTTGAAATCTGATGGCATGCTGGCTGAGGCCCATACAGACACGGTTGTAATTGCTTTATTAAAGAAGCTTGATCTAGATATGCATAAGGGTTTTGAAGAGTCCAAGGCAAAACAGGATGGAATTAGGGAGGCAGTCGGTCTGTTGGAAGCCAAATTTGATGATTTGAATCTCCGTACAGTTTCTCTTGAAAAGGAGGTAATGGTGATGCATGGTAGACTTGATGAAAATTGCGAGGAACTGGCGCAGGTTAAAATTAGAGAAAAAGCCTCCGAGGAGCGCCTAGAAAGGTTGGAAAACATGCAGCGGAGAAATAATCTAAAAATTTTGAGGCTTCCAGAAGGAAAGGAAGGGGATGATCTAAAGGGTTTTATTGTCCACTTATTAAAGACGGAGCTGCAATTGCAGGAAACGGAGGATGAAATCTCTCAAAATATACAGAGGATACATCGTGACCCTTTTAGATTGAATCCCTCTCGTTTGAAACCTAGGAAGATCTTGGTTAATTTTCTAACGTATGGGCTAAAAGAAAAAATTTTGGCCACCGCGCTAAAGAAGGGTCTTATAACTGTCGGTGAAGCTAGGATTGAAGTCAGGTCAGATCTTTCGGTGGTAACAGCGAATAGATAATGGGAGTTAGGCAAAAGGATTGAAGCCTTGAGAAAATTGGGAGCCACGGTTCAGTTAAAGATTCCGGCGTTTCTGAAAGTCATGTGGAATAACAAGATGCATATATTTAGAGCAGTGGAAGATGTGGATAGTTTTTTGGAACATTGTCAGGCTGGCGATTAGTCCGGAGGTCTACAAATATCAACGCCGTCACAGATTATTTGAAGGTTATTGAAACAAGGTGAATGTTCCTATCACGACCTCTTGATCTGACACTCAGCAGGCCTAGGATGGGCCTAAGGATACTAGGTGGGTTTTCCCGTGTGGGGGGTCTGGGGGTGGGGGTTAGGAAGCTGGGAGGGTTAGGGTTGGGGTTAGGGGTAGCGGGGGGTTGGGAGAGGGCATTAAAAATTAAAATAGTTCTCATGTGCTGCGTACGCATTCGGGTGGTGGTGGTGGTGATAGCAAACACGGGTGAATATAACTATGGGTAGGACAGATCAAATTAGTTAGATGTCATGGAATGTAAACGGCCTAAGGGTTAGATCCAGGAGAGATAGGATTTTGAGTTATTTGAAAGATTCCCCAGCAAATAGTATTATTCTCCAAGAGTCTCACTTAACTGAGGGTGAGAGTAAAAAATTTATTGGTGCACTTCGGTGGTTAGATTATGTGTTTTACACGCCACAGACATTTGTAACAAGAGGTATCTTATTGTTGGTCAGGAAGGGACTAGATTGCCAAATTGAAGATAGGAAAGCAGACATCACGGGTAGGTGGCTTATAGTAAATATTAGGATTGCTGGCCTATTATACCATGTAATTGGGTATTATGGCCCAAATCAAGATGATGTTAGCCCATTAGATGAGTTAGCTACAGAGATGTTGAGTTTTACGGGTTTTGTAGTTTTTGCTGGAGATTTTAACACAGTATTAGATTCTAAGTTGGATCGATCGGAGAGTAGTAGAGCCCTTGTAAATAGTAAAATGGCAACTAAATTAAGAGGTTTGATGGAGCAATTTGGTTTGTGTGACGTATGGCGATTGAGGGCAGGTCAGAAAGCTGGGTATACTTTTTTTAATAAAAAATATCGCCATAAATCTAGAATTGATTACTTCTTAATTGATGTAAGATTATTGGGGAAAGTAAAAAAAAGTATGCACGTGGGGGCGCATCTATCCGACCATTCGGAAGTTATCTTGGAGCTTGTGACTGGAAACTGCGATTTTGAGTCTGTGTGGAGGTTGGATCGTACAGTGTTATGTGATCAGGAAGCTATACAGTCTCTTCAGCAGGAACTTGACACGTTTATAGAACAAAATTTGGGCACGACAAGTTTGGATATTGTATGGGAAACAACTAAAGCTTTTTTGCGAGGCAGATTAGGTGCTATTGGGGCTAGCAGAAGAAGAAAATATTTTTCTGAGGTTGAAAATTTGGAAATGGCAATTAGGCAGGGTGAAGAAGCTATTGTAAACTGTGAAACTGCACAAAAGGATGAGATTATTCAAAACTTAGTGGATTTGAAAGAGAAATTAATTTCCGATTTTAATAGGCGGGTAAAAGAGAAATGGGAGGCTAGCAGATTAGCTCATTTTGAATACGGGGAGGGTACTAGCAAATTATTCGCCTGGAAAGCTAGGACTGATAGGGTTAGAAATATAATTAAAGAAGTCAAAGTAGAACGATCAGGCCTTATAGTCACGGATACTAAGGATATTGTGGATGCCTTTTTCAATTACTTTACAGAGGTATATAGGGAAGATCTGATCCCTGATATGAAGTTGATAGAAGACTGGTTAATTGCTCTAAAACCCTTGTCTGATGACTTACAAAATATGCTGGATCAAGAGATTGTTCAGGGGGAATTAGATTTGGTTTTCAAACAAGCTAAAAAGGGAAAGGCACCTGGCCCAGATGGTCTACCCGTGGAGGTGTATAAGATTCTATCTGGCAGTTTGTCACCATTATTATTAAAAGTATTTAATGGGGTTCTCTCAGGCAATGTAAAGCTTCCCGCTTCCTGGAATCAGGCCAATATAATTGTTATCTCCAAACCTGGGAAATCGCCAAGATATATGGATTCATACAGACCAATTTCACTTCTGAATAGTGATTATAAATTATATGCGAAGATTTTGGCAGATAGGTTGGCCAGGGTTATTCCCAGAATAGTCCATGAAGATCAAAAGGGGTTTATCAAGGGCAGATATCTTAAAGAATTAACATTTTCTTTAATTACGAGCATTGATATTGCTACTGATAAGAAGCTCCCCTTGGCGATTATTGCTCTAGATGCCGCTAAGGCTTTTGATCGCGTTAATTGGATTTATTTGAAGGCTGTGATTAGCCATCTTCGACTGGGGAAAAAGTTTGGCCAGTCTTTAATATCTCTCTATCAAGCTCCTACCTCAAGAGTGCTAGTTAATGGGGTCTTAACTAAAAGTATAAAGGTAATGAGGGGTACGAGGCACGGCTGTCCTCTATCCCCTCTTTTGTTTGATTTATATATTGAACCTTTAGCTTGTAGAATTAGGGAGCTAGATAACATCCCCCCCTTTAGATTTCAGGGTTGGAGCAGAAAGATCGGCCTCTATGCTGACGATATAGTTATTTTAACATCAGATTTGAATCAAGCTTTGATTGCAATAGGAACAATTACGAACAACTTTGGATTAGTTTCAGGATATTGCTTGAATGCAGATAAAACGGAAATTATGACTTGGAATCAAGCAACTGAGAATGTAATATCAAAAAGACAGATTAGATATCTCGGGGTACAAATAACTCAGGACATCTCACAAATTGCTACAACCAACCTGGCTAAAACTAGGAAGGATATTTCTAGTTTAATGAAGGGCTGGAGTCATCTTCCTCTTAATATTTTTGGCCGAGTTAACTTGATTAAGATGATTGTGTTGTCAAAGTTAACTTTTTTGTTCGACTCTATCCCTCTCATGTTTGAGAAAAAGGGGTTGGCTAAGCTGCAAAGTGAGATAGGGTCCTTTATATGGTCTTCTAAGGGGTCTAGACTATCATGGAAAAAGATAAAGAGGAAACATATTAAGGGAGGTTTAGCAGCCCCGGATTTTCAAATATACTCCTGGGCTTTTTTGCTTAAAAATTTTAGAATTCTCTTGGGGAGTCCAGGGAAATCAGCGACTGGGGAACTACTATCTATTTTGTTAAATATTGAAGGGGTTAAGCATGTCGGGTTTATGTACAAATTTTCAGACCCAAATTTTTTCAAAAAAGTAAGATTGAAGATCTTAAGAGACCTGGCTATGCTCTGGTATCGGGTCAGAAGGACTACAAAAATTCCTTATTTTAGTGCAAACGCACCAATTTGGGAAACACCGGGCTCCCCTAGCTGGACAGAGGATTTATTGGCAAAGTCTTTAAAGGCAGAAGGTCCCCAGAAATGGGGGGAATTATTCATGAATGGCATCCTGTTACCATGGTCTGAATGTAATCAATGTTGGGGTTCAAAGTTCTCCAAATTTAAATATTATCAGAATCAAAGCTGGGCTGTGGGGAAAAACCATCTTATTGGTCGCTATAATGATTTTGAGGAAAAACTAGCTTTGGAAGTTTGTTTTAAAAAAGAGGTGGCAACGTGGTACTGGGCTATCATCGAGTTGGAAGATGGCCCGTTTCGACTTCCGGAAATTCTTTGGGGAGAGAGCTTGCCGAGGATCGCGTCAGAAGATCAATGGCAAGTAACTATGTTGATGCTTTACAAGGTGGTGAAACCAGCAAACCTAAGAAGAAATCACCTGTTCACTCTCCACAGGGCATATTGGACTCCAAAGCGGCTGGCAAAATTTAAAGATGGTGGTAATGTAAGATGCCTTAAATGTAACAGCTTAAATGAGGACGACATACACATGTTTGTAACGTGTCCGGCGATCAAGATCTATTGGGACGCTGTAAATAACTGTCTGTCAGTTATTTTAAAACAGAAGATTGAGGTAAGCCCTGAAAGTATTATTACAGGTAGACTGGATCTACAAGGTAAGGGCTTAGATGACAGAACCAAATTGGTGTTTTATGCTATACTGTTGGCCCGCAGGGAAATTTGAAAATTATGGGTCTCTCCTGATCCCCCTACTGACTTGATGTGGATTAGTGCTATGAGAGCTACTGGTAAACTCGACATGACAGTACCCCTGAAAAAGAAGCATAGATTTTGGTTGTTATTTTATGAATATTATGGGTGAGGGGATGGATTAGGACCTCGAAGAATTTTGTTTTATGTTGGAAAATGTGGTCCTATGATTAAGTCGCTGGTAATCTCTTGGGGCTGTTGCTTTGGAGAGTTTAGGTGAAAGGGTCATTCCTTTTCCCTTTTGCTTTCTAGTGAGCAATGTTTCCTCAGATATGAGATGATTTACACCCTAGGGCGCTTTAAGGAAAGAACGGGTGGATGCGGCACATGAGGACAAAAAAAAAAAAAAAAAAGAAACACTGGTCCCACAGCTGAAAACAGTACAAACAATACACATTAACAAAATGTTTATTTTAGTCATTAGTTATATATAATAAATCATATATAAAGACCTTTAATAAAAAAAATGTTTACTTTGTGATGACGCAGTGGGTGTGTAGTGAAAAATGTGCTCTGGGTTCTAATCGAATTGATTCACACATGTGAACAAAGTAGTGGATCTTAAAAACAAGAACACATGGCCCATTTATATATATTACAATTTATGTAGGGTCTGTAATGGTAGTCGACGATGTTTTGGTTCCTCAGGAAGATGGGGGGACAATCATCAGGGCTCATATTATAAAAAGGAGCTTGAAACATTGAGAATGAGGGAGATTGAAGATTGAAAGCTTCTATGGGGAAGAAAGGCGGCCATCCCTGAATCCTGGTAGGACGAATGAACATGCAAAATTATTGTAGCTGTGATGTCTGTGCCACTGGAGTATTGCTTTTCAGATTTTCCAGAAGAAATATGATAACAGGCAGGAAATACAACTGATTCTTTGATATCAGAGGTAATGTGGGCTTCTAAAATTTCTAACTGTATTTTCCAGAAAGGGAAAAAGAAAGCCAACATGTACTCACACAGAAATCATACACATTGTATTGCAGAGTGTGCATGGTCTGATACCAAACAGGGATTCCCAAATAATGGTCCATGGACAGCAGGTGTGCTTGCTGATCTGGCAAATTCCCGACCTATTAGGATGGTGGCAATTTCATGCCCTAACTATTTAGTGCCTGTGTCCTGGGAGTCACATGACTGTGATTATAGTGACAGTTGGCTTTTGTGTTTTCCTCCAAGACAGAGAGAAAAAGGGGGACTAGATGTTGGCAGGGTGGGCCATTATGCCAGGATAGGAGAGGCAGAGGTGTTCCCTTCCCCACTTAAAATTCAAAGGAGCTCCCTTAGCACACTCAAACAAAAACTTCACATTTGTCTTTTTCACCCCAGACACCTTTAAGCTTGGACAGGGAATAAGGAAATTCCAGAGCAATCTGTGTGTGGGGGGGCTCCAGAAGTTTCTTCCACTTCAAGACTGGCACCAGGTATAAAATTAGAAGTCTCAGAACACCTCCTCAGTTCACCCCTGGAACTGTGGAGGACACTTAGTAAGCCTGCCATCTACTTTAGGGGACATCCCTGCTGGTTGAGGTCTGCTTTGCTCTTCAGAGGACTGACCTGCTGCTTGACGACTGCCTTGCTGCTTGAACCCAGGATTACCAGTGTGACTCCAAGGGCTAGTTGGCTGGCCTCCTACTCTGAACTAGAGGGACACAAAAAGCTCCAATAACTTGAACCCTGTACCTGGACCCTGCCTGAAGTGAGTCTTACCCTCCACGTGGTGCCTAGCCAGTCTTGGACACTTGAGAGTGATACTAGAGGTGACCAAACAGGTAAAACATGGGACCTAAACATTTTCTGCCCAAAAAGTCTCTGAGAACTGACAGGAAACCAAGACCTACCTGCTCTTCGATCGACCCAAAAAACAGACACTGACACAGTGGTAATCCTCAGCAACATGCGGCCCTAGAGCAATAGCTGGTAACATGCAGATCCAGGGCACCACTGTGATTATCACTGGAAACATGCTGGCCCTGGAACAACAGAGATAATCTGTTACAACATGCTAGCCCTGGCTAATTGATGGTAATGATAGTAATTCCTAGCAATATTCTAGTACTACCACAGTGATGCTAATCTCTTGCAACATGCTGGATTTTAAACGATGGTTTTGATTTCCAGTAAAATACTCACCCTTAAAAATTGTGGTAATTCCTTGTTGGTCCTTGCACAATGGTGGTAATCCCTGGAAACATCTTAGCTCTGAGATAATGGAGGTGATTCTGGGCACATACTGGCCCTGGCACACTGGTGGCAATCCCTGGCAAAATACTCGCTCTCATACTTGGTGGCAATTTCTGAAAAATGCTAACTAAAATGCTAGCCCTTATGTATTGATTGTAATCACTAGCAACATGCTGATGCTGGTACATTGGTGCTTATTCCTGGCAATGTGCTGGTCCTGGCATAATGGAAGTAATTCTTGGTAAAAAATTGGCTCTGACACAATGATAGTAATATCTTGCAACATGCTAGCACAGGCACTTTGATGGCAATTCATGGCAATATGCTGGCCTCGGCAGAACGGTGATAATCCCTTGCAACATACTATCCCTGGTACTGATATCCTACACTAGCTGCCCATTCAATCTTGGATAGTTTGAAAGGTCCTAACAATATATAAAAATCCATAAACCTCAGATGACCAATCCATAAACCTCAGATGACCATCTTTCCTTGCCAATCAGTTTTCCCTTTATCTAACTATGCTTTCCCCATTGTTGCAGGGACTCTGCTCATGCACAGAACTATCGCCGGAAACCAGGACCTCGGTGTATTGTTGTGTACCAAAAAAGCCACCTCAGTGCCCAGAACCCAAATCCGACTAGCAATAGTGTCTCATTCGTTCTCCGTACTACTGCGAATCTATCAATGATTAGACAACCTAGAACATGCAACTTAGTAAACTCTCAGGAATATTGGGAAACAAGAACATTCTTTCGTTCGCACTCATACTTGTCCACAACGTGAGTAATCAGAGACACTGTATAGTTTAAAATTTTTATTTTTAACTAACGTGCTCTAAGGTGCAGTATTTTAGCCAATACGAGCAGTATAAGGCATAAAAACAATATAATTAGCATTGTTACAATTCCATAAAGCACAAAAGAGGAAATCATATTATAATGACAGTGGAAACAGGACTATAGCTCTTTTACCACACTCCCCGTGTTCATGACCTAGTTTAGAATAATTATAGAAGACCTCTGGGCTTTGTCAGTTAGACCTCCTACCTACGAGATCAGATGCAGTGAATTAAATCTCAGGATCAGCACAGCTCTTCTACGTTGGAAAGGTTTTCTCCAAGTGCCTTCTCACACATGTAATGCCATATTAAAAGCACTCGAGTTTCCGTTGGGCCACTGTGCTTCATGTTATGTCTATGTGCGTGGGACTGACCAAAGTGAATCAACAGCATACATTGCTATTCGACCTTGAACGGCTGTACTGACTGGGAGAGCGGTGCCCCGCTGAATATGTGAAAGGTAGACAGTTCTCATGTGAAGCAGCGGCAGCAAAGTATTTCACGAGAATAGAGCCATGTAGTGTCGTGTGCAAAAGCGGTAGAATGGCAGCCAAGCCTATACTACTTATGCAATGTCTGCAGTTAACCTCATTTCCTCACTACACCCTCCCCTTGGTCAGGCCAACGGACAGTAGACTCAACAGAACACAGAGTTCAAGTCAGAGTGAGCAAGAATTAGGAGCAGCAGTCATATCTGGACAAAGAGTCAAAAGGTGCACTAATTTTTGTGTAAAAACTCGATTTGAAAGAAAAAAGTGAAAAAGAAAAACCATTACAAAAAACATCCGGCAGATGATGGACGTCATCCCGGTTAATCCATTAAGGTGTATGAACAGTAAGTCGCAACTGCCTCCAAGAGGAAGTCATTGATATGGTCAGAAAAGAGAGTAGCCATCCATTCCAGCAAAGAGAATGAACATACATGTACATCAACAATGGGAGCTTCTAGTACCATCAGTGGACAACTTGCGTGTTCCTCAAGAAAGCTTTGTTGTAGGAAATCATGAGCAGCTGCACAGACAACCCCTTCCACTAAAACTCCAAGCGCAGCTGCGCAGGCCATAATCCCAACACCAGAACATTCCAGCTCATGCGCCACTAGAGGACTCATTAGCAGGTCATATTCCGGGGCAGGAGACACCATATTGGAGAGGCAAAGATCCAATGCCGATTCAAACGAACATTCCAGGCAGTGGAAGACTGGTTGCACGCAAGTGAAATAACCAAAACGAAAGAATAAAGTGGTAAAGTACCGTAGCATTTAAGCATACGACTACGAAGCAGCAGCAGCCGGTCCCGGCTGTTCGGTGCCACAGGAAGAGCATCCATTTTGGAGCAAGCAAATTAACAGCAGAATTCCAGTGGCTAGTGTAAGTAATATTGGTAAGCCACCGAAGACGCTGGAAAAAATAGAATGGAAAAATGCTGGTATCCCACCAAATATAGTTTGAAAAGAGGTCACAAGTAAATGTGGGCGTAGTTCGCGAAGTAGCGCTACGCGTAGTTACTCAAAGTGCACTTCGCACTATGCGAGCTACGCGTTGCACTTCACGAACTGCGTAGTACCCTGTTCGCACTGTGCAAGATGTTGTTTTCCATGACTGCACAGTGCGGACAAGCATCCGGCACTGTGCAATCATTGAAAACAGCATCTTGCACAGTCGAGCTGTAGTTTTCTGCCGCTCAAGTAGATTTTTACTCGAGCGGCAGCTTTCTCAACGCGGGCTGGTAGTTTCTCATCGCGAACGGTCGCGAGCATACGTGACCACTCATAATGAGAAACCTGACCTCCCCGCGTTGGGAATCTCGGCGGGAGGTTTATTTTCCACGCTCGCGATCGGTAACTGGATGTTGCTGATCGCGAAAGAGGAAAAAGTCTCGCCGGGATGTCATTTTGCTTGCTCGCGGTCGCCAACTTGACGTTGAGGACCGCGTGCAAGCGAAAAATGACCGCTGCACTACGCTATGCTAAGCTACGCGTGTTTGCACTGTGCTACGTGCAATTCGCGTAGTGCGAAGTAGTGCAAACTTCGCAAGCTACGCGAGCGTTGCATAGTGCTTTGCCCAGGCTTAGTCACAAGGCCAGAGCCCACAGCTTTAAAAAAAAATGGGCAATGCCTGTAGTGTTAGAAGCATTGAAGATAGTGTGAATCAACGCACTGAAATGTAATGGGAGATCGGTATTAAGAAGCGCATGTACCACTGTACGGGTGTAGGACGAAGGTATCAGTAGATGTGAGAGCAACTTCTTTTTGGGACAATACTGCTCTTATGCTGCTCAATTTGTTGAACTTTGCCTTCAAGGTCAGAATGGAAGGCCAAATCGAGAAGTCGAGCCTCCCATGTGGGGTTGGAAAAAGCAAATTTTTACAGCAAGCCACACGCTGTGAGACTGTTACAATGTAAGGGATGCCAGCAAGCATGCCGCAGCAATCTTCATTATTTAAAAGCAAATAGCTACCGTTTGCTAGCAGGGTAAACGTAGGTGTGATAGCTGGTACTGGATGACCCTTCAAAATACACGCCAAATTTGTTGCTTGTAAATTACATGCGCCATGCAACTGTACATTCTTACACACAAGAAAATGATCAGGCGAGGAATCACATGACTCCCCAGTGAGGTACACCTCTTTGTCATCCGGTAAGCATCTGTATGTGAATGGTAAAGACCACACCTCGTGATGAAATGCACTACATAAAGGTTCATAGCGGCCCAAGGGATAATGTTTCATACATGAACTAAATTTAAAGAAGGAAAATGGCAAAGTTATTACCCCATGGATGAGCCACACTGCTGCAATAGTTTCAGCAACAGAAAATGGCAAAGGCTCCACTTTTTCAATATGTAACAGAGTGTATGTGGAATCCATCATGGACATAAACTGTTGTTTATCTGTCAAGTTAAATGGCGTAAATAAAGATGACGTGTTCATGTAATCCCATGGAACTTTCCCCATCTTCAAAGTTTGCAATGTCCATGCAAACTGCATAATTGAACGCAATTGATTTTGACCATGATACAAAACAGATACTTCATCATGAACAATATCCACAACAGATGAAACGATATTGTCTAATGTGTAAATACGGGAAGAAAGAGTGTTAATACTATTATCAACATTAGCAAGCACTTTTTCTAAATTAGCTTCGTCTATTGCCCTTAGACGTGAAGCAGCTTCAATTTGGGACAGCTTCCAGATTTCATTGTAAGTGGCATAAATAAATCTTTTTGATCTTGCACCAGAAGGCCCTTTTATAAAATCTGTCAAGTCAATGTCACTTGACAACAATGACAAATGGCGTTTAACTCTCGTAAGGGTTGAGTGTTGCAACCAATTTTGACATAATTTTCCTACTGAATAGGTAATAACCGAAGGGGAGTCAGAAAAACGTGGATCAGGTCTATCCTGAATGTATCCTGGGGCCTTGCCTAGAAAACGGCGTTGGCAAGAATCTGAACTTGTTTGCCAAACCAACCAACGCTGGGGGTCCAGGCTGGAGATATTAAAAGTATTATTGGTAAGCAACAATTGCAAATCATAAATGGCCAAATCAGTATGATTACTCCAGTTCTCATAAGGAGCCAGTGTAGGTATTTTAGGTGCATTCATTTGTTTTGCAGTGGCTAAACCTAAACAGGTTGTTTGATAAATTGAACTATTCAAAAATAGGATTTGTGTTGGGATAAGGCACGCACGATGCAAAGCTTCAGAGCCTGGTACCTGCCAGAATTTAGAACCCCAAACAGACTTAAGATCTACTATATCCTTCCACAGCTCATAGCCACCCACTGCCAGTTGATCAATAAAGAATTTGGAATACACTAATTTAGTGTGGGTGAGCATGACTTTAGAATTGGACGTAGTATTCATTTTAAAATAAAATGAATTCGTATTGGATTTATTAAAATCAGTGAAATATACAATTTTTTTCAAAAGAGTGTTCAAACTGCCTTCAATGGGAGCCGGGCAATGTTCCCATTGTGTGTAATTAAAAACATTTCTAAATGTATTAGCTGTATGCAGGTAATGATGGCCATAATGCTGGTAACAAAGTAAATCAGCATAATTTGCAGTATTTAAATACAAATCTTCAGCATCAAGTGCAGCATAATACTTTAAATCAGAAAATAAAGATTGAACGGCCTGTACGTCCCAATCATCAGAGTGTATGTTATGTTTCACTACATCCCCCATAGAAACGCGAAGTACATTGGGAACATTAACCACCTCTGTGGCGCCATGAATTTGGAAGTGTACTGCATCCCAAACTATTCCATCTGCAACTGGCCAGTCAGAGATGTTGACAAAAGTCTGGTCCCTTTTCATGATGTGGGATGAGGAGTGCGGTGCCAAAGTTCCATCAATTACTGCAGAGCGTTCAGTGAGGTAGTGACCATTTATTAAAAGGAAGAACAATGTCACAAATCCAATCGACATGAACAAAAAAATAGCCATCTGCACCAACCAAATGTATGTCCAAGGATGAATCAAATCATTTATTTTAAACCAGGTGACAAAAATAGAAAATTTGGACGGGGACTCGATGATGTGGAGTTAGAGTCAAAAGAAAAACATGACTGGTTTAGAGTGTTGTCTTGCAAACCAGGCAATGACTCTGTAGCGGGATACACATATTCAGTTTCTTCATGAAGACTGCAAGCCGGAGCGTTTAGCAAAGGTTCAGTAACAGCAGTCATCTCTATGGTAGTGTCAGACCTGATGTTGTTGGAATTGGCCAAGACTGTATTCCTGGATATTGTTGGACAGGAAGCAGCAGGTGTCATACTATGTTAATTGGCCAAGCGTTGTAGTTTGTCATTGTCCACTGAGATGTATCTGTTATCTTTGTGACCAGACAGCGGTGGTAAAATGACTGTACGAGTACCCTTCATGTCAAGCATTGGGACAGGTGCACGATAAGAGGGGCCAAACTCTTTCTTGCTCTCCACCTTCTCACGGACCAGGTCTCCGATCTTGGGTAGCCAGCCGACTACCGGAATCTGCAGCGCCGCTTTAGTGGTGGAGGGTAAATGTTCCTTTGCAAGACCGTCTCGGGTCTCTTGTAGTTTCTGTAACATATCAGAATGATTATCTACGTCAAAGGATGAGGCATTTGCCGCCATGTCTAGACCATCAAGGTCCGGAACAAACATTTTCATGCCAGAGAGCATTTCGTATGGGGTCCGCCCACCCAGAGATCTTCTAGGGAGATTATTTAGTGCACATTGTACGCTATACAAATGGTTGAACCAGTTCTTGCCAATACCTATAACTCTAGCTGTCAAGGATTGCTTTAAGTCACGGTTCATTCGCTCCACAACTGAATTGTCCTCAGGCCTGCATGGAGACGAAAATTTGACTTGCACCCCCAAAGATCTCATGGCATCCTTGTATGCCTTAGAGGTGAATGTGGGACCCTGGTCAGAATGAAAGGGGCCACATGCAAAAATTCCCACAAAGACATGCAAATCCCTGATGACAATTTGTGCGTCAGCACTGCGTTGTGGCCAAGCCCAAAGAAAACGTGTGCACAAATCAACTGCAACCAAGATAAACTTATACGCAGTATGAGAAGAAAACGGACTGCAGTGATCTACATAAACACAACTGAATGGTTTATTAGAAATGTACAGCTGTGTTTGTGGTGGGCGTGCTGCCATTGAAAGTTTAATCTGCACATAATTACGGGTTTGTTTATATAACCCACGCCACTAGTAATGTTGCTGCAAGATAGAGACAGTCTCCGAAACGTCTGCATGAGAAGAGGCCATGCCTTCGTGCGCGGCTGTTATCAATGCTAGTCTGCGGTCCTCGTTGGGAATCAACCTGTCACCAACATCATTAATTCTCATATAGGGAACTTTATCGGGAATTAAATGATAAGAGTATTTCGAAGGGAAACCCTGTGGGTACTTACTTCCTTTCTCTGTAGCAGCTATAGCTGCCAAGATGTCATTATCAATCTTAGTCATAGATCTTGTAACTGCTGCAACAGAATATGTGGCTACTGCTGTTTTAGCTGCTTCATCAGCCTAACTGTTACCTACCACGTGTACTCCTACGCGCTGGTGGCCAAGAGTATGAATTACTTGTGTGAGAAGCAGACATTCTTTAAGCTCTGCGACTCGAACCCAAAGCATTTTATGCTTAATTGCGCTGCCTTTAGAATCACGATAGTCATTCTGAGACCAAAAGAATAAGTTGTCATTAAAAGACTGCATACAGTATTAAGAGTCACTTACAATCAAGGGGCCTGATTCACAGAAATAACTTAAGACAAAATCCTAAACTTACTACCATTTTGGTATTCACAGAAGGCACTTACTCATTTTGGTATTCACAGAAGGCACTTACTCATTTCGGTATTCACAGAAGTTAGGAGTCCTAACTTTAGGACTCCTAAATGCCTTCTGTGAATACCGAAAGTCTTAAAGTTAGGATTTTTCTCAGTTTAGGAGTAGTAAAGTTAGGACTCCCTGCCATCATGCTGACCTTGGAAGAATGACAGTATTCTTTTGGTAAAATTCAGTTTCAGTCATAATGGTGGTGATCCCTTGCAAAATGATAGCCCTGGCACAAAAGTGGTGTTAGTAATTGGGGGCATATTTACAAGCCTTGTGCACTGCCAGAATGTCATTCTTTGTGATGTCCCAGTGGCGCACAGGGCTTAGTCATAGCTATGTAATCCACTCTGCATGACGTGTCACGGCCTTGTAGATATGGAGTAAGGCAAAGCAGCACAAGTCACTGCCTTGCCTTACTCTACGGCAAAGAAGCTTTCAATGAGTGTTGCTGTGGGTGTTCCCATGCAAATCCCATGGACTTTGACGCTGCTCCAGATTTACAGTATTTTGTAAACCAAAGCCTCCCTAGAGCAGGCATAACGAAGAGAAATGTTTATATTTTTCCTTGTTTTTTCGTCTTGCCACATGTGCCGCATTCTGCAGCAAACATAGAAAGAGGAAAATGCATCTTGTAATTGTTTTTATGCAGGAAGGTGTCCCTTCTTGTGCAAAAACAAACATTCCAACAATGAAGACACCTGTGCACCATGGTATAAGGGTGTCTGCCTTGTCGATCAGCTGCTAATTATGTGACAGGGCTGGCTGGATCTTGTAAATACAGTGCATTACTGCCCTTTCAAATTAGTGTAGGGCAGCACAGCAAAGTGACTTGCTGTGCTGCCCTATGCCAATTCTTTGTAAATATAAGCCTGGGGCTCTGGTTGGCAAAGGTATGCACTCTGTCTTAGTGGGGACAACAGACATAATCAGGGTAAGTCATAACACAGCCTAAATTATCCTGTGCTTACCCTCTGGTAACTTTGCACAGAGCAGGCAGGCTTAACTTAGAAGGCAATGTGTAAAATATTTGTGCAATAACTCATATATTAACACAGTGAAAACACCACAAAAAGATGTGTTGAAATTTGTGTTGCATGTTTCTGGGCAACTTCCTGTGAGCCAGGCATGGAAGCAGCAGTGGAGTGTTTGATATGCATGAGTCTCAATGAACAGGAGGCAAGCCAACAAGCCCTTGGAGATCACTTGGAAGAAGGCAGTGAACAGCTCTCCTTCAGCAGAGTTAGAGAGCAGCAGACAGCAGGTCAACAAACAGAAAAGCAGGCCTTCCAGATCAGCAGTCCAGTTGAGGCCTTTGAGCAGCACAGCAGTTCTTCTGACAGAGGTTCATGGATAGGTTCAAAAGTGTCTGATTTGCTGGGGTCAGAAACCCAGTACCTATGCCCAAATATGCCTTTAATGTTGGGGAGACTTCAAAGAATGGTTATGAATTGCACCAGTATCCATTTCAAATCAGTGCTGTCTGCCAGGCTAATGTGGGGGTAATCAGTCCTTTGTGCGGGGTCAGGCCACTACCCTTTGAAGTGTAAGTGTGAGCCCCTTCCTCCCTTCCTGCCCTGGAAGGGCCATCAGAATGCACATGTATGTAGATCGTTACTCAGAAACACCTAGCCTTCATGTGTTTGAAGCTGTCTGGAGGGAATGCATAAAACGGTCACCCAGCCCAGAAGTGTATTGGAGACAGGCTGCAAGGCACGCAGACCAGTAAGAACAGAGAAATGTCCACTTTTTAAAAGTAAAAGACACAAAAATGATGAACAGAATGCAGAACAAATCAAACATTCACCCCCAGTCAAGAGATATGGGTTAAATCCGTTGTTTGTTTGCTTATCATGCCACCGCAATTTAGACCCAGCCATATGCAAATCATTCTTGACACTGCTCCTCATGGGAACAGTCTAGTCCAAACTGCCAAGCCAGGTCCTCCGTGGACCTGAAACAAGCATTCTGGAACCGGTTTTGGGGTATCACCTCTCATGAGATAAGCTACTTTGAATCCAGTGATATAGTGAACCAGGGACCAATGTCTGGCCATACAAGGCACACTTAGGGCAATCAATCAATCAATCAATCAATCAATCAATCAATCAATCAATCAAGATATTTATAGAGCGCGCTACTCACCCGTTAGGGTCTCAAGACGCTGGGGGGGGGGGGGTGCCACTACTGCTCGAAGAGCCGGGTCTTGAGGTGCTTCCTGAAGCTGAGATGATCCTGTGTCAGTCGAAGGTGGGAGGGGAGGGAGTTCCAGGTCTTTGCTGCCATGTAGGAGAAGGATCTTCTTCCGGAGGTGGCTCTGCGGATCCGTGGGACAATGGCGAGGGCGTGGCTGGTGGAGCGGAGCTGGCGGGTGGGGGTGTAGAACGTGAGACGGCTGTTGAGGTATTTCTGTCCCATGTTGTGGAGAGCTTTGTGTGTGTGGGTGAGCAGTCTGAACGTGATCCTCTTGTTGACGGGGAGCCAGTGGAGATTTCTTAGGTGCGTTGAGATGTGGCTGCGGCGAGGGATGTTGAGGATGAGACGCGCAGAGGCGTTTTGTATGCGCTGGAGACGGTTTTGGAGTTTGGTTGTTGTTCCAGCGTAAAGGGCATTCCCGTAGTCCAGTCGGCTGGTGACGAGGGCCTGGGTGACTGTTCTTCTGGTTTCGGTGGGGATCCATCG
Source organism: Triturus cristatus (assembly GCF_964204655.1). NCBI lineage: Eukaryota > Metazoa > Chordata > Amphibia > Caudata > Salamandridae > Triturus > Triturus cristatus. The sequence goes on from NC_140591.1 coordinate 628,702,088, forward strand.
AAAGATCTTCCGGAGCATGCGCAGGGTGTTGAAGCATGCGGAGGAGACGGCGTTGACTTGCTTGGTCATTGTGAGCGAGGCAAGAAAGCAAAAGACATGCAAATGGTGGATGGCATGCAGAACAAATGAAACATTCAGCCCCAGTTAAGAGATCTGGGTTAATACACAGTTTGTTTGCTCACCATGCCACCCCAGTGTAGGTCCAGTCATATGCAAATCAGTCTTGACTCTACTCTTCATGGGTACAGTCCAGCTTGAACTGCCAAGCCAGGGTCTCCTTGGACCAAAAACAAGCATCTTGGGACCTGTTTCGGGGTATCACCCCTCATCAGCCAGGCTAGGTAGGACTGTTCCCATGGGAAGCGGGGCATAATGGTGCTAATATCTAGCAACATCATGGCTATGGCACAATAATGGTATTCCCTGGCAACCGGAATGCCCTAGCCAATGGGTGGTAATTTCTGGTAAGATGATGGCCAAGGCACAGTGGTGTTATTACCTGGCAATGTTAAATCCTAAGCACAATGATGTAATTGCTGAATGGTTGTAGTTCTTGGCAACATTGGAACTATGGTACAATAATAGTAAAACTTGCCAACATTCTGCCCCTGGCACAATGGTGATCTTCCATATGGAGCTAGATGATGTACAGTCTTGAGGCCTATGGTGACACGCTTTTCCCATCCTTTTTTTTTTTTTTTTAATATTTTTTTTTTATTAATAGACAAAAGTTGTGGCCAAACATAAGTTTGAAGCAATCAAAACATTAATACAGATTATCCCAAAAGGAAAAAAACAGTATTAAATGAAGCAACATATTGGAGAATAGAAAAAGGAAAAATAAAGTACCAGGGTTGGAAGAACGATAAAGGAAAGAAGAAGATTCATCCAATCCATTCCGTAATAGGACCCCAAATTTTCCGACCCCTTTCAAATCTTCTACGTCCTTTTAGTCTGTAAACAGCTAATTCCATATTGTATATAGCCAAGAGCCGGGCCCTCCAATTTAAAAAAGTAGGGGGATCAGGACTGATCCATTGTGAAGTTATACCCGCTCTCAAAATAGACATAGCAATAAACAAAAAGCTTTCTTCAAATTTTTTCCACCCTGCCTGATTTTGCATCTGGTCAACCCCCAAGATCACTAAAGTGGGAGTTAACTGCAGTTCTTTACCAATTATCTGAACGAAAAATGTTTCAATATCTTGTAGATATTTGGACAGTTTAGGACAGGAGAAGAACATATGGATCGTGTCAGCAGCCAAAATGCCACATCTGCTGCACGAGTTCCCACGATTACTAGACCATCTCGAGATTTTCCCGGGGGTATAATATAGATCAAAAGCTGACATGTAGTGCTGGGCCCTCTGACTACCAGATATTAAAGTTTTATTGGCCAGCTCCAAAGAAGCTTCCAAGTCTGTGCTCTCTTGGCCAAATTTCCTGTCCCACCTATCCTTTTAAATGGTTAAATCGTCGGGCAAGCCAGAAATCGGTATTTGGGATATTAACCCGATCCGAGACCTTTTCTCTATAATCCCCATCAAAGGAATTTTCCCACACTTATCTTCTCCTGGTGTTACATACTTAAACAGGTAGCCCCGGATTTGTAAAAACTTAAAGAAATGCCTAGTAGGGAGCCCATATTTTGCTTGCAAGTCGGAAAAAAAAGTAATTTGACCCTCGAAGAAGAAATCGCCCAATACATTAATTCCTAAAGTACCCCAACTAATAGTGATCAAGTCTTGAAAAATTGGAGGCAACAGACCATATGAGAGAAGAGGGGTGTAAGCGTTGATAATAGATATGCCAAAACGCCATCGAATTGTTTTCCAAACAGAGTAGGCGTGGCTTACAAAACATTAGCCTACGCCGACGATGTTGCCATTTTTACTAAGAATATCAGCTCTGCTCTTCCAGCAGTTTATGATTTAGCCAAACAATTTGGTGCAGTCTCGGGCTATAGGCTGAATGTTGATAAAACCCAAGTCATACATTTAGATTTTTCAAAGCCGGAAGGGCTCCCAATAGCCCCAGTAGCAACCTATCTTGGGGTGAAGATCATGCCATCTGTAGAGCAGATACCAGAAATCAATATTTTACTGATCATTAAAGAGGTGAACCAGACTTTGGAAAGATTAGACCACTTACACCTTTCACTTTATGGTTGTTCCAATGTCATAAAGATGTCCATATTTCCCAATTTTTTATACCTATTTCATACTATCCCCATAGAATTCCCAGCGCACTGTATTTCTAGTGCAAAAAGGGCTTGCACAAGATTCTTGTGGGGTTATCATAAATCTAGAAGGGCAGCTAAATGGCTAATACTCCCCAGGTCAAGGGGTGGCTGGGATCTACCTTCTTTAATGCTATATCACTGGGCTGCACTGTTACAGCAAATGGGCATAATATTGGTCGGGGTAAAGGTGGTGGTGCCGGAATTTTCCAGACCTACGATTTTCGAGGTTCTACTAGGGGAAGATGCTCGCAACTGCTTAGTCAGAAATGTGGAACCTAGTTATTATAAGAAAGTCAAATTCAAAGTATTTCAATCTGCCTACTCTGTTTGGAAAAAACGCTTTTCCCATCCTTGTGCTATGACGGATAAAAAATAGCTGAGAAACATATCCGGAGATTATCGGGACAGTGAATGCCCTTGGTGGTGTGGGCATTTCGAGTGATCATTAGCTCTGAATGGCAGACAAAGGGGAACAAAGCATGAAGGTGGTGAAGTAAAGGTTGAAATTTCCATTGGAGACTGCCTCCGTCTAAGGGCCCGATTCTGATGCTGGCAGGTAGAGCTCCGACCCTTGGTTCGAATCCTGCCCCCAACATGCACTGCTGTTCCTATTCGTTTCTGACTGAGCCTTTCTGATGGGCTCGGTTGGAAAGGAATCTGACTCGGTTTCCCGGATGGCTTGCGACGGGCTCTGAAGAGCCCGACCGCCATCCGGAAACCCTTCAGTACTCCACCGGCCGGCTCTTTCTAGCTGAGGGAGTACGATGGCAGTTTCCTACTGCCTTTCTGTAGTGGCCTTTCCGATGCAGAAAGGCAGTGGTGAATGGTCTTTGGGGGTGCCCCAGCGGGGCTGCCATGGGTGTGAGGCCGCCGAATGGCAGCGTAGGAGGCACCGATGGTGGCCCCCTGTTGATCCCTGCACCCAATGGCAGGCACCTTGGGGTGCCTGCCACGGGGTGCAGGGATGAACTGCACCTCTGCACTTAATGATGCGAGCATGCATTCTGTGCGGAATGCATGCTCCCATTGTGAAGTATAGGATTGTGACTGAACAGGATTCGGTTGCATTCTACTTGCAGGTCTGGAAACGATGACAAGAGGTTGTACAGTTCCAGTTCCGTCCGACATTGGAATCAGCCCCTTAGTGTTGAAGGGACCTGGTAATGAGTCATCTCCCTGGTACTAATATTCTTGAGAGGTGCAGTGCTTAATTTGAGCTGGTGGTTTCGGGTGCTCGACACCTGCATTTTTTTGTGTGCACCAGCACTTATTAAAGTCTGCTGCATGAAGGCGCTGTTTGCTTAGTTTAGAGAATAACACAAAAGCAGTTATTTATTAATTCAATATACAATAACAATGACTACTATATGCCGCCTCAACAAATCTTTTAGCTTTGGGGGCCTGGACTTGTCAGAACTGTCACACTTGTAGGAGGATGATGATTAGTAATTGTTGTCAGGGCTGGCAGGGGCAATGGTGGGTGTGAGCTGCAGTGGTTTCCTCACTAGGGCCCTGACACTTATTTTTTTCTCCAAATTAAGGACTGGAGAGATGCAATGTCAGAGAGGTGATTAGACAGAATTTCACATCTTTTCCATGGCTGGTCAACCACTGATGTCAAAATGCAGGATGCTGGAGAATCTGAGACAAGCTAACAGTCAGCCAAACTTGTCTTACACAAACAGTGTAATGGAAAATGCAACAGCATTGGTCCAACGTAGATAAGGAAGCTGTGAACTGATGGCAATACAGTAGTAGGATATGCCTAGAGCTGTGCTAGAGAGCAGCATAGAAGAATGGTGCACAGTGCCATACATGGGTGACTGACTCATTTGCCAAGTGCCAGTATGGGAAAAGTTCTGATGGGCAGGTTAAAGATGAGCTAAAGTAAGAAAGTGCTGCCAATGTTAATTAGGTAGGGCGATGCAGTGCCTATCGCACCCTCAAACACCCCTTAGAGCTTCTGCCATATATCATGTGTTTCAGTGTGTCTATGTTTACGTTTGCATATGTTAGTGCATGTATCCGTCAGCCATGCTGCTTCCCATTTTCTACTGACTGGACTCCTATGTTAGACCAGTCACAGCATCTGGTCACCATTCTCACATTTGCCTCTTATATCTTACATGATGCAAGCCACCTCTGAATTATGCTTATGAGAAGTCGCATAATGGTGTCCACCGCTTGCACAATCCTGTTCTTTCCGTAATGCTGATCATCATTTGCATATTTTAACACCCATGGCTTTTTGGTTAAGACATATTTGTCTTATTGAATTGTGGTAGTAACTGTTGACATAGTGGTGGTATTTCTTGGGGTAATGTGGGTATTAACAACATCATGGTGTACACCCCTAGCAAGGCGCTGAATCTGGCTTAATGGTGGTAGTTTGAGGAATACCAAGGTCAGGATGGTATAAGAATCTAGTATAATTTGGACAGAGATAATGGTGACATTTTTTAATATATTGAGGACAATCATCCATGAGAGGATTTTCTCTGCCTCTGGCATATTAGCTGGCTCTGGCAGAATTATGCTAATTCTTGGTCTAATGTCTTATGGCCAGTCATACTGCGATTAAACGTACCCCTCGCAAAATAATTGATTGGCTTCCAAAGGATGACGTTATCTACTTCTGACCTAATGCTGACCATGGCATCATGATGACAATTCAGCAATGCAAGCCCTACATATAAGGAAATCTGTAGATGGCAGATTGAAACAATATTTGATGCCTCACGTAACAGACGCATCTTAAATCCCACTTGGTAGGGACAATGTAAACATTTCTAAGAAGACCTTTTTGTCCAATGGCCATATATTCAGTCTCATTAGCTCACCTTACCATGTTATCACTCATATATTAACCCCTTCCGTGTGCCCGTGGGAGCTGGGAGCAGTCTGACGTCACGGTGGGCGTGTGCGTCGGACGGCTCCCAGCCATCCCAGCACCCACCCACGGGGGTGCTCCCCCCATGGGCCACTCTCCTACGTGCCTCTTCCCCTGCCTTCCCTCACCCCCCTTGTCATAAATGACGTCATTGGAGGTTTCCCTTTTTTTTCTGGACGCGCTGAAAGCCCTTTGCTTCCATCGCGTCGGGGAACAAAGGTGAGTTTTTGCTCTGGGGAGGGGGGATTTAAACAAAAGAGGCATCGGGGGAAAAAAAAGGGTTTTCCTTTCCCCCGATGCCTCTTTTGTGCATTCCTTCTTCATGATCATGCGATCGTGCAGCAGGAATGCCCACTAGCGCCAGGGATTTTTTTTTACTTTAAATGCCTAAACAGCATGCGTGGAGCAGCCCCTTAGGCAAGGGTCACTACCCTTTTTGTTGCCCATATGTTTTGGGGGGAAGATCTCGACAATAATTTAGAATTTAAAAGCCCACTAGACCACCAGGGACTAACTGTAGGGAGTGGCCCATTGGGCAAGGGTCACTTCCCATTGGGGGCAATGTTTTTGGCTGTCTGCCCCCCCCGATCTCACCAATAATAAAAAATGTAAAAGCCCATTAGATCACCAGGGACTAACTGTGGGGAGTGGCCCCTTGGACAGGGGTCACTCCCCATTGGGGAAAATGTTTTTGTCTGTCTGCCCCCCTGGGGGGCAGATCTTGCCATGTAATGTTATTTTAGATGACCACTAGACCACCAGGGACTAACTGGGGGCAGATCTCGCCACTTAATTTAATTTTAAAAGCCCACTCGGCCACCATGGACTAACCGTGGGGAGTGGTCCCTTGGGCAAGGGTCACTCCCCATTGGGGGCAATGTTTTTTGCTGTCTGCCCCCCTGGGGGTTAGATCTCGTCATGTAATGTTATTTTAGATGCCCACTCGACCACCAGGGACTAACTGTGGGGAGTGGCCCCTTGGGCAAGGGTTGCTCCCCTTTTACGGGGGTGAATATTTTATTTATACTCTTAGCCCCACCTATCCCTTAGCTTGGCTGGTGCATATTTGCATATGTGATTGTACTGTTTTTTTCTCCTTTTTTTTCTAGTGTAAAGCTTTTGATTCTTGTTTGCGGTTTCGGTAGTGGTTGTTCTGCAGTTTTGCGTAGTTGCATTTATTTGGTAAGAAAAACCTTTTTGTTGTCATGCATGAATGAATTGGTGTGATAAGGGCTACATTTTTAGTTAGTGTTTTGAGAATTAAATTCTTTGCGATGTGTTTTGCATTGTCTTATGTGTAATTTTCTTTTCTTTTTCTTTTTCATTTTTAGTGGGACATTGTTGATCCTTACTGTGTCTGTGCAGAGTAGGTGGTGGTGAGTCTAGCTGCTTCTGGCAAGTGAGTGGTATAGTTTTGGAGTATATAGGTCTTTGTGATAAAGACGCATTTTGTTTATTACTTATTTTACAAAGTGTTTGTTGTTGACTTGTTTGACCAGTTACCTTTATTAGTGCGGATTATGGCTAGCCGTAGAATTACTGCTCAGCAGATGGTTGGTATGCTTTTTGAATCTTCCTCTGACCACGATTATGAGACTGACAGTTGTTCTGAGGGAGAGGAGGGAAGGGAAGATTCAGGACGTGAGTTTTCTCTCCATGTGGAATCATCGGATGATGAAGCTACTCCCGGTGTGGATGAACCTACTCTCAGTGTGGATGAAGTGCCTGTTATAGAGGAGGGCACTGATGTGCTGATGGTGCAAGAGGCATCTGGATTTCAGCCTGGGGCTGTAAGGCTTCCCACTGGTAGTGCTGGACTCTGGGTTGATCCAAACATGGTGCAGCCGGTGTTGCCTGCCTTTCATGGTGATGCAGGGTGTAGAGTGAATTGTGATTTTTTTTTGCCTATACAGTTTTTTCAGTTGTTTATGGATGATGTATTTTTGGCTGAGATAATTGAGCAGACTAATTTGTATGCTGAACAGTATTTGAGGGACAACAGTGCCAGACTTAGGCCCCGCTCTAGAGCTACCCGGTGGACTACCACAAATCTGGATTTGATGAAGAAGTTTTTGGGTTTTACTTTTTTGATGGGCTTGATAAGGAAGCCGTCCCTGGCTTCATATTGGTCTACCAGTCCCTTGATGGCAACGGCCATATTTTCTGCAATTATGAGTCGTGATCGGTATTTACTTTTGCTTCGGATGCTGCATTTTGTTGATAATGCTTTGGCGTTGCCATGAGATCACCCTGACTGTGACCATCTTTTTAAGATTCGGCCTTTTCTTGACCACTTTGTAGATCAATTTTCAGAGATCTATACTCCAGGCAAAGAAATATCTATTGATGAGTCTTTGGTCCTGTTCAAGGGTCATTTGTTTTTTAGGCAGTACATTCCTAGCAAGAGGGCACGTTATGGAATTAAGCTGTATATGTTGTCTGAGAGTAGGACTAGATATGTCTTTAGGTTCCGGGTGTACACTGGTAAGGATTCCACTATTGACCCCCCTGGTTGTCCGTCCACTGTTTAACAGAGGTCACCATTTGTACCTTGATAACTTCTACACTGCTGTGCCATTGTTTAAGGAATTGTTAAAAGTGGACAGTTTTGCTTGTGGCACAATCCGCTCTAACCTGAAAGGTTACCCAAAGAGCTTGTTTGCAAAAAGTTTTAGAGGGGACAGTGCAGTGCCTTGCGTAACGAGGACCTGCTAGCTGTAAAATTTGTGAACAGGAAGGATGTGTACATGCTGACTACCATCCATGATGAGAGTACTTCACCTGTGATTGTTTGGGGTCAGGTTGCTGAAGTGCGCAACCTGTGTGCATTGTAGACTACAATAAACACATGGGTGGTGTCGATAGAGCAGATCAGAGGTTGAAACCTTACACTGCGGTTCGTAAGACTTACATTTGGTATAAGAAGTTGGCCATCCATCTCTCCAATTTAGCAACTTTTAATGCTTTCGTTGTGTTCAAGGAGTGTTCTCCTGCATCAAAGACGACTTTTATTCAGTTTCAGGGGTCTGTGATAGGCAGCCTTGTTGTTGTGGAACAGGCAAGTGTTCCTAGAGTTGGAGTGGTGGAGGATGTGGCTAGATTGAAAGAGTGCCACTTTCCCGATTTAATTCCTCCCACGCCCCAAAAAAACAATCCCTGCAAGAGATGTAGAGTCTGTTTGTGAAGAGGTATGCGTAAGGAGCGTCGTACGCACTGTGCCGATTTTCCGTCTACTCCTGGGCTGTGTGTGCCCACATGTTTTAGATTGTATCACACTCGAAAGAGTTTTTGAGAACAACCGTGAGTCTAATATTGTACTGCTTGGTCTGTATGGTTTTATATAGTTGTTGTTCAGTTTCACTGTTGGCATTAGAATGATGTCTTTAGTTACTGCTGTTGTTTTTGTAGTTATAGTTTTGTATCTAGTTGCAATTTGTTTGTGTTTTAATTGTTGTTAAAAAAAATTGATGACAGTGTGCGTGGACTGGCGCTTGGCTGACTGTGAGTGTGGATTGACGCTTGGCTGACAGTGTGCGTGGACTGGCGCTTGGCTGGCGGTGTGCGTGGGCTGGCGCTTGGCTGGTGGTGTGCGTGGGCTGGCGCTTGGCTGGCTGTGTGCATGGACTGGTGCTTGACTGGCGGTATGCGTGGGCTGGTGCTTGGCTGGCGCTGTGCGTGGGCTGGTGCTTGGCTGGTGGTATGCATGGGCTGGTGCTTCGCTGGCGGCATGCGTGGACTGGCGCTTGGCTGGCAGTGTGCATGGACTGGTGCTTGGCTGGCGGTGAGTGGACTGGCGCTTGGCTGGCGGTGTGTGTGGACTGGCGCTTGGCTGGCGGTGTGTGTAGACTGGTGCTTTGCTGGCAGTGTGCGTGGAATGGTGCTTGGCTGGCAGTGAGTGGGCTGGCACTTGGCCGGCGGTGTGCGTGCGGTGTGCGTGGACTGGCGCTTGGCTGGCAGTGTGCTTGGACTGGTGCTTGGCTGGCAGTGTGCGTGGATGGGCACTTGGCTGGCCGTGTGTGTGTAGTGACTTGCTGCTGATCACTACACACACTGCTAGCCAAACACCACTCCATGCAATCCATGAGCTGGTGTGGTTGCTGTGTCAGGAATGTGAGCATGTGAAAGTGATGGGCCCTTGAATGGCGCTGTCTGCTGGTGTGAGTATTGTAATGTGCTGGGCCCGCAGCTGGCGATGTGAATAGTTTTGTATGTGTCACACGTATGAAAGGTGTATGAATGGCCCGTAAAGTGGTTGGTGCCTTGTCGTGGCTTTACAGCTCATGAGCTGTGAGTCAATGGTTCAGTTTCTCGTCCTTTCAATTATTAACAGTGCATTTCATTTTTGTGACATCTCTGGTTAATACAACTGTATATAGTGAACCATCACTCACCCTCGTGCCAAATCCTACCAGTATGTCTGTGTGCTTGAAGAATAGGTGGTTGTGCAGAAATATTTGTCTTTTCTGTGTTTCTCAAGCTGGGTGTAGCTTGTCCTTTTTTGTGAATGTTATAATGTGTTGGTTTCGTGCCTGGTGGTGTGAATGGTATAGTGTGTATCACGTATGAAACGTGTGTGAATGGCATGTAAAGCGGTTGGTGCCTTGCCGTGGCGTTACAGCTCAAGAGCTGTGAGACACTGGTTCAGTTTTTTGTCCTTTTAATTATTGACAGTGCATTTCATTTTTGTGAAATCTCTTGTTAATAACATTTTATATACTGAACCATCGCTCGCCCTCGTGCCAAATCCAACCAGTATGTGTCTGTGCTTGAGGAATAGATGGTTGTGCAGTAATCTTTGTCTATTTAGTCTCTCTGCCAAGGTGTACATTGCATCTAAGAATAACCTACCAACTGTAGATATTGTTGTAAACTTAACACCCATGGGAGTACATGGTGATGTCTCTCTTGTGGATACCAACACTTTATCTTACCCACAATGTCCTGCAAACCTCAAAATGTCTGTCACATTTTCCTTACATTGTTGTGCCAAAATGTTCACGCTGCAGAAAGAAATAACAAATTACCTACCCCCGCCTTTCTCCAAGTATCCCAAAAGAAATGGTACCTCACTCGTGTGGGAGGCCCAAGTACCAGCGACAGGCAAGGACCCAAAACGTAGTGAGGCGACATCAAAATTGCCTACCACAAAACAACCAGGTTTTGCAAAGGGGGGGTCACTTGGGTTATGGCCCCGTGCTCGGCGGCCAGCAAGGAAAACCTACCAAACCCACACATTTCTGAAAACTAGACACCCTGGGGATTCCAGGGAGGTGTGGCTTGTGTGGATCCCCCAACGTTTTCTTACCCAGAATCCCCTGCAAACCTCAAATTTAGCTGAAAAAATCACTTTTTCCACACATTTTTGTGTGGGAAAGTTGTGGCATCACCGGGCTGACACAATTTCCTACCCCCAGGTCTCTCAATAAAAATGGTGCCTCACTTGTGTGGGAGGCCCAAGTACACATGGCAGACAAGGGCCCGAAATGTATTGAGGCAACATCAAAATTGCCAATCTCAAAAAACCTGGTTTTGCAAGAGGGTCATCTGGGTTTTTGGCCCCGTGCTTGGCGGCCATCTAGGGAAACCTACCAAACCCACACATTTCTGAAAACTAGACACCCAGGGAACTCCAGGGAGGTGTGGCTTGCGTGGATCCCCCAACGTTTCCTGACCCAGAATCCCCTGCAAACCTCAAATGTTGCTGAAAAAATCATTTTTTTCGCAGATTTTTTGTGTGGGAAAGGTGTGACATCACAGTTTATTTGGGGATACAAGAAAGTAAGGAGATCTCTGAAATTAATGACCTTACCACAAAACCGAGGGGGGCTGGCTGTCCCAAATATTTTATACTATTACTGGGCTATTATGCCTCAGCAGATGACTATCTTATTTAGACCCAGGCCAATAATAACAGCTCAGGAAATGGAGACACCACCCTCCATCTTTGAATTAGCTTTGGGTGATTTAGCACCAGGGTTAATGCTTAGACAATTGGAGGGTAGTTACTACAAGAAAACTTGTTTCACACCTCTCAGAGCAGCTTGGAATGTTTGGCAGAAATCTAGCAAATTGTTAAAAATTCAGAAAATCCTGCTCTACCTGTTATTATGGCATTCCTCAATCTTCTCAGACTCCCTGTATGATAAAATTGGTAACAAGTGGGAGCAGGCGGGAATCAATTATGTCGGAGATATTGTTAATTCAAACGGAATCATGTCATTTGTAGACATCCAAGAACGATTTGGGATTGACCCCCGAAGCTTATTTAAGTATATACAGGTTAGGGAGGCAATAAAATCAGCTACTGCACAACTTACTAACCAGGCCCGTGTCCCACTTTTAGACATCTTAGTTCATAAACAGCCCCAAGTGAAGGAAATATACGCAATGATGATGGAAGCTAGTGATGATGACACAGTTAAAACGGAAAGCGGGTGGGCAGTCAAACTGGGAAATCAAGATGTGGATCTATGTAGATCCTTAGAACTGTTTAAGAAGGTTCTTTTATCTGCCAACCTCAAGGCTCAACATTTTAAAAAATTTTTAGATTATACTTCACACCAGCTAAACTCTGGGCATGGGGGAAAAGGGAGACCAATAAATGCCCAAGATGTTGGCAAGGCTCGGCCGATATGGTCCACATTCTTGTATAAGTCTATGGGGCGAGTGGCCCCATTAACTCCAACTTTAATCTTATTCGGTTGTGACGAGTCCTTACAGCTAGAATTATCCCAAGTCTATTTCTGCTTTATGGCGACAGCAACTCTACATATACTGATTGCTTCAAAGTGGAAGGATGAAGATCCCCCGACATATCAAGCATGGTTCGCCAGACCTTTCCATATATTTAACTTAGAGATGGCACTATATAAGTGTAAGGGAAGTAGAGCCAGGAAAAAAGGGTTACAAATCTGGGGCCCCTTGGTGGAGCAGCAAGGATAAGGGGAAATCAACGTCTTCAAAGTTTAAAGAAAGTATATGTATTATCAGTTATTTTTTATGAATTGCTGTCTCCATTGGTTTTCTTTGGTTCTTTTTTCTTTCTGTTTTTCTTTTATGTCCTTTTTTTTTTTTTTTTGTGTTTTGTTTATCGCTGTCCTTTCTATGTTCTCTTTCCTGCTGTATTATGTTGCTTGATTATCTTTTAGAATCAGTGTAACTTTCTTGAGAACAATAAAAAAAAAGAAAGAAAAAAAAAGGGTTAAAAAATTACAGGTAGGCACTTTGCCAAAAAAGAGTCATTTTTTACTGTGAAATTGTGGTGTGTCCACGTTGAGTTTTGCGCCGTTTCATGTCGCGGGCACTAGGCCTACCCACACAAGTGAGGTACCATTTTTCTCAGAAGACTTTGGGAAATGTGGGGTGTGTGGAAATTTGTGGATCCACGCATGTTCCAGATCTTTCCACCACAGAAATGTGCGGAAAATGTGGTTTGTTTGACATTTGTTCGGTTTGCAAGGGATTCTGGGTAGCAGAACCTGGTGGGAGCCAGTCAAGTCACCCCATCCTGGGTTCCCCTGGGTGTCTAGTTTTCAAAAATGTATAGGTTTGCTAGGTTTCTCTAGGTGCCGGCAGAGCTGGGGTTCAAAAACTAAAGCTAGGCACTTTGCCAAAAATGGGTCATTTTTACTGTGAAATTGTGGTGTGTCCATGTTGCGTTTTGAGCCGTTTCATGTTGCGGGCACTATGCCTACCCACACAAGCGAGGTACCGTTTTTATCGTGTGACTTAGGGTAATTCAGATTTGTAAAGCAACTGTTATTACCTATTGACATTCAATGCATTTCTGCCTTCCAAATTAAAGACAATATGTAAAAAAAAGTCATTTTGAAAAATGCCCGATAATTCTCATGCTGGTATAAGTATTCCCAATTTCGGAAATGTGCAAATATCTACTCTTTCTAAACTCTATATTTTGTTCGCATTTCAGAAATACATAGGTGTCTTTCATACCTATTTTTCCATGTATACATTTTCCCAGAATAATTGCTATATACCCGGTACATAATACAAAAACCATTGCAAGTTGCTGCTTAGTGTTTGGCTCTGGGTTCGTCGGGTTCTTGGTGAACCTACAAGTGCTATATATCCCCACAACCAGTAGGATCCCGCGGATGTAACAGTATATTGCTTTTAAAGAGCTGTCATAATTAGAAGAAGCTACAGGTGAAAACATTAACACAAAAGGTTTTTTTCAACTAATGTTCAATTTTTCCTATATTTAACTGTTAGTTTCTGTTAAGAAACCTTGAAGGATCTACACAAATGACCCCTTGCTGAATTATTAATTGTGTCTACTTTACTAAAATGTATAGCTTCCCAGGATCCATTTTTGCTTTCATACCCATTTCTACCATTAACTGGAAGGAGGTTGAAAGCACAAACAAATAGCAAAAATAGGCTATGTCCCAGAAAAATGCCAAAACTGCGTAAAAAATGGTGATTTTCTGACAAAAGTCTGTCATTCCCTAAAATCTGGGAAAATGGTGATTTCAGCCCCACAATATCCTTTTTTCATACCATTTGCAGGGAAAAACCCAGATGCTTTCACTTGCAGCCCTTTTTTACAATTTTTCCCCCAAAAAACAAAATTTAGCTGTATTTTGGCTAATTTCTGGGTCCCCTCCAGGGGAACCCACAAACCCTGGGTACCTTTAGAATCCCCATGATGTTGGAAGACAAGGACGCAAATTTGGCGTGGATTCCTTATGTGGTCAAAAAGTTACAGGGGCCTAAGCACGAACTACGCCAAATAGCCAAAAAAAGGCTTAGCACAGGGGGGGAAAAGGCCTAGCAGCGAAGGGGTTAATACATTAAATGCAGATAGTTATTCATGCACATGCCCCTTTATCCATCGATTCATGCACTCTTCCACTCTTCTATGCACTCACAAATCTATCAATTTTCCCAGCCATTGATTTTTTCTTGCATGAACTCGTGTAAATATTCACACAACAACAGGCACAACTCAAAAATACATGGAGAAGTGCTTTCTCTTTTAAAACAGCTAATTCTATTAGTTTAGTCAATGCTTGTAACAGCTGAAGTCCTTGCTTTGTACTTTTCTAGTTGGAATCCTCAATGTTGTCCATATTTTTACTAGTAGTGAGAGTAATAGAGTCATATTTATGTGTTTAATCATAACCTTCACTTCATTATTAAGATAAACATCAGAGCTTGAGTTTTATCACATCTGTCCAACTGACTGAAATTGGTGCACTCCTTAAGTGAGCCCAAGCACCGTTAGGATTGGAACAGCTAAATTTTAAGAGTATTGTACAATAATATAATTGTCTGAATGTCATCTGACATAAATAATGTAGTTTGCAAACATATCACCACATTGGATTTAGTAACAGAAAATGTACACACAATGGGATGATGTTTTTCTAAACGAAATTTAGGACAGAATATTTATGACACACAATATTTCTATATATGATATCCTAACATACAACAGGTATCATTCCTACATCCTCTGTTCGCAACATGTGTCTGCGTATCTCATTAAATCCAACACCCCTCCTGTCCCCTTTCCTTCCACTTCCTTTTATCTGGCCCAAACTATTTTTCAAATCTCCTCAATCAGTGAATATATCCAAAAACCTTTGGATTCAGATTATTCTTTGATCCAGAGATTACTTCTGTGGACTGTTGTTAACTTTCTGAACTATCAATCGAGCTTACTCAAGAAGCAATTTTCCCTACCTTCCAGCTGATATCTAATCCATGGACTGAATTTGTGAGATTGTGTACACTGGGTTTCCCAGATCCAAAATTCTGAAATGACAGCAGTGGAAAAATGCAGCCCATAGAGCATGCCTCAATCTAAAGAAGCATAATCTAAACTAAAATACCTCCACTGGCTCCCGACAGAATATGAACTAAAATTCAACGCAAAGTGTTCAACAGAGAGCATTTTTCTGGCTGAATTTCCATCCATGAAGTTCAAGATGTAGGCTTAAATCTTTTGGGCCATATTGTCAAGAACGGCGATAACATTATCGCTGCTTTAGCGGCAGGAATCTGACGCTAAAGCAGCGATAAGGGGCGTGATAATATGCCCTTGAGAATTCCATTAGAAGCCCAGGTTCTGGTGTGAAGGACATCGAACATGGGCTTCTATTGGAATTCTCTGTGGCACATTATCAAGTCCCTTAACGCTTTAGCAGCAGTTTCATGCCGCTAAAGCGGCGATAATGTTATAGCCGTTCTTGATAATATGGCCCTTAGTTTTCATGACATTAAATAACGCCTTTTACCAAGGGATGTATACCACAAGCCGAGCACACGCTCACAAGCATAGGCAATATCCAGCACAACGAGCCAATGCCTGCCCCTGCCTTGCTAAACTTGTACTTTACATATGTCAGGGTGAAATTCAAATCTGTCAGCTGATAAATGGCTGATAATGGCAGATTAGACTGCTAAAATATTTTCAAGAACCATATTGCTTATACATAAAAGAAGACTGCACTACAGTAACATCAAGTAAACTTCTGACACACTATGCTTCATGATTAACTTCATCTTCTAAGTTATTTAGTACATCAGATAGGACTACAACACATAGGTAACCACCACTGGACTCAAACCATTACGCGACACATGGATACTGGATTCCAAAGGTAAGTGGGATTGCTGTCTCTTTCCTTGTCCTCTTTCATGGTGTTGCCTCTATTTTAATTCTTCCTGAAATATAGAGAAACCTTTTGCTGAAATTGGCTGGTTTGAAAAGTCCTTAGTATATATTCAAGGGTCCCAAGAAGAAGAAGTTGCTTCACTCCTGAATCAGTGTGTTATCAACTGTACCCCTTTTCTAAGGTCTTTGGGTCATTCCTCAAATGACATCCTGAGAGGATTTAGTCTAGTGTCTGAGCTGATGACTTTGGAACCTAAGGAGTAGGGGAGCAAGGTAATTACATGAAATAAATAAATAAATAAATAAATAGAATAAAAAGTTACTTACCGTGCAGCAGCTGTGTTCCTCGCTCGAGTCCTCTTCTTCTCTGTGACATCAGGGCGACAGCCAACTACCTTAACCAAGCTTGGCGCTACTCTCATGCTGTTGAACTGCCTGAGAGATGTACCAGGATTGGAGGGAGCGGCCACTGTCTGTGCTCCAGAGGGCACTGGAGGCCTGCACTTGCTCCCAACCCAGCTGTCTATAAACAGCT
This sequence comes from Triturus cristatus, assembly GCF_964204655.1. Lineage (NCBI taxonomy): Eukaryota > Metazoa > Chordata > Amphibia > Caudata > Salamandridae > Triturus > Triturus cristatus. The sequence continues at coordinate 628,718,397 of NC_140591.1, forward strand.
GGGTTGAGAGGTTTTAAGTGCGCATGTCTGGCTGGCCATCGCAAGATGTCCAGCCAAAGGGACATGCGCACTTTAAACAATACACAGGCAGCTCTCTGCTCACCACTCCTTCCTGCTGCCACTCGGTTTGGAATGGGGTGACAACAAATAAAATTGTAATGCATTAACTTCATTACCATTTTATTTTTCATCTCTGGGGGCATTTTAGTGGGGCTACTCTCCTCCACTATAATGGAGGAGCAGCCCCGGGTAGTTACTCACAAGAATACTTGAAATAAATCTACACTTGTTGATCTAACATTGCAATTAGGGCCCATTATCTCCCTATGCCTGAAAATGTTAAATATATGAATTATTATTTCAGAAAAATAAAATAATATTAGGTATTTCAAAGATGTAAATCTACACATGATATACCCAATATTGTATTGTCTCTCAACACCAACCATAAAGACCAGAATTCTGTTGCCAACAAGCAAGGTACCTGCTATATAAATATAAATATATATATGGAGTTTCCTGAGTGAATATATAAGTATTCATTATCATCCCCAACACATTCTCCTTATGATGGTATAGGTTGTGCTCATACCATCATACAAGTCCATAACCTGCAAGAAATCTGTGCTTACATGCCTCATCTAGTGTAGATATGGGATGAGTCTGGGAGTGGAATATTCTTTTTTAGTGATGTCAGGTAGAGTCTAGGTAGGAAAAGAAAGAGTATACATTTGAGAAATCATCATTAGAGGAAATATTCTTAGTGAACTCAAAAGCCCCCTTTCCCGTACAGACCTGAGGAAGTTATATCCAAGTCACGGTCTTATTTTCCTGTCACCACCCAGCTTTCGTATGGAAATAGTGACTGTAATGCTTTGCATGAGTTCATCCTCTTTCCCCTGCATCACCTAAGATCTAGTAGCCTTTGGCTGTCTATAGGGACATGTGGGCTACAGGCCAACACTTCCTGAATTTGTCAGTTACGTTTTCAAATGAGATAAATGTGGCCAGTTTTCAAATACAGCTCACAACAGAGCCATGGATGTAAATTATGGGAAGCCTGATTACCAGCTGATATGACTGGGTAGACATTTGTTACTACTGGGAATGTTTTTGTTCATTTGATATCCCAAGTCTCAGAGGTCATGAAGACAGAAACTTAACAGGGATCTAAAGCTAAAACACCAGTTTATTTCCTGTAGCTTCCCTTCCCTACCTTTCTGCTTGCTCTTTGTCAGCAGAAATGAGGCTGCTCCAGGGATAATAGTGGGACCAGTGGTGCGTCATGTGGTCAGTTCTGCAGACAAAGCGTGTGTTCTGTTACTTTAGCTATCCTGGCAATTTAGCTAATCAACATCCGTGCATAGGGCATCAAAGCTCTTATACATACCCATTTGAAGTGAAAAAATAGTTATACTCCTTAAAACTAGTAAGAATCATATTACAGTTATCGGTATTGCTAAAACCATTTCTAGACTTCTCAATTTTGAAATATTTTCCATAAAGGGAAATAGCTGGGACATCCGCAGCCTTCAATAGCCAAAAGGGAATTTCATCACCACTTTATGGAACTTCCCTTCATTGATGGCAAAGTGGGAGACCCATGTAGAATTGTCAGCACTTCTGCCCTGCCAAACTTGTGGTTCCCCTGTCTCATTTAGAGCTTGTGGATTCGCAATGCTTCTGTTGAAAGAGCCTCAGTTGGCTTCACTATCAGCTGTATATCACTATCAATCAAAGGAGGGAAAATAATCATTAACCCAACCGTCTAAGGGAGAAAACTCCTTGGGGCATATTCTCAAGAACGTGTGATAATCATCGCAAATTTAGCCTAACTTAACTTTGCATATCGCAATCTATTGTGAGAAAACAACGCCGTATTAACGTAGTATTCTCAACCCGGTAGCACCATGCGAAAGTCCCATGATGACTCGTCAAATGATCGCGTTAAAATCAATGCGACGCCGCAAAAATGCGAAGGCGGAAAAAGTTGCAATGACGCCAATCCTGATACAAAAATCATCGAAAACCATCCACAGGCCTGCAATTCCCACGCGCCGTGCGGGAAAATGCACTATAAAAGTAGAAAAAAACACACAAAAAAAGCCAAGAAACAGCGAAGCACAATGGAGGTGGCCGGAGCAAGTACGGAGGACAACCAGAACTCCACAAGCCCCCTGGAGTCCCAGCCTGGGACCTCGGGGTCAGGGAAGGGCAAGGACAAGAAGAGTACGAAGAAGCGGTTTAGTCCGCAGGAAAACAAGATCATGATAACGGAGGTGGTGGAACACCATCAACTACTGTTCATCACCTCCACTGTGTCACTGGAAACTAAAAATGGAATATGGCTGACCATTGTGGACAAGGTTAATGCAGTCAGAGTGCTGAAGAGGTCAATGGAAGAGGTCATGAGGCGCTGGAATGATGTGAAGCGCAAAACCAAGCAGAAACTCACAAACAACAGGAAGGAAGCAATGCAGACTGGAGGTGGGAGTCCTGCGCCACAGGAGAAGCTGGACGAGATGGAGGAAGTGGAGTCCAGAGTCATCAGTGGGGAGACGGTGGCAGGAGTTGGGGGCCCGGACACTGCTCAACATGACCAGACACAACAGCCACAGGGTGAGTAACGACCAGGGACTGGGGGGACAGGGGAGATGGGCACAATGGCACACATGCATAATTAAGCATGGCACACCTGAGGAAAAACCATGCCCCAGACCCCCAACTCCCACCATTAGACCAATGCACCCAATTATGCAACATCTCAGCACTGTATAAGCACAGAATCCAGAGGTACACTGCATGTAAGGGATAAGGAGCAGCCAAATCAGTGCTGCAGGGGCTACTCCCCCAAAATGCGGCACACACACATTACATGCAGAGCACATCAACATTGACAACGATGTGGTACAAACCGCAACATGTCCACAACAGAACAGAGGACACAACTTGTGCCGAATGTGCGTAGAAACTGGCCAATCACATTTGGCATTGCAGGGAAATGTGAGTTGACAATGTACAAGTACAAACACACATCTGTGATGTTTTTGGAATGTCCACTGTCCCGCATCAAATAGGCAGCTTCACCAAAACAGTCACAATGTACACTGTCATGCAGTCTGAATGTAAACATGCACAATGCGTCAACATACATGTGAACACAATGTTAACCCGCATCTCCCCTTCACATTGCAGGGAAAAATCCAACACCTCCTGCAGAGCAGACCGTATCTCTCTTCTCTGATGACAAAGAGGACCACCACACCTTCAACTCTGATGCCCTCCAACAGCTTGTGGAGAGCCTCCGCAGCCCACTTCCAAGAGCAGGGAAGCCCAGCTGCTACGAAGAGAACCCACCCCCTGCACCGAACACACAGGAGGCAGCATCCACCAGCACGGCTGCCTCCTAGGACCCCCACGACGAACACATGGTCTTCCAACTCCGTGTGTTGGGGTGCCAGGAGAAGATGGCTGAACAGGTGCAGGTGGAGTTCGACCGCATAGCAGCCAAACTAGATGCCATACATGGGTCCCACCAGAGACCACTCACAGTCCCTAATGGACACCCACAGTCTGCTCCATGCTCTCCAACAAACCATGGCTGACATCGCTAGAGTCCTGACTCTGTGACAAGAATGACTGTCTAGTCAGAGTGCCTCCAGCAAGCTCGCCTGGGAGTTGGGACATATGCAGAGGATCATGTACATCATTGAGCGGATGCAGGCGGAAAGAGCGGCTGCCACGGCTGCACACCAGCGAGACATAGCTGGGTCCCTCAATGCTCTAAAGACCTTCCTCTTGGCATTTCTGCCACAAGTGCTGGCGCTGATGCATGCTGCTGCTACCACCCCATCCACATCTCCGGCCCCTGATGTGTCAGTGCCACACAGTGCGGCAGACATTCCACCTTTGGCCCCTGAGGTGTCACTGCCACACAGTGCTGGAGACATAACACCACCACCCACATGTGAGGCACATGCAACAGCAGAGGACGAGGATGCAGATGAATCTGCCTTCGTGGTCAGAAGGATCCAGTAGCATTCATCTCCGCTATGTGTCCTGTTTCTGCTTGATTCTGCCCTCTGCATCATCAGCTTCCACTGTCCCCCGATGCAGTCTGCAACACCTCGACATGGACCTCGACATGGACTGCCATATTCTGTTTGCTCACCAATGACACAGCTATCAGACTGCAGATGGAACTCCTCCTCTTCTGAATGACCTGTCATTCCCTGAAGGACTCTGGCTGGCCCTCCATGGGCCAACACAGTAAAGTGGGGTTTGGATGGCCCTGTACTGCTCCAGCTGCAACACTCCACTGAATGTGCAATAAACATTCATATTCACACAGATGTGGCATGTCTATGATCTTTCAAATGTGGAAGTATGGATGAATGTAGGGTCAGTGATTCCCCCTTACGTCCATGTTGCTCATGTTGTGGGACTTGGGTGACAGGGTGACACCTTGACGATTGCAGTCCGGGTGGCGCCAACACTACTACGAAGACACAAGCAATAGTTACTTCCTTATCCAGCCCAGGATGGGACCACGCCCAGAGCCTGGGGTCATTGTTCACACCTTTATGCTGGACTGGCATACACCAGGACAGTCCACTCCGCTTACGCTCACAGGGGGGGACGACAACACTGCATGTCCCAGGTCTTCCCTGTCGGGATCTGCTGCTCACAGGTCTAGTTGTCAGCATGCCACAGCCACAGCCACTCCCTCACGGCTGGTTTACACCCACACCACACCCATCCAGCACAGGGGTCACAGGACATGTGACCCTGCCAATAAGAAGGGCCTGGCGCACGTGCTGGACGCCATTTCCACTCTCTAACTGGGTGTCTCCGTGTGGTTATCATTTATGCATGAGGGCCTAGGGCCCTGCCACCTCACATTGGCACCGGATACACTGCGGCAGGCACAGGCACACCACCATGGGACGGTGTCTTGCAGTGCACTGAGGTAGGGGCACCTAAAGTGCTGAGCAGGTGTGCAGCCTGTGATGATGTGCCGTCCTGGAGGTCAGGACTGGAAAGGATTTGTATGAGCCCTTCTGGACTGCAGTGTAGGCCTGAGCCAGCGGGCAGTGCGGTCCGCCTGCCACGTGGCGTTGCCTCGCTGTTCACAGAGTTAGTGGCACCTCAAGAGCTGAGCAGCTGTGCAGCCTGCGATGATGCTGTGTGCATTGATATGGTCTCTGCCATAGCGAAATCAAGACCCAGAATCAAGTGTGTGACGTGGTGGCCCGCGGTGTGGCGCTGCATGATGTGGAGGGTGCCATGGTCGCGGACACCGGGCTTGGAGCTCCCACCGGCACATGGTGGGCCTTCTTGGAAACAAGCCGGTGGTGAAAGGTGAGCAGTGAGGCCTGGTTGCGCAGGGGTGGGCAATCACCGCTGGGTGGCGGGCGGGGCTTGGGTGCAGCAGCATGTGTGCACAGGGGCGGGCAAGTGATGATGGCGTGTGCAACTGTATGGACTCTGCCATTCATGTCTCTGGAAACTGTTTCAGTTGAGGGACCTGGGGGACTGCAGTGTGTACCGGCACGTGGTTTGCGACACACCAGTTGCAGCAGGTGAGCAGTAAGGCCTGGGTCCTCAGTGTCGGCACTCTCTCTCTCTCTCCCTCTCTCCCTCTTTCACCCTCTCTCTCTTTCTCTCTCCCTCTCTCCCTCTCTCTCTCTCTCGCTCTACCTCTCTCCCGCTCTCCCTCTCTCCCTCTCTCTCTCTCTCTCCCTCTCTCTCTTTCTCTCTCCCTCTGTCCCTCTCTCTCTCTCTCTCCCTCTCTTTCTCTCTTAATCTCTATCTCTATCTCTCTTTCGCTCTCTCTCTCTGTACTTTGATGAGCGCATGACACACCTTCTTAACTAGGTTTTTGTCTTGCAGGCTGTGACTTACAGAATGTCCTGAGAAGACCCGCCATGACTCTTCAGAATTGTTGTTTTGGGTTTATTCTGTAATAAACGGATGATTTGGTTATTCTAAGATGAAGGTGTGATTCTCCTTTTTCTGTCCTCACCTGTATGTTAAGTGTTGTGTTTGTGCGACTGCAGGCAAATTGTTTGGTTCATGATTTCGTAGAGTTGATGTGCAATGTCTTTGTCCGAAGGGGGGGTGGGGGCCGGGGTAGGGCCCCAGTGTGGGGGGTTCTGGGGGTGGTGGCGGTGGGTGTTGTTGCCCTATTGGGGCTCCGGGCTGCATATTCAGTTGGTCCAGGGCATCTGTTGTTCTTTATGTGTGGCTCTGGGTTGTGCTCCCTTGTCTGGTGCTGGCTGTCGTCCGACTTTACACCAGGTGTTAATTTCCTGCTGCTAACGCGCCTTAATGCATGTTTTATGACCTTATCACTGATCTGGCTGGTCGTTGAGAATGTTGAGGTGTGGTGTTGTCGCGGCTTTTTGCTCGGGAATGCCAACTCTGCATCTCATTAGCGATAGTTGCCGGGGTCATCTGTGGCGATGTTTTTTGCAGCTGCTGTCATGGGTAAACTGGTGATATGGGCTGTTAGCACCTGCTTGTGAATGGGGCGATAAATTTATCATGACTTTGGCTGTGATAAAGTGCTGATACCTCGGCGAAAAGTCCTTGAGAATATGCCCCTTGTGTGTTAAGGACTTTGTTTATTAGTGTTTCAGAAACAAAACCGCAACATGACACCTTTGAAAAAGTGCTCCTACTGTGCTGTTTAATCACATTCCACAAAATGGAAGGGATATATATACTGGGTGGGGAGTGCTCGACTGGGCACATGAGTTGTGGGGTAAAGGAATAACAGCAGACTGGATCAGACTAGCCAGGTTAAAATGAACCAAGAATGTTTCATGTGTGACTTTACATTGCACACTAGTGCCACTGTACCACTCCTCTTTATGTTGTCTTTCGGCCTCCTTGATACTAGTTTTCAAAATCATGGATGGCCAGTCTCCACAGAGCAAAGGCCCTGATTATATGTTGTGTAAACACAGGCAGTAAATTTGGCCTATTACACGTTTTCCAGGTAAAAAGAACCATAACTTTGAGAATTAGCCTTTGAGGCACTAAATTCCCTTTTTTACTTTTTTACTGGGTGCCCTCTCCTCAAATGTTACCAACATTTACCTAGTGAAATGTGCCAGGGAAAACGGAGGAGTTGTGAATGTTATCACACATCACAAAATGCTGATCCCTGTGCAAACTCTTGTTTGAGCACAGATTGGAATTATTATCTATGTTTGTGCTGTCTACTGTTTCTCATAGAGTATATATATTTTTAAAACATTTTACATTTGTTATGTGCTTTAAAGCAGGTCATGTGCTAATTATTATTCTTTACTTTAAATCTAATAAATATCAATTTTATTCAATTCAATTCAGCTTTATTTCAGCTCAAAAGGCCATAAAAGCACATAAAAGACAGTATTCAAAATAAAACACAAAATATGGCTAAAATGCAATTTATTACAGTTCTGAAGGTTATAAAAACAACAGGTTTTAAATAATTAAGGACTTTTAATCAATAGGCGCGCTATAGTAAAGATTGTTGTAGAATAGCAGGAAGGTCAAGCATTAGGATCCAAGGCTGAGCGTGGGAAAAGCAGTATGTCACATTACTACATAAAGCATGGGTGGGTTTCCAGTTAATATACAGAGTTTTGACCTAACTTTCCACATAGCCAACAGATATCGTTTTAGTGCAAAGATGAATGGCTTACTGAGATCAGTTCTTAGTATCCTTAGGGCAACCTTATATTCTCTAGTGCCTAAGAACCGGAACAGCGGTGATATCCTGCTCTCATATGCTGGGCAGAAAAACATGACATGATCTAGGGTCTCCTTGGGAACACCACTTGCCGGGCACCGCCTCTCATCCGCGCTGGGTTATTTGGCCCATCTGGCTGTGAAAAACAGGAGGGGAAGTCCTGTAGCGTAACTGCAAAAACAATTGCCTAGCCATAGGAGGTTTGATCTCATCCATGAAATATTTTCTGCTGTAGACATCCTTAACTACAAGGAATGCATCAGTCAGCGAGACTTTGATTTCCTGGGTGTTTGCTGCAATATATATGTGCTGTCAATAGGCTTTTTTGATGCTTTTCTTGGAAATCCCAGCTTTGCTCTTTTGGGGTGCTCCACAGAGTTACAAACCCAATTTCCCCCAGGAGGTATCCCACATACCTGATCCAGTGAATTTTACTAGAGCCTGCAAGACTGAAGGTCTCTACTAGACTTTACCTGTACTGTGGGAGCTCTGAAGTAGTCCAGAGCATCTTCCAGTACGAGATCTTGCGTACCTCAGGTTTAGCAGATAAGGGTCTCATACCAAGGTCAAGTCTAATGGGAAGCAACGGGTTACCTACCAGATGTCTAATAAACCGATTTTCGACTAAATACAGCATAGTCGCATCTGCTTGGCCCCACAACGCTGCACCATACAAAGCTGAACCCAGAGCCTACAATTGGTAAACTTGCAGGGCCTGGCGTGCTGGTCAAAACTGCGATCTAAACGCCATCTTAGAAAGGCCACCTAATTTGCTCTAGTTTACGCCTACACTAGGTGATGTGTGCTTGCCACCCCATGTGTTCTGTGACTGTGATACCCAACCATGTGGAAGATTGTACCCTTTCAAGGAAAGACTGCTAAAACTGGATTAGCCCTGGTTGAACGCCCTGGGTTTAGAATCATGTACTATATCTTGCCTATATTGATTTCCAGATCCTGATCCCTGCAAAATTGTTCAAAACATTCCATGTGCTTTTGCAAGACCATAGAGGATTTTGACAGCAAGAGAGTGACGTCAGCAAACATGAGGGCAGGAATCCTGATGCTTGCCAGTTTGGGGGCATTATTGTCAATCAGCCCCAGATAATCTATGAGGCCATTTATGTAAAAGGAAAAGAGCGTTGGTGCAAGTTCACAGCCCTGTCTTACCCCTCTACTTACGGGAAGGGCTCCGACTGCTCACCAGCCTGGACACACCTCACCTGTACATAATTGTTCACGTGCAGCCTCACAATGATGTCAAGTAAATCGCTGGGAACTCTCATCTCTTTTCATACCCACCAACAAGGTGGGTCTGGGAACCAGATCAAAGGCAGAAATATCAGTTTTACTATAACAACGCCATATTTTTTGACCAAATAATAAATATATATTAACAATTATTCTGCTAAGTGATTCAAGATTAGCTTTTAGTACTAACAACAATCAAAATTATGACCTTTGCAACACAGTGTAAGGCAGCCCCCCTGCACTGTGAAGCATACACGCGCACATGCCCTGACCTTGTGTTAGAGGCTAACTAAGAAAAGGAGGCCCACCCCACCCATGTGCCTGTTCCCAGGTGTGGAGTTAAACTGAACCTGTGCCTGCTGCTTCTTCATTTAGTGTGAGTGCAGCGAATCGGATGGCCCCGTCTGGGCCATTAATACATTGGCGCCAAGGACAGAGCTGGCACCACCTTCCTGACTCCTTGACTCCCTGCCACGTCTCTTGCCAATCAGCCTGTGATGCAGGCCATGTGCTGAGCTGCCCTCCTCCTCAATGAGTGGGAATTGGTGCCACACTTACCAATGCCAGTGCCTTTGCACTCACCACCCACACGAGCTGGCACCTGTATCATCAGAGGCAGGTCCCACTCTCGACTGCGACGCTCATGCACAGATGACTCAGCAACGTCCACCTCCAGAGTTGTGAATGACTCCTCGTCCTCCCATGCGTTCTGATTCTCCTGCCTCCGTTGCCAGCATTCAAGCCTTCCTGGCCAGCATCCTCTACCCCACCCTGACTACACACTCTCCAGCACCTCGTTCCTTGTTGCCATAAAAGTAGGAATTGCAAGACAATCCGCAAGTTGTGCCTCCACAATGTCTCATGCCTCCACGTGCTGTGGGTAGCATGTCTAGCCTGCTACCACCCTTCAATGAACTCTGTGACCCATCCACTGCCGCACCTCGTTGGCACACCTGGGTGGCTCGCTTTGACAACTATTTCAAGGCCACCGATGAAGCCTATGGAGAGACAAAATGCTCTCTGCTCCGGGATTACCCTGGGAAAGAGGTCTTTAAATTGTTTCACAACCTCCTGAACACTGGTGCCCACAATTACTACAATGGCCCTTTTAGGGCCTTAAACGCACACCTTGACTCTTAGATAGATGATGATTTTGAATGCTTTAGCACGAAGGTGAGTCCATCGACCACTTCTAAGTGTGCCTGCGCGAGCAAGCAAGCATATGCACAGAGGATGATCCCTAGAAGAAAGTGCAGGCTTGGAGCATAAAAGGGCTGCCTGTCGGCTATGTTGAGACATCACATCCTCCACCATCCCAGCATGCCCCTTAGCAATATTCTCATGCTTGCCCACTCCCATGTACTCTTCAATGATCATGCCAAGCAGACAGAACTGGCATTTCAGAGGCCTACCATTAATCCAGAGCCGAACTCACAGCCCATCAAAGTGGAGGCGGCAGCTGCCCTCTCAAGGGGCCCTCCTCGTCGGCCAAATGCTTAGCTTAAGGCAGGTAAACACTGCCCTCAAGAACAATGTGGCTAAATCAGTCTCACTCCTCATTCTCTCCATGACTGCCCGGCCAGGGGCAGGGCCTGCTCTGTGTGTCTCCAGCCAAACCATTTTACAAAGGTCTGCAGAGGATGGTGCCAGTTGTTTGCTCCTTGAGACTGCAGTACACCACAGGGATTGAGGGCAGTCACACAAGACCCCGCATCTACTCTGGTAAGTGAGCTGCCTATGTCTAAATCATGGCAGGATGATGTTGGAAATGAACACAAACATATTTTCCTAATTTGTTTTACTCTGACAGCAAACCAACCGTCTTGCCAAGCCCTCCCTACCTGCCAGGTCCTCCTCAATAACACTCAGACCACCTCCCTCATTGGTAGAGGTGTCTTTGTGAACATTAGCATCTGACAGCACTTCCGCTGCCTGAGTCTGCCGCCTAACTTACAGCCCACGTCGACATGCATCTTCGCCTCCGGGAGCATATCCCCCATTCAGTTGGCCGACATCTTCACGTGTATAGTGTCATATGGTGCCCACTCCTGCCAGGCCAAATTTGTAATCACCTATAATGAATCAGAAATGCTCATCAGTTGTGACACAGCTGAACAACTCCAACTTATCCATTTAGTCGCGGCCCTGAGTGGCCTATCAGGTGACATAGACAGGCTTCTTCTCGAATTTCCCAGCCTATTCACCAGCCTGGGCTGCCTGAAGGGTCCACCCATTTCACTTCACATCGACCCATCCATTCGCCCAATTGCACTCTGACATCACAGGACCTTGTTTCATCTCTTCTGTCCTGGGCTGTAACCTGGCTCCAGAACCTGGAAGAAGCGGGGTCATTGAAAAGGTCTTTGGACCCACCCCTTGGGAGTCTTCCATGGTTGTCACCAACAAGCACAAGCAGCCAGGCTGCATCCAGAGTTGCATAAATATGCGTCTGCCCAACACGGTGATTAAAAGAGAACATCACATATACCATTGATGACATCAACGGATCAACTTGGTTCTCCGAACTAGTTGCAAACTCAGGCTCCCGCCAGCTGGTGCTCCACAAGGACAGCAGGTATATCACAACATTTTACACGCACGCTGGCCCCTGCCACTACTGCTGGCTCAACTTTGGGATGTCCGCAGCTGCAGAAGTATTCCAGAACACCATCTGTGAAGTGTTAACAAACCTCAAGGGTGTCATCAATGTCATCAATGTCATCCTCATTCATGAGCTCACTCTTGACAAACAGTGACGCCACCTGCATGCTGCCCTCTCAAGGATATAGTTTGCTGGTCTTACTCTCATCTGGCCAAAATATCAGTAAGAGACTGGGTTCTTCTGCTACATCATTTTTTTAAGATGTGTCAAGGTCGGCCTGTCCAAGTGTATTGCCATAAAAGAGGCGGCAACCCTGTCATCAGCAACAGAAGTTTGAAGCTTCTTAGAACTCATGACCTATTGCGGGAGATTTATCCCCGACCTGGTGACACTAGCAGGCCCACAAAGACACCCCACCAAGGCTGCAACACCATGTGAATGGGATCCTACAGAGGAGAATGCTTTCCAAGCAATCAAGGAGGCACTCCTCCAAGACACTGTTACGACATACTTCAACCCCATCAAAGACTCAAAGCTGCTGGTTGATGCCAGCCCCATTGGACTCTGAGCCATGCTCATGCAACACACCAGAGATCACAGCAGGGCCCTGGGTGCCTGTGCCATAAGAGTTCTCAGAGAGACTGAAAAACATTATGTACACTTTGAAAAATAAGCCCTTTCCAGCAAGTGGGGCTGCCATCACTTCCACCTTTATTTATACGGCTGCCTCTTTAAAGTCATCACAGACCAGAAACAGCTGCTGCCTGTTTGCTGGAGCTGCCCCACATCCACCACCCAGGATCGAGAAATGGACCCTGCAGCTTTAAAAGTAGCAACTTATAGTGACATACAAACCGGGCTGCAGCAACCCAGCTGATTACCTCTCTAGTGTGAGCTCAACTATCCTCACACTCGAAGTAGGCGAATACAAGCCCCATAACACCTTTGCTGATGCTGATGCAGCGTGGAATTTTAAATCCTCCCTTCGTCACAGATCAAATATCACACTAGCACATTCACTCAATACATTCATTGGTGGGGCCCATAACACCAACACGCACACTTCATTGATCCGTTCTCACGGGAGAGATAAATTGTCCAAACGCTTACATGAAAGGAATACCCTTTCAACTAAGGAACCCAATTTACCTGAACCTACATTAAGTACCTTTATTATACTCAGAACCTCGAGATATTCCCACCATTTTAATCGATGAATCAGTTAGTTGATTTTGGATATTTGGTGACACAATTCTTTATTCTACATTTAATCTTATTCTAATTTCTCTAAATAAATCACCCGACACATTTGTTCGTTAGAATAACAATTTTGTTTATCTAAACAGTTTCAATTTCAATAAGTCATAAACAAAATCACCGAACATCATAGTTACCTAATCTGGCTATTAGTCGTCCTCTAAGTCAATCAAGTCGTGGAAAAGTCTTTAAATCATCAAAGTCAGGCAGCAATTTAGTCTTTCAAAGATTCAGGATAACAGCTGTCCAGCAGTGTCACCATCCTCTCCGTCAGCATAACGTCAGGAAAAGGAAAGTTCACTCAAAAGGGTTTTTAATTCGCTTTGTGTACCCACTTTTATGATGAAACTAACATCAAAATGTAACAAAAATCAGTTTTAGGCAATCTTGATTGGCTGGTTTGGGGTCATTCGGTAAAGTTCTCACATAGTCCGTTAGGTTAAGTCATCACACTTGCTGGTTCCGGTTTTAAAGACAGTGAATTTGGCGATTCTCCCAGTGTGTCCTTGATGGGTACATCTTGCCTGGGGTCAGGACGAGGCCACTATTGCTGGCGGTGGTGCAGGCGCACTTCACCCGAAACCTCGTGAAACGGTAGTAGTCGCGTTGTGTGTCTCAGTCAGCCATCTTTTCTTAGGCCCAAATGGTCAACTTAAGCAAAACAAACACAAAACGTAATTAAAACATTGAAATGGCTAATAAAATGTTAAACCCTCACTAACTCCCCTATGTGTAAATAATTATCTAGCATGACAGCAACATTCAAAGCGTTTATATTCACCCAACAATATCATCTGGTGCAACTTACAATTACGTCACAAAAGCAACATATATCATGCAATATTCTAATTTTCTACCATTAGTATGCGCTCATATATTAGTATACAGTTAGTTTAGCCATGCAAATGCAAATCCCACGTGTAATTCTTTCGTTAATATAATTGGTGAGTTATCACTTCAAACAGATTAATAATATTACAATTAATAGATTATTCGGATTAATATAAACATGCAGAAATGGGGGGGTATACAAAACTCTGTACTACCCGCTCCAGCAATCCCCCCTTTGGTGATTATATTATCACACCATCAAAATTTTGTATCCCTTTTACGGAATTTCAAAGTGATTTCTTGCTTTTATTCATAATTCAGTTTCCCTTGTCTCTTCTCTTTTTGCTGATTTATACATACTCTCCTTAATTTCCTCCAATTCTATCTCATCAAATTCTCTCTCTTGTTTTATGTCTTTTCTCCTTAAATTTTCTCTTTTTGACTTTTTCTGGTTTTTATTCTTTTTACAACAGATACACCCTAATTTAATCATTAATACTATAAAAATCACACATGTTAATGGAAATAATATCTTACCTAAAAAGGTACTACCTAAATTTACTAAGAAATCTTTAATAGCTGATACCTTCCTTCCAATCCTTTCCCATACACCTTCAACCTCCAGTGGTGCAATTTCGTCATGCAATTCTGTAATATTTTTAATATTAATTTTCAAATCTTTACTTTCGTCAGGAATGTAAGTACAACAATGTTGAACTTTCAGCATTCCACAGACTCCACCCTCTTTTGCCAATAAGATATCAAAGGCAAGTCGATTTTGCATTACCATAGCACGCATGGCAACCATTTCAGTGTTTACCAATAAAAATCCTCCAGCGGTGCTTGTTGACAAGCGATCCACTACTGTTGAAAGTCTTCTAATTTTGTTTGCATTCAGAGATATTCCCTCTTCTACTTCACAATTAGTTTTCTACCCCAAGGCTCTAAGCACCTACTTGGTTCTACCAGTTTTTGTCTTTTTCGGTATTTTATTGTCTTTTTATCAGTTGTTTTCTTGTCTCATTCAGTTTGGCACTTCATCATTTTTCACTTTTTCTTCGTGATCGGTACACAGAATGTCCTGAACATCCGCTTCTTCTCCAATATCGGACAAGATAACTCTCAGGATTTCCGATTCTTCGTCTTCCTCAACCACTTCCGGTACAACCACCTCTGGATTTCCTTGGCTATCCGCCTCTTCTTTTACTTCAGGCAGGGCCACATACGTCCATTCTGGTGATTTATACTTCTGGTTAGGTTTTCTGGTTCTTTTGCACTCTTTAATTTCAGTGGTTTCTTCGTCTTTTGATTTCACCTGACTTGTCACTTCATTCACCTGTTCAGCTCTTGGTGAACTTACTCGTGTCAGTCGGTATCTCAACCTTTTTATTTTATTCGGCCAAACATCATATTTTGCTGCTCTTTTCAATCTACTTCCTTTATCATTCTTTTCAGTTCTCCAAGCTCTCTTTCTTAGAACTCGACCTTCAGGTATTTCATCTTCGCTTTCTTCTGACTCTGTTTCAACTCGCTTTGTACTTTCAACAGTTTCTTTTTCCACCACTTCTTTAGTTTTCCCTACTTCTGTCCCTCCTCAAATCTCCGTCACGCAATCTTCCTGCTGACTATTTGTCCCTGTTTCTAACTGGATGTTGGAGTTCCCTACACCTCCTCGGGGGTCTTCCGCAATAATCTTTCCCTTTCTCTCTGTAACTGGCACCTGTCCATCTAAACGTGTTGTTTCTGGTGGAATTTCTCTCAATATTTCATCTGGTACTTCCTTCTCATGAATCTCTTTTAATATCTCTTCACTGTCTTTTTCTTTGCTTTTCCCTCGTTTTTCCTTTGAACACTTCGCTCCTTGTTCAGTCTCTGAGTCTGAACTGGTATCAGAAATCTGTAACCTTCTTCTCAGGGAAATACTTCTTGGAACATGTGTTAGACTTTGTTCTGCTTCCCCCCTTTCAGGGTTTTCTTTTGTTTTTGGCTCTTCGTCATCTGACTCAGTACTGGATTCTGATTCATCAAAATACTCCTTCTCCTTGCCGTCTACTGGATTTGGAATTCTCAATGTATGACTTGCATGGATCCAGTTTTTCAATCCAGCACACTTTACAGCTGTTGTTGTGGTCAAGATGACTTGTCTTGGTTTTCCCCACCTCGGGACCAAACAGTTTCTTCTTCTTTGTACTTTTATTCTCACCCAGTCCCCTGGGATTAGATCATGGGCTGGCTTCTTTTCAAGGGTGGTGGCATCCGCTCCAACCTGATGAAACACAGAATGAACTGCGTCAGCCAGGCTTTTATAGTATTCCAACACCATGTCATCAGTCATAGTCATCAGCTTGTTGACTGGTATAAACACGTGCCGCATGGCTCGTCCCATGATGATTTCATGGGGGCTTAACCCTGTAGTTCTATCTGGAATTGATCTAATAGTCATGAGTACTAGAGGCAAGACATCAGGCCATTTCATACCTGTGGCTAAACACATTTTCCCTATCCTGTTTTTGATAGTACCATTCATCTGTTCCACCACACCAGAAGCCTCTGGTCGGTAGGCACAATGTAGTGTTTGTTGTACATTCAATGATTCACAAATCAGTTTTATGATCTCATTATGAAAATGTCCTCCTCGGTCTGATTCAATTGTCACTGGGAACCCAGATCTAGGGATGAATTCCCTCAAAAGTAATTTTGCCACTGTCATCCCATCATTTCTTCTGGTTGGGAATGCTTCTACCCATCTAGAAAACAGACAGACCATAACCAAAACATACCTCAGTCTGTTACAGGGAGGCATTTCAATGAAATCCACTTGCATTCTGGTAAAAGGCCCTCCTTCTCGACCTATTGTTCCTAGACTCACTACTGTCTTTCTTCCTGGATTGTATTGCTGACATATTAGGCATCTCTGACAAAGACTTTCTGCTACAAGTCTGAATTTTGCATTATACCAGGTATGTTTAAATGACCTGACCATAGCATCTCTCCCTGTGTTTCCCTGTCCATGATACATCCGTGCCATGGCAGACATCATGCTATCAGGCATGACTGGTCTTCCATCTCGATAGACCCACACATGATCTTTCTCTCTGGGTGCACATCCTGCTTTTACCCACTGCATCATTTCCTCTTCTCCTGCCTCTTCCTGCAATTGTCTTACTTCTTCCCATGTCCCCACAGTGTTAGTAAACATCAAAGAGCAAGAAATCACCTCTCTTTCCTTAGCCTGATTAATTGAATTCTGATTTTGTGCACAATATTGTGCCATGTCATATGCAAATTGGTTGCCAGTGGTGATATAATCAACAGTTTGACTATTGGCGGCACACTTCACAACAGCCATTTGCCCAGGCAACTGTATCGCCTCAAGCAATATTCCAACCACTTCAGCATTCTTAATGGGAGTTCCACTCGATGTCAAAAAGCCTCTTTGCAGCCATATTTGACGAAGTCATGTACGACTCTGAATACATACTGGCTGTCAGCCATCACAGTCACTCTCACACTCTTCCCAATCTTACATGCTCTAATCAAAGCGACAAGTTCAGCTACTTGTGCCGATTTTACTCCTTTCAGATATGATGCTTCCATCACTGCTCCAACTGTACATACTGCATAGGCCGCACTTAACACTCCATCATCTGTTCTCAAACAAGACCCGTCCACAAACAGAACAAAATCACTTTCTGGTAAGGCAACATCTTTTATGAAAAGTCGAGGTTTTGTACAGAAATCAAGTACATCCAGACAGTCATGATCTGCTTCATCTCTGACTTCCACATTCTCAGCATCAGGCAGTAATGTTGAAGGATTCACATTCAAACATCTCACAAGACTTACATTTGTGGCACCTAGTATAACTTTCTCATACTTGGTCAGCCGACTATGTGTCATATACTGAGTGCGACTCCTTGTTAAAAGGATTGCCACATCATGAGGTACGAACACTTTCACAGAATATCCCATCACAATTCCCTCACTCTGTTCCAGACTTCAGCATGTAGCAGCTACTGCTTTCAAACACCCAGGTAGGGCTACAGCTACTGGGTCCAACATTGATGAAAAATATGCAATTGGTCTCCTTAGTTTTCCTTGCTTCTGTATTAGCAATGAGAGCGCACATCCATTTCTCTCACTGCAATACAACTCAAACTCCTTTTCATACTCAGGCATACCTAATGCAGGTGCTTCAGACAACCCATCTCTCAATCTTTTAAATGCTGCCAATTCTTCTTTGTTCAAATCAATGGGATCTTTCACATCGCTGCTTGTCAGTCGTACCAAAGGTTTGGCAATCAACGAAAAATTGCTAATCCATTGACGACAATATCCAACCATTCCCAGAAACATTCTCACCTCTCTTTGGGTCTTGGGTGCACTCATTCTTTTTATGATCCTGATTATATCTATCGTTATTTTTCTCAGTCCTTTTTCAATGTGATGTCCTAAATATTGTACTTCTTTCTTGCAAAATGTAATTTTGATGGTGACACTTTAAGTCCTCCATCTGCCAAATGATTCAGCAATGCTAGTGTGCCAAGTACACAAGCCTCACAGGTTTTCGACGCCACAAGAAGGTCGTCGATGTACTGGACTAATACTGAATTTTCGGGCATTTCTTGACTTTCCAAAGACTTCTTCAATAGCTGATTAAATATCGAGGGGCTTTCTGTATACCCCTGTGGAATTCGGCACCAAGCCAAATTACGCGTGCCGAAACGAAATGCAAAAATTTGCTGACTGTCATGGTGCAATGGGATGGAAAAGAAAGCATGGCATAGATCTATTACTGTATACCATTCTGCGTCATGGGGAATCTGATATAAAATCACAGATGGATTTGGTACAATGGGACAACATGACACAACAATTTTGTTTATCTTTCTCAGATCTTGTACTATCCTGAACTTCCCACTAGGCTTTTTCAGTCCCATTATTGGTGAATTACATGGACTACTCATTATTTCTCTCAAAATACCTTGTTTTATCATTTTTTCAATCACAGGAGTTACTCCTTCAATTAATTCAGGTGTCAATTTGTATTGGGGAACATTTGGATAACTTACTCCTTCTTTTACTGTTATTTTTACTGGATCTACATTTCTCATTAATCCCACATCTTCTCCTGTGAAGTCCCAAACTTCTGCCTTAACAGATTGTTTTAATTCTTTCGGTAATTCATCAGGGTTGAATACAGCATAGGTTTCAATAACCTTATTTTCCCTGTTTGTCATTTTCATTTTATACAGCACATCTTCATCTGGGGTTTCAAATGCTATCCCATCTGGGGTACAAAATATAGTGCAGTTCATTCTGCACAACAAATCTCTACCTAACAGATTCACAGGACTGGTATCGCACACGACAAAGCGGTGCATTTCAGAAAATTTCCCTATGCTAACTTTCACTGGGTCTGTAAGGTAAGTTTTAATCTGCCTGTTGGATACACCAACTACTTGGATCGTTTCATCCGAGAGAGGAAGATTCTTAACATCAGCTGATCTGACTGTTGATCGAGTAGCACCAGTATCAACTAGGAAAGTAATGCTTTCATCATTAATCTTTCCATCTACAAATGGGCTTGACTGGTCTACTTGTAGAGTTGCGCCAAGTTCGCACTCTTCTTCCTCCCTTCGGCACCGTCAATAACTTTCTTCTGAATTACTCTCTTCGCGTTGCAGCCAATACTGCGAAACAGCGCTAGCGCGCGGTGGTTTATTTACCTGTTCTCCGTTGTAGAATCCTGTTTCATTACTATACCTCTGGGAATTTTTGCTCTGTGGAAAAGGCGGTTTTGGCACCTGATTCTGTTGGGTAACAACCTGCTGCTGTCGCTGCGGTTGACCATTCACCTCATTCTGCACCTGTAGATTCAATGATGAATTTTCATTGTTAGTACTTGGGGGAAATTTACACTCGGATTTCCAATGCCCTATTCTACCGCAATTATGACACAGGAATTTCTTCTTAGCATCCTCTATATTTCCTTTACCTTTCCCAGGACTGAATTTTTGTCTTGATCCTGTAGTATTCGCTTGTTCTGCTAATTGAGCTTCCTGTCTCTCTGCTACCTTCACTTGTGCCCACATAGCCTTTTCTTTCAATTTTCGCTGTTTAGCTTCAATCTCATCACTGAAATATTTAGCATGTCTCAGTCCTTCATCTATTTACGAAGACCATATACGAAACTGTATACAAAATGACTTAGATCCTTTTCACTCAGATTTTCATCTCCACTAAACTGTTTAAAGGCCAAGATCAGCCTCTCAAAATATGCATGTACTGACTCTTTGCTTTCCTGATGTGTTCTGTCAATTTTTACCCAATCTGTCTCTTTAGCTGGAACCTTATTTTTCAGAACGACAATAACCTGTTCGTATTTCTTCATTACCTCGGGGTCTGGAGCTCCTGTTTTTGGATCCCTTGGAAATTCTTGTGTTGGCCAATCTATCATGATTTTGCACTCTGTCCATAGATCTGCTGGTACTATTATGTCAAATAGGCTGCTAAGATCAATCCATAATACTTTGGACAATTTTACAAACCTGTCTACCTGTCTATACCATTCGACGGTTTTTTCACATAGTCGAGGGAAGTCATTTGTGAATGACAAAATATCTTGCCTAGTCCATGGGACATGTACATATCCTCCTCCTGGAATTTCTCTCATAGGGCATTCTGTTACTACCTTCTCTTTCTCTCTAACAGGGAAAGCTGAAAAGGTTTTATCTGAAGCATCATCTCGTTTTCGATACCATCTACTCTTCCATTTGTACACATCTCCCCATTTTCTCAATAAAATAATTGTTTCCTTAATCTATTTGATATGGTTTCTGTAGAGCTTTTACCTTTTCAATATCTATACCCATTTCATTTGCTACTTCTTCTAATCTTTCATGGAGACTTTTTGCTCTCCACGTTATGCTTTTACACAGGAATAACAACTCCTCATCCTGGTAGGTTTTTAAATTTTCCGTAGGGATAGTTCCTACAATTAACTCTTCCAGTACCATTCGTAGTTTGGCCACATCTATTGACTGAGATTCTTTGTCTTTCTTTTGCAAGCTTCTCAACCATTCACTTAATTCCTCTGTTGATGGTCCTACTGACTTCTCTACATTACCTTGTCCAGAATCCTTTTGTGTTTCTAATATTGACTTCACTGTTGTTATACGTCTTTCTGCACAATTCTGGCCTACAAACGAATTATTTGAAACATTTGGTTCAATCATACTTATTGTCTGTCTCCATGGATTGTCATTTTGACTCAGTTTTGGCTGTTCAACCTGTATATTGATTTTATAAGGGACCGTTAAACAATGTTCGCCATCTTTTTGTTTATCGAAAATAGGCATTACTGGACCTATCGTTACTGGAACTGTTACAGCTTCCAGATTTTTGGTTAATTCTCTTATTTTCTCTGTTAATTCTAAGGTTGTCTTTGCTAGTTCCGCTGAATTTTCACCATTTATTCTACTTCCGGACTTCCTTTCTACCTCTCTAATGGAATTGTTTTGTCCCAAATCCTGGAACTCTGGTTCCGATTTTATGATTCGGAAAGTGTCTTTCATTGGGGCACTTGGTGTTAATATTTCTGGTTCTGGCCGATATGGGGGTGGATTTTTATAGAACATGTCATCAAGAACATCGTCCTCTGATTTGAAGTACTGGGTATTTTACGCCCAGCGGTGCAGGGGAACACAGCCTATGACTTCGGGGTTCTTCCTGTTTCAGACCTACAGAAACACAGAGTCTTCTGGGTGAAGTCAAAGATCAGTTTATTGGCTGCAGACCAATTACAGGCGTCCTAGAAGTACAACAGCATGTATGTTCTAGGAGACTGCTGCTAATCACAAAAACGGGCTTCTCCTTAAATACAGAATTTCCTGCCTCAGGCATACATTCTTTAGTTTATGATATGGCCATTACATGTATACATTTCAAACGAAAAGGCAGAGTCATGATGACTATCCCACATTCCAGTTTAGCCAGCCCGCAATTATTTACACAGCAAAGCTCAGATCCCACATCAGATATCGATAGGCCCCAATAAACATGAGCATCTCCTGTTTTGGGAAACAAGCCATAAAGCAGGAACAGTCAGGTGTGAAAGAGATTAGCTGGAGGCTTGTGTAGGATGAAAAGACTTTATGGTGTGTCAAGCCCTGATGCTAATCACAGGTGGCCAGAGAACGGGGAACTCGTGAGACCAGTTTGACCTGGGGCAGCGGAGCCAAGCTGCCCAGGTCACAGAAAAGTCAAAGAAAGGCACATGTGCTCTAAAAGGCCCGTTTTCGCTTCATGCTATATAGCCTATGTGAGGGCAACCATAAGATGGCCACCGATACAAAATGGAACCCACGTAGTGATGTGAAATAGCGTATACACAGTGCATTCATAGCTAAAACGTTACACAAAGCACTTGTACATACCGCATTGACCATTTGCGGTTCACTATTACCGAGATAGACAGGGGTAGGGCCCTGCCTCTTACGCGGTCCCAAATTTTAAGGTACGACAGACCCTCCTTTTGCCCTTACATAGGCAATAACTATACTCATTTCAATCCGAGTCTAGGTCAATATTCACAAAGTCATGGAGATGTTGCTGTAGCATCATCCTATTACTTAGCTCGTCCATCGATACAGGTTTCCTTACACATAATGTAGCACAGAGGCCACATATCGCAGGAGCACACTGTATGCACAGACAGAACAGGAAAAGGATGGCTAAGATCATTCCAATGACCATCAGAACTTTCCAACCCCAGGCAGATATCAGTTCCCAGAACCACCCCACCAGTGACCAATTTCCTTTATCCACGTGAATGGACTCAGATATTTTATGCAGTTTGGAGATGGCTTGATAAACTGTTGGAGCGTTGTCTGGTATGAAAATGCAACAACTGGATTGGATAACCTTACATACCCCACCACGGTCTGCAAGTATGACGTCTAGAACCATGCGGTTCTGCAAAGTCATGAGGCGATCCGCTTGGAGCTCAGCTGTCAAATTACCAAGGGCACCAGCCGTAACATTAACAGTGGATTCAACCACACGAGTCAGTTGTCTCAGGTTCCTACTATTAACCATAGGTCCCCAAAACGGCAGGAAACCCAAGAAGAAATCTCCCGCTTCCTGACCGGCAGTATCCTCCTTACTAATCACGCCTCTCACAACTCTGGTCTTGTGATAGTCGGAGGCGGCAGTAAATGTTGGCGGTAGCAGATTTGCAATATAAAATGTGCCCGAGAAATCAGGGGGCAACCATGTATATGCTCGGTCATTGCAGATAAAATATGTACCCTTGGCAGCCAGAAACGCAGGGGAAAACTGTGACGGAAAAGTGTACGTTTCAGTACAGTCACTTCTCCCCAATTGAGCTCTAGGATTCTGACCATTACCTTGTAAACAGAACCGACCTATGTGGGGTACGACCCAGATTGGGGATGAGATTTTCCGTTGTCTTTCACCTAGACTAATGCTATACCCCGTCGCGTTCCACCCTACATAAGCTCTCAATTCTTCTTTGGGAATGGATGAGTATGCATCGATATCTCTACTCATATCGGCAACTCCTTTCACTAAAGCTTTGTTATTGGTGCTAGGTCTGATGGAACGCGGTTATCGCGGGGAGTACGCATCTAGTGCATAGAGAAACATGGTCTGGAATGCCCATGACGATCCATTGTAACTATACGGCAACACCAGATAGGGAATACCCTTATTAATGGTATGTGGCATTAAACCGCACACCCAACAATTTGTTGTATTCATGACTAGTTGGTGCTGGTGCAAGAGCTGAATAAACGAGTTATTCACAAACTCTGATCGTCTAGCTTGTTCATGTTCAGGCAGAGGGTGAAAAGAGTGTGAGGAGATAGTAGGAGGAGGTATAGGCTGTACAGTGGGGGCAATAGGCTCTTGAGAGGAGAAGAATACAAATACTACAGTAAACATTACCATACTACATAATACAAACAGGCATAAGAATACAAAACGTTTGTTCCTCATTATTTTACACATTTTTGCTTTAAAGTTCATTTCCTCAGTGAGTCTCTCCATCTTACAAAACTCCATCCTCTAATCGTGCCGCTCGCGGCGGGTGAGTATCTTCTGCTAAGGAGTACGCCTGTCAGTTCAGGGAACGCCCTAGACCAACCAGAACCGTCGACCTAACGTCTTCGGCCTGTACCCCAAAGTCTTGGCACCGCGACCCTGTGGCTGAACCCGGATGGTGGTTCGAAAAACAAAAATCAAGAAAGTCCTTCAGATGGGAGAGCTCTGGTTATCAAAAAATAAAAAGGTAAAAGAAAAAGAATATTTATTTGTCCGTGGGCCTTGGTCTTAAATTGTAATGGAGACGGCCAGGTACTGTTTGATCTTGGAACAAGAGTTCAGGTTCTGCAGTGTCCAATCGAATTGACGGTGGCACAGCTTCTTGTAAAATATCGTCACTTTCCTGCACCGAAGCTGTGCCTTTTATGCGTGCATCACTGAACGGCTCAAAACGAGGTACAGTGTCTGTTTCAGAGTCTGCGATACCCTCCTGGACCCACTGGTCATACGGCAGAGGCAAAGGGATCCTTTTGATGTGGGCGCCGTGGATCCAGTTTTTCTTCCCCTTCACTCGAACAGCTGATCTTGTAGACAGTAGCACGAGGTGAGGGCCAATCCAGCGGGGCTCATCATTGGTTTTCCGCTGAAAATTTTTCACAAGGACCCACGTGCCAGGTTCGATAGGGTGTCCAGGAGCCTCAGACGCCTGGGGGAGAGTATCATGCACCTGTTGGTGTAAAACACGCAGTTTAACCGTCAAATCATACAAGTAATCAAGCAGTACTGGATGTTCGATTTCACTGAATTTCGTCGGTCTTGGCACACCCCATACATTGGCCGGGCGGCCAGAAACGACCTCGTAGGGACTAAGTCCCACGCGTGAATGCACGGTCATTCTGGTGGACAGGAGTGCTAGAGGCAGAGAGTCAGGCCATTTAAGACCGGTGCTTGCCTGGATTTTGGCCAATTTTAGTTTTAGAGCGCCATTGTAGCGCTCCACTAATCCAGCTGATTGGGGGTGATTTGCAGCGTGAAACTTCTGCCTTATACCTAGTCCCTCACACACATTCTTCATCACTTGGCCCACAAACTCACTCCCATTATCACTCCACACCATTCTTGGCATTCCAAACCTAGGGAAAAATTCCTTCACAAGGGCTTTGACTGTGGATAGAGCAGTGTTATCTTTTAGAGGATAGGCCTCTATCCATTTTGAGAAAGCACAAACAACCACCAACACATATTTCAGGTTGTTGCATCTTTCCATGTGGATGAAATCCAACTGCAAAACTTCAAATGGGTATGATGGAGGCGCAAAATGACCAGCTGGAGTTGGGGTTCCCCTACCAGGGTTGTATTTCAAACATACCATACAATTCTTGACCACATTCTCTGCACACTTAGGAATTCCAGCATTCTGCCATACTGGAGCCAACAACTTACAGATTCCTTTCGTACTGATATGTGCCATCCCATGTGCCATAGTAACCACTGGAAGCACATATGCATCAGGTAACAACCATCGCCTATGTTCTGACAAATCAATCCAACAACCATTCTCATCCAACTTACCCGTACTTTCTCTCCACTTGCTTAACTCTTTCTCTGTGGCTTCAGCTTGAAGGGACTTTACACTTTCTATTGTGTTTTCACACATTCCAACATCACCAACCCATCTGGCAGGGCCTGCAACATACATTCGAGTCTTCACATCTTTTGCTGTTTCTTTCGCGACTTCATCAGCAAACGCGTTACCACGACCAACATCATCAGTGATTTTCTTGTGCGCACTGCATTTCATAATCACAACTTGCAACGGTAGGGTCAGCGACTCAAGGAGATCATTCACCAACTTGCTATTCTGAATCTTAGCTCCATGCGAGGTCAGGAACCCACGTTCTTTCCACAATAGCCCAAAAGTATGAGCCACGCCAAAGGCGTACTGGCTATCAGTGTATATGTTCACTTTCATTCCTTCAGACAACACGCATGCTCTCGTAAGGGCAATCAATTCTGCTGCTTGAGCCGAATTTTGTGGCACACGTGCAGTTTCAACAATCGTGTGCAAAGTCGTGACAGCATATGCAGCAGTCGTATCACCATTCGGAAGCTTGAAACACGAACCATCCACCCATAAAGTACCATCACACTCAGTCAGGGGAGTATCTTTAAGATCTACTCTCCCTTTCGTCTCTTCTTCTGTTCTGAACAGACAATCATGTTGCTCAATCTCATCCAGGTCTGCTGGAATTGGTAATAGTGTAGCTGGGTTCAACGTGTTGCATTTCTTTATGTGTATATGATTTGCTAACAGTGTCAGCTCATAACCAGATAATCGTGCACTAGTTAAGTGTTGTGTCTTGGTCCTGTTCAACAATGTGTCCACAGCATGTGGAACCATGACAATCAATGTATTATCCATTACTAGTCCAGCAGACTGTCGAATAGACATAGCTGCGGCAGCTGTGGCTCTCAGACAACTTGGCAATGCCCTCGCTACAGGGTCCAAGGTTGATGAAAAATACGCGCATGGACGCGGTCTGTCGCCAAAAGGCTGTGTTAACACTGATAATGCGCAACCATCTTTCTCGCGAACATACAATGTAAAAGGCTTGCTGTAGTCAGGGGTACCCAACACAGGAGCTGAACACAATGCATTACGCAATTCCAAAAAACTTTTCTGACACTCTTCAGACCATGGGATAGGATTCGGTGTATCTTTGCATGTTAATGCTAACAAAGGTTTTGCCAACAAGGAAAAATTAGGAATCCAATGCCTACAGTATGAAGTAATGCCCAAGAAAGCACGCACTTCTCTCTGTGTTCTTGGCACACTCAACTGTGCAATGGCTTGAATTCTTTCTGGGGTCAGTTTCCTTCCCTCCTTCGATAAGAGATGACCTAAGTAGGTCACTTCTTGTCCACAATATTGCAGCTTTGAGAGAGACACTTTGTGATGGAAGGCAGACAAATGACGCAACAATGACAAGGTAGTGTTTTTGCAAATCTTTTCAGTATCCGCGGCGATCAGTAAATCGTCGACGTACTGAATGAGGATAGCGCCACTGGGTAAAACCAGTGCATCAAGCTGCGCTTTTAGAGCCTGACTATATATTGATGGACTCTCACAGTAGCCCTGGGGAGCGCGTTTAAAGCGGAAGCTGCGACCTCCTAAACTAAAGCCAAAAATTTCTCTGCTCTCCTCTGCAATTGGGATGCTAAAGAAAGCATTCTTTAGATCGATCACTGAGAACCATGCAGCGGAGGCTGGAATCATGGTTGACAAGGTTGTTATATCAGGGACAACTGGAAACTGTGGCACAACAATCTTATTAACCTCTCTAAGATCAATCACAAATCTGTAAACAGGTGGCTGTGAAGGGTCTGTTCGTTTTAAGACAGGTAAAACAGGACTATTGCAAACGTTGCCTCTTGTCTCTTCAAGTACACCCTTCTTGATCAAATCGCTGACAATTTCTAACAACGCTTTCTGACCTTCATTGGAGATCTTATACTGGGGAATGCGTGGCAATCTGACATTGGCTTTTAAAGTGACCACATATGGCGGTATTTCCAAAAGACCCACATCGTTGGGACCAGTAGCCCAAAGGGCATCCGGAAGGGATGACAATTCAGGTGGCATTGCATTTTTAGACAAATACATTGGGGAAATCACTTTCTTACCTAATGTAAGTTGTACTCCTGAGGGAGAACAATATAGCGTTGCATGCAATCTTTTTAGCAAATCTAAGCCTAGCAAATTTTCACCACAACCTGTTGTTAGAATGAGGGGTGCTTTTAGCTCACAAGGTCCAACAGAAAGAGACATAGGACTAGAAATCGGGTTCCTAACTGGGGTGCCAGAAAAACCTACTGAGACATTCATTTCGCCAGACAAAGGCGCGCCAGGGAGTTTTGAATGCATAATTGAACTCTTTGCAGCACCAGTATCCAACAGAAAGGGCTCCGTTACATTTGCTGTAGTTACTTTAACATAGGGTCCACTCTGATCCACTGGCACTGAAACAACTCCCTCTCTCTGTCTACGGCGATCCTAGTAATCATCATCATCTTCTACATTGTCATCTTCTGCATAATAATCATTATTGTAGTACTGAGCTGTATTACCAGATGCATTGGCTTGCTGATCAAAGCTATTTATGGTATTTTGAGGCGGAAGAGGACGCGCGTTCTGGGGAGCATTTCCACGCCCTCTACCCCTAGGAGCTTGCTGACCACCTCTACCTCTTGCGCCATACGCATTACTGTTACGCTGCATTAATTTAGGGCAACTATATTTAAAATGACCTTCCCCTTTGCAATATGAACATTGGTTGGGCCCTACAGGGATTCGTGGTTGATAATACCCGTTCATTTGCTGATTACTCTGAAACTGTTTGGGCTGCTGATAGATACCTTGTATTTGCCTATAATTACTCTGTCCTCCACGTGGTGGATAAGCCTGCTGCAAGAGGACCTTTGTTTTTAGTTCTTTCGTTTTCTTATCTGTTCTATCCTTCTCATCTTTGTCTCTAGTCTCATAATACTGTGCAGTAGCCAGTATTTGCGCTGAAGAGGAAACAGCCCAAGAACTTTCTGAGTCTTTAAGTTTCTTACACAACTCGGGGAGTAGATTCTGCACAAATTTATCAACGAATAACCGTTGGCCACCTTCAGTGCTCATGTCTTGACCACTGTGGTCGATAAACGTTTCTTCAAACCTAGTAAAGAAATCAGACACTGTCTCATCTTTCTTCTGCTTGCATGCGGATAGTTTATCCCAATTTACGCGCATCGCAGGCATTATGGTCTTCATGTATGTAATAATTCTACCAGGGAGCGCTGCTATGAGGGGCTCAGGTTTTGCACCGCCAACTTGTCTAGCGTCTGCAGCAATGATAGTAGCCCATGTGTCACCCAATTCTGCAGCGTGATCTACATTACGAATGGATCCCCATAAAGGCTGTGGAACAACATTCCCAAACAACATATCTATATCGGCCAGATTCATTACACATGATTCTGCAGTTTGGGATAACTCCTTATAATATCCTGCAGGGTTTTTACGGGGATCAGGCAATGTCTGTTTAAGTGCTAACACCTCAGATCGCTTCCATGGGACATGTACCCAAACACGCTGAAAATGTGCTGGAGCAGCAGCAATACCTTGAGCGGCATCAGCCGCAACAGCTTCCTTCCATACCGGAGGGACTTCTCTCATAGGGTATTGTCGCGCTTTTCCCTTCTTCCCCACAGGGA
Source organism: Triturus cristatus (assembly GCF_964204655.1). Lineage (NCBI taxonomy): Eukaryota > Metazoa > Chordata > Amphibia > Caudata > Salamandridae > Triturus > Triturus cristatus. Next base: position 628,747,406 of record NC_140591.1, read on the forward strand.
AATTTTGTGTAAACAACGGCTGTTGACAATCATCATTCCTCAAGGATAATAAGATCGCAACTGCTTTATTGACATCGGGGCCCACAATCGTACCTTTCCCAAAATCGAATCTCACCTGACACAACTCCTGCGGGCTTGGATCTCTACCATGATCATCCAATTCCTCACAGAGAATTTCACACATCTTCTCGAACACATACCTCTGTTTCGGGGCATCCCATTGATGAAACACATCAACAACTGATTCCACATCATAGCATGAAGGGAAACCAATCCACCTACGCGCCAGATGATCTAACACCTCTTTCTCGTCAGAATCAGGCAGCTGACTGCGCAATTGCTTACGCTGTAAGGCAGGAGTCGTACTAGATGACCCAAAAAGAGGCGACATTAGACTAGTAACTACATTAGCTAGTCGTTGTCGTGCTGAAGGAGAAGTTGAGGCAAAAACGGGGGGATAGACAGAGGGAAGAAAAACAGATTCAGATACAGGTACCTGGGTAGTGTAAGAAGGAGCGCCAGGGGAAACCACTGGCGTGTTAGACAAAGTCGCAGGAAGCACGGAGGTAACAGGTAACAAAACCGGCGGCCCTCGAGAGGGCTGCACTGCAGGGATAGGAGCCAGCTGAGGAGGAGCTGGCAGCTGCGGGAAGGCTTGCGGCATATTTACCGGAGGCTGCACATTTACAAGCTGTGGAGGTGCTGTGGCATTTTGCGCATATGGGGGTGGCGAACTTAACAAATGGGACATTAGGGAATCTTTCTCATTCTCTTTTATGTCATCTTGCACAAGGGGTGACAAAGCAGGGTAACATTTATCAATCCCTAGTTTGCGCTGTCTATGCAACTGTTCCCTCATTTGTTCCTCCTCATTATCTTTAAATTGCACAGCTGCTTGCATCACTGACATACCTCTCTCTCTCTTATCTCTTTTCGCTAGCTTAATTTCCTTCTGTTTGGCTTCCTTTCGCCATAGGCGGAAAGAATCAAACATCGCCGGCCGGGCTTTCTTTTTAAAAAATTTAACTTCCAAATTATCTAAGATATCTGTATCGAAACTACCATTTTGGGGCCATTTTAAAACACCGTCCTTTCTAGTATATCGGATCCATATTTCATTATATGCAATGGGGCCCACGCCATGTTTTACATAAAGCTCATAAGTTGGAGTTCCAATTGGAGGAACCGGACATGAATCCTCTAACTGGAAATCCCTTCCACAACCCAAACAAAATAATCTTCCAAATACACTAGCACCAGGCATCTTTGCTCACTAGTCTAGTTCCCAACTTCAGAGGATTATCGATTACAATAGTCTCGTGAATACACGAGTCCTCTGGCTTTGGGGTTTGCAAACTCCAAATAAACCAAGATTATCCCGAAGGATACCAAACAAATTGGGAGACGCTCCACTTATACTTAACTGAATATCGATGATCAATGGCGTCACCAGAAGACTCTCTCGATTGTTTCGCTCTACCAAAATCGTCAAGGGTCCAAAACAGGGCGATTAATCAGGGCAGCAGTCCTTCGTAGCCGTCGGGACGCGGAGAACCTCGCAGAAAAGACCTTCGGACCACGTCGACATGCAGGGGTTGATGAAGTGGCGGCCTTCCTCCAGAATTTCCACACGAAGCTCCTCACGAACCTCTGGCTTGGACCAGTACCGCTGAAATCGCGCCGAGTTGGGCGCCAACTGAAGTACTGGGTATTTTAAGCCCAGCGGTGCAGGGGAACACACCCTATGACTTCGGGGTTCTTCCTGTTTCAGACCTACAGAAACACAGAGTCTTCTGGGTGAAGTCAAAGATCAGTTTATTGGCTGCAGACCAATTACAGGCATCCTAGAAGTACAACAGCGTGTATGTTCTCAGGAGACTGCTGCTAATCACAAAAACGGGCTTCTCCTTAAATACAGAATTTCCTGCCTCAGGCATACATTCTTTAGTTTATGATATGGCCATTATATGTATACATTTCAAACGAAAAGGCAGAGTCATGATGACCATCCCACATTCCAGTTTAGCCAGCCCGCAATTATTTACACAGCAAAGCTCAGATCCCACATCAGATATCGATAGGCCCCAATAAACATGAGCATCTCCTGTTTTGGGAAACAAGCCATAAAGCAGGAACAGTCAGGTGTGAAAGAGATTAGCTGGAGGCTTGTGTAGGATGAAAAGACTTTATGGTGTGTCAAGCCCTGATGCTAATCACAGGTGGCCAGAGAACGGGGAACTCGTGAGACCAGTTTGACCTGGGGCAGCGGAGCCAAGCTGCCCAGGTCACAGAAAAGTCAAAGAAAGGCACATGTGCTCTAAAAGGCCCGTTTTCGCTTCATGCTATATAGCCTATGTGAGGGCAACCATAAGATGGCCACCGATACAAAATGGAACCCACGTAGTGATGTGAAATAGCGTATACACAGTGCATTCATAGCTAAAACGTTACACAAAGCACTTGTACATACCGCATTGACCATTTGCGGTTCACTATTACCGAGATAGACAGGGGTAGGGCCCTGCCTCCTACGCGGTCCCAAATTTTAAAGTACGACAGATTCATTCACTCCATACCCTCTCGTTTTCACATTATGTCTCTTTTCTGTGCATTTTCTTCCTTCATTTTCTCCTGCAGTTCTTACAGGAAACAAACCCTCAGTCATACTCGCATTCCGACATGTTCTCATTCGATCATCATGATTCTCATGTCCGTATGACCTACCAAACATGTATCTATATCTTCCGCCACTTCTCTGTCTTTCTCGGTCATGCATCTCATCTTCCCATTCTGTCAATGCTTCAAATTGTGTCGGTCTAGGTCTTGGTTCTAAATTCATCATTTTCTCTCTTAAATTTCTCAAAACCGCTACTTTAAATGAACCATGTTCTGGAAAAGCCAAAACTCTGTCTTTCTCAGTATACTTGACCCAATTGTCTAACCAAATACAGGTGTGATATCCATATTTCGCAACCATAAAGGATGCGGGGGTTTTCGGTGGAGGAAGTAATTGTCCTTCCCTAGTTACAATCTGTTTGTCCTTCCTAACCCACTTTTTAATTCTACCGAACAAGGACTTCTTCTCCTTTTCTGGCAGATCGTAGTAAATTTTTCCTGTCTTTTCGTGTCTCACTAGTTTCTCCTTTTGACCGTACCGTTTTTCTGTCCAATTGTAGCGCGACTCACACTAACGCACCAATCCGGAACGTCTACGTCACTCTGTAATTCTCCAATCCCAGCGCGACTCACACTAACGCACCAGTCCGGAGCGTCTACGTCACCCTGTGATTCTCCACTCCTAGCGCGGCGTACACTAACGCATCAATCAGAAGCGTTCTACGTTTCCGACTGACTGGCCAATCCCAGCTCGGTCGTTCTGATGTCGGCAGCCGCAGCCGCAGCTCCTGCTCCTGTCTACCCCTCCTTTACAAAATTCACTCTGTAAGTTTTGTTTAAAATTTACAATTCTGTTAGTAACAACACAAAAACACCACCATTGTCCGCTTCGCTAACCAAGGAATAGCAATAGATCTTTCTCACAAGAATTCCGTCTTTCCCGAGAGCAGCGCTTACCTCTGCCCTACTACGGAATTGTTACTTCCGTTGATAAAGTAGCACATCCCTCTACCTTACCCTTCTAACAAGCATTAGCTAACTGTTTCTCCAGATTTAAGACACTTGGTTGGAGACCCAATGCTCCTGAGAAATAAAACTAGAGTTTCACAATTAACCCGAATGCCTTCACATTCACGCACTTTCACACAAGAAAATATAGTACATTCACACAGATTCCTGTCTTTCCCGAGAACAGCAAACAGTCTGTCCTACTACAGAATTATGACATACGTTGATAAAGTAGCACTTCCCTCTACTTTACCCTTCTAACAAGCTTAGGGAGCACCTATTACCTTTCTAGTGATAAGCGTTATCGGAATGCCATTTGGACTCCTGGTACCTAAGACCAAAACTTCACAGGTGACCTTCGCTATCATACACTTCTTTCATACAGTGTCATCGTCCTCTCCGTCAGCATAACGTCAGGAAAAGGAAAGTTCACTCAAAAGAAGGGTTTTTAGTTCGCTTTGTCTACCCACTTTTATAATGAAACTAACGTCAAAATGTAACAAAAATCAGTTTTAGGCAGTCCTGATTGGCTGGTTTGGGGTCATTCGGTAAAGTTCTCACATAGTCCGTAAGTCATCACACTTGCTGGTTCCGGTTTTAAAGACACTCCTTTGTTTCGTGAATTTGGCGATTCTCCCAGTGTGTCCTTGATAGGTACATCTTGCCTGGGGTCAGGACAAGGCCACTGTTGCTGGCGGTGGCGCAGGCGCACCTTACCCGAAACCTTGTGAAACGGTAGTAGTCGCGTCGTGTGTCTCAGTCAGCCATCTTTTCTTAGGCCCAAATGGTCAACTTAAGCAAAACAAACACAAAAAGTAATTAAAACATTGAAATGGCTAATAAAATATTAAACCCTCACTAACTCCCCTATGTGTAAGTAATTATCTAGCATGATAGCAACATTCAAAGCGTTTATATTCACCCAACGATGTCATCTGGTGCAACTTACAATTACGTCACAAAAGCAACATATATCATGCAATATTCTAATTTTCTACCATTAGTATGTGTACATATATTAGTATACAGTTAGTTTAGCCATGCAAATGCAAATCCCATGTGTAATTATTTTGTTAATATAATTGGTGAGTTATCACTTCAAGCAGATTAATAATATCACAATTAATAGATTATTCGGATTAATATTAACATGCAGAAATGGGGAGGGTATACAAAATTTTGTACTACCCGCTCCAGCAATGCCACTAGACGAGATCATTCACTCCGAAAGGAGCAGGAGGCTGCCACCTCTGGTAAGTGGAAGGATTTCCTTCAGGACCAGAGGAAGCAACTAGAATTATCAAACAAATCTAATACATGTCTCCATGAAATTTCTTGTATTTTACTTCATGAGAATAATGATCTCAGTAAATTGATTTGTGTTTGGAAATAAGTGTGTGCTGATCATTTTCTTGCAATTGCTTATGTGAATTCTGTCTCTCTTGTGGAATTAGGAGGTCTTTTTTCTCGTGATCGCTACACCACACATAATAGGTTCCAATTGATATAAGAAGAGCAATATTGTGTCTAAGGCCTCCTTGTAAATTGTCAACTAGAATTATCTGCCCTCTGAATTTTTGCCACAAGTTCAGCATCACTTCACCAGGCCTCCTCCTGTAAGGACACCAGATCATCATTTCTCAGTCACTGCAACCAACTATGCTGACTCTCGCGTACACTGGCCACCTGGGGGTCATGAAGACCAAGGCACGATTAAGGCAGAAAGTATGGTTTCCTTCTCTGGATGCTGAGGACGATGACATGGCCTCAAGGTGTCCCTGGTGCCAAGCCAGCAAACTACCAGACAAACCTCCTCCACCTGCCATGGTGTGACATCAGGATGGATTTTTGGAGTTTACCAGATGGTCGACACATGCTACTCATCTTCGCACTTCCTACAAGTTTCCCATTGATGAGATCATACTGGCGACGTCATTTGACTACACTAGGAGATGCCTCAGCAAGGTCTTTGACATTTTTGTTGTCCCCAAAACTCTTAAGTGTGATAATGAGCCGCCATTTCAAAGTATTGACTTCAGGAACTATTTACATCTTTCGCTATTAAACATAGGAAGATCACACCTCGGTGGTCCCAAGCAAACGGAGAGGTGGAAAGGCTGATGTGCACCCACCAAAAGGCTGTTAGAATCAGGCGTGCACATCAAGTCGCCATTGAGGTGGAAGTCCACAAACCCATTGGGGGGTAAAGACGCGCTCCCCTTAGCACAACCCATGTTTGGATGTGCTCTCTGATACAACATACCCCATGTAAATACATTGACCCCAGAACCTGCAATGTGGTAGCCACTCAACAAAGGAGATCTAAGAACAATGGTACAGCCAGCCTAGCACTCTGGGCCAAAACTTCCAACATCGGTGTGGTAGACTGGGTCTTGGTATGAGCCTGACACCCAGGAGAGAAGTTTTGACTCCCCTTTGTTGTCCGTCCACTTCTTGTGATCCTCTGAAAAGGCATCTGAAAATAACTCAGACTATGTCACAAGAAATATATCAGCCTTCGCCAAATGACACCATCCAAATGCAGCCCACTCAAACCAACAACCCCCTATTAACACCCAGGTGCCTGGAGAAGAGATCCGTGACATGGAGGTGAATCAAACCCATCAGGGTCCTCAGCCACCTACTATTACCACTGCTACCCAAGAAGAACACCATCTGTAGAGACACCCCAGCCCCAAAGGGTAGTTCTGCCAGCTATGAGTCACCCTTACAATCTGAGGCATCACATCTCAAGGCTCAAAAGACTTAGGGGTAGATTTACAAGCCCCTTGCGCCACTTTTACGTCACTTTTAACATGGGAAAAGTGACGCAAAAGTGGCGCTAGGGGCTTGTAAATCTGCCCCTTGAGGTCTGCGTGTGTGAGCAGAACCTGGATTGCCATTGCTACCATCACAAGACTGGCCCACAGAACCCAGGTGGGTTTCCCACATAATGCTTAAATTGTTCTGTTTTCTTCATCAAATGTTTTGGAGGAATGTAACACAGTGCGAGGCCGCACCTCCACGCAGTGATGCATTCACGCATTCACTACCTGACCTCGAGTTAGAGGTCAGGCTAGTTAATAAAAGGAGGCAAACCCCGCCCACAGTCCAATTCCCAGGCACGAAGTTAAAATGAACCTGTGTCTGCTGTCTCCTTCATTTGGCGCGAGCACAGCGAATCAGACGGGCCCATCAAGGCCATGAATACAACCTTGATGGGTCAGGATTTGCTGTACTCGTTTTACTGCAAGTAATATTTGGAATCCGAACAAATGCAATATAAGGAAAATAGTAAAGTGCATTTAATATATTTGCTATTTTCAGTCTTTTCCCCCTAAGTTTGAAACATGCAGCATGTTTGTGTATTTCAGGAATTAAATACCCTACAGCATTGAGTCATAGTTGAACCACTTAGCAGTTTAGCTTGGCAGAGAACACATGAAATCAGCAAAACTGAAAAGAACAAAGGAGCACACTGGGAATTTGAAAAAATGCAACAAACCTAACATCACTTCTGTAGCTGCTTGGAGGACGATTTAATTAGGCTACAATTCCTATATGAGAGGGAGGACTTGCAATTACCTTCAAATGCTGAAATCTATGCTTGGGCCTTTAGAGAATTCAGTATTCCCAGTAACAAACTGTGATTCTGTGTACATTGTTTTCAGCAGTTGTTTTCCCAAAAATTCAACATATATGTCTTTATTTTGATTACATGAAATAATCAATTGCATAGTTTAACCTTACTGCAACATCTTAATTTACATTCCATGAATATTACACATTGTGTTCTCATCCATGCTGCGGATATAATCAGGCTGTCAGTCTTCAAATATAGCTTTGGATATTTTTACATTACTAGATTTTTTTACATTCTCATTCTTTTTCTGCCCAATTTAAATCAATCTCAGCAGGGCCGGCTTTAGGGCAGTGCGGCTGGTGCGGCCGCACTGGGCGCTGACCTGTGAAGGGTATGCTGACCTTAGGAGGGGGGCGCTGTTTTTAGCATATGATTGGAGAGAGGAGGGGCACTTTTGCCTGGTGGTAGTGAGAGAATCCGAGAAGGCGAACATGAGGTATGAGGGTGCCAAAAATTATTGTCGCCCTGGGCATCACCACCGCTCAAACCGGGACTGATTATCAGCAAGAGAAATGATATGCTGAAGCAAACTGGGTCCCTTCAGGCTAAATCTTACTGGCGCTTGTGATTTAAGTTTCGGTATTGGAAGTACGGACCTTTAAATGTTTGAAAATTGTAATCATGTGTGTGAAATAAAACATAATTTCTTGCATTCACATTTAAATATGTAAAATCCCTACATGTCTGCCATCCTACCAGCTGTTTGAAGGCTTTCATTGGGGGTGCGAAATTTTAAAAGGCCGTGGTTTTCAGCGTTAATGAATGTCAACACATCTGGTTTCCTACCTAACTTTCTTCTCCAGTCATATAGTTTTATTAACATAACTTATAACTCCCCCCTATTTGTTGCTCGTACACTATTAAAATAACTAGTTTATCAGCGACACCAGTACCACACCATGTTTAATATCATTTATCTTCTACGTGCTTTGCAATACCGACACTATGTCAATGAATGCACTGGAAAAAATGTTTCTATCTGAGACACCAAAAAGTCAGCTGTGAATGTGTTCCCTTTGTTGTGTTAGCCATCCTCAACAAGAATAGTCATACAATTAATTATTCACCAGAGTGTAAAGAAACACAAGGTGATACCAAGACCTGCTTAATTGGCTCCTGTCCTTTGCACAAGGCTGGACACCAAAAATAGACCTAGTTCTCACCAGAACAGTGGCATCCTTCATGCAAAGAGTGTTCCATTTGAGCTAAATCATGTTTTTTCAATATCAGGTGAACTAGGAGTTGCATGCATTCTACGCGTGGTTGGTTGTCGGCCTGGGGGGTTTTAACTATTCTTTTCTAGATCTCAATATACACTGCTTGCCCATGATTTAAAATAAACTTGTGTAGCTATTTTTGTGACAGCCCACTATCCTTTCAGTTGTGAGGCAAATGTATGTGTGGTATACGCTTGCATAAAGAAGGCTTGCAATATATAGTCACATAATATGTTGCACACATATGTGCAACACATGCGCCAGCCATTGAGTACATTTTGTAGTGTCAATATACAATATCACTACCTAGTCCTACCTGAGTTTTCAGTAAAGGGAAGTGCTACTGCCTTTCTTCTATATATTATTTTTGCAAAACCTGCCTGATGTTATTTTTTATCTTTTGAACTTTTTATGTCTTTATTGAGTGTTTCGTCGCATTTTGATTTGTATTTTGCTTTTTAAATTTCTTGTCAGCAGCACTAACAGAAAAGAAAGACAGAGGCATCCCTGCTGTGTAACGCTTTCTATACAAGAGGCGGCAGCACTAAGTTTATTAGTGCACAAAATCTCCATTAAAAGTTGCCAGCAGGATTTAGGACTGACAGGGGCAACTACGTCCCCAAGAGGCATGTCCACTTGACTTGGGTCATGTATGTTGAGTCATGTGCTTTATCACTAAGGCTTTGGAGGTCAAGCTGAAGTCAATAGAGCCATGTGATTGGTCAGACCACCACATCATCACCTTCACTATACCTGACCACCGGCTGAAAAACCTTGGGCAACCGGTGAAACCAAAACGGTGGCTCACAGACTCTAAGAGCCTGGACCTCGAGAAACTGACTGCCTGCTGCGAGAATGAGCTTCTCCCCCGAATCTATCTAAGGTCAACGAACTCACAGATTACTACAACTCGACTATGGCTAACACTTTGGACGATCTGGCCCCGCTTAAGTTCAAAAGGTCCCAAATCAAAGACAAAAACCCTTGGTTCAGCGGACCCCTCAATGACAAAGGGAGAGCTTTCCGTCTGAAAGAAAGGAACTGGAGACAGCACCCCTCAGCCTCCCACCTAAAACTCCTCCGTCAGGCCAGAAATACATACAAGAACATCCTTTTGTCCAAAAAAGAGTTCTTCAATTCAGAGCTGGAAAATGCCAAGAACAGACCACGCAAACTTTTTGAAATTGTCAAACTTCAATCAAACAAACTAGCGAAATCATCAAAAGAAACCACTAAATGCCCAATCACCTGCAACGAGTTCTCCTCCTTCTTCCCAACCAAAATCAACTCGCTGGGTAACGAACTCAAGGCCTCCTCGAACTCCCCTCCTTCTCTGTCTGGGAACCTTCTATCCGCTTGTCCCCAAAAAGCAACACCCAAAAACAAGTCTCTCTGGTCCAAATGTGAACTTTATGATGACCATTCCATCTAAAAAATTCTATCCTCCTTAAAACCGAATACCCCCTTTAACGACCCCCTCCCCGCCAACTGCTTGGCAGCGACCATCTCACTCATCGCTCCCATCTGGACTACCATTATCAATGCTTCCCTTCTCCAAGGGACCATACCCAACTCACTGAAAACCGGGCAAGTCATCCCCATCCTAAAAAAACCCACTCTGAATCTGGAAATTCCAGATAACTTCAGACCCATCTCGAATATCCCTCTTCTCGCGAAAGTACTGGAGAAATGTGTGCAGCTACAACTAAGCCAACACATTGCCAATTTCAATCTACTCGACGAATTCCAATCTGGGTTCAGGCCTGGGCACAGCACTGAAACTACTATTCTTCACATCGTTGATGATGTTCTCCTAGCCTTTGACCAAGGCAAAACATGTCTTCTGATTCTTCTGGATCTCTCCTCGGCATTCGACACGGTCAACCATGAGAAACTCCTTGAACGCCACGAACACAGGACAGGGTAAGGAGGTACCGTCATCAAATGGTTTGGTTCCTTCCTCTATAACCACACACAGAGATTTTTTGTCAACAACAACCTATCTGCTCCCTCCCTGATCTCCATCGGTGTCCAGCAAGGCTCCACTCTGTCCCCTACTCTCTTCAATCTCTACCTCGAACCTTTAGCTGAAATTCTCCACTCCGCCAACATCTCCTTCCACATGTATGCCGACGATACTCAGATCTACATTAAAATCTCCTTTCTTGAGGAGATCACCCATCTAAATGATGCCCTGAAACTGACTGTCCATTGGCTTGCCAACAACCAGCTCAAACTGAATGCCCAAAAAACGGAGTTTCTTCTCATCTCCCCTCCAAAAAAATCTGCTGACATCCTTGAATGGACTAACTCCATCACAGCACTAAACTGCACCCCTACCATTGTGGATTCTGCCAAATCTCTTGGGATTATTTTGGACCGCAACCTGAAAATGATTGAACACATCAAGGCGATGGCCAAAACTGTCAGATTCCCTCTGAGCTACTTGAGAAAACTAAAACCCTTCCTTGGAAGTGCCGACCTAAAAACCGCTGTGCAGGCGTTAGTTATCTCGAGATTCGAATATGGCTGCTCCACACAATCTGGCCTGCCTAAGACTTCTACTGCCCCCCTAAAAGTTTGGCTCAACACAGCAGTTAGTCTCTTATCCGTTTAAAAATAATGTGACCACATCTCCCCAAACCTGAAGGCCTTGAACTGGCTTCCCCTTGAAGGAATAATTCATCTCAAGCTGGCCTTCATCACTCACAAAGCCTTGTACACGAACTCACCAGCATATCTCGCCCAGAAACTTGTGTAATTTGGGAGAACCAGAAACTCCAGATCCGCCAGAGACCGTGTGCTCCAGCCACCTCGCTTCCGCAAGGCAAAAACATAAAATCGAGCACTCTCCGGAGCTGCACCTTCCTCCATCAGAAGAATACCTTCTCTGGCGCTCTTCAAAAAAGAAGCTAAAACCTTCTTAATGAGCAAATTCCTCAAATAACGTTCCCTTGGTGCACATTCATCTGATCTACTATTTGTATCAACTCTCAATCCTTCCAATGCTCCCTGTACCATTTTTTGTACATATCTTTTTCGTTCTATTGTTATCAAATTGCCCGCCGAGCTTGGAACTGTATTGACACTTGTATATATTCACGGCTTTGCCCTACTTTTGTCATTTCCCCAACCCCCATCCCTGTATTCTGCCCACGCCATCCTATACTTGGATCTGTACCATTTATTATATATATATCTTCTCCTTGTGCCCTATTGTACTCAAGTAATCGCTGATTTTGGAACTGTATTGACTCTTGTATATAGCCACGGCTTTCTCCCACTATTTACTTTTCCCTATCCCCATCCCTGTACTTTACCCATGCCTTCATGTATGTAACATACTTTTCCTTGTAAAGCGCTCTGATACCCTAACGGGTCATGTTCGCGCTATATAAAACTTTAAATAAATAAATAAATGTGCTAAGTAGTCACATAGCGGCCAAGTTTTCAGATTGCTCATGTGTGACATTTCTATGTTTTGGGTTTAAACACGAGTGACATTCTACTACTTCGAGTAACACTCTCTTATAACAAAAATCAAGTATTGAAGTCGCTGTAAAGTGAATAATGTCAATTATGACCCCTTTTTGAGCAATGCAATACTCCAAACGTTGCTGCAAAACCACTTCAATTCAAGGACAAGGAGGGGAGAAAATGATACCTGTTAATAGACCTGACTTTCAAGCACAATGCAGAATTCTCTCCCTTTCAAAACAGGTTGGCGAAGTTAAAAAACAGGATTGTTAAAAGACAATTTTTAATCATTTAGTTACCAGCCCTCCTCAACCAATACCAACGCCTCACACTCACTCTTATAGCTTGCATATGTTTTAGAAACTAAAATTCTGTAGGGGGGTAAGCAAAAGTAATCGCTCACCCAGTGATGGACTGACCTGTGCTAAGTTAAGGAAGACATTTGTTCATCCTGAGACAGGCTCTACGTGCTCCTATTCTTGGGTGAGCTCTTCTTCAGAAGCCAGAGGCTGATAGTGTTGTGTTCTTGTGCCAGGGATTAGGGTCTGGCCTCGGAGTAACACTCACTGCTCTCTACTCTGGATTTCTCCTGCTGCAAATCTCTGCAACAGCACTCACTGCTAGTGTTCAGAGGACAGTCTGCTGGTGCTTTATTCCACAGTGGCCAGGACCTCGGGCCGAAATAAGCCAGATATGTGAGCAGATGAGGAGTCCAGTCTTTCCTCATTCTCGGCTGATCTTGGGGCTTTGCAGGCCCTCAGCACTGCTGACTGCGAGGAAAGCATCCGGCCAGCATCACCCTCTCCATAGTAGAGAGCACTGCGAGGGTCTGTGCTAGGAGAGACTAGTCTGCAGTGCTGAGTGATGGCAGGCGTAGCAAGTAAAACAAAGTTGCTACCTGCCTTCATCTGTACCGGTCACTAGTAGGCCATCCAGGATGATCCACATGAGGTGCTGTAGCAGAGACTCGGGCAGTGCAGCTCGGGTATATTTTGATCAACTCAGAAATTTACAGCAATTCTTATTACCAAATCGGCACGCACATTTTACATTATGCCACTCTCGAATAAAAAACAACAAACTAGTGTGATTGTATTACAGAGTCTGTTTTTTTGGTGGTAGGAGGGCACTGCTGCACTTTGGAACACTATTTCGTGATGACAGTCATGATCTGTACTGTGGCTGGGCATAATGCTATGTTAAGTCCTTTTTTAGTGTTTATCAAACTACAGCAGCCAGAGTGCCATGAGTCGCTTGCACTCCTCCTCTCAGGCACAGGCCCTCACTCTACTAGCTGTAATTTTGGGCCAAGCATTGGTTCTCATTGGCTTAAACCTTGATGTTTCCCAGCTGAAGCTGTCGAGTTGGACTTGTCAAATGCTTCAGTGGGAGTTAGTGATTACTCAATGGCGGCCAACACATAGTAGTTGTTGCATAAGTATGTAGTGAATATAAGTAAAAGTAATGCAGCCACAGTGTTTTGAGAACAGTAGAGTAGAACTCGAAGCTGAGCAGCACATCACGCTTGCTGCTTAAATGAATTTCAGTCTGCCTGGTATGAGAGCCTGCCTTTGGGTGGTCTCTAGGGTGCTATAAATCCGTGAGTCCAGCACTAAAATGCATTAGTCTAACTCCTGATGCGTGGTACTTGGCAGGGCTATACTCAACATTGAATGCTGGCTGTGGCAGATCAGTCACCAATGGGCGGTTGTTATTGTTTTCCAGAGGACCACCTGCAGGACCTCCTGCAGCACCTTAGCTGGCAAGAGGCTGTACCTCCTAGCAAGTCATGTTGATTATTGTTCATGTAGCCTGAAACCTGGATTTCACATATATTGATTCATGGCTATAGCATGACACCTCCATGAAAACAAAATGCATTTCTACTGCTGCATGTTGTGAAGGGAAGCACTCTCTTGCCCAGTCTTCTCTGCTTTACTCCGGTCTCCAGAGGCCCACAAAGAGCACTGATACATGTACGTCACACCAACTTGGTCTCGTGGGATTTGGACTTGCGTTTGCGCTGTACCGCAGCAGCAACTGGCTGCACCACAAAACTCTGCATTTAGATAATCACATGGTATAGGGATTATTGTTCTAAGTTTGCTTTTAAATGTCATTTCTTTGGAAATGTGTTTCTTGTGCACTGTGAGTTAGGTGTCCCTAGCTCGGGAGGGTAGATCATCCCCCTAAGTGCAATGTGTTCTGGATTCACCAGTAAGGGTGGGATCCAGTGGTGGCAGCAGATGTGTGTCCAGTGCATGTATTCCCATTCCCAGTTCCCGGGGTAGTGGTACCTGTGTCACGTGGTGGTCAGGTTGAGAAATCAGGGGCGGTAGAAACTGTTTTACCAGTCTTGGGAGGGGTTTGGGGATGAATGTGTCATGCGCTGGATGAATGTGAATGTCCCATTCCCAGTTCCCGGAGTAATAGTACCTGTGTCACGTGGTGGTCAGGTTGAGAAATCAGGGGCGGTAGAAACTGTCTTACTAGTCTGGGGGGTGTGTGTGTGGATGAAGGGTGTGAGTTCTCTGAAATAAGGAGATTGCTGAATACTTTGGTGTGAGTTCTCTGAAATAAGGAGCTTGCTGGTTGATTGGGTGTGAGTTCTCTGGGATAGGGAACTTGCATTGGGGAGTGATTCCAAAAGTAGTGGCTGAGGTGTCTTCCAGCCCAGCGTGGTGGAAGAGGTTCAGAGTAGCCCAGCTAGGTCTCGGTGTAGGGGCTCACAGCCTGTCTCTGCGGAGAAGGAGTGGGTGGGACTGCGTGTCTCCAGGTGCCCGAAACCCAGTGTCAGGGCCTGGATGGTTTCTTTAGGGAACATCAGGTCGGGGGCCTAGGCTGTACCAATAGGTCATTTGAGGAGGATCTCCCAGGGTCTAGAGGACGTGGAGCGTCTGTAATCAGAGCTCCAGTAGTCCTGGTGTCTGGTGGTACTGCTCCAGTTGGGAGGGTGCGGAAGTCCAGAGTGAGGGGTGAGAGGGGGAGGGATTCCCCAGTGGGAACCAGTAGGTCAGGGACCAGCCAGGAGGGCTGAGTCGCCACTGAGTGACCGTGGTGTCGCCACTTCTGTCCTGGGGCATCTTCACGCACTGTCAGAGGGACAGGAGGTCGTGAGCTCTGCGCCAGGCAGACTGTCACACGACACGCTAGGTATGTGTCACCCTTGGGAGGGTATATGTACTCCCAGGAAGTCCTGGTTCTCCGGGCAATTGTGAGGTGATACCCCCCTGATAGCAGGTGGGGTACAGTTGTGAGGGGTGAGAGGGGGAGAGGTCCCCAGTGGGAACCAGTGGGTCAGGGGGCCGGCCAGATGGGCTGAGCCACCAATGAGTGACCATGGTGACGCCACTTCTGTCCTGGGGCATCTTCACGCACTGTCGGAGGGACAGGAGGTCGTGAGCTCTGCGCCAGGTTGCTGGGGCATCTTCACGCACTGTCAGAGGGACAGGAGGTCGTGAGCTCTGCGCCAGGTTGCTGGGGCATCTTCACGCACTGTCAGAGGGACAGGAGGTCATGAGCTCTGCGCCAGGCAGACTGTCACACGACACGCTAGGTATGTGTCACCATTAGGAAGTCCTGGTCCGCCAGGCATCTGACCAAAGGGTACGTCCCTCGGTTGGGGAGCCAGTAGCCGGTGCTTCCGGATCTGGACGTAAGGACGACTGTAGTCAGTGTCCTGGCCAGTTTGCCTTCTAGGGGTACCACTCCAGTTGGGAGGGTGCGGAACTCTGGAAGGGGGTGCAGAGGGAGGGCGGCCTTGCCTCTGACCCCGGTGCAGCCGGCGAACTTGGATCCCAGGTGGTAGACCAGTTGGTGGAGAGAGGTCCTGAACTGGTGGGAGAGTTGTGTTCTGGTGGGTGCTTCCCTGGGAGGGTGCGGAACCCCAGAAGTAGAGGTAGGGTGGGGCATTCTTGCCCGTGACCTCTGGTCAGCCTGAGGGTGCGGACCCTAGGTTGAAGGATCAGTGGTAGTTGGGAACTACACTGAGAGGGAGAGTGGAGAATGGCTTGTACGCCAGGGGTTACTACCCCCCACTCTGGGTTTGGCAAGGACCAGTGGTATCTGGGTGGCCTAGGGCCTGGTCCTGGCCGTGGACAACTAGGTAGTACCAGTGGGGTAGCCTAGTTGGGCCTGAGTTCTTTTCGGTTGTTTTTTTTTCAGATGGAACCATGTTGATTGAGAATGGGGTAGAACCGGAGAGTGTCCCTGCAGTGCGGGCCTGCGTCCGTGTTCTATTGCCCCAAGCAGGGAAGTCCATCACGGTGGTGATTGGTCTGCCCTGCGTTTTGGCTGGAAGGGGGTTGTGTTGGACTTGGCCCTTCTGGCAAGTTCACCCCTGAAACTTTTTGCTTTTATTGGTGACTTGGTGATAGTGGTTTTTGGTTCCTGCGCACTTTCCCTGGGTCCCAGGGTAAAGTGCGTGCGCACTCTGAGTGCATGTGGTGAGATAGGCCTGCCCTCCCATAGGAATGCATGGGGAATGTATGCGTCACTGGTAGTTCCTGATGCGTGGGGTGTGCATGGTCGAGTCTGGTATGTACAGATTCGTGTGGTTAAATGCTGCGCAATGATGCGTGCGGCATGCGTGTAGCTAGTATGGAAGTGCCACTTCTAGAAGTGGGCACTTCGGTGTGCAGTGTAAAATGTGTGCCTTGTCGCGCGATTGGCTGGTTGAGGTCATGTGACGGGCTAGGGATTCCCCAGAGTCAGGAGGAGTCACCCGGTGGTGAATAAGGAGATCAGCAGCTAGATGGGTGGGAGGAGTACACCTGGGTCCTGAATAGGGCAGGGCTTTCCCCACACAATGCTGGCTCCGCCCCCTGTGGTGCGACTGACGACCCTAGCCCTGCCAGTGAATAGAGTGAGGGGCTGAGCACATCAAGGGTGCTCCCCAACCAGCTGCGACTGGTTCTCCCCATCACCCTGAACCCAGACAAAGGAACCTGTGTATAAAAAGGGGCTGTGTCCCCTTACAAAATGTTCTTGCGTTCTGTCTTGAATCTACCAGGGGCGTGCTGCTGCTGGGGCCCAGGGGAAGGCTTGCCTCCCTGGGCCCTGTCCAGCCCCTGGATGCCTAAGGAACTCCTGGGACCTGCTTGGATCTATCTTCTTGGCCTCAGGACCTTTGCACACTTCTAGCGCCTAGTGAGCGCTTCCTTGCTTCTCCTAGCGCCCTGGGAGCACTATAAGGATTTACTTCAGGCCAGAGGAGCGCTGGAGCTTCGCAGCGCTGAGCTGCATGTTTTGACTTCGTAGGGAGCCTACCCCTCGTTGTCCGATTGTGCTTTCATTGGGAAATTGCGGGAGCCCACCTCGCGTTATGCCTCCTTTAAAGAGCGGGTGCCCACCCCGCGATTTGCCGTGTCCGGCGGGTGCCCACCCCGCCTTATGTCGTGAATTTAGAGGGAGCCTACCCCTCTTACGAAGAAATCACCGCCGCGACCCGCGTCGCGCTTCAAATCCCTTCCGGGCCGCTGCCCAGCGTGACCCGGAAGGCAGGCAAAGCTGTTCCTTTGTGGGCGGGGCTTCCGGGACGGAAGGGAAGCCCCACGAGAGCGGAGTTCAGCGCCAAGAGTTCGGCGGGGCTCCCAAGAGCGAGGGAGAGCCCCGCGTTGCCGGCAGAAGGGAGGTGAAGAGAGGAGTGTTGATGGCAGGAGCCCACCCCGCGGTGAGAGGCCCGGTCCCGAGACGGGGACCGGGCGAAGCCAGCCTACGAGCAAGAGAGAGCCCGGTGAGTGGGATGGCTGAGGGGAGGTGAGATCGGTGCCGACTCTCTGAGCGGCCCCACCTGACAGCGGGCTGCTCCATCGGGAGCAGGTTTGTTTAAAGGGCCCCAGGGGTGCCCGCACCTTACCCTGACGGCCGTACAGAGTCAGAGTGGCCCCGTCTGGCAGCGGGCCGCTCCAACATTGGGCCTCACTATTCTTAGAGCCCCAGCTGGCTCTAACGTCGGGGGCATTATTTTCTCTGAGCCCACGAGGCTCCAACGTTACTTGGGGGCATTTGTCGTTAAGAGCCAGGAAAGGCTCCAACGCTAGGGGGCATGATTTGTTTCTTAGAGCCTCTGTGGCTCCCACGCTATGGGGACATGTTGTCTTAGAGCCTAGGTGGCTACAACGTTTTGACATTGGTTCCAGGGCCCTTGAGAGCCCAGGCCCCTAGTTGCCTTCCACAGCTGCGCAGCACTTAGTGCCAGCTGCAGCGTTTAGGCCCTGCTTTGTCCCCAGCTGCCCAGCAAGTAGTGGGCAGCTGCTACGTTTAGGTTCTGATGCGACCTGGGCCCTAATGTGATTGAGGTATTATTGCGACTCATGCTGATGTGATTTTGGTGCTAGGAAATGTACGGTGTAGTATGTTTTGCGCACCCTGTCTTCATGCTTTTGGTGCTAGGAAATGTACTGTATATAGCATGTTTTGCGTACCCTGTGTCTTATACCTCTAAATGTGGTTAGTTCTGCCTAGGAGGTTGTTTTACCTGTTTAGGTTGATGGTAGGGAGAATGTACTTCCCTGTGCGATGTGCGCCCCTAGTATAGTTATACTTAGGTGGTTAGGTCTAATGCGTTAGACCAATGAGAATTGCATAATGTGATTTATGTCCCTGTGATAGATGCAGGATAGGTTTTACACCTGATGCTAGTGTGATGACGCTGAGGTCATTATTGCGACAGTAGAGACTGGTTGTGCTCTATAGTTACTTTGTGTTATGTTCTATGTTTACTATTGGTGATTTGTGCTATGTTCTAAGTGCTAATTCCTGACAGTGGTCCATGTGGCCCTGTCCCCTGTATATATAATCCCTTGTAAATTCTGCCCGTGCCTGTTGGCACATTGTAAAGTGTGTGTTTTTATCTAATGTGTTTGGTATAATACAAAGGCTATTTTTATATAATACCTTGATACCTTGTGTGGAGTTTCCTTTGTGGTGGACCTTGGGTGTTGATGCTGGGTGCGCGCGCAAACGCTTTACACATTGCCTCCGGGATAAGCCTGACTGCTCGTGCCAAGCTACCAAGGGGGTGAGCAGGGGTTATCTTTGGCGTGTAACTCCCCAGCCCTGACTAGAGTGGTGGTTTCTGCCTGGCTTTGGCGCAAGCCCTAGCCAACCAGAAATCCCATTTCTAACAACTGGCTTCTTTATTTAGAAATGTCTGGGATTAGAAGGATTCCCCTAGTACTAGCTGATCACATATCCAGAAACCACAGCATCCCACATCCCCTGAATGAGAAAATTTCCTAGGAAAAATGTTGATGTTTCCATGTTGCATTCTGGGGCCTTTCCTGATGAAGGTTATAGGCCAATCCACTCAAGTGGGGTATTTTCTTTTATTGGGAGAAGTGTAGGAATATGGCACGTAGGGATATTGTTGATTCCAACATATTGGGAAACGTTTGCTCACAGAAGGGTGTGGAAAATCAATCACTTTAACAACTAAAGTCTGTTTTTTGAAGGGCATTCTGGATAGGAAATCGTAGTGGGATCTAGGAAAGTCACACAACGCAGTCCTCCACGGGGTGTCTAGTTTTAAGGAATGTGTGGATTTGCACATCTCTAGTGGTGCCGGCCAAGCCCGAGCCGAAATACCACAGCGACCTGAATCACCAAAATGAGTGAATTTCAAAGAAAAAATTGTAATGCTTCTTAGTTGTATTTCGTGGCCTTTCATGACATGGGAGAAATGTGAGAATACAGAATAGAGGAACATTTGATATTCTTTCCTTTTTTGGGATTCCAAATGTAAGGCTTTGTGCAAGAAAGGACACACTTTTCAAATTAGTGCAAATAACCACTATTCCTAAACTCATGGACACATTTAAAAAATGCTTAGGTGCCCTTCATACTGATTTTCATTCTTCAGATTTTACGATATGAATTGATGCACGGATGTTACTATCATGTATTCAAACCCTATATTACACTGTAACCAGAATGGTTTGGTGAAATTAACATAATGTATATTACCTTTACAGATCAGTCATCAGGGAAAAAATGTACTGATGATAAAGTTGTCCTCTAATTTCATTGTTTTCTCTAACTTTCCTTTGTGTTTGATTTCAATGAGTGACATACAAAATGGCACATTGATTAAGTCATAATTGTGTCTACTTTTCAGAAATGAACTGCTTTCTGGGTTCACCCTCTTTTCCTACCCACAGATTGAAAGCATGCATAAACTGCAAAAATAGATAATATTAATCACCACTTAAAAAATCGAAAAACTGTGACAATTTGTTTTCCACCAATGCCTTTCCAGAAATCTGATAGGAGAGGCTCAACTTAGCACAGCAAATCTTTTATTGATGCTGTCCTTCGGAAAAAGCACATGCTTTCTTGAATTGCATAATTTTGAAACAAAAAAACAAGATTGTGAGCATTGCACTTGTGGTGGAGTAGCTTATCTGCTAAACTTTAAACGAGACCCTTTATTTTTACCTAACTATGCACTACCTGAGCAATCATTCAACTACATAAAGTAGTAACATTTCAGGTTCTACACACCAGTGCTCCATGGTCTGAAGATTTCACTTTTATTGCAACATACTTTTTGTCAGGCAAGAGGAAGAGTGTCTTCACGCATGATGCCAGACTCTGATGTGCCTCTCAAAAGATGTTATGAAATGGAAAACTATTTAATCTTTTGGAAGCTATTTTATGTTATCTTTCATACCTGATCTAGTTTCCACTCCGAGTCGCAAAATAAACCCAAAATTAACTCTAGAGTCCGATCTTGCGATTTTCCTGTCGTCTGCCACAATAAAAGCAGAGAAACCTTGCAGTCTGTTGAAAAAAGAGTCAAGACTCAAGGAAATGTGCTATAAAATTGTCAGCACATTGTCTGTTTCCTCTAATCTTATGATTCTTGTTAAAAAAATAGACTTGAAAGAAATCATGACACTTCATTTGTTTCTTAAATGACTAGGTTGACAACTGCAGTAGTAAGTATTTTTGTGGGATGTATTTTCCTGTGGGTAAAGATTTTAATGTGTATGCCTTATCATATATGTCACAAACGTAAATTGTTACAAAAACAAGTAAATATCTTTTTAAACCCCACTATAGTACAATTTGTTTTTACTACGGAGCCTTAATACACACTTCAATTAAATTATGTCTTGCAATGAAAATTGTTTAGCATATTTGTATTACTGTTTATCATAAACCCATATTCGTTATACATTTCTCATGCTTGGTATGTAA
The DNA here is from genome assembly GCF_964204655.1 of Triturus cristatus. Lineage (NCBI taxonomy): Eukaryota > Metazoa > Chordata > Amphibia > Caudata > Salamandridae > Triturus > Triturus cristatus. Next base: position 628,768,568 of record NC_140591.1, read on the forward strand.
TTTCTGATTTTTCTGTGCTCCATTGCATGAAAGGAAGAGAGCGGAACAGCGCCATATCTACAAAGACATTGCGCTATTTTTCTTTTTCCCTGCAGTTGTGCCATATAGGCTGCCTTGTGCTAAGTCACGCACCCTTGAACGACAATGCAAAAGTGTGAGTGATGTCAAGCATAGGTTTTGTATTGTAATGGGACCCTCCCATTACGAAATAATGTGCTTTTACATATTTGAACACTTTTATACCTCTGTAAGTGTGCTGTAAAGTACAGCATAGAAGCAAATTCAGAAATGTTTTGACAAAAGAAAACTTTTCTCCTACTTTATGCCTGGATTGAGGAGGTGTATATTTTTGTTGGAAATCTCTTGCCAATGTTAGTTGAAAAGGATTTTCATCAATAACCCAAGATGACTGTATGGGAATGCCCATTTACCACCCACTGTATTCCACATTGAAGCAAAGTAGCTCAAACTGCTATATTCTGTTACTTTAGAGTTTCTTTCCAGTGCAACATGTTTTGTGCTGGAAATTAATTTCCATAATCAATACTTTGTGCTGGACTTGCGTCACACAAGGGAAGCAAACTGATGAAAATGTGGCCCTCTGCATTTTTAGTTAACATCTCACCTTTGCCTGTTTTTTAAATTGAGGAAACAAGAGTACTGCCTTTCTTTGGTAGGAATGAGGTGGGAGCTCACATCCATTCAGCTGTTGCAACTTTCAGCATAAAGAACTCCTGGATCATTCTGCATTAACTTTGTGTATGCCTTCCATGAATATGCTTTACGAAAAACAATGGTCTGGGTGAGGTCTGAAGGATCCTGCAGTAGCAAGGCTACTAATTATTTGATTAAGTTTATCTCAACTGGAATTACTAAATACTGAAACCAGACTTGGTTCAGTGGGCAATATATGTGTGGACACAGGATTTTTTGGGAGACATCACATTTTATTAAACATCATAAAACGGAGTATCTTCCATTTCTTTCATTTTTGAAAAAAACAAGAAAGGAGAATTTTGGTGCTCACACATAAATAAGTGACAGTGCGTGATGTATTAAAGCAACAATCTACTTATTGCATAGCGCGGTAGCGTGAATGAAGGATATGGTGCTTGAATAGTCAGCGAAGGGCTAATGCGAGAGAAAGGTAAGGGGTGGCCACCTCGAAGGTTGGGATTAATCGTGCTTAGGATGGTAAACCGGAGAGCTCATGTCATGTGATGTAGTGAGCTCAGGTGAAGTGCAACCCTGGTCTAATTTGGAGGACAGCAGACATAAGGGGAGTGAAAGTTAGCGTGCCTAGATCGGTATCAGGGATGAGCGATGCTGAGGTGAAAGCACGCAAGTAACAACAGTGACTTACTCGAGAACCGGCGTGCGCAGGGACGATGAATAACAATTGACAACGGGTGATCCTGTCCATATACGAGGAACACGGCGTGCTGAGGGCAAGTAAAATTGAGTAAAAATTTAGCCCGTCTAATAGGAGCAATAAGGGTGATGTAAAACCAGTGAAGGAGTTAATGGGTAAGCGCTACGAGAGCAAAGTTGATCAGACGAATTTGGTCATATTGATGGGGCCCGTCTCGACGGAGCACGGAGTGCCGATTGCCGGCACTGGGTAAGAGGTGCACGGGCATTATTTCCTGGCAGTAGCGAGAACTCGTGTCAGTTAGGCGAGTTTCTAAGTAAACTCTGAAAGGGGAGAGTGGAAAATGTCAGGGAAACGAAGTCAGGCAGAGTGGGCGGCGTGCCCGCAAGGTAAAGGACTTACTTTGAGTGAATTACTTCGAATCGGAGTGAATCCCGGTGTGGATGCGCTGGCAGGAATCCGGAGCATGTGGTGGCCGGGAGAGAGGGGGTATCTAAATGGAGGTCGGCGGTGGTACTGCGCATTTGCCGCCCGGTAAAGGGCGTGTCAATGGGGTCTAGCCCGGAAGGGATACTGAACCGACCATGGAGGGTGAGGGAAGTGAATTGCGAAGAAAGGGGGATATTCATGGTTATCATGCTTGGCTAGTGGTTTAAACATAACAAATGAACAGTAATTATTTAAAACATAATCAAGAAATACTGTAAATATGGAAACATAATTATAAAAGCAGAGCCATATATGCAGCACTGTGAGTGTGGATGCTTATTTCAGAAGAATATTTATAGAGACACCTAAAAAAGCTATAACATGTGATGTCTCCCAAAAGATCCTGTGTCCACACATATATTGCCCACTGAACCCAGTCTGGTTTCAGTATTGAGTAATTCCAGTTGAGTTAAACTTAATCAAATAATTAGTAGCCTTGCTACTGCAGGATCCTTCAGACCTCACCCAGACCATTGTTTTTCGTAAACCATACTATTACCCCAGGTCACAGTATTGTGGGGTTCCCTTGTTCTTAAAACACTTCCATGCATATGCAGCAATTGGGATGTGCACTTTATCTGTTTAAACTGACTGTCTCCTGTAGTATGTGGATATTCATGGTAGGGAAGTACTCCAGTAGGAGTTTCATTCATACACCATGTGTAGGATTCTCAGTGTACAAACAATTTCACAGCACATGTAAAGGTTAAAAGTACATGGCCAATCTTTTAAATACATTACTCCCTACCCCATGGGCTGTTTAGAACTGGCCCTAGGGGTGACTTCTAAGCATTAAAAGGGAAGGTTTTGACCTATCAATTTGTTTTGTAAGGTCAAAATGGCAGTTTAAAAGGGTTAAAACTGCACCCTGGTTGCAATGGCAGGCCTGAGATATGTTTTAAAGGGCTAGTTAAGTGGGCTGCACAATAATTGCTGCAGGTCCTCTAGAAGCATTTAATTTGCAGGTCCTTGGTAGATGTAGTTCCATTTTACTAGAGACTTATAAATAAAATGTTCCAGTGGGTGAAGCCAATTTTACCATGTTTTAAAGGAGTGAGCACAAGCACTTTAGTGCTGGCTAGCAGTGGTAAAGTGCACAGAGTCTTAACAGCCAGCAAAATGGGTTCAGAAAGCAAGGGGGTGAAAGCAAAATGTTTGGGGGTGACGGTGACCATGCAGAGAGAGCCAAGTCCAACAGAAAGAAATGTCAATAGTACTTCACACCTCTGGTGTGCAATGCTTTTTTTCTTTAAGGCTCAAGGGTCTTCCCTTTGCAGTGTCATGCCGTCAGATTCAGCCCATTTTGTTCCCATCACCTCCACTGGTTCAGAGGGGAAGCTGTGGGAGATTTCCGGGTTATATTCAATCATATTTTTCAAAGTGGAGCGCTGTGTTTGCAAATCTGGTACTCAATTTCTTTAGCCTTGGGTTGCATGAAGTGTCCTAGTAGGCAACCTCTGGGTGTGCACAGGGTCAATCTCCCTGTTGATGCCACAGACTGTTCTGTAAAGCCCTCTGAATATTGCCTAGGTTTGGGACAGCTCCATACCACATGATAAAACCCAGAGGCTGTAAGCATCTAAAGGCTACCTATGGGATTGTCTCGGATATCGTATGTAGTTTTTTCGGAGTTAACTAATTGTGAAGTAGGAAATTAAATTGTGTATATTTTAAACATCCATTTCCTGATACTGTGTGTGTATATTGCAATATGGATCCCTGTTCTTTGCCATCAAAGTCCTTATTCAGGACAATTTCTCATTGTGTCTAGTGATCATCTAGGTTAGTATTGATCATATTTGTTATTATTAGATGTCTTTCATTTTCAATTTTTAGACACTTGTAATCTATGTTGCTCTTCATCTAGATTTTTACAAGGGGTGTTTTATGCTTATATATGAATTTATAGCCACTGGATAGCTCGTGTATTTACTAAAGATGTTTAACTGTTTCAATTGTTTGTACTGTGATTTTATGATTGCTATTGCAAATTGAATAAAGAAAATTTGACTTGACCTGACCATGTTTGTTAGGGCTTTGCAGAACCAAATCACAGGCATTTTCTTGTGCCCTATGTGTATATGAACTGTAACAACTTTTGCGTTTGTGGCTCAGTGTCTATCCCGCTCCACTTCAATTAGCCCCCTACAGTTACAAGATAGTGCATGCATGGAGGAGGCTTATTTACTTGTCTAAGGCAGGTGATATTTCATATTAAAGTTCTTTCTTTTGTTCTCCTGACCAGCTGGGCTACTGAGTAACTTTGGCCAACGGTGAATGTCTTCCACATACATGTTCCATTCAGCTGGGCATTATTCAGGTATTTCTAAGATCAAGTTGGCTTCTCTGGACTGGCAAAGTCTAGCTGGAGTTTCAGGTAGCATTCATGCATTTTGGCTAAGCGGTATGGAAAGCAGAAACTCAGCAGGAGTGTGGTGTTAAGAAATATCCTTTCCTGTTCTGACGATGAGTTCAAGTGAACCAATTTATGGGTATTTGATAGATCTTTAAGTAGTGAATTCCATTGTGCATCCTCCACCGACAGGTGTAGAAACAAAGGCCCATGAACTTCCACTGCCAGTTACAACATAGTCTGGGTTTAAAGGCAGTATAAACTGGATGGTGGTGTACGAAACTGTGCAACAGATTTTCACCCAAGTGCTTTTATTTCTAAAATTGACTGTCTTGTGGGGTGGTTAAACAGGGAGGTAGGATGCCAAGTATATGAGTTTTTAACGATGGCTTGTGGTCAGCAGGTTGGCTGGAATGGTCTTTAGGGAGGAGTGGCTCCCTGAGCTATTCCAAAAAAGAACATACAGTTGAATACAAGTTTAATTTAAATCACTGCATTTCCACAAAAATGCCGCAATCAATGCAACTGTGTGTGCAGAATTTCCATTTTTATGCCGCAAAGTATTTTGACATTTACAAAGCTACACAACGTCGATTTACATGGCTTAGTAAACACAAAGGGCCAGGTTTATCAATCTTTCATGCAATCAATTGCAGCAAGACAACTAGAAGCACTATGTGAGAATGGGCAGGAATGTGCCATATTTACCAATATGTGGCACTTTCCTCCTCTCTGCCTGTTCTGGGGCACAATCTACTGCCTAGCACCAGCACAGGCACCTTTGCACCATGATGAAAGCAGGGAGGATTCCTTTGTGCAGGAGGGGACACCTTTGTGTCTAAAAGAAATCCTCTGAGGCTTTTTACTCTTTCTAAATGTGCAGCAGAATAGAGCACACTTTAAAAGAGGAAACATCAAGGAGAAATAAAGATATTTCTCCTCATTGAACCTGTCATGGGAAGGTGTAGCATTTTGATGCATTCCCAGGTTTACCAGTCTTGGTATATTTCGGAATGCGCAAAAACCCATGGGTGAATGCGTGGCAACAATCATGCTCAACCCATAGAACACTTTCCGAGGGCACAGTACTGTAAGGCAACAACTACCATTGCCTTGTGCTACTCCAGATGTACCAAGCACTGCAGGGCCACACAAGGTGGCCTTGCGTTGCTTGGTAAATTTGACCTTAGTTTTGCATTGCCCTTGCGACACAGTGTGTGACACAGGGCAGTGTAAAACTATGATAAATCTGGCCCCAAGTATTTTGCATCAGGTAGGCGTTACGTGGTTGGAGCATGGGCATTCCTGTGAATCCACCTATATCTTTTGATGCAAAACTAGATTTACAAACACATGCGAACCTGAGTTTATGCCAAAATGATGCCCCTTCTCAATAGAGCATACGAGGAAAACTATCTTAATTTCTCCTTGTTACTAGCGCTTTCCATGTGTGCGTCATTGTGCATGACCGGTACAGCTGGGATACTGATCAACATTTCCATCACCAATTCTTCTCGGGTGGCACCACCTTCAGCACGTCAATCATATTGCAGCATTTAGATCAAGTTGTACGGGGAGAGATCACTTTGTTTGCCGATTTTGTTACCTGTATGACAAAGATAAAGAATATCTTAAATTTTATGTACATTTTTGAAAACACAGCACATGAGACTGATGATAATGCCATCTGGATAAAAGGCATAGGACAACTCCATGAGCAATGAAGAACAGTTTCAGTGGAGATTCCAACAAACTATACTATTTGACAGTGAAATTTATAGAATGTGTGAATGTGCCAGTGTTAACAAAGAATAAGGATGCAGCAGTACCCTGCCGATGTGTGTGACCAGTGGGAGAACATTGAGGGTGTCAAGGGTAAAACAGGAGGTGTTTAACTTTATGACTTGGTGACACTGGTTGACAGTTTCTCTAAATTATGTTTAAATAGTTTGTTGGTAGCTCTGCTATATCACTACTGACTACTGTTATCATAGGTTTACGTGGGTATTTGAAATAAATGTAGGAATTTTTATGTATTTCTTAATTAATTATCTAATTTATTTCATGTATTTATTTATTAATTCTAACACTTACTAGTTAGGATAAAGGGGAAATGGAATGCATAAAAATGCCTTTTGGAATAGAAGAGAGGAATGCAAAGGTGGAAGGGAGTTCCAAATGTTGGTGCCAAGTAAATAAAGATGTAACCCAAGAGGAGAAGACACAAGGAGGAGGGTTGACCCAGACAGATCCAGACAGCATTGTGAAGTGGACATGAAAGTATATAGAGATGCATCAGATATGAAAGATATATGTGGAACTCGGTACATGGGCTCATTTTCAGTCCAAAGAAAAAGATAGCATGGTTGGTTGAGTAAAGGATGTGCCCATGGAGAAATTAGATGCGAGAGAGGAAAGCAGTGGGAGTGATTTTAGGTGGTGGTATTCCAGAAAATGCAGGGAGCTTTCTAGCAGCAGATATAGGTGTAACCATTTGAGCACTGGCAAAAGTAACGGTAACCATGGTTGCACCGCGGACTGGGATTCAGCCTGCGGTGCTGCCCAATTCTTCCTCGCGGACCGCGACACAGCCCGTAGCAACTCCCTCTTTTCTTCAGGCAAGTTGCGGTGCTGCGTGGCGGCCCGCTGTTGCTGTTTTGGCATCGCAAGTTCATCCTACGGCACCTGCTCTCTTTCTGTGTCGGGCACACCGCACCACTATGAGACGGCCCGCTATCTGACAATTTGAATGAGAGTAATGCTGCATCTCCAGTTTTGGAACTGCGGCTTCCTATTTTCACATGCTGGGGCACTATATTCATACCTTCTTTTCACTGGATATATATTTCTTAATTTCTTCTTGGGGCCATCTTGCCTTCCCATGATTCCATAGTCTTCTTCCCAGAAGACCTTTGGCAGTATCTGCTCTACCAATTCAAGATGGCGACCTTGCTATTCCCTCCACTATCCTTTTCCTTATCCAAGATGGTGGTCACTTACTTCCTGTTTGGTCACTGCCTGTTCCTGTTCGACCACTTCGTGTTCCTGTTAGGCCACTTCCTATTCTTGGGTATTAACAGGGCTGAATCCTTTATTTCCTTGCGTTGCAACACTCTTTGCTCCTGCTGGTGTGTCCGTGCTCCTGTTGGTTTCCTGGGCTCCTGCCTGGTGTATCTGTGATTCTTGCTGGTATACCTTGTGCCTGATTATAGTCTTCTATTCCGGTTTGGATTACTTGCCTTCTGATTCCTCCTTACTGGTAGCTTCTTTCCTTCCTTTTCATTCCTGGAGTCCCCAACTCCATCAGAGGTTTTTCCCTGTGGGGGTTTTTCCTCTTGGGAATCCTTTTGGAGGGCACGGTCTGCTTTGGTATTTTCCTTGTCGGCAGCCCCGTGGCTACCAGAAGGGGTTGCCCAGACCAGAAAACTCAAGAACCGAAGTCAAGAATTTCTCCAACACGCCAGGACCAGTAAGAACACTACAAGTCATGACAACCATTCAATATGAAAAAGGATTGTAAAATTGTAACTGAATTATGCAGCTTGTTTGGTTTTTTCCCACTGACAAAATATTTCCCACTTGGAGAAACCCTTTTGCTTAAAACCCCATGAAGTCTGGGAGTTTTCCCACCCCATCCATCAAATATTTGTAGTTCCCATGAAAGGTGCAATTCTACGACTGTATTGATGGTCAGAATGTTCCTTTACATAGGACCAGGATCTGGATTTTGCCCCTGCAAATGACATTATTGTCCCACCTAAAATTTTCTCCAAAGCAAATTGCTTTGCAAATTGGAATACAAATCTCTCATTCTCTGTCTCTCTCTCGCCCTCTCTCTCTCTCTCTCTCTCTATCTCTCTCTCTCTCTCTCTCTCTCTCTCTCACTCACTTTTCCTCTCCAAAAAATCATTTTGTGTCTTATCATGATTAGGGGTGGGCAGAATTTGCGAAAGCGACTTTCGCAAATTATCGCGAAAATGTTACAAATCTCCGCAAACACGCGGAAATATCGCGAAGATGCAGAAGTTTTTTTCCCGCCCGTTCGCGTTATTTTCTGCGTGGTCGCGGCTCACCAACTTACCCATGCGGTTGCTCGCGGTCGCGGCCATCTTGTTTTCACTCTTCTCGCAGTGCATGATCGCGAGAAGAAAGACGTGATCGCGCGACGCATGACGTTACTGCGGGCGCGAACTGTCGCGAAACAGCGCAAATGGCTACCAACAATCCAACATCTCGTGGAGAACGCGACCGGATTGGGAAAACTTGTCGGCGAACGCGGGGATTCAGGTAAGGCGATCGCGCGTGCGCGAGAATGTATTATTTTACAGCTCGAGCAAGAAACAAATTATCGCTAAGCTGCGGAATGCGGAAATGTTGACATTTTCGCACTCTCCGCGGAACGCGAAAATTTCAAATTATCGATCTTTTCCGCGAGCGGAACGGAAATTTAGCCCAGGCCTAATCATGATGCATTTTTTCAGTTGAACTTAAATACTCTATACTGTGTCAGCTGATATTTGTGAGGTTCGGGTGAACTCTACTCCAGACTGAAGTTTTGGATTTCCAAGTGGTGTGAAGTTACTTTAAAAAAAAAAGGGATTTTCTTTAACTCCTGCAGCCATTTTAAAATTCCAAATTACAGGTGAGCTATCCAAATCACTTTGAAATATTGCCTGAAAAATATGCAATTTAAACTAAATACTGATCACACAACTTTGCTAAAAGATGTGGGCCTAGATTTAATAATGCTTGTGCCTGAGCTAGCACAACACAAAGGGACGCAAATCAGAGGCAGTGATTTAGTTTCTATCTCTGATAGAGGTGGGCAAGCCCACAAATTAGTAGGAGGAGGCAAGCCAGAATCGAGCCAAGGGTCTGGCTCGGATATTAGAGCCTGTGCCTGAGCCTAGCCTTGGAACTATGATTCATGTAAATCATACAACAAATATGATAAAGTGTTTTCAAAGTAAAACATTTGAAAGCTTTGACATTATTATGGCACAATATAGCTCTACATTGACAAGTTGTGAAAAAGTCATCCTTTTTGCCCTTTTCACCCCCATTCTTCGACTGATACTGGTGGTAACTAACTCAGCCCAGGGCCAGTGCTCTGATTAAAAAGTTATATGGTAATTAGGTGTGTTGGAAATGGGATTTCTGGTTGGCTAGGACTTGCGCCTAAACCAGGTAGAAACCACCACTCTAGTCAGGGCAAGGGAGTTACACGCTGATGATCACCCCGGATCACCCCCTTGGTAGCTTGGCACGAACAGTCAGGCTTATCCCAGAGGCAATGTGTAAAGTGTTTGCGCAACACACACACAGCAGCAACACGCTAGGCACACCACAAAAGAAGCGCCAAACAAGGTTATATAAAAAATAGCCTTTGTATTATCCAAAACACATTAGAATCATAATCACACATATGCACTGTGCCAACTGGCACCAGGTCATAATTTACAGGGGATTATACACATGACAGGGCCAATCGGGCCACTGTCAGAACCATCACAAAGCACAAAAAGCAAAAATAACACAACCAGTAATTACTTGTAAGATACTGTACTCGGTGTAAGCACTAGCAACATAAACGCATTATGTCTGTATCACATTAGGCATAAAACATATTATGCATGAATCACAATTAGGAGGGCACCTTAGTGACACTCCCTAGGTGCATACATCACCTTCCTTTTGGGCCGTGCGCCCTGCCGGGTACACTCAAGTACCAAACCTTATCCCAGACCGACCGGCCTTTCACTGGGGCTCGAATGCCCTTTGTCCAAAATGTCAGGGCATAACGGGGGCCTTCCACTGGTCCTTGGGCTGCTTTGGCAGTGAAAACACTGTGCGCAATGTGCTGGGGGCGTGGGGTGCAACTCACCCCCTCCTCATCCTGTGGCAAAAGGAAATGTCGCGGTGCAGCTGGGAAGACCAGCACCAAAAAAGTGCCTTGGGAGCCCCTCCTTCCCGGGGCTCCGTTCTCTCAGAAAATGCCCCCTTTAACTAGTGAGGCCTCCAACTGGCCCAACATGAAATCAACACTGGCAGCATTTCATGCCTGAGGGGCCCGCTTTGGTGCCACAGAACAAAATTGCCCCCCAACGTTGTAGCTGCCCGCTCTCCTGCGGGGTAGCTGAAGGAGACAGGCACTGGCACCAACAGGGTGCAAACTCGAGCCCCACTCACCGGGGCTCTCCTTGACTCCTCTGACGCAGCAGGAATGCACCGACAATGTGCCTCGGCAGGCCCCTACTCCCAGGACCTCTCCTCACTTCCTCAGTCATTTCCAGGCAGGGGAAAAGGCACCGACCATGTGCCTTTCAGGCTCTGTCCTCCTCTGGCCTGCGTGCGGGGCTCTCCATGGTGCACGGGAGCCCTGCCCACGCTCAGGGACAAGAGCAAGATGCCAGACTTCCTCCTAACCAAAATGCGGGGTAGGCTCCCGCTGTTAGTTCACACACAAACACGGGGTGGGCTCCCGCTCAGAGGCATCAATGCAGGGTTGGCTCCCGCTTACAGGAGCACAAAAACAGCGGGGTAGGCTCCCGCTTTCAGAGACACCAATGCGGGGTGGGCTCCCGCTTCCAAGGCATCAATGTGGGGGGAATCCCCATGTTGGGATTCCCTCTAAATATGTCGCAGCTCAGTGCTGCGAAGGCCCAGCACTCTCCCCGTCCTGGGAGAGAAGGATAAAGTGCCCACAAGGCGCTCAGTCAAAGGTTTCAGGGGCACAAGGCTGGGCCCAGGCAGGCGATTCCTCCTGGGACCTGGCAGCATCAATCCCCAAGTATCAAGGAAGCACAAGCACACAACATGGGGTCACAGCCCCAGTACTTATACCACATTTTCCTTTGTTCTGCCCTGGCACAGGGTCGGGGAACCGGTTCCAACTGGTTCTGGGGGATATTGGAGCACTTTGTTTACAGGGCTCCTCTTCACCTTTGTCAGGTGGGGGCTCAGTCGTCAGACACACCACAGGGGGGCGGAGCCAGCATTCATCTAGGCAGGCACAGACCTTTTCAGGGTCAGGGGACTACTCTTCCCACTACTCCAAATGCAAAACTCCTATTCAGCCTAGCTCTGACTCACCCTGCCCTTCCTGGAGCCACACACACTTCACCAGCCCCTGTCACTCCAGAGCCAGACATGCAATACACATCAGGCAGGCAGACACATAGCACACAGAAATGCCAACTTCTAAAAGTGGCATTTCTAAAAAAGTGATAATAAATCTGTGCATACTATTGCGTAGCATTTATTATTACTATTCCAAACATACTAAACTTGACCACGCTACTCATCTCATATCAGGAATTCCCCCTGAAAAACTTGTCAGGGAATCCCCAATACATTCCTTTCAGAGGGCAGCCTCACAGCAGTGAGAAACCGAAAGGGCTGTTTGTCACTACCAAGCCATGTCACACACTTAAGGTACATGTCCTACCTTTTACCTACAATGCACCCTGCCCATAGGGCTAGCTAGGTCCTACCTTAGGGGTGAGTGACATGCAGTAAAAGGCGGGTCAAAGACGTGGCACACACTTTAGGTGTCACGTCACAGCGGCAGTAACACTGCGCGCACAGGCCCTGCAATGGCAGAGGCCTGAGACAGGTTTGAAAGGCTACTTTGGTGGGTGGCCCAATCAGCGCTGCAAGCCCACTAATAGCATTTAATTTACTGGCCCTGGGTATCTGGGATACCACTTTACAAGGGACTGACAGGTAAATTAAATATGCCAAACAGGTGTAGACCTATCTTAACATGCTTACCACAGAGAGCACACGCACTTTACACTGGACAGCAGTACTAAAGTGTCCAGAGTCCTAAAACCACCAACACCATGTCAGAAAAAAGGCTAGGAGGAAGGCAAAAAGTTGTGGGATGACCCTGCAAAAGGGGCCAAGTCCAACAAGGTGTAATTATAACTGACACTGTACACCTACCAGTAAGTCCCTAGTATATGGTAGGGCATTTAGGTTTGAAGGCCCAGCAGCTTTGAGGCACTTAAGTGTGCGCCGCTGTGTTGGCTGTTTTCATTTTAAAAGTCAGCCCTGCTTTGGAAGTAGGCCTGGGCGAAAATTTCGTTCCGTTCACGGAAATTGCGATAATTTGACATTTTCGCGTTCCGCCGAGAGCGCGAAAATGACAAAAATTCCGGTTTCCGCAGCTTGGCGATAATTTGTTTCTTGCTCGCGCTGTAAAATAATACATTCTCGCGCGCGATCACCTTACCTGAATCCCTGCCTTCGCCGACAAGTTTTCTTGATCCGGTCGCGTTCTCCATGAGATGTTGTATTGTGTTTAGCCATTTGCGCTGTCTCGCCCGCAGTGACGTCATGCATCGCGCGATCACGTCATTCTTCTCGCGATCATGCACCGCGAGACAACTCAAAACAAGATGGCCGTGCCCGCAAGCAACCACTTGGGTAAGTTGGCGACCCGCAACCATGCAGAAAATCTCGCGAACATGCCGGATAATGCGATAATTTTAAACATTTTCGCGATAATTTGCAAAAGTTAATTTCGCAAATTCCGCCCACCCCTATTTGGAAGCTGCTTGTAAATCTGAAGTTATATGCAAATTTGACTTTGCATTTAAAGGTACTTCCAAAGTATTAAACTACCGTATTTGTACATATAAGTCACCCCTAAGGTCTACACTCGGTGCACCGAGGGTAGGGTGCCATGTAAAAATAAGCAGGGGCATTTAAAAAAATGTTTTATGTGCCCTGGTGAGGGAAACCTGCAAATTTAGTGTTTCCCCATTATAGCATTTTAGCTCCATTGGCTAACATGGGAATACTGTAATACATTGTAACTATTGACAGCTAAAATATTATCTCAAGGACTTAAAAGATTGGTAATGATAAATCCAACAACTTGCCACTGTTGAATGTATCATAACTAATACAGAAAATGAGTTATAAGACTTTATTTTCTGTGACCCCTATCCTGATTGGCTAGCCCTTAACAGGCTTAGCCAAACTACTTTGATTGGGGTGATAAGTGCCCTGCCTGGAGACAGAGGTTATCAGGGCAGGAAGAGATCTGGGTATACAAAATGGGCTTCAAATAGAGCAGAACAGTAAGGAATGCCACCAAAGCCTACTTCCTCGTCTTGTACCCCCCCCCCCCCAGTCAGAAGGGACCAGAAATGGAATTTGCAGGATGTCTGAAAGGGGAGTGTTGAGGGAAATTAACCACACCAGTAGGTTGGCATAGCCTGATCTTACTCCCAAGGAGAGAAATTCTTTAAAGAGCTGAGCTTTTTGGGGCAAACATATGCGACCCTGTACCCCATTGGTCAGGAGTGTCTCCCTACGTGTCACTCCAGAACATTGGATAAATATGTGAGAACTGCATAGCAACTCAGATCTGCTGCCTGAAACTACAAGGAGAAGAATGACTGCACTACTGTAACTCTGGTCTGCACCCCAAAGGGCTGTTCCTGCTGCACACTCGTAACTACAGCCCTGATGAATTTGCCTCACTTCTGAAATGATTAAGGAGTGGACTCCCTGTCACCAACCAGTTAACAGAGCTCACCTGCACCATCTTCCACAAGAAGTCCCCAGCCTGTGGTGCATCCAGTTGTCTTTTAAGGATATGGCTAGGTACATTGTGGGGATTGTAGTCCCTAACATTCAAGGACCATCTCAGAGCTTCTTGACCCTTGGATTTGTGTTTGGACACTTTGAAACCTCAAGAGTAACTTCAGGAAGAGGTTCCAGAAGTTTGACTGACCCACGGGTGAGTCAGGCTGCTGGCGCCGAACCATGACCTGGATTTCAGGTTTGACCTGTTGAAGCACTAGAGTTCAAGACTTCCAAGAGTTCACCGAGGCCTTGGGCTGAGCCAAGCCCCCACCGTCGTCTCGAATCTTGTTCTGAAGAGGAGCCTCACTCGACGATGAGAGAAAATCCCCCAGAAAGGTTTCTAAGTTCGAAGGTGAAATTTTGACCCTGTCCTCCCGCTTAGTGTATCCGGCTAGGGTTCCATTGCGGTCGGCCTCAAACTTTAACTTTGTCCCAGTCAAGCGCGACCAGATGTCTTAAGTCGGCGCTATCTGTTTTTAAGCACTAGAAAGGGTTTAGTCTTTAAAAATTCATATCTACGGATTTCTACATTCGATTTTTGGCATCATTATAAAGATAAAACTAATTGCTACTTTTACTAATTGATGTTGAATTTTTATTGTGTGTTGTATCTTACTTATTTGAAGTATTGGTGTTTTGTAATGCGTCACACACCTGTCGCCTAAGTTATGCCTGCCTGCTCGTGGCCAGCTACCAAGGGTTAAGAACTTGAATCATTTTTATTGAGACCTTGTCTGGTCCTTATATTGCAGTTGTTGCCTTATTGCTAGTGGTAGGTGCATACTTACCCCTACTCATAATCCACCTAACAACAGAAGTACTTATTAATAGTGATAATTTTGTACTACTGGTAGTCTGAATCCTCATATTCTAAAGTGGTTTCATACGCAATAATGAAGAGAAAAGAGTTTTGGTGAAATAAAATATTTACCAAAGAACAGACACGGGAAGTCACGATTTATCCAGGTTTACTTGTTTCATTCTGTAAAAACCAGCCAGTAAATGGGTATCTAATTGCCTTTCCGGTTAAGGCTTAGTCATTAGCTCTTAGTGCATTCTTTTGCAGTTTTCAAAATACAGCACAAACTCCACCTGAAAGTATTGGAGCACTTTATATGAGCACACATTACACTACTCAAAGTCGCATGCATTGTTGATTGGCACAGGGGACATTAAGGGGCATATTTAGGTAGGTCTTACTTGACCCTTGCGACACAGGTGGTGCAAGGGCAACTCAAAAGTCCGATATATCAAGTCATGCAAGGCTACCTTGCGTGGCCCTGAGTGGCTTGATAAATCCAGAGTAATGCAATGCAGCGAAAATCACTGCGTTGTTTTACTCTCCACCAGGGAGGCGTTCCATGGGTGGAGCGTGGATGTTCCCAGCATATTGTTTACCAGTGCTGGGAAACAACAAGGATGCACCATATATTCTTAAGTACGTCACATTCCTACCCATTTCCACCATGCAGCACAGCAAGGTGACTTGCTGCACTGCATGATATCTTAATAAATATGCCCCCAAGAGATTTGCCCAGAATCACAGGATGTTGCAGTAGCCAAGAATCAAACCTGGTGCCTGCGTTCTACAGTCAGCAGCTCTGGCTGTAAAGCCACATGCTGTTTAGATTGAGGGCAGTAGGAAGAAGCCACTTAAAAGCTTGGCTCATTATGTTCTCAAGGTTCAAACAGGACTTCCAGCTGAGCCAGAGCCCGGCTCGAGCATGGCTCGAGCTTTCAGTGGCTCACTCATCTCTAATGTCTGGAAGGGTGCCCCTTTCACACTGTCAAATGCACTTTGTGCCCATTAAGTCAAGAGGCGTTATAAGTGGTGGATGAGCACAGGTCCTCTGACCTCCTGTTTAGGGAAACTGCTTTCCACTCGTGCAGCTCAGTCATTAAGGCACTGCCCCAGAACCTTTCTGGCTGCCAGGTAGGTGTTCAAGGCCCTCCTCCACCTGCAGGCTCCTGCCTGCGCCTTATCTCTGGTGGTCCAGTGGAAGAGATGGCTCTTCTGCTGGTCCGCTCACTGTTTCTCAGCCTTTTTCTGTTCCTTTTCCCGGTATGCCGGTCTTTTCTGTCTTTTTCAGTCTTTCTCTTTCTTGCCTTTTTCTTGATTCTGCCTTTTGTTCCCTTTTTCTCTGTTTGTCTCTGTTCTCGCTGTCTCTCTCTGCTGCTGCCCCCATGGCCCCTCGCCCCTGCGTGTTCCCACTCCCCCCTCCCAGCTGCTCTTCCTTCCTGCGAACCCTACTTAATGGAGGTCGCTGCATGGCTGCATGCAGCAGGTGGGCCACTGGTGCACCAAAGGTATGCCCGTCTGAGTCAGTCCGTGACCAGCACCAAGGACCCTGGTCCTCCGACCCCACTGCTACGACTCCAGCACTCTTCATGCACTCAACCCTGAATGCAACAACAACTGCCAGCTCTCGACGCCGAGCAACTCCCAAGGCCCGTTCTACCAACACTGCTGCCAAACCTTCACCCACCTCCAGACCAAGACAGCTACCCCCAACCCACTGGACGGCAGCACACCCAAACCCCAGAGCTACATCCTCCTCAACATACTCTCCCTGCACAGACATGCATTAGAAGTTTGGGACCTCCTCGACACCCTCTGGACTGACGTCGCTTTCCTCACAGAAACCTGGACAAACGCCAGCTGCGGTGCTAACATCACAACAGCCATCCCCCAAGGATACAAGATCCTGAGGAAAGACTGCACCAAACGCCCCAGAAGAGGCCTCGCCATCTTCTACAAAAGATCCCTCCAACAGACACCCTCCATCTCGAACGATGCCTTGCCCCCCCATGGAACACATCCACTTCCAGATCCAGCCCAACCCCAGAGCAACTTTCGCCAGAACACTCACAAACAGATCACCTGGACCCCGCTCCCCGTTTACCAACACCATCACAGACTACATTGTGCCCCACTGCCTCGCCTCCACGTACTACGTACTGCTCAGAGACCTGAATTTGCACCTACACAACCTCAGCCACCCCAACTCTACCACCCTCTTAGTGAACCTCGCCAACATTGGACTGAAGCAACTCATCTCCACACCCCACCCACACAGCGGGACACACTCTCCACCCAGTCTTTGCCAGAGGAAACAAAATTTGCTTCAGTCACTACCACTGAACCTCTCTGGACGGTCCACCACTGCGTCCACTTCTCCTTCTTCAAACCCACTGTGCACAAGCCTACGCCACACCCCTCGCGCAGAAACTGGAGGAAGATCACTAAAGAGCACCTCACCTCAGCCTTTAGCCACACCTCTCCTCCTACCATTACAGAAGCCAACACTTCAGCCAATAACATCCACCAATGGATCGCCAACTGCGCCAACACTCTCGCTCCCCTCAGGAACACTGACAGATGACACAATACAAAAGCCACCTGGTTCACCACGGACCTCCGAGAATCCAAGTGCTCATGCTGATGACTGGAGAAAGCATGGAGAAACAGTAAAATCCCGGAAGCACGCTCCGCCTACAGGGCCGCCACCACAGCACACCACCAACTCATCAGATCAACGAAGAAAAACTTCATTCAGGACAGAATCCTCTCCAATTCCCACAACTCCAAGGAACTCTTCACCATCATACAAGAATTCACCAGACCCCACAGCGAAACCACCACCGTCCCTCGTTCCCAGGACCTCTGCAACAAACTCAGCTCTTTCTTCCACCACAAGGTCAGGACACTTTACAGCAACTTTGACGGCCAAGCCCAAGGCACTGACCCAACACCATCCACCAGCTAAGCCACCCAGCTGACCCTCCTCCCCTGGACCCCTGTCACCACAGAAGACACTGCAAGGGCTATGAAGAGCATCCACTCAAGAGCACCCACCGACATCTGCCCACTGTACATCTTCCACAGGGCCGCCTCCACCATCGCACCAGAGCTACGAGGGACAATCAACTGCGCCCTTAAAAGAGTCACATTCCCTGACAATTGGGACGCACTGATGCCAAACCCCTCCTCAAGATGTCCTCTGCAGACCCGACAGACCTCAAGAACTACTGGCCCATCTCTGTCCTCCACATCGTCGCTAAAGTCATGGAGAAAATCATCAACACCCAGATAACACAATTCTTAGAAACTAGCACCCTTCTTGACACAGCTCAATCCGGATTCTGCAGCAACCACTGTACCGAGACCGCCCTCTTAGCCACCACTGATGACATCTGCACCCTCCTCGATCAAGGCCAAACCGCAGCCGTCATTCTACTAGACCTCTCAGCAGCCTTCGAGACCTTCTCCCACTGCACACTAGCCTCCAAACTCCACGACGCCGGCATACAGGGAACTGCCTTAGACTGGATTCACTCTTTCCTCTCAGGCAGAACACAAAGAATAAGACTCCCGCCCTTCCTCTCTGAACCCACAGAGATCAGATGCGGAGTACCCCAAGGATCCTCCTCCAGCCCCACACTCTTCAACATCTACATGGCGCCCCTCACAACCGTTGTCAGAAAACAAGAACTTAGCATAGTATCCTATGCCAACGACACCCCGCTCATCCTCTCCCTCAACAAGGAACCCAACATCACCAGGCACAGTTTCCAGCATGAAATTAAGGAAGTCACATCCTGGATGAACAGCAGCTGCCTGAAGCTCAACTCCGAGAAAATGGATGTCCTCAGCTTCAGATCCACCCCCGCTGCGTGGGACAACACGTGGTGGCCCCCTGCCACCCCCACGGACCAGGCCCGCAACCTCAGCATCATACTCGACTCCTCACTCACCATGAACCGACAGATTAACGCCATGTCCTTCACATACTTCAACGCCCTCTGCATACTCAGCAAGACCTTCAAATGGATCCCCCTGACTCCAGAAAGACCGGTACCCACGCACTCATCACCAGCAGGCTGGACTATAGAAACGCTCTCTATGCCAGAATCAACAAATCACTCCTTTGCAAACTCCAGATCATCCAGAACGTCACAGCCAGACTCGTCCTCAGCATCCTTTGACACAACCACATCACTCAACATCTCCACGACCACCACAGGCTCCCCATCTAAAAGAGATTTACCTTCAAGCTTCTCACTCACACCTACAAAGCCGTCTACAACACTGGACTCCAGTGCCTCAGTGAACAAATCTGCTTCCACGCCCCCAAGAGAAACCACTGCTCCGCCGACCAAGCCCTTGCCAAAATCCTCTGCATCCAGAGAGTCAGAACAGGTGGCAGATCCTTCTCCTACATCGCGGCCAAGACCTGGAACAAACACCCCCTCAGCATCAGAGGAAGCCCTACACTGCAAGTCTTCAGAAAGGACCTCAAGTCCTCGCTCTTCGGTTGACCTTGGAGATGCCCAAACCCCCTCAGCACCTTGAGACCCTTACGTGTGAGAAGTGCGCTCTATACATCCCTGATAGATTGATTGATTGATTGATTGATTGATTGATTGATTGATTGATTGATTGACACAGACATTGGATTTGAAACAAAATCTGCTAAGGTAGGCTTTGTGGACATTTCAAAAAGGACTACTGACTACTGAAAGCTGGGCAAACAAGTGAAATGTATTACTTTCCCCAAAGAATTTAATGCACTGAATGTGTGCCGCAGTACACACCACACATCCACTACAACTGAACAGTATGTGGCTGTCTATTCATAAGGATTTGTACTTGTTAAATATATCTCCTGTGGAAACTGTATGCTGGAGAATGCACACTCACCTCTATGGCATGGTGCAAAGATGTATTTCGTGCAAGGAAGCCTGTTTGTGCGCAAATAGAGAGGAGGACTTCAGCAGCATTCAGTCTTTGTAGATAATATTCTGCCTATGTTTTTGTCAGTCTGCTTCACTTGAAAACTAAGTATATCTGGACTATGGTATCCTTATTTTCCAGTATTACTAGTGAGAACATACACCATAGTTAGATTAATATAATCCCAAAAACAATGTTGTTTTGGCAGCATGGATACCAAATTATTACTCGACCCAAAGGTATTGGAGCACTTCACATGAGCATGAGTTACATTACATCAAGACACATTCATTTCTTTAGGCATGGGGCAAACAATTGATTTGTCTAGAGTCACAGGATTTTGAGCCAAAAGCGGAGACTCAAACCTAGTTGCCCAGTTCCAAAGTCAGTAAATCTGGCCTTCACGCCACAGCTTTGAAAGCTTTAAAAACGTGTCACAGTCAGGGCCACTGGAATTATGTGTCAGGAGACAGCAAATTATGTTACAGGGTTGAGTAAATTATGTGGCAGGAAAAGGCACATTTTGTGGCATAATGTAGCACATTTTGTAATAGTATTACTTCATTATTTCGTCATTTTTACACTTGGTAACACTGTCTGTGCATCAGTTGCATCTTATTAGTACCAGTTTAATACCAAAATATAACAATAAGCAACAAAAAAGGTGGCCAGTCCAGCTTCGCATAGTGCCTTACACTGCGCAGCAATATGCACTACTGCATTTTAAGTAGCTTTTGAAACTTTTGAGCTAGAAACTATTTATTTTTCTTAAAATCTGCAGATTATGTGGAAGATGATGGATTATGTGGTAAATGTGGCAAATCTATAATTATGCAAATATCACATCGGCAGCACAATCTTATAATTTCAGTGGCCCTTATCATAGTAGCACAGTGCCTGTGTTACCATTAGTACTTGCTGCGTGCTGTGTGCGCTCTACATGCGTTTTTAAACACTGCAGTGTGTGAGCCCTACAGAAACTTACAATCACACTTCCAAAATAATTAAGCCATTGCATGCACGTTCGGATGCAAAGCTAGCGTGATAAATAAAGCATAAATATCCAAACTATGGGCCTTGTTACCTGTTTGGTGGACAGAGTTTACATTCCTCCAAATTACAATTCCATGTAATCCGATGGAACTTGTAAAAAAAGTGGGGAATGGGATACTCCGTCACATCCCTCACGCTTGTGAGGAAGTGTCCCATCCGCCAAATCTCGTCATCAGGCCCCAAATCTGCAACCATGGGCGTCCGCAGAAATTTTTCCCCGGGGGGGGGTGCTAAATGTTAAAAAATCACCATCCTCCGACATGATGTGTGCCAGGTAGGGCACAAGAAACACTAGGGCAGTAGGATCCCACCCTTCTAGAGGGAGAGACATGACAGCACCGGTATACCCAGTACCAACTTAACAGAGCCCTGGCATCACAAAATGGATGCTGCAGCCAAATACACAAGTCTGGCTTCCTGCTGTTGACCGAAACTCCGGCAGGGGAGGCCTGGACAATAGGTTTCCTGTCAGAGGGAGGTGTAGCCACCTCCCAGACAGGCTGATGTGTATTGGTGCTGGGCGGGAGCACTCCCAGAGTGCTTTGAAGTCCTGCACTGGGGGCACATTTGGTGTCCCTGTGCATAGTCCAGCTCAAACCGGTTGCAGGGGCTACCAGCCCCTGCTCTGGCGTGAAACTGGACAAAGGAAATGGGTGTAGCCACCCCTCTTTCCAAACCCTCTCGTAGGTGGGTCCCCTGAGTTAGTCCAACCCCTTCCTTAGGTACAAGTAAGGAACCTCTGTAACCAGAACTTTAGATATCCCTGGACGAAACTCTGAAACTGAATCCTGGAACTTCGACTTTCTCCTCTAGACTAGAAGACTGAAGAATCTCCCTTGGAGTCAAGGAGTGACTCCCCTGCTTGGTAAGGAATCATCTGTCCGGTCTGCATCTCCGAAGCTCCTGCCGGACGGCGAAGACTTTGCAACACCAGAGGTGGATTTCCAGACTTCCCAAGGCTGACCTGAGTCCCCAGCAAAGCTGAGACCCATTGCTGTCATGGGTAACGTGGAACCGGAACCCCTGGAGACTCTGTGCAAATTTGCAAGTGCATCACCTTCCTGATGACTCTCGAAGCTGTGCTTTGGGTTACTTGTAGCCCAGACCCCGAGCAGAAAATCAACTGAAGATTGCTGGCCTACCCACTCCGAGTGACCCCTGGGCCACCATTTTGTGATTCCCTTGTCCGTCGACTTGTGGGTCCCCTAGAAGGCAACTCTGATTTTCCTTGGGCTTTCCTAGTTGCTCCAGACGGGTGAGTTCCTTGGACCTTGCTGGTCCTCACCGAAGCCATTGTTCTCTTTCTACGTGGGTTGCTGTTGCCAAGGCTTGGTGTGTCCAATCCGGACTCTGACTCTGCAGCACTCGACATCCTTCACGGGACAGCTCGAATCCAGCTCCTGGTTGTCCTCGATGTCTCCTGGTCCTCGTGGCTGAAGAGTCAAGCTTCCCGTCAACTCACCTGAAGCACCCGACATTGTTGGGCATTAGTCTATCGTGCCCCTGGTCACCGGCAAGTGACCTAGACACTGTCCCCTCTGCTTTCAGGTTCTTTTCATCTTCGATCCAGGCTTGGATCTCTTCGGACACTTCGCATCTTCCCGGCAGCAGCACTTCTTCGCCAGCTTCGAGTGAAAATGACGACGCGACCCGACACCATTTGATACCTATGCACCCGGCTCCCCTGGGTTAGGTAACTCGAGTACTCTGGTGCTCCCGTGGATGTTGGCCCTAGACACCTCTAGTCCAAAAGGGTTTGCTCCTAGTCATCTCCTAAGTGTCCTTAAGCTTTAACATTTCAACCGTGACTTTCCCCATAGAAGCTAACGGCGCTCGCGACTGTGTTCCCACACTGCACACGTCCCCATTGGGTCCCCTGTATCACTACCTTGGGTGGTTCTGAAGGGGCCCAGCGATTCTACAGGCTCTAGACCTTGTGTCTAGTCAAGTTGTGGTTCTAATACCACTATTTTAGTATATGGTTTGGTGCGTCCCTAGGGCTAACTGTATATTGTACTATTTACTGTTGATATTTGCCTTGTAACTTGTGCACTTTGACTTCTAGCCTCATAAATTTATTTATTTATTTATTGGGCTTTTAAAGCGCGACAGCTACCCAAAAAGGTTTTCCCGGCGCTAAGAGATATTTAACCACATGAGCAGAATGAAAGACTCTGGGGAGAGGCAGGAGCAAGTTACTGGTTAAAGAGCCAGGTCTTGATGGCTTTGCGGAAGTGGATATAGCGGGTTTCCAGGCGTAGGTGCCGAGGGAGGAAGTTCCAGAGCTTGGGGCCCAGTAGGGAGAAAGATCTACCCCCCATCCTCACTCGGCGTACTTTGGGTACACAGAAAAGGCCTTGAGATGAGGATCTCAGGCAGCGAGCCGGCGTGTAGTTTAGCACGAGGGCTTGTAGGTATCTGGGGCATTGCCCCATTTTATTCTGTGCATAAGGCTAAGTGTTTTGAATTTTACCCTGTTTTCAATTCGTAGCCAGTGGAGTGCCTTAAGGTGACCGGACATGTGTTCCCTTCTGTTGCACTTGCAGAGCAGTCTTGCTGCGGCGTTCTGCACCAGTTGAAGGCGACGCATGACTGCCTGTGGAGACCCTTGGTAGAGGACTTTTCCGTAGTCCAAACGGAAGGTGATTAATGCGTTGACCACAGGCTTTTGAGTGTCGTCAGGTAGCATCCAAATGATTTTCCTGAGCCACCTCAAGATGGTGAAACAGGTGGATGTCAGGTTAGTGACTTGGGGCTCCATAGTTAGGCTGTTGACAGTGACAATGCCAAGATTGCGTACTTTTTGTGACGGGATGGGTAGGGAGCCCATTTCAGATGGCCAGTGTCTTGGGTTCCAGAGTTTTTGGTTTGGGCCCAGAATTAGAACCTCCGTTTTGCTACCGTTTAGCTTGAGCATGTTTTTACTCGTCCAGGTGGCGATGTTCCTAAGGCCAGACTGCAGGGGGGAGGAGGAGTCGTGATCTCCATTGGAGAGTGAAAATACGATCTGTGAATCGTCGGCGTAGGTAAACATGTTTAGACCTGCTGCTTCGGCGATCTGGGCGAGCGGGGTTACGTATAGGTTAAAAGGCAGGGGGCTCAGCACCGAGCCCTGAGGGACACCATAGGGGGATAGATGGACATTTGAGGCCGCGGTACTGGAGGTGATTTGAAACGTCTTGAGAGTCAGGAAAGATGATATCCAGTCCAATGCTTTGCCCCTGATGCCCATGGTGGAAAGCGAATTTAACAGAATGTTATGGGAGATGGTGTCGAACGCTGCGCTGAGGTCAAGTAAAATCAGCGCAGCGGAGTCACCTCTGTCGACTAGGAGGCGAAGATTTTCCATCACCCCAAGCAGTGTTGTCTCAGTCAAAAAGCCAGGGCGGGAACCCGATTGGGAGGGGTGAAGTATGTTGTTTACCTCCGTGAAACTGGCGAGGTGTCCATGGACATGTTTCTCCAGAACTTTGGAGAAAGCGGGTAGGAGGGATATTGGGCGGAAGTTGGCCAGGATTTTCGGATCTGCCGATGGTTTCTTAAGCAGGAGTGGCACCATGGCATGTTTCCACATGGCTGGGACCTTTGCTGTGGAGAGGGATAGATTCAGAGCTTGGCAGGTGAGTTGTCCAGGAGTCTGAGTACGGAGATTGGGAGGGGGTCGCTAGGAGAGCTAGATTTTACTTACCCTAAGATGTCTTGAAGACCCTGAACATTTATCTCGGGCCAGGATGTTAGTGGCTCGTAGGACAGGTTTGGCGCAGGAGAGATGGCCTCCATCTTCGGATCGAGATCCAGATCTGTCACTGCTTGTGTCTGGTGCTGTTTTACAATGTCCTGGTAAATGGTCTCAATCTTCTTTATGAAGAAATGCGCCAATTCTTCACATTGAACATTATTCAATGGAAGGGGTTTGGCTGATGTGTTTGAGCCCGCTAATTCTTTTACGAGATTGAACAGAGTTTTAGATTTGTTTGTGGCTTCTGAGATAGATTTCGCCACGTAGTTGGCTCTGGCCGTAGAGCAGGCTTTATGGTAAAGCTTGAGTTCGTTTCGGTAAGTCAGGCAGGCTACAGGGGAGTAGTCTGTCCTCCAAAGGCGTTCCAAGCGTTTGCACTTGGATCTCGCTGCCTTCAGTTCCTCGTTGTACCATAACGCAGGAGAGTTGTGGGTTGTGAATTTTTTGCGAGCCGAGGGAAGGCAGGTGTCTAAGGCTCCTAGTTGCCATTTGTTTATATTAGTGGCTACAATCTCTATGTCCTCAGTATCAAATAATTCATCCAGAGGTGCAGAGTCTAGTACGGACATGAAGTGATTTATGTCCAGTTTCTTCCAATTCCTTTTACCGGACTGTCCTGTCCTGCCGGAGGGACTAGAAGTCATATGGTCAGACACGCTGAAATAAGTAAGAAAGTGATCTGACCAGTGTAGGGGTAAGGCTGGATGGCAGAGTGACAGGGGAAAGCTGGAAAAAATTGGGTCCAAAAGGTGACCTCCTTTGTGTGTAGCTCCCGAGTTCCACAAAGTGAGATTCATGGTAGCAAGATCGTGAATTAACTTTATGCCAGGTTTATTCAGATGGTCGTCAAAGTGTATATTTAGGTCTCCTATAATGGACAGATTGCTGTAGTTTACCCGGACCGAGGCGACCCAATCCACAAGTTGAGTGGCCCAGGATTGAATAGGGCCGGGTGGTCGATAGATCAGGAAACCCGTGAAGGTGAAGTTCGGGTGGAGTTGAAGTTTAAAAAGGGCCATCTCACAGGCGTTTAGGGAAACCGGTTCCAAGGTACACTGCAACGATTTTTTAAAGATGGCTGCTATGCCGCCCCCTACTCCAGTGGTTCGGTCGTTTCTGACAATGGCATAGTTAGACGGTAGGGCTTCAGCTATGTCTGGGCCTGAGCTGGCATGTAGCCACGTCTCTGTGAGGAATAGGGCATCCAGTGAGTTTTCGGACAAAAGGTCATACATGTTTCTTTTGTGTTTACCAAGGGATCTGCAGTTCAGGCTTCCGAGAAGCCACGTGTGTACCGGCTTACGGCCTGAGGAAATGGGCCGACAGAGCTGGGGGACATCGAGTTGGAAGTTGCAGGAAGGACACAAGATGGAATTGTGCCTGTCGTTTGGTAGGATCTTACAGTTTTGTTTGACGGGGAGTCGCATGGAGAGTAGTAGTTCAGGCGTGTAGACCCTTGATCCTGGATCGTGGCCTCCAGGGGTTTTGGGCCCTGAGCCCGGCGCGGACGGGCGCAGACGGGCTTCCCTTTGGCGCGCCTTCGGCGTGCTTACGGCGCGCCCGCTGAGCGTCCAGGGAATGCACATTGATATAGGGAGGTGGGAGGCGTGGCCTCAGGAAGTGTGCATGGCCCGGGGGTTTGCCGCGTGATGGCGGCGATGTTGTTCCCTACCCGTAACAGTGCTAAGATCCGCTGTGCGAAGGAGATTCCAGCAGCTTTACGGGGGAAAGTGCTCAAGGGTGAGTGTTCAGTGGATTTAAAAGCAGTACAATGCAAAGATAATTTTAAGACAAAATGCGAACAAGCTCTCCCGGCTTCCGCCTCAGGAGTGATTAGGTATCTGTGGCGGGCTAGTGATTCAGCGCGACTAAGAAGGCTTGGGTGAAGTGGGCGTGGCCTCAGGAAGTGGGCGTGGCCCGGGGGTTGGCGCGCGATGGCGGCGATGTTGTTCCCTACCCGCAACCGCGCTGAGATCCGCTGTGCGAAGGAGATTCCAGCAGCTTTCAGGGGGACAGTGCTCAAGGGTGAGTGTTCAGTGGATTTAAAAGCAGTACAATGCAAAGATAATTTTAAGACCAAATGCGAACAAGCTCTCCCGGCTTCCGCCTCAGGAGTGATTAGGCATCTGTGGCGCGCTAGTGATTCAGCGCAACTAAGAAGGCTTGGGTGAAGTGGGCGTGGCCTCAGGAAGTGGGCGTGGCCCGGGGGTTTGGCGCGCGATGGCGGCGATGTTGTTCCCTACCCGCAACAGCGCTAAGATCCGCTGTGCGAAAGGAGATTCCAGCAGCTTTCAGGGGGAAAGTGCTCAAGGGTGAGTGTTCAGTGGATTTAAAAGCAGTACCATGCAAAGATAATTTTAAGACAAAATGCGAACAAGCTCTCCCGGCTTCCGCCTCAGGAGTGATTAGGTATCTGTGGCGCGCTAGTGATTCAGCGCGACTAAGAAGGCTTGGGTGAAGTGGGTGTGGCCTCAGGAAGTGGGCGTGGCTCGGGGGTTTGGCGCGCGATGGCGGCGATGTTGTTCCCTACCCGCAACAGCGCTAAGATCCGCTGTGCGAAAGGAGATTCCAGCAGCTTTCAGGGGAAAAGTGCTCAAGGGTGAGGGTTCAGTGGATTTAAAAGCAGTACAATGCAAAGATAATTTTAAGACAAAATGCGAACAAGCTCTCCCGGCTTCCGCCTCAGGAGTGATTAGGTATCTGAGACTAGAGGGGTGTGTTTTAAAATAAATACATACATTTTATATATACCTGGTGTGGTTCTCCTTTCATTTGGTCATTCACAAGATTATAGACTGGTATAACAAGCTGCTTTACATTCCTTCAAGACTTAGGCTGAAGGCTGCTCTCCATAGCTACGACTAGGATAGCTTTCAATAAAGGTTGTCTTTCACTTATCATCCATAAGGGGTTGTTTGGACTGGTACAGGGTGCCCACTATAAATAGTGGACAGCATATACCAGGCCAACTTCTCACAGATGCTCAGAATAAAGAGCTGTCAGTGGCGGGTGCTGCTGAATGTGTCATGTTGTTGGCAAATTAAGCCAGGCCAAAATCAGTATTACCTCATGGAGGGTACCCTGGATCCTGGACCATGCTTAATAACAGCCCCGGAATCTGGCAGGAGCACCCTCATGTTCTGCACTGTACTGAGCACATGTATTACCCCACATGAGGTCATTCTCAATATACTGTAATGGTGTGGTAAATCACCAGTTTTAAAGTGCACCAATCTCTGAAGGGCGTGGGTTTACCTCAAATAAATAAGGCCCACAAGCAAGTGGTAAGTGCTTTCTACCATCTATTAACAGTATGTGCCAGGACAGGTTGCCCAACAAATACGCAATTACACACGCAGTTACTTTAGTTTGGTCTGGTTCTTACGCCGAGGGTTTAAGAGGAAACAGCACCTTACAGGCCTAATTCTGAAGTGGGTGGAGAGAACAAAGGCAAATGGTTATATTTTTTGTTCTTACTCCTGTTGTGAGCTGATCATACATGCCGTTTGCTCTTGTGTTTGCTCATGCAATTGTCAAAGGTGCCTACCTGGAGGATATTTGATGTACAAATCTATACGCTAGGAGTAATAACATTCAAAACTTGCCACAGGAAACGTTTACTCATGTTATTCCTTATTTCAGGGCACATGTAATTGGGTACAAATACATACCCCATTGCCAGCACCCAAATAATAATGCTGTATCAGGTGCAAATGAGAGTTTGTGCCTGAATTGTTATCACCAGCTAAGCTGCCATCGGAGTCTAAACTAGCAAGAAACAAATTCACAGATTTTAGCACCAAGAGTGTTTAAAGTCAGGCGCGCAACACCCATTGCGCTCAAAGGGCTTCAGCAGCCCCCCCCACCCCAACCCCCTCGTGTGTAGCAGCCCGGGCTGAGACAGCTTCCCGGGCACACACACAGCCGCACCCGAGTACTTCACACAGGTCTTTAAAAGACCATTTACTTGTTAATGAGGCTTTGATGTGTTGTCACCCCTTCTTAGAGCCCCTGCATCTCCACTCTGCATATGGCTGGATGAATTAGCCCCCCCGCCCCACACCCACCCTGAAATTTGACTCTAGTTGCACCTCTGTTTAATCGAGGTAGGAGAGAGATGAGTTGGCGTGAGGTTTAAAAGGGGGGTGAAGGAGTGATTGAAGACGCCTCGTGGTGATGGTCATGGGCGTCTGCAGGGACGGCAAGGACGGGCGCTCTGGGGGGTCAAGCACCCCTCCTTGCCCCCCCTCCTGCGGACGCCCATGGCATGGGCATCCACAGAAATTTTTCCAGGGGGGTCAAAATGTTAACGTCATCACCATCCTCCAACATGATTTGTGCCAGTTGGGGCACAAGAAACACTGGGGCGCAGGAGGAGCCATGGGGGACAGGAAGCAGGCTGCATATGATCTCATACACCATAGGGTTGTTGTGCCACAGCCATCTCTTTCTTTAATAAAGTAAGATTTCTCTGGTGGTTAATGCAAAGATCTCTGTTTTGTCTGCACCCAGAATCATGAAGTTTAACATGCAAATTTAAAATTTGTATTTTATGTATCAAGGTAAGCGGGTTACTGCTTTTGACATCCTCTTGTTACTTGCTGTTCATAACTTGCAATAATTCTAATATATCACAGAGAGCTATGGATTGGCATCAAGGAGCTACATGCAAGTGTCAAGGCATGAGTTTAGAACCTTATTGTTATTTTCAAAATCTGTCTGTTAGCAAGATTGCCAAAAGAGGTCATTCTGAAGTAAGAAAGTCTAATGGGGTTTTAAATCATGACTTTGTGTTTCTCCCGACCAGGCACTCTTGACAATTTGAAATCCTCATTGTTTTATGTAACATACTGTAGATTGATTTGAACACTTATGATTTATTGTCTTTTTTTAATGTGTGCGTGTGATGTAACATACTCCGACACCCTACACTGGGATGAGAAATGCTATGAAACAATTAAATAAAAAAATGAGAACATTTTTAAAATCATAATTTGTGTAATTACCCAGATCTGACATACTTACGGTGTGTGCTCATCTCTTATACACAGAGGTTGAACAACGTCAAAAACCTGCCTCCAAATCAAATTTTCCTTGTACAGATCACAAGCTGTGTGTCTTAGTTTCCCTCGATTGCATTAGCATTTAGGTGTTAGGCTCCAGGTAGTTCCCACCATGGTGATACTCAAACAAAAGGAGTGCTGATGGCCCTTTAAATTCGGCCCTTGTTTTGGGATTCCACCAGGTGATACTCGAACAAAAGGAGGGCTGATGGCCATTTAAAGTAGTCCATTGTTTTGGGTCCACATGGAAGTAAAAATAAAAAAAACCCTTCACCGCCTGCAGGTTGATGCAGTAGGAGAGTAGGATCTGCTTCTTATGGTTACCCCCACTTGTTGCTGATGTTTCACTGTTTTTCGACTTTAGTCTGGCTGGGGCCCTGCTATTCAGGACCCTAGTCTAGCTGCTTCCTCTCTATAATGGATTCCAGGTACCTTAGGTACCCTACAGATTGGATTCTGGAGTGCCCTTTTAAGTCCCTAGTATATGGTATACTATGTACCCAGGGCATAGGTACCCTAGAGGCCTACCAGGGGCTGAAGCATGTATTATGCCACCCCTGGGAAGCCCTCCAAAATGACACCACTGGGCTGCTACTGCAGCCTGAGTAAGGTGGTGCATGCACCCCTTACTGTGATATAGGTTACCTGTATCACTACCCATACACACTCATATAAACCTATAAGTCACTCCTATGGCAGGCCTTATCAATCCTGAAGGCAGAGTGCTTGGTTTTCATGTAAGAGGGTGCCCCTGCATGAGCAGAGCCCCTCTGCAGCATTCGGAGTCTATTCTCTGATGCTGTTTGTGGTGCAGCCTGACCATATACTCTTAAGTGCATTATAACCTTGCGGTAAATGCTAACTTTGGGATGGCTGCACGAAAATATGTTGTGTTTGGTGTCAAACACCTTGGAATCCTACCCCCACACCAGTAACTGGTGTGGGAGTAGGATCCCACCCTTCTAGAGGGAGAGACATGACAGCACCGGTATACCCAGAACCAACTTAACAGAGCCCTGGCATCACAAAATGGATGCTGCAGCCACAGACACAAGTCTGGCCTCCTGCTGCTGACCGAAACTCCGGCAGGGGAGGCCTGGACAATAGGTTTCCTGTCACACGGAGGTGTAACCACCTCCCAGACAGGCTGGTGTGTATTGGGGATGGGCGGGAGCACTCCCAGAGTGCTTTGAAGTCCTGCACTGGGGGCACATTTGGTGTCCCTGTGCATAGTCCAGCTCAAACTGGTTGCAGGGTCTACCAGCCCCTGCTCTGGTGTGAAACTGGACAAAGGAAATGGGTGTAGCCACCCCTCTTTTCAAACCCTCTCATAGGTGGGTCCCCTGAGTTAGTCCAACCCCTTCCTTAGGTATAAGTAAGGAACTTCTGTAACCAGAACTTTAGATATCCCTGGACGAAACTCTGAAACTGAATCCTGGAACTTCGACTTTCTACTCAAGACTAGAAGACTGAAGAATCTCCCTTGGAGTCAAGGAGTGACTCCCCTGCTTGGCAGGCACCAACAACGCATCTGTCCGGTCTGCATCTCCAAAGCTCCCGCCGGATGGCGAAGACTTTGCAACACCAGAAGTGGATTTGCAGACTTCCCCGAGGCTAACCTGAGTCCTGAGCAAAGCTGAGACCCGTTGCTGTCGTGGGTAATGTGGAACCGGAACCCCTGGACTCCGCGCACATTTGCAAGTGCATCACCTTCCTGATGACTCTGGAAGCTGTGCTTTGGGTTACTTGTAGCCCAGACCCTGAGCAGAAAATCCACCGAAGATTGCTGGCCTACCCACTCCGAGTGACCCGTGGGCCGCCATTTTGTGATTCCCTTGTCCGTCGACTGTGGGTCCCCGAGAAGGCAACTCTGATTTTCCTTGGGCTTTCCTGGTTGCTCCAGACGTGCCCCCACTTGCCCTCGCTGGGTGAGTTCCTCGGACCTTGCTGGTCGTCACCGAAGCCATTGTTCTCTTCCTGCGTGGGATGCTGTTGCCAAGGCTTGGTGTGTCCAATCCGGACCCGACTCTGCAGCACTCGACATCCTTCATTGGACAGCTCCTGGTTGTCCTCGACGCCTCCTGGTCCTCGTGGATGAAGAGTCAAGCTTCCCGTCAACTCACCTGAAGCACCCGACATCGGTGAGCATTCGACTATCGTGCCTCTAGTCACTGACAAGTGACCCAGACTCTGTCCCCTCTGCTTTCAGGCTCTTCTCATCTTTGATCCATGCTTTGGACACTTCGCATCTTCCCGGCAGCAGCACTTCTTTGCCAGCTTCCATTGAAAACGACAACGCGACCCGACACCATTTGACACCTATGCACCCGGCTCCCCTGGGTTAGGTAACTCGAGTACTCCGGTGCTCCCGTGGGTGTTGGCCCTAGACACCTCTAAGTCCAAAAGGGTTTGCTCCCAGTCATCTCCTAAGTGTCCTTAAATTTTAAAATTCCAACCGCAACTTTCCCTATAGAAGCTAACGGCACTCGCGGCTGTGTTCCCACACTGCACGCGTCCTCCGTGGGTCCCCTGTATCACTACCTTGGGTGGTTCTGAAGGGGTCCAGCGATTCTACAGGCTCTAGACCTTGTGTCTAGTCAAGTCGTGGTTCTTATACCACTATTTTAGTATCTGGTTTGGTACGCCCCTAGGGCTAACTGCAAATTGTGCTATTTACTGTTGATATTTGCCTTATAACTTGTGTACTTCGACTTCTAGCCTCATAAACAGACTAGAGGGGTGTGTTTTAGAATAAATACATATATTTTATATATACCTGGTGTGGTTCTCCTTTCATTTGGTCAATCAAGAGATTATAGACTGGTAAAACAAGCTGCTTTACATTCCTTCAAGACTTAGCCCTAAAACTGCTCTCCATAGCTACCACTAGGATAGCTTTCAATAAAGGTTGTCTTTAACCTATCATCCATAAGGGGTTGTTTGGACTGGTACATGGTGCCCACTACAACTACTGGACAGCAAATACCAGGCCAACTTCTCACAGATGCTCAGAATAAAGAGCTGTCAGTGGCAGGTGCTGCTGAATGTGTCATGGTGTTGGCAAATTACGCCAGGCCAAAATCAAGCATTACCTCATGGAGGGCACCCTGGATCCTGGACCATGCTTAATAACAGCCCCGGGATCTGGCAGGAGCACCCTCATGTTCTGCACTGTACTAGGCACATGTATTACCCCACATGAGGTCATTCTCAATATACTGTAAAGGTGTGTGGTAAATTACCCGTTTTAAAGTTCACCAATCTCTGAAGGGCGTGGGTTTACCTCAAATAAATACCGCTCACAAGCAAGTGATAAATGCTTTCTATCATGTATGTATGTATGTATGTATGTATGGCTTATTTGTATAGCGCAAAACTATCACCCGAAGGGTATCCTGGCGCTTCAGACAATTATACCAACACCACACAGAGCAGTCAAAAGAAATTAATCAAACCTAGGAAAGAGAAATGTTTTTAGTTCCTTCCTAAAGGAGGAAAAGTCCCCGGAGCTTCTCAGCGACAGGGGAAGAGTATTCCAATGTTTAGCTGCCACAAATCCAAAAGCTCTCCCACCCATCCGAGCTCTCATTACCTTTGGAATTACCACCAAATATGCTGATAAAGACCGAAGGGAGCGAGTGGGCACGTACCACTGGAACAAATCCTGCAACGGAGCAGGTCCTTGCCCATGAAGTCCTTTAAACACTAAACAAAGTGCTTTGAAGATGACTCGTTGCGGGACAGGTAGCCAATGAAGATCGACTAGTGCCGTAGAAGAAGAAGTGGAACGGCGCCGGGACAAAGCCAACTTAGCCGCCATATTCTGCACACGTTGCAGCTTAGCCACCAGATTAATTGGGGCTCCCAGCAGTAGTGCGTTGCAGTAATCCAGCCTGCTCAATATGGTGCCACGCACTACTTCTGGCCGAACGTGGGCCGGCAGTAGCGGAAGAATCTTCCACAGCATACGTAGCAGCATCATACAAGTGGCCACAGTTTTATTTACAAAAAGGTCCAGTTGAAGATTGGGCCCAAGCACTACGCCCAGATTTCTGGCGGAGGCCGCTGCTGAAGGAGCATCCGGAAAAGAGGTAGGCCAAAAATCAAGAGGCAGTGGCCGAGGGACCCGATCCAGCGAGCAGTGTAATACCTCTGTTTTAGAGCCATTGAACTGCAGAGAGTTCTGCCTCAACCATTCTGCAGTTGACGCCATACACTGGTGAAAAGTCACCAGAGGCACCGCATCCTTGCCCTCGATGGAAAAGATGAGCTGTGTATCATCGGCATAGTTAATAACCGAGATGCCGAAAGATTTAATCAGACTCACTAGAGGGCGAAGATAGAGATTAAACAAAATAGGGCTGATGGCAGACCCTTGCGGAACACCCTGCTTAACTGCTTTAATCTCCGACTGGAAGGGTGGCAAGGCCACTACCTGCTGCCTATCACCCAAGTAGGAGATCAGCCAGTCACGAGCCAAGCCCTTCACCCCTACATCCTCGAGTCTTCTGATCAGGATGTCGTGGTTGACCGTGTTGAAGGCGGCCGACATATCGAGCAGCACTAAAAAGGCTGCTCGGCCAGTGTCGGCTCGCGAACGAAGATCGTCCAAAACGGTCACCAGGGCAGACTCCGTGCCGTGTGCGGGTCTGAAGCCGAATTGAGACGTGTCCAGGCAGAAGTTGGTCTCCATAAAACTGGACAGATGTCTAGTAACCAGTTTCTCCAGAATCTTAATGGGAAAAGGGAGCAGCGATATAGGTCTATAGTTCGCTGGGCAGGTAGGGTCCAAGGTTTCCTTCTTCAATAAAGGTGAGACCACTGCTAATTTCCAACACTCCGGGACACGTGCCAAAGAAAGAGACTGGCAGCAGATAGCATGCAACGGAGGAAAAAGCTCCGCCTGGAATACTTTCCAGTATTTATGTGGCAATGGGTCCAACGGGGAACGAGAGGATACACTATTAGCCAACAGGCAGAATTCCTCAAAAGATGGAAGGGGAAAACTATCCAACTGTGCCCGTTTACCAACTATCCTTTTCATCTCTATAGCGGTCACTGATATGGGACCCTGTGCAGGCTGAATAACAGATGTAGTCGTTAAAGCAAGCTTGCTTAGGATCAGAGCGATCTTATCTTCAAAGGCCTGCGCCAGAGAGGTACACAAAGCTTGGGAGGCAGGGATATCGTTGGCAGCGGAGGCAGGTCGAGAGAGGTCCCCAACAATCTTAAACAAGGCCTGCGTTTTATTCGATGCATTTAAGAGCGACTCCTCCAGGAATCGCGCTTTTGCAGCTTTAATCTGTTTTTTATAGGACAACAAGGCCTGTTTAAAGAGAGCTTTCTCAGAGTCAAGATAGTTTTTTCTCCAAGCTCGCTCCGCACGTCTACAGCAAAGCTTCAATTGTGATAGCTCAGCGGTGAACCAAGGCATAGCGATCTTGGATCTATCTCTGATTTTGCGCAGAGGGGCCAGCACCTCTAAGGAATTAACGATTTTCCGGCTGAGGCACTCATAGCTTGCATCCACACTATCTCCTAAGGAGATTTCACCACCCAGCAAGGATGGCAGGCAAGGTTGTTTAAGCAGCTTTGACCACTGCCTACCCATCTTAGTCCTAGTGCCGGTTCTTCCGCTCCCAGTTGTTGCCATAGGGAGTGCAACAGAGAAAAGGACCAAGGCATGGTCCGTCCAGCACTGAGGGAGGATGTCTCGAACTACTACCTGTCCAGTGTCTGCAAAGATCAGGTCGAGAGTATGGCCCTTAGTGTGGGTCTGTGAGTGTACCAACTTCTGCAAGTGAATATCACTACAGGCCTGAACCAGCTCCGAGAGGGCAGACCTTGTAGGGCCATCAGGACAAAGATTAAAATCTCCCAGAATCAGAGTCCTAGCATGGGTGTTAGAGAGCTCGAAGATAGTATCAATTAGCTCAGGTACTGCTGACAACATACTGGCAGGGGGCCGATAACACAACAGCCCAGAGTAGAGAGTACCTCCGTGCCCTTTGATGGAAAAGGCCAGGGTCTCACAGCCCAAAATACTCTTAGTGTCAAGCATTGAGATATCGAGCGATTCCCTAAATATAAGGCCCACACCACCTCCTCTAGCTCCCTCCCGCGGGTTGTGTCTGATCTTATAGCCAGGAGGGCAGGCTAACCCTAACTCCACCGTGCAGTCCGCTCTGGTCCACGTTTCTGTCATAAACAGAATGTCTAACTTACCAGACTCTATGAGTAATACAATTTCCATATGGTGTTTACTCAGTGATCTAACGTTCAGCAGACCGCACAACAAGGGCTGTACACACCGCTCGGTAGCAGGAGGCTGATGGCACGAGCTCGAACCTGGATTGAATTTTAGCAGCATATCTCTAGTATATGTTAACCGAGCATCGGACAATGGAACAGGGTCCCCGGCTCCCGGCACGACCTGTGCGCGAACGGGCGCAAACGGGCTTACCTCTGGCGCACCTCCGGCGCGCCGCCGTCTCGCTCGCTGCGCGCCAACGCTGCGCACTGGTACACACATCCCTTATATACTGTGGCGATAATCCGCGCGGGAGTCCTGCGAGGACACACCTCTAGCCCCACCAAAGATGGCACCCGAAGGCAGTCTGATCCAATTGGCCTCACCTAAGATGGCGGCCGGAACGCCGCGATCGCGTCCCAAGTAGTCCCCCCGAATCTAACTAGATCCCGCAAAGTGCAGGTGAGTTGTCAAGTTTTAAATGCAAGTATGACCTAGCTATTCCCTGCAATAATAAGCCCCAGAAAGTACAGAGCGCCAAAGATAGCAGCGCGAGTTGCAATATTTAAAAATTACATAAAAACAAAAGCAACAGCATCAACTACGCGTTAGCGCTGAGGTATAAGGTCTACCTGAAGGCACAAGAAGGCGCCTTAAATACGCTATTCAGTGCGCGGGAGTCCTGCTCGGACACACCTCTAGCCCCACCAAAGATGGCACCCGAAGGCAGTCTGATCCAATTGGCCTCACCTAAGATGGCGG
Organism: Triturus cristatus; assembly: GCF_964204655.1. NCBI lineage: Eukaryota > Metazoa > Chordata > Amphibia > Caudata > Salamandridae > Triturus > Triturus cristatus. Next base: position 628,804,983 of record NC_140591.1, read on the forward strand.
CCGGAACGCCACGATCGCGTCCCAAGTAGTCCCCCCGAATCTAACTAGATCCCGCAAAGTGCAGGTGAGTTGTCAAGTTTTAAATGCAAGTATGACCTAGCTATTCCCTGCAATAATAAGCCCCAGAAAGTACAGAGCGCCAAAGATAGCCGCGCGAGTTGCAATATTTAAAAATTACATAAAAACAAAAGCAACAGCATCAACTACGCGTTAGCGCTGAGGCATCTACTAACAATGTGTGCCAGGACAGGTTGCCCAACAAATACGCAATTACACAAACAATTACATTAGTTTGGTCTGGTTCTTACGCCGAGGGTTTAAGAGGAAACAGCATCTTACAGGCCTAATTCTGAAGTGGGAGGAGAGAACAAAGGCAAAAGGTTATATTTTTTGTTCTTACTCCTGTTGTGAGCTGATCATACATGCTGTTTGCTCTTGTGTTTGCTCATGCAATTGTCAAAGGGTCCTAGCTGAAGGATATTTGATGTACAAATATGTACGCTAGGAGTAATAACATTCAAAACTTGTCACAGGAAACATTTACTCAAAGTGGGGCATATTATCAACACAGGCGATAAAATTATCGCCGTTATAACGGCGATGATGGGCTTGATAATATGCTATCTTGAGTTCCAATTGAAGCCCATGTTAGATGTGAGGGACATCTAACATGGGTTTCATTTGGAATTCCATAGAGCATATTATCAAGCCCATTATCGCCGTTTTAGCGGCAGTTTTCTGCCGCTAAAGCGGCGATAATTTTATAGCCTGTCTTGATAATATGCCCCATTATTCCTTATTTCAGGGCACATGTAATTGGGTGCAAATACATACCCCATTGCCAGCTCCCAAATAATAATGCTGTATCAGGTGCAAATGAGAGTTTGTGCCTAAATTGTTATCACCAGCAAAGCTGCCATCGGAGACTAAACTAGCAACAAACAAAGTCACAGATTTTAGCACCAAGAGTGTTTAAAGTCAGGCGCGCAACGACCCTTTGCGCTCAAAGGGCTTCAGTAGCCCCCACCCTCCCCGCACCCCTCGTGTGTGTCAGCCTGGCTGAGACAGCTTCCCGGGCACACACACAGCCGCACCGAGAACTTCACGCAGGTCTATAAAAAGACCATTTACTTGTTAATGAGGCTTTGTTGTGCTTTCACCCCTTCTTAGAGCTCCTGCATCGCCACTCTGCATTTGGCTGGATGAATTAGCCCCCTCCCACCCCCCCCTCGAAATTTGACTCTGGTTGCGCCTCTGTTTAAAGTCGAGGTAGGAGAGAGATGAGTTGGTGTGAGTTTTAAAAGAGGGGTGAACGAGGGATTGAAGACGCTGCGTGATGATGGTCATGGGCGTCTGCAGGGAGGGCAAAGAGGGACGCTCCAGAGGGGGCAAGCGCCCATCCTTGCCCCCCCCCCTGCGGACGCCCATGTCTGCAACTCTGCATTATAGTAACATTCATCTATAGGCTTGGTTGCGGCAAGACATTTTATTCTTTTTTTACATTATCAGGTGTGGCTTTCTTTTCCAGCTAATATTGGTTGCTGTAATAGGGCAGATTTTCAACAGGAAGGATCGTGCCCTTCGACCTCCAGACATTCTAGTTAATCACATTTCTTAGAAGTCTCAATCACATGACAATTTCCTTGACTTTTCTTTTATGAAAAACTGAGCAAGGAAGAAAGCGTTTTATGTTTTACCTAATTGTTCTCTTTCTTTATCTCATCAATTTTTCTCGACCTAGTGTCAACATTTAATAGAGCAGTGAGTCACTCAGTACCCCCCACACGTGATGACTCATTTCTGCATCATCCACAGGCAGTGGATCGAGGCCCCCTTTGTTGGAAAGGCTGTGCTTTTCTTTTAACAAGTCTCTGCTCTTCTGCTTCATTTATGTCTGCGTGCATTTTTAGATGGCTGGAGGCAGGGATACTTCGCCCTCAAATTTAATCATTTGTTTTACGAGTCACCCCAGGGAGCGAGGAAACCTGGAAAGCTCATTTGAGAACCCTCGGTGTATTTCCATGCTGATCCGAAGGGAGTGTTTCCTCTGAAAAGGATGCCTCGTTCTGGTGTTGTGGGTCCTTGTCATGAACTGTTAAAGTGGCGCAGACCTCAGCTTTTTTTTTTGTGTGCTTGTAAATGAATGAATCCATTACTTACCGGTAAACTTCACTTTCACGTAGCATAGTTCGATACAGAAAGAGGCAAAACTTGCTTGCTGGCTCTGAGCTATGCCGTCTGAAAACCATGTCCTAATTCAGAGAATCATCCTGTGCAAAAAACAAACAAAAAAAAAATGTAATGCAATTTGTGCTATGTAAAGCGCTCTGATACCCGATTAGAATCAAGTTTGCGCTATATAAAACTCTGTAAAAAAAAAAAAAAAAAAAAAACAACAGTTGCTCGGCTTGGCTTCCAGCCAGTGCAGCTTTTTGTGATACCGCCCCAGGTTATTTGTACATGCTAATTTTGATACTATTAACCTCTTCAGTGCCCATGACGAGATAGTCTCGTCATGGAGCACGGTTGCGCTGTGCCCGTGACGAGACTATCTCGTCATGAACCCCACCCACTAGTGCAACGCCCGGCACAGGAGGGGGAAAGGGCGTGGCACTGAAGGGGTTAAACTAAGGGGCATACTAGCAACGCTTTGCGATAAATATCGCTAAGCGCTCTTAGTGCATAATTTCTTAACGCCGTCTATCGCTGGTTTCCATTGCGGAGATAGCGCGTTATCAGCAACGCTTATCTCCAAGGCGATAAGAAATCCAGCGATAGCAGAGAAATGCCTGATTATTGCTGGAAATCCAGCGATGAAATTCCTGCGATAGTGAAATCCTTGGTAATAAGCCAAGGTGGTCTCAGCCTGACAATCCATCTCCCATTGGAAATATGGCTAAGTCAGGTTTCTATCAGGCGTTAGGAAGCAGCGATAATCGCGGTTAGCGCAAGTTATTTAATCGCTTCACGGCCATTGGTAATAGGGGGAAGATGAGCTAGTGACTGCTTTCAGTTGCCTTGAAGTTGGGAATTCCTACTTTGCATATCATTAGCGATAAATATCCCTGACATGCAAAGCGGCACCCAAACCGGTCGCTTTCGCTGAACAGCGACAGCTTGCTGATAGGGCGATGAAAATATCGCTGCTTTTGTGGCGAAAAGTGCTGCTAAAGCGGCGATGACGCCCTTGCTAATATGCCCCTAAGTTTTAACAAGAGTGATTTTTCCAAGAACGCACGTTTTTCTTTAAAACCGAAAGGCAGAACTTGAACTGAAGGGCCTGGTTGCAAATAGTCCATTTTGTACAGGGGTCGCAATTATACATTTTGCGCAGTTTAATGCACTTGGGGCCTAATATATCAAGTGACTTTATGTTTGCAAAGGTCAAATTTGAGTCCTTGTGACCTCAAAATTGCTTTTTAAATGTACCAAACCCATATTGCGATTTGGCGAAGTTACCGAATTGCAATTTGGGTTTTAGAATAAATACAGAATCAGTATTTGGAAGAAGCATGTAATCGGCATCCATTCCAAATACAGAATATATAGCTTATGTACAAATATGGTTGCAAAACATTAAGGGGCTTAGGGGCAGATGCATCATCTTAGCAGTTTGCAAGTCCTTAATAGCAATGTTTAGGGAATCGCTATTAAGAACTCGCAAAATGCTATGTATGGAGGAATCGCAATATTAATTGCGATTCCTTGATATTTGCTAATTGCGAATCGCAAATTGCTATTTGCAATTAAGGAATACCTTGCCATTCATTCCTAAGGGCCTAGAGGCCCATAGGAATGAATGGGAAGACATTAGCAATTTGCGAGTACCCATTAGGTACTCACAAATTGCGAATGTAATTTCAAGGGTGTCAAAAGGACACCCTGTAGCACCCCTGAAATATGTATGTGTGCACAGGAGGCGCCCACACATGCCCTTAGGGCACGTATGTGCGCCACATAGCACTTTGAAAAATGCAAAAAAGTGAATTTTTCAAAGAAATCGCAAATTACCTCCAACTTGAAGTTGGTGGTAATTTGCGATCTCTTCAGGTAAAATCGCACAACTTGGGTGCTACCTGCATTGCATTTAAGGAATTGCAATTTGCGATTCCTTAAATGCATTCACAAAATGGGGAATCGCAAATTTTGCGATACCATATTTTGTGAGGGCCTTTTGGGATGATACATGATACAGGATTCTGAGAATCGGCCCGTTTGCGAACGGTAAAAAGGGCTTCATACATCTGGCCCAAATTTACAAGTTCATTGCACCGACAGTGCATCACTTTTTCTGATGCATCGGCAACACAGTGTGCCTGTCCAAATTTACAATTCCACATAAAGCCACTCTGCGTGGCTTTTAATGACCTTGTAAATGTGGTCCCCTTTCATGCATTACTCTGTGTGAAAGGGGCATTCCATGGGTGTTGCTGTGGTTGTTCACAGGTAACAGCCAAAGAACCTGATGCATTCCCAGATTTACAAGGTTTTGTAAACCTGGGAATGTGTCAGATTCTTACGACTCTGGCGTAAGGGAGGCGCAACGAGGAGAAATTACCGTTATTTCTCTTTGTTTTTCCTTTTTTTATGTGCAGCACACATAGAAAGAGGAAAACATTTCTCTTGATTATTTTTGTGCAGCAAGGTTTCTCTTTCTGCACAAAATCAATCACCCCTAAAATCCACCCTTGTACAATAGCAGAGGGTGCCTACGTTGGCGCATGGTAGCCCATTGTGCACCAGCGCAAGGGAAAAGGACAGGAATGTACTGTATCTTGTAGATACAGCGCATTCCAGCCCTTTGCTTTTGATGCCCAGCAGCGCAGCAGGAAGGCTTGCTGTGCTGCTGTGTGCCAAAATATTGTAAACAAGGTCCTCATTTGTTAACAACAAATTAAAAGTGGTGGTAAGCATTCTCAAAGGGGAAAGAGTCCCCAAGTGTCACCTTTTTCAAAACATTTTTTATGAGCAGACAGCAGTCCTTGGGACCACTGTCTGCTTGTAGAAATGTTTATAAATGTATTCATTTTCTATTCAAATGTATTTTAATTTTATTTTCCCTTTAGGGAAAAAGGCCTGCATTGAAAAAAAGAATGTTGCTTTAATTAAAAGCAATCACAGACATGGTGATCTGCTGACCCCAGCAGTCCACCATGCCTGTTACTTTAACCAATCATAGAGGGTCTCAATTTGCGGCATACCTCAAGCATAATAATGAGGTTGGTCAAATTGCGATCCACTACGAATCTGTGGGGCATATTATCAAGACAGGCGATACAATTATCGCCGCTTTAGCGGCAGAAAACTGCCGCTAAAACGGCGATAATGGGCTTGATAATATGCTGTATGGAATTCCAATTGAAGCTCAGGTTAGATGTCCTTCACATCTAACATGGGCTTCAATTGGAATGCCATAGAGCATATTATCAAGCCTATTATCGACGTTTTAGCGGCAGTTTTCTGCCGCTAAAGTGGCGATAATTTTATCGCCTGTCTTGATAATATGCCCCTGTGTTTTGTGAACCAACCTATAAATAGGTAGGATGGTTCACAAAATACCAATTCATTTGCAAATTGCAGTCTCTTCTACCAAATACATTTAAGTAGATTCCTATTAAGAGTTCACAAATTGCAAATTGTTATTTGATGCAATTCTTAATACATCAGGCCCTTGGAAAATAACAAGCAAAATCGAGTTTGCACTCTTTGTTGAATTTCAATAGCTCAAACATGCCGAAATTTAAAAGGGGTATTGACTCTTGTTGATTTTGGGGCTATAATCACAAAAATCTGCATAGTTTCCCACAAACAGACTGACTAGGCATTAATTATCACACCCAATAAATTCCAAAGGCTTTTGTGTCTGATTATTTCATGGGCAAAACTGGTCACTTGTAATCTGGCCCAAAATCGCTTGATTCTTCTTCTTCGGATTACTTTATAAATGTATAGCAGTAGATGTAAAATAAGTAATATTACTGGGCCTAAGCCTGAAGTGTGCAAAAAGAAGGAGTCAGCATGTATAAAGTCAAAGCATTTAAGAAACTGCAAATGTGACTTTAGGCACATCCAAAGCGTGATCGATTAGCAGTAAGAAATGTATAAGTCAAGATTGAAAATTAAACACTTCTTAAAAACAGAAGTTACATGAATACAGAAGTGGCTCCTGGAGGGAGTGCTGCAGGGCGATAGGGCGGGACGGGGGAGTGGCAGCGTGGGGGGAAGTAAACTCCGGCATTCGGCTGAGCGGAGGTGTACATAAATAAATAAATAAAATGAATTACATTGCACACGCTGCAACACCAAATTGTGATGCACTCCCTCCAGGAGCCACCACTGCATGAATATCACTGATCAGAGTTTTTTTTTTTTTTTTTTTAAATCTTTATTCGGTGATTAAAAAACACCATAAAAGCACATATATATACATGGATAAAAAGTCATTAAACATTAATCAAGATCCTTATACAAAGTTAGTGCAAATAGAGATACCGACATACAGGATCATAAAAAAGGAAAATCCAAAGTCTTTCATTCCTCTCCCCTAGTCATCTTTAATCGGACCACAACCTTAATAAAATTCATAATACAGCACAATGTTAGTGGATCAGAGGCTTTTTGCAAAAAGACTAATGCGTCCCTGGCACGTTCCTGTTGGGCTTTTTTAAAAATATTTACAAGAAATCTGCGCCTGGGCATAGAGAAATAGGGACAGAGCAAAACAAAATGAAGGGAATCCTGCGGAGACCTGTTGTCGCAGCCGCAGGGTCCCTTCTGCTCAATTGACGTGGTGAAACCTGCTGGTGAGGCCAACATAAAAGGAAGTAAATTCAGTCTAAAACGGCACATAAGAAATCTATCCTGTGCATTATGCACAAGATACAGATAAGGCTCCATACCCTCCACACTCTTTACCAGATTATGAGCCCTCACAGTCTTTTTAACACCTTCAGCCTCAGCTCTACATTGGGTTTTCCGCTCTAGGAAAATCTCCCCTACTTGTTTCTTGTGCTGGGCTGAAATTGATGTGGGGTTCGTGAAGAGGTTTCCAAAGCCTAAATCTTCAAGGGTGTTTCTTACATATTTAAGCCAGGGGATGCGCATACAATGGGTCCTATCTAAGCAGTCCAATAAAATTTCTCTGCTTAGATGCGCATCTGGATTAGCCCATATTTTTAGCCAGGCCACAATTGGCCTAAGTTTTAACAGGTCATCCAAGTATGGTCTCCCTAGCTCCCTATGAGCTATGATTCCAGCGGTACTTGGTGGTGCCCTCAGGATAGATTTCAGATATTTGTTTTCTTCCTGTTGAATTCTAGTGGTGTTCACAAAGCCCCATACTTCTGCCCCATAGATTACTTTGGAGCATGATACGGAGCCATACAAGTTCATCACCTGTTCCGGGCTCCATCTACCTAGCCTCCTGCCATATCCAGCTATAGCCCCATTAGAGGCAATCATTTTGCTACAACGTTCCACCACTAAAGAGTTAAACTGCAAAGCACCATCAAAGGTTACTCCAAGATAAGAGAACGTTTTGACCTCCTCTAAAGTATGGGTGCCTATTGTATAAGTAAATTTAGAGGAAGGTTTTTTGCCGGCCAGGAGTACATATGATTTGCCCAGGTTGACAGATAGATCCAGTGTACTCATGAACCTAACAAACCCGTCTATCAGGATTTGTAAGCTTCGAGGTGTGCGTGCAAGCAGAACCGCGTCATCTGCGTAAAGCAGAACAGGAATATGCCGCGCCCCGACCCTTGGGGAATCTGCCTTTAACCCCAAGAGAAACTGCTCCAGGTTATTAATATAAAGGGAGAACAAAAAAGGGGCAAGAATGCAACCTTGTCTGACTCCACTCTTACAGGGAAAAGAGTCAGACAATCCTCCCTCCCTATTAAATCGAACCTTGGCCGTGGTGTCGCTGTGTAATTCCCTTAATATGGTAATTAAACCACTCTCAATCCCCATGCTTAACATCATATCCCACAGCTTTCCTCTATTGACGTGATCGAATGCTGCTGCCAGATCCATGAATCCCATATAAATGGGTTCATCACTGGCCAGAGTATATTTGGCAGTCAGCATGTAAAGGTTCAGGCATTGGTCACTGGTGGACCTCCCTGTCCTAAACCCGTATTGAGTGTCCGAGAAGATGTTATTCTCTTCGGACCACTCGGACAGTCTGTTGAGGATTGCCCTACCCAAAAGTTTAGCCGATACGTCAATCAGGGAAATGGGCCTGTAGCACTTGGGGTCATCCCTATTGCCCTTTTTGAAGATTGGCACGATGATCGCTTTAGACCAGGATGGTGGCAGGCCGCAAATGGTCGCAGTATTTATGACCCTTGTCATCAGCGGGGCCCATAGTTCTATATTACTAAGAAACAGGTCAGGGGGAATTCCATCCGGCCCCGGGGCTTTATTTTTAGTCAGACCCTCCATCCCTGCAGTAATCTCCTTAAGAGTGAATACTACCGAGGGAACCTGACTTGTGGTTACGGGTGACTCTACATGGATACCGGGCTCATGGTTATATAGACCCCTAAAGTGTGTGACCCACTGCTCCGGGAGGATGTTAACCCCTATCTCTGGGGAATCATTTTCTTGAAAGGTCGGTTTATTAATGATTCTCCAAAATCCCGCTAGATCCCTTCTTTCGCCTGCCTCTCTTAAGTCTGCCCAAGCTTCTGCCTGCAGGGCAAGTTTCCTCCTTTTGGTCTCTTTTTTATATTTTTCTCTGCACCCCTTGATTTTTTGAGGGTCCCTTGGTTTTAGCTTAAGGGAGCATTTCAACTCCCTCAGTGCCTTAGAGCAGTCTTTATCAAACCACCGGGGATTTACCAGATTACATGTGGGCGCACTGGTCCTAAGTAGGCCATCGACCAGGTTAGCAATCTGGTCAAATGCTTCCAGTACCCTTGGTCCCTGGACTTCTAGGTCTAGACAGTCGTTAATGGCTAGGCCGCCCTTGTCGCCCAAAGTTTTATAAAACTTTACCCCATCTATTTTGGACCATTTCAGTCTCCTACCTTGATCTGTGACCCTCTCCTCAATTGAGCGGTGGACTCTAGTTCCAGCACCCACCCTATACGAGAGCATCAAAACAAGGGGATTGTGGTCACTAAAACTGCTCCAATCTATCCCTACACTGATTATTTTGTTCATCAGGGATCTCGAGGCCAAAATATAATCTATAATAGATGAGCAACCCCTGCCCTTGAAAGTTGGTGGGAGTGAACCATCCGACTGTGGGTCTATCATATTAACCCCTTCGGTGCTCATGACGGAACGGTTCCGTCATGAGCCACGGTTGAGCTGTGCTCATGACGGAACCGTTCCATCATGACCACGCCCGCGCAAGATTCCGTCAGCACAGCGGCGGAATCTGCGCAGCATGGAAGGGGTTAATGGTATGCTCTAGGTCGTACTTAAGCCGAAGCAACCTAAGAGCCAACCCAGTAGGCGTATGAGAAAAATGCGGACCCTTCTCCATTGGACATTGTGACCAGTCTGTGTTTACCTTGACCAGTGCCGGACTGAGGTGGCAATTAAAGTCTCCCACTAAAAGCAGCCCGTGCGGCGGCCCCTTATTTTGGAATGTTGTTTCTTGTCCCAGCCTATGGTCTAGTTCAGCTAGTAGCGGGATATGGTTGTTTACTATCTCAGTGTTATAGATGTTAAGAACAGAAAATCTTAACCCCTTTCCGAGGAACCGAACTACCTGAATCCCATGTGAGTTCCAATCTGGGGAGGACCAGGAGCCTGGGAGGTCTAAATCTACGTAGATGGACAAACCGCCCATTGCTCTCCCTTATCTGGATTTTCGGGCGGGGACAAAAAAACACTTGTACCCCTGTAGATGGTAATTATTCACCAAGGCCCATGTCTCCTGTACACATATAACTTTAAATTTTCTAATAAAATCAACCCATTCCTTGTTAATAAATTTGCCCGCTATGCCTGCTACATTCCAGGAGATGAATCTCACTCCCTCTCCCCTCCGTCTTGAACCCACCTGGGGCCTTGATGGTATCTCCTGTAATGACCCTTGCGTAGCCAGCCCATGTCCCCCTCCTATACCTTCTATGGCTGTAGCGTTAGGTTCAGCAAACATGGAAATCCCCACACCACTCGGTAGAGTTTGCTGAGCCTGAGAGTTTTGCTCCTCCACCACCTCTACCAAAACGCCCTTATCCATGTGACCCTGGGGGACATTATCTGTTTGTCAATCCACCCCCTCTAGACCGTTCAGGCAAGTAAACCGGTTATAGGTGTGCAAGGGTGGTTCTGGTCGGCCAAATAATGGCCTAGGGTTGAAGGCCCAGTGTCTCCCCCTCCTGCCAACCCTCTCCCAGTTGTCATGAATTTGGGGCGGCTGCAATGGGACTGGAATATTGGGGAAAAACAAAGATACACGAAGGGTTTGGATAGTGGATTCTCTGGATCTATTCTTCCCTTGGCATATGTAGGACACCGTTCCTGTGTCCCTAAAACTCACCAATATGCAGTCCCCTATAATAGATTTGTATGTTCTCCCAACCCATGGCACCCTTCTTACCATTATGATTTCGTTATTAAGGTGTGTCGGGAGGGGTCTATTTATGTTTAACCACTTAATTACCCTACTTTTCAGGGCACAAAAATCCTCAGTTTCACCTTCTTCGAGTGAGGGGACACCCGCCATGACTACAGTGAGATCATTAGTCTGTGGGGGTAGGTTAGGTCTGCGTGGTCTCAAGGGAAGCTTCATTAGGGGAGTCGGTGTGGTACTATCTACCGGCTGTGCCGGATGAACAGGGCCTGAAGGAGGAGTAGGCATGTTAGAGTTAAGGGGCTTAGTTGATGCAGGCTTGGGCCTTAGGGGTTTTTGCGGGGCCGCCGCATTTGCGGCTTGTAGAGGGACTAAGTTTGCTGCACTATTTACAGGCTGTTGAGGGGCTATTGTGGCGGGGGTAGATTCTAGATGCCTTCCCTGATGACCAGCCGGGATTTTCAGACTACCTAGTGTGGCCTCCAGAATAGTTAGTCTGATCTCAATCTTTTTAATACTCTCGCTAATCGGTAGTAATAGAGACCTTAGCAAGAATTCCAGGTTTCCAAGCGGGACAACAGAGAGGGGGACATTAGCGGTACTAGTTCCTATGTCTTTTATCAGGGCGGGAGCTAGATCCTCCCGGGCAATAGGTTTGGGGTGTGATTCAGCCGGTAATTTCGCTGCTAATACGGGGGGTTTTGAAGACTTCCCAAAGTCCGAGTGAGAGATCTTGGATTTACTCCTTCCCTGGGCTCCCTTCGATTTCCTCCTACGTTTATTAGGAGGGGGCCCCGGTGCTCCTTGTGTAGTAACTGGCTTGGGTTTAGCTTTCCTAGCCTTAGAGGCTGGGGGGGGTTGGGAGACTAAATCAATGGTCACCCTTGTAGGGCTTTGCTGGTAGCTGGGACTATACTCATGGCTGCAACTGGTGGAGTGTTTATACAATCCCTCAGCAGGAGTGGGACATCATCTATTAGGGACAACTCCTCCCTGGGCGTAGTGGGTTGTTCTCCAAGGGGGGTGTTTTTCAAGTTATCTATTGAGCGTCTCCGTTCTGCCCTTAACCGGGACAGGTTGCACTCTTTGTCCCCCTCCCCCGCCGCCCGGGAGAAATAATTCTCTAAGGTCCTATTTTTAACTCCTCCCGGCTTCAATGGGGTACTCTCCCTTGCCGGGGACGGCATAATGTGAGTGATGGATTATAATCGGCAAGGGGCTGTGACAGAAAATAGGACCAGGGGTCGAATGGACGATCCAAGAGAGTAGGCCCAGCCCGGCCTACTCCGGCCTCTGACGGCCACAGACGGTCCCGCCCTTGTCCCGGGCTTCTCCCGGGACGCTCCCGCGCAGCGGGAATAACAGATTGAAAAAATAGAGACTCTCGTTAGTGGGGGCGGGGCAGGCAGGGAGAGCGGCCCAGATGATTGTAATTAGGGCTGGCGGGGACTCCTGGGAGATGTAGTCCCGGTCCCGCAGCTCGCAGCCCTGCCCACGCGCACTCACACCCACTGCAGGCTCCGCTTTGGCAAGGAAACAACTCCAGGGGTCCAAAGGTCCAGGACAGCACACCCCTCGAAGCGGGACCCGCGAAGCGGGTTCCGCGAGGCGCTGCAAGGAAAGCAGCAGTCAGGGCAGCAGTTCTCCACACGCACCAACAGGTCAGCCAGGCGTCCCAAAGTATAACGGAGTCCCAAAGGTTTTAAATTCGTTGGTGGGGGCGGGGCAGGCAGGGAGAGCGGCCCAGATGATTGTAATTAGGGCTGGCGGGGACTCCTGGGAGATGTAGTCCCGGTCCCGCAGCTCGCAGCCCTGCCCACGCGCACTCACACCCACTGCAGGCTCCGCTTTGGCAAGGAAACAACTCCAGGGGTCCAAAGGTCCGGGACAGCATACCCCTCGAAGCGGGACCCGCGAAGCGGGTTCCGCGAGGCGCTGCAAGGAAAGCAGCAGTCAGGGCAGCAGTTCTCCACACGCACCAACAGGTCAGCCAGGCGTCATTGCACGCTAGCCTAAATAAGAAACCAGACAACTCTAAAATAGATGGTACAACGAATTACAAGTTACAGATTAACCAATTTTTAAAAACTGCTATTTTATCAGCGATTAAAAATCATTTTCAACTCAACACTTGCCGAGAAAGAGAATCAGACGACTCTTAAGTGAATGGTACAACAGGCTATAATCGCTATGGCCCATGCCTACAACGGGTGAGATCTTATAGACCAGGCCACTTTAAAAACCTTGAGAGTGCAAATACTATTGGATCTGATGTATTACATTTAAATAGGTGCAAGACAACGTACACTGTTTCACAGCGATGTTGCAACAAAGCGGGATGATCCACCTAAATCTCAGCAGTTTATACTTATGGCAAATTAATAAAAAGTGATTTGTGACAAAAAGTAATTTCCTTGCAGCTTCTCCTAGCCTTTTCCACTTAGCTGAAAAAGCCTTTAGTGGCAGTGTGCCAAATCTGAATTGAATAAACAAAGTCTTCGCCTCAGAGGATGTAATTTTTTTGAAGAAAAAATTAAAACTTTAGGCTGCATTTATGACAGTCCTCGCCTTGCACTAAACCTTCTGGAGAATGTAATCCCAGTAAATTCCCTTGATCCAATTAAGTCAGTTAGTCCTCATCTTGCTAGGATCTTCCCATACTCCCTCTAACTTTAGCTGGCTGCACAAGGCTTTCACCGTTCTTAGCCAAGCAGTAGTAGTACAGCACTCATCTAAAATGATTAGCTCCTCCAACGCTGCTTTACATGGGGCCAATTCCAGAGCTATCCAAATCCTGACCCAATAAATAAAGATTTTAAGATGGGTGATATGTTTAATCCTTTTTAAGCTCAGATCCCAACTTAATGGTATTAATGGAGTACAAACTAACTGGGACCTTAAGGAGTGATCTCACATATTTGTTTTTCCGAAATATTCATTTGCATACTATCCCCGGATCACCAGATTTCTGTCCCATACAATGCTCCTCCAAGAGCCACAGCTTCATAACCATCGACGGCTGGGGAAACTGCCCTACTAGTGTTGCCTTAAATTCAAGCTAGGAGGACCTGGTCTTACAGTTCGGGCAGGGTCGAGACTGATTTGCATATGACTAGGTTCAAACTGGAATTATGTGGCAAGCAAAAAAACTATGGATTTAGGAGCAGATTTGAGATTGGGGTGATTGTTTGACAATATTCAGCATTCTGTCCATCATTTGTTTGTCTTGCAATTTTTGCTATAAGTGGGATGGGCATGCCCAGACGTGGTTCCCATGCTCACTAAGCTACCGGATTCAAGTTAGCCTGGCTGAAGCGGGCTGATACCCAAAAACCAGTCCCAGGATGCTTGTTTTCAGGTCCAGGGAGGACATGGCCCGGCAGATCAGGCTAGACTGTTCCTATTGGGAGCAAGGTGAAGACTTATTTGCCAAAGGCTGAGCTCAAACAGAATGGCAAGGCGAGCAAAAAAAAGACGGATTTAGGCCCAGATCTGTGACTGGGGGTGAATGTAGGAAACTGTTCAGCATTCTGTCCATCATCTTTTTGTGTCGCAATTTTTGGCCAAAATGGGACTGGTATGCTTAGACGTGGGTCCCGTGCTCACTACACCACAGAATTCATGCTAGCTTGGGTAATGAGGGGTGATATTTAGAAACCGGTGCCAGGACATGGCTTGGCAGTTCAGGCTGGACAGTCCCAATGAGGAGCAAGGTCAAGACTGATTTGCATATGCCTAGGTTCAAACTGGAATTGCAAGGCGAGTAAGAAACGATGAATTTTTGTCCAGATCTCTGACAGGGGGTGAAGGTTTGACAATGCTCAGCAGTCCGTCCATCATCTTTTTGTGTTGTAATTTTTGCCTTAAATTTCATCGCAATAGCTGCTGATCTATGGGAAAGGATGGAATTGCTTTTTGACAGCTGAGGGTTCCATGAAAGCTGAGTCTAACTCCTAAATAATCAAAACTCTCCAACCTGGTCTATAGTTGCTCCATCCACGGCCATTTTATTCCTAAATGTACAAAGGGCATATATGGCCATAAACGTAGGATTCCCTGCATTAATCTCCAAAACCCTACGCTTGCAAATCCCCACAAATTGGTTTAACAATTCTTGCAAGCCAATTGGTGTATATGAGAGTAGCAGAGTATCATCCACAAACAGCAAGAGTAATGGTGCGAGCTATCTTGGGAGCATCATGCTGACACATTTTCAGTGCTTCCACCACTCTGTTCCTATACAAAGAGAACAGCGGGGGCCCAGGACACATCCCTGTCCCAAACCTCATTCCATAGGGATTCTAGTGGTCATATCACCTGGATAATTCCACCTAACCTGTGCATAAGTGTCTGAGTGAAGTCTAACTAGGAAAAGGAGGAGAACATTAGGCATTCTGAGTTGTCCCAGTACCTCCCTAGTGTCTCGACACTAGGTCAAATGCAGCCCTCATGTCCATGAAGGCTACATGCATGTGTTCTTTGTTGATGGTAATATACTTCCAGCAGATGGTCATACAACAAAATACCTGGTCAGTCGTACCTATTGTTTCTTGGAAACCTGCCTGCAGAGGTGACAGGACCTGGTATTCTGTCATTCACCCCTGGAAACTGATGAGGACTTGCCTGCAAATATCTTCTGCGTATTGTCAATATGGCTGAGTGGCCTGTAATTTGCAGGGATATCTTTTGCCGCCTGCTTATAGATTGAAAAATATAATGGCACCACGCCATGACTCCAGAATTTCCTCCGCATTTTGTTACAGCAGTAGTAAGCTTATTTAGGGGACCCAAATATCTGGCTCTGAGTAAAAAAAATCCTCAGGAGCACTATCAGGGAAATATGTTAAGAGCAGCCTTAGTTTCCTTTAATGTAAATACTATTGGGAGATCGTCAGAGCAATAAGGAAGGGCGGAAATACGAACCATATTATCATCATCCTGGGAACAAGGGCCGAGTCTAGCATTGCCCCTGGTACTATATAGGGCTGTAACATGTTCAACCCATAGGTCCACTGGAACAAATATATCTGGGGTGGTAATTCCAGAGCTACTACCAGTAGCAATGATTCTCCAAAAGGCTCTAAGATCTCTTTTTCCAAGGACATCTAGAATATTGCCCCACTGATCCACCTCCTATTTGTTTTGGAGTTAATCAAAATAGTCTTAGAAAGCTTCCTATCTAGAGTTATACCTGATTTGGCACCGTCTTTAATGGCCTTAATCAAGTCACCTTTGCCACTCTGCGCTATTTAGTATACCAAAGGCACGAAGTAGATCTATCTTGTGACTTTCGGCTTCCTAAAGATGTGTTTAAGGGTTTCAAATAACTCATAGTATTTTGAGCTAAACTTGAAATTGACTGAGTTAGCATATTCACAAGATTCAAAATGAGCCACTAATGTTTTGTAAATCTTGGCCTTAGCATGTTCATTATTGTTGATATTAGCCCATTTTATGTTACTACAGTTATTTGTGAGGGCTAATGGTGTTAGAGAGGTGCCATTAATTTGCTCAGGAACCTTGCAAAATAGATCTAAGTTAACTTCTGCAACAAGAGTGTTATGATCATTATCTGCTCGAACAACGACCTTCATGTCAGCCATGTTCTGCCATAGCCTTAAGCCAAGCAATATAAAATGTATATAGTTAATGTACAATCCTCTTTTGAAAGTATGTTAGGGCCAATAGTAATACTTGGTGTGCCCTTTTACAGCTCTCAGGCCATGATCCAAACAGTGGTGGAAAAGGTGGTTGACCACCTTTGGCCGTTTCCTTACTGATTTGCCTATGAGCTCAGAGAGTTGCCACTCTTCACCCTCCCCAGCCAATAAGGCAGAAAGAGACTCAAATGGTTCAAATTATTTGTGTTACAATCACCTGCTCAAATAATGGACCAGGAAAGATGAAAGCTAGTGGCCATCAACATTTGCAGATCATTTATGGTGGATGATTCAGCGTCGTTCTGGACTGAGAGTATGTAAATATTTATCACTGCTACATATTTTATCAGAGAAGTACTATAGAGTGTCAAATAGAGCTCAAGGATGAACATTATTCATATTTTGTTGCCAAATTAATCAGCCCCCTGAAGTTCTTCCAGAGCTTTAAGTTTAGTCTGTAATCTGTCCACATTCCATGACATGAATTTAACTAAAGCTCATTTCCTGATAACAGAAGCTGAAGATGATGAAAATGAGGAGGGAGCTAAGGTAGCAGTCTGAGAGTGTGTTACAGGCTTCAATTGGCAGTAACTAGGGTCACTTAGCCCTTCCTGCAACATACCTGTGGGCCAATGACTGCGTGGGCCAGTGTCCTCACCAAGGTTTTACCATGGTTACCTATGATATTCTGCCTTTGCATCTGTGGTATTCAGTCTATATCTGAGCTGGCATGAGAGTATCAACTACCAATTCTCAATCGTCGTGCCACTTTTTGGGGAGAACAGGACTGTTGATACTCGGGGTGGGGTATGGTCAGAGTTGGCTTCATTTTGATTCATATATTTGAGCCATTGTATAGAGCTACTCTGTGTTCCTGGGTTATTGAGCCTTCATTGATTTTATTATTAACAAATCCTACATCAATGTGGTACGAACTATCATGCTTAATGCTGTAACACCTGGCCCCATGTTGTTAAGCCTCCTGGCAGAAAGATACATGGAAATTCAGACAAATAAAATGAGATCTTAAATCCAATAAGAGACCCATGACTGCTTCCCTGCAGCACAGCCAATGCTTACCAAGTGCTTACATTCTAGAATCCCAATCCAAGAATCATACCATTCTGCATTCTAACAATGTACACACTTAAGGAGAAATATACATACCTAAAGCATGAATACCACGATATCTATAATAAAATACTTAATACCATACTACATAATTCCCCTTCTAATAGAACAAAACAAAAAACAAAAAAGTGAATTACCTTCAAAAACAAAATATCCTAAAGGAAGACAAAGAGTCTGCAAGAAGAAATTAGAGAGTAACATAATCTCTGAATCTCACAGGGACTGATCTCACTCTATCACTCCTAACCAAACTACTAGCATTGCCATCATTAGAAATGACGAGTGTATGATTGCTCACTTACAAATCATTGCCCTCTGACAGGCAATGCCCTCTGCCCAGCAAAGATTCAACAACAGCATCCCTCTTACCATCACCTAAAGTAACAAAATGAAACCAACTATCAGGTTTTATCTCTCTGCTACTCCAGAATTACATCTCTCACCAATGATTCTGGCCTTCTCTTGGCTAATTTTAACCAAGGAATACTTGTTCCACCACCCTTTCTCAAACAGCAACTTTCATGACTTTCACAGTCTCAGAATATTTAGAGTCTCCCTTCACAACTTTCTTGTTTTTTAAAAAAAAGAACCCAATCATCTGGCACCAGCATATCTCTTTCACCCTTGTACCATTGTCAAAATATTTCTTACTGGTCTCCTGCTTAGATATAACATGCTAACTAGGCCTGGCCGGCAAATTCCGTTCCGCTCGTGGAATTTGCAGAATTTGGGTAATTTCGCGTTCCACGGTGAATGCGGAATAGCCCAAAATTCTGCGTTCCGTGGCTTCGCGGAATTTGTTGCTTGTTCGCGTTCTCAAAATGCGCCTTCACAAGATATTTCCCCCCGAGCACGCAAACAGCGTTTGCAAACAGGAAAAAAGCATCGCGAACAAGCAATTCCACATGTTTGCGGAATTCCTGCGTGCTCGTGGATATTTTATCCCATTTCGCAGAGCTTTGAGTAGCGCAACCACGCAAATTCCGCCCACCCCTAATGCTATCGAACATTGTCCAAGTCCACTTTGACTTCACAGTGCACTACTTTGTCAACCAACCAAGCTGTACTTAATCTAGACACCGGTTTTCGGTGTTTCAACAAAGCAAACGGTGCAAGCAACTTTTGTAGTACTATGTGAACTGTTATTATAACTCCACAGCTTTTAATGCAAATACTCTGCTACATTCAATTTGTTTGCCATGGCAGTCTGTACACCCTCCTTAAGTAAAATATTTCCCTTTCCACCAAACCATTCGAAGAAGGACTGTACAAAGGCATTTTAACATGTTTTACAAAGTGTTTACTGAAGAACCTATACACTTTGTCATAGACAAAATCCATATCATTATCAGACACCACCTCCTCCACTTTACCTTCCAGATAAAACAAATGTTTCAGAAATCTCATAGCTTTGCTATAATAGACAGACTTCACAAACACAAGATATAACCACTTTGAACAATAATCCAAGGCAACAAAAAGATATTTCTTCTCAGTACCCAAAATATTGTATGGGCCTGCGTAATCCACACCAAGTTTTGACTAAGGACACTTGGGCTATTCAACAAAACACAATATTCTCCAATACTTGTCGGAACATAGGCATTCTTCACAAGACTCAACATACTTCCCCACAAGTCCATCAATCCCTGCCACCTGTAACACTGATTGTTCTTCTTTTGCTGTAGCCAAAATACCTAAATGACCAACATGTGCTAATGAAATAATCTTGTCACGTAACACTACAGGTGGTACACAAGCATCCTGCCTCATGACAATGCCATTAATCACCGACAATTCTGATGCAACTTATGCAAAAGCTCTCATTTCAGCATCCAAATTCCTCTTACAAAGCCATCCTTTAACCAGGTACTTCTTAACCAAACCCAAACACTCATCCTTGGCTCAAAGCTCATCCCATTCCACCTCAGGAATACCAAATAGCTCAGTGGCATTATTCACCGTCATCACACACTCAAACTCCTCATTATCCTTACACTTATGTTCCTCATCCTTAACTGGAAGACTCGACAAGCAGTTGGCTCTTAAAAAAATTCCCACCAGAAATATACTTAACGTCACATTTGCATCCTTGCAGCCTTGATAGTAATTTTATCAAGCATGTAAAAGCCTTATTTGGACAACTATCACCACCCATATACATCAATGATTATGGTTAGTGACTAGCTCGAATTTCGTTCCCCAAATATACATCTTGAATAGGCTATCCTGTTTTAGGTTTAAGCCTATAATAATTGGTAAAATCCCACCAAAAGGGAACTAGCCCTCACCAGTGTAAACATGTAAACACTGAAAAAACACAAACTAAATGCCATACAGAGAAAGGAAATGGAGAGTGAACGAGTCATTTTTAACTTGTTCCTGAAAGGGCCAATGCAATGTCACTTTGTTATACAAGGTAGCAGTAAGAAAGACTGGGCTAACATTATTTTGCTTGAGTTTTGTTGTTTAGGAATGTCACTAAAATATGTGGGGACCGTTTACAAAATGTTTGCTTAGTGATGATATCAAAGGCAAGAAATGTGAGGATCTTTGGTCGCATATTGATAGTAATGTGAAAAAAGTACACTCTACTGCATTCTTAGATTTTGGCAGGAAAACATGACTGCTGTAGTGGACATATACAAAAAATATAGAGTCTGGAAACCCTCTTGTCTACCAACTGTTCAGTGTAATTGGTGTAGATGTGAAACATCTCCTTGAGAGTAGGCTGGACAACACTTTTAGTGACTTTGGCACTGCAAAATGTTTCATGGTAGAATGCCTGCCACTTGGTAAGCATTACAGGATTTCTTTTTACAATGCATGAGAAATGGCTTGCAATAGTGCATAGAAAAATCCCTTCACCGACGATGGCATTTGAAGTCAAGGAATCTTCACGGTGGTACTCTGCACAAATTCTAGATCCCTTCCGTAAATGGGGAAGTTTCTCCAGACTTTAAAAAGTTTCTGCCTAGCTTTTTACCGCTTCAAGTCACTCTGAGTGCATATGCGCCTAGTTTAACGCATATGTTGCAGAACCTTTCCCAGAGAATCACATTTTTCAGGTGCACCAGTATTGACATGGAAAGCTATGTCAGTCGCCAGAGTTAACAAATTGTGTCCTGGCTGTCATGGCATTGACCGTCTGAAATGCCAATGTTGAGAGGGCCTTTTCACAGATAAAGTTTACATGGGAAGGAAACAACAAGCCGCATGCCCAAACTATAATATGTTTGATTTGTAAAAATGTATTTAGACCTCATCTACACTGTCTCTACATTGTCTTTATACCATGCACTACCAATGCAAAAAGCAAGCAATGATAAAAGCAAAATGTTCCATAAACACCAGAAAAACACTTTCTGTTTTTTTAATGGTGTGAAAATGTATAACAACTGAAAACTACTGCTTTTTTAAGGTACTGAAATCACTGAAAAAACCCCACCAGTATTTACCAAAAATAGAAACAATGAAAACAGGAAAGCCTAATCTTGAACATTTTAGCAGCGCATGAGCAAGCAAGGCCTTCCTTTGGATAGTCCTCTACTTCACCTCAGCCAAGCTCAATATCCTGGAGGCAAAAGCAATATTTCTTTCCTGACCTTCCACAAATTGACTCAAGACTGCTCCAATTCTTCTGGAGCTAGCATCTACAGTTTAACACTCTTACAACCACAAGTTGAAGGTCTGATAGCTGAAGCATTTACAATTAGGCTTTTGATGCAATCAAAATCCTGTTGAGTTTCCTTTGACCACATGTATTTTATTTTATTTTTAAAAAGGGTTCTCAAAGGCAGAACTGTGACTGCATATCCATGCACAAATCTGGCGTAATACTCACTGAGCCCTAAAAACATCTTGAGGGAATCTTTATCATCAGGAACTGGAGAATCACTGTTTGCCTTCAAAAAGCACTCCTTAGGTTTGATTCCCTCATGCGATAACTTATGGCGCAGATAGTCAACCTGACCCTCCATAAAACTGCATTTATCTCTATTAAGAGTCATACTATGCTTCTCTAGTTTAAGCAATACCACCTAAAAAGATATAGGTGGTGACTAATATCATCATCATCAACATCAGAGTTTCAGGATATAAACTGAATCCCAACATGTTCCTCAAAAATTTTATCCATTAATCTTTGGAATACACTTGCAGCAGATGCAAGTCAGAATACCATCCATTTGTACACATGTGCCCCAAAAGAGGTAATAAATGTTGAAAGAGGTTGAGATTCTACTGTCTAAGGGATCTGGTGATAAGCTGACTGTAGGTCAACTATGGAAAAAACTTTGCTCAAACCTATATTAGCAAGCTTAATATGAAACCTGGGAAGGGGATGGCAATCAACAAGAATGTTATGATTCAAGACTCTTAAATCTGCACATAAGCAGATGTCCCCACTTTTCTTACGGGCTATAACAACAGCTGAAACCTATTCAGAGGACTCGACAAGTGCAATAATACCCTGTGTACACATATTATCCAACAATGCTTTTAAACTCTTTTGCACAGACGGTGGCTCAGGTCTAACCTTTTGGATGACAAGTAAAGAATTCCTTTTCGACTTAATGGTGTACTCAAATCCTCTTATGAGACCCACTCTCTCGCAAAGCACATCAGAAAACATGTCCAGTAAAGGTTTAACACACCCACACCATCCATGCAATCACTATGCATAGGAGAAAACACAGGCACTTCCCCTAAGACCACAGATTCTTTGTGGCCTGGTTTCAGCACAATACCCAGTTTAGCTTGATCCTGCCACCCTACCAAATCATGACCATTCTGAGCTGCATACATTTTTGTTAAAACTTCCCTTCCTTTGAAACAAAGCAACCTTTCATCAACATTTCATACTCGCCAAATGCCTTGGGATTGACATCTGGTAGTAATAAAAATGAATTTTACCATAACTTATCAAAAGTGATTTCAGCCAAAATAGTGGTAGGTGAACCAGAATCAGCCTTACAGCCAAATTAACCATCCTAATATTTACATTACAAATTGGACCTTTGCACCTTTTTGTTGTTCAATCAGGGAACTGATTTCCACAGTCGACTAAACATTATTAAGCTCCTCAAATAGACTGTCTTCTTCCACAACTATACCCCTCACCTTGACTTTGGTTTTTATAGATTTGCACACCGTATAAAAATGACCCCTTTTTTTTTAAATTGCTGCCGTTCTTGACCTGCGCCGGAGAAGAAGCAATGTTACTCATGTGATACTTAGAACCACATCTGTAACCCGCACCCGAATATTTTTTTAACAACTATCTTCTTATCCTTACTTTTGTTGGAAACTGCATTGATGTCAACATCGTTACTCTCACATACAGTCTTACTCCTTAAATCCTCTGTCAGAATTTTTGAGGATATTATAGTGCTGCGAGCAATATCCATTACTATCCCGGGAAATAGACTTTTACACGTCAAAATCCGTTCTTGAATTTTCTTGTTATAACAGTTAAAAACCAATTGATCCTGTAAATAAGTATCTAAGTTAGACACAAATTCACATTTGGCTGCCAACACTCTAAGAACAGCCAAATAGTCTTCTGCAGATTCTTTGACCATGTATTACTTTTAAAGAAATTGTGCCTTTCTAGCATGAACAAAGCTTCATCCCTATATTGCCTAGACATTCTGGAAAGGGCTTCAACGTAAACATCTCAGGCTTTATCAACAGCAGACGCAGAAACCACCAGAAGATTGCCAAAAACCTGCTGGCCAGATTCACCCAAATGGTTGAACAACAGTGCAGCACGACGTATAGCATTATACTTTGAAGCATCAATAGCCACCAAATAGTTTTCAAACATTCAAAGCCAATTACGCCAAGGCATGGATGGCTTACCAGGGTTTTCCAAAAATGGTGGTGGATGCACAATATTACTTGAATTGCTAGACATAATGCAAAATGCTAAAGCATTAAAAAAACATAAAAGTACTTGACTCTGAATAAATGCTTAAGAATTGCAAGAAGATATACACAGTACCCTTTACAAAACAGTCAAAATCCACTTATGAAAGAAGAAAACATAATACATAAATAAATAAGTTACAGTTATTTCCTTCCTTATAAGTATTAACTGGCAATTGTGTACCAGTCACAGAAACGATTATGATAAAACTGCAGTAGTTCCAGCGTGCCTATCACTGAAAGACAGGCAAATAAGGTGAGCCTGTCACCGAAATGACATAGAACTGGATTGATGGAATTTAAAACAGCAGTCTCCTAAAATGGGCACCAAAAACATGCTTTACATGTTTTTTCTAAAGGAAGTAGAGCACACAACACCTATGGTACATGTCAGCATGCCTTGAGAGAAATCTGGAATTTGAACTGCGTGTGCTGCGAGGAACCAGGACACGAGCACACGCACGCAGGAGAACTCAAAAGATGCCGGCAACTCCAAGCCTCCAACTGCCAAAACATGTGCAGCATGAGCAACCAAAGCACGAGCACTGATCAAGGTAAGCTTTGCTGTTAAATTTCAAAAGATGCTGCTGCTTACCACCTCAATGACCAGTTCATATAGATAAGATGCAATGTAACCAGAAATGGGCGGTATCTATGTGGAAAGGCAGGAAAGTCCCAACTGCTGATGCAGCCAAAAGGAAAGGAATCAGAAAATGCAGAAAAACACAATAAAAGTGGTCGGTGGGTCCACAAAGCGTAAAATGAAGCACCTCTTGCCACCAATAACATTTTGTAAATCCTCTTGGCGGAAAGAAAAAAGGAAATCCAGATTAATAAAATAAGATATTTAATACGATAAGAGACCCACGACTGCTTCACTGCAGCACAACCAGTGCTTGCCAAGTGCTTACATTCTAGAATCCCCAATCCAAGCTTCATCCAATTCTACATTATAACAATAAACACATTTAGGGAGCAACACATATACTTAAAGAACAGATATTATGCCACCTATACTAAAAATACTTACTACCATACTACACCTCCTCCCCAATGTGGTCCCTAATTATAGGTCTGTGATTGCGACCTTGTTGCAGTCAGCGAATAGCATAATTGACAAATGAGTCCCTATTTCCAAAAGTTCCTGGCTTCAATTTAAGGTTCTTTATCAAGAAGATTTAATCGGACGATTGTGCGTTGGCACCTCTCTGTCTTTGCACATAAAGCCACAGGGCTACCCTCCTTCTCTTGGGTGGCTGGGAACTAAACGTTTGACTGACTATCTTTAGAGGGTTTTGTATTTGGGATCTCAGAGACATGGGACATATTGCTGCCTGACTAAAGGGGATACTGTTGTTCTCCCTCCACTGTTCACTATCCATTTGATTAGATTCCTCCTTGTGTCTTGAATGGAAATCCCTTATATGCTGGATCAAGCGATGGGTAGCACTGCCTGCACTAGATGGAATATTCCAGTACAAGCCTCATGTAGATCAGAAACCACCGTATTTGTGTAACTAGATAATCTGATCCTCCCCTCCTTATCAAGGTTAGCCAATAACACAGTCAGTTTGCCCACCTTTGCAGTCAAGATCTATGTGAGGATAGTAACAGGCTTTCTTAGCCTCCTATCTCTTCTTTAAGGGGCAGCAGCTGGACCTCATCTACACTACCCACTGTAGGTTGATTTAAAATAGATTCTGTGGTGCTTTGTACTATATCATCTGTAGTAAAAAAAGATCATCTCTCAATCCCAAGGCCGAAAATCTATTTTGCACTCAATGTTGGTCATGTATGGTGTTGACTGATTTTCATCCACACCTGTGCTGACATCTACCTCGGCTGGCAAAGCAGTTATTAAGGCCCTGTTACCATTTTGGGGGACGGTTGTCCTACTAACACAGCCTTTCTCAAATTTAGATGTGATTTAGTTAAATAAGACTTTATTGTCCCCATGCTTGCTTTGGGTTGCTGCTGGTATGCCCCGTTTATGCTTTCCACTCAGCATACCCTCAACTTCCTTGATTAATACCTCGGTTTCGTCAAGGGTGCATTTTCCGCAGCATGCTTTGCTTGTTTTTTAGCCTTTCCAATCTCTCCTGCATTATCCACACCTGTATGTTTCCCCCATTTCCCCTTGCTTTAAACACCACTGAAATGGTTAAGCAGACACCAGAGATACACTCCCAAGTAAATACCAAATATTTAAATAACCTTTCGGCCCTTCCATATAAATGGCTCCACCTCAGTTGTAAGATATATAGTTGCCACAAAAAGTGCACACTATCATAGAACAACTATGAGTGAGTTAGTGCAGAGCGGCCCTCCCCTTCCTGGGCCAAGGGATGGGCAAAGGCTGCTGGGGATGAAGCCCCACCCCAGCAGCTGCGGTCAAAATGTAACTCTAGCATCCCACGGCGCAGGTTGCAAAGACTCTATGAGCATGTTAGAGAAGAGTGGTACTCTTCTTCCTGGGCCGAGTGATAGGCAAAGGCTGCTGGATGACGAAGTCCCACCACAGCAGCAGCGGTAAAAATGTAACTCTGTCCATATGCGTTCTTCATCGTTCTTCCTCCCTCAATCTATGCACAAGTCCTTAATAAGATATCACCATCTACCCTGCAGACGTAGCCCTGATGAATGCTGAAAAACCATTTGACTCCCTCAAATGGCCCTTCTTGAGGGCTGTCCTCAGTAAACTGGGAATTTCTTCAATTTTCATCTCCCTCGTCATGCTTCTGTACACTCACCCTGTAGCCCGTCTCTGGGTCAATGGCTCAGCCACCAAAATGCTCCCTATTATGAGAGGAACCAGGCAGGGCTGACCTCTGTCTCCCCTCCTTTTCATCATTGCTATGGACCCACTGGTCTGCTACATGCTACATGCAGGACCGCCACATGCATGACTGCCTCCAACGTACGCATAGCCTGCTTTTACTCTCCTTATACGAGGACGCCACCTAGCTCTTTATTTGTCATTCATCAGAGAAACTCATCTCCCTTGATGCAGGAGAGCATTCGCTTCGGCAATCTGCCAGGGCTTCAAACTAACCAGGCCAAATCAGAAGCATTCCCACTGACAGATACTGCACAAACTTCGCCTGCTGATTACTTATTCACTTGGGCTGCAGATGGTTCGAAATACTTGGCCATATGGCTCCATACAGACAGGGGGCAAGTACTGCACCTTAACTATCGACCGGCGATGGCAAAACTCGCCACCCAAGTTGACAGCTGGATTAAGCTCCCCCTCTCAATCACTGGTCACGTTGTCATAATTAAAATGGTCATACTTCCTCCCTTCCTTTCCCTTTTTTTTAAACATTCCTGTTCCATTGCCTCAGACCTTTTTAGGTCTCGCTGAGCCCAGCGCAAGCGCTGGCTCAGAGAGACATTTTGTAAAGGACTTTTCAAAGTGCTTCCCCTGGCATAGAGCTACACGTACTGGGAAATTCTGCTCCGCTGGCTGCAAGCCAATTCCTTAACCACTGGGAGTCGAGTCCCCCCATCAGTGGGCCCCTGCCCTCCACGGCGCCTCGCCTGACGTACTTTTCGGGGCGCACTAGGCTCCGGCACAGACTTTCTGGCTCCAGTGCTATTGTCTGCTTGGCTGCTTCCCTCTCCTTCACCGAGTCGTGGATTAGAGCATAAGAACACAGGGGCTTCGCCTCATCGACAAAAAAATATAATCATGTTTAAATTTGTCTTCACGGTGAGTTTATATCAAGACCCACCGTCCGCCGCTATTGCCAGGTCCAGGTTAGAAAAGAGACGCTAAAAAATACCATAGTTTTAACTGTGTTTGCTTTGCGCGCTTAGGTTTTCGGCACGTCTTAAACATATATTTTTTTGAACCGCCGAGGACAGCTCAAGTCCTTAGCCATTTGAGACCACATAATTACTCATTCGCTGCTACTTATAATAGCGGGTTTTTGTTTACCGCTTAATAGGACACTACTACAGTTTCTAGGCACTGTAAATACTGGGTATATTTATGACCCACTTTTTACCTACCTCGCAAGGACTGAGGTTCCATTAGCATGTAAATCACTATAAATTGGTCTTCGGCCTGGGCCGGAACGCTCCCGATAAGAGACTTCACCATGGTGACACAATGTGACCAGTTCGAAAAGCTTTGCTGTTTTTCCATGGGGGTCTCACAGTTCTGATGGGACAGGGCCCTCTCACAAAGGTTATAAGCGAGAACTTACAACGAAGTACTGTGCTTGATACTGGCTTCAATGTAAGCGAGAATGGCTTGGATTCATCTTCAGGTCAGAGTCGGATACCAAAGTACAGGTTCTACCAGTGGGACAAAGAAACTCCAGATATTCGAGTGGATGACGACTTGTTGTGGTGATAACAAGGGAGGGGCACAGGAGGGGAGGCTAATCTCAAGGTCTAGACCTAGAGAAAACGCAACACTCCAAACATTCTGAAAGGCGAGCAGTCATGCACTCATTTTAAATATTTGTATGGTAGTTCTGCCCGTGAACTGCTTTATTCACATTCACTGGCATAGCAGCCAAGGTTTCAGATTGCTATGTGTGAATTTTTCATAATTTCAGTGTAATTATCAGTGACACTTCAACGACTATGAGTGACACTTTCCCTATCAAACAAATAGGGAACTACATATCAGAAAATACACCCATTTGAGCAACAAGAAACTCTTAAGAAGTCACTGAACTAAAGCTTGCTAACGGGGGCGTTCGAGGAGCGCGAACGAGCTGCTCTGCCAATCAATGTGATATTCATTTATAGGTCTCGCCTGACCCAGCGCATGCGCTGGTCTGGCGAGACTTATTGAGAGGGCTCCAAAAAGTGCTACCAGGCCAGCCTAGAGCTACAGTGCATATGCGCGGGTGCGCGCGCCGCGCTTTACCGCGAATACTTTCACTTTTGCGGCCTTATAAGTATTTAGTTATGCAACTGTTGCATGGCTAAACACTTATAAGGTCCCAAAGGCGAGACCTATTGGCTATGCCAATGCTTGTTTTTCTCCTTGTGTGGTCTTCTTTTGCATCCTGTGTGTGCCGGAGGCTATCCGAGCATTTGCTGGGACACTCTTACTCTCCCTCTTGAGCGCAGTGAACTGGGGGTTCTTGACCTCTACGTTTATTATCTTGTTGCCCAATGTCAGTGCTCCTATTGCTGATATCGCCTGGATGCCCGCAACCCCTATCTGAGACCGGAATGGGACCAGCTGGGTAACCTCCCACACTCGTTAATCTTACCGAAGGGCATCCCGCTGGATGCCAATGACATCCAAATGGTGTTCACGGTCTGCTGCGTGTGACGCAGGTTGCAGCAGGTTTTAGGCAGGGCCCTCTATGGTTCCCTGCTCTTCCACTGCATGAAAATCCCTGACTCCTGCTTGCCCGAGAAAAGATAGTATAACATATGCTTTGCCATCACAATCTACTCACCCTGGGGGATCTGTTCCCAGATGGCCATGTTATACAGCTGGCTGTGGAATCTCACTTACATGACCTACTCTTTATGGTCACTTTATTCATTAGGAGTCTCCATAACACATTACGGTCCCTGATCCCCTCATACCCATTGTCTCCTGACGATTTCTCTTCCTTGACACTTGTCATGGCCGATGCGGATGGCGACCATCCAGTCTCATGATTGTATCACATGTACATTACCCTCAAATCTGATGCCACCACAAGGGTGCGGGGAGTGTGGGCAGAGGAATTGGGAATCCCCCTCACAGATAAATCATGGTCATACCGCTGTTCACAAATTTAAATCATTTCATGCAACCACAGACACAAATTGTTACATTTTAAATTCATTCATTGTATTTATTTCTCAACTTCCGACATCGCTAAATTAGATCCCGATTGATCGAATCTGTTTATTAAATGCCATGCCTCAGGCGCAGATTTTGCACATTTAACGTGGACTTGCATACTGGGCTTCTGTTTTCACACATTTCACTGCCATGCCCAGACCCCCTTCTTGCACATTTGGGATACACCAGAGACATACCACTCTCTTCGCGCCGCTTCGTAGTTACCTCTTAGCCAAGCGTGAGATAGCGCTACACTGGGGCAGCACTAAAGCTCCTTCTCCCTCTGATTGGCTTAAAAGCATGTCATATTGCGAAAATGTCAGTGAAGATTATGCCATCCTACAACCCCCTTTGTCCTGCACCAGGGATATTTGGGGGCCACTGCGTGACAATCTTCGCACACTGGACTCTGGCACTACACCTTAACACTTTCTTCTTTTTCCTTTTCAGTATTACCTTATCCTTGTCTTTTACACTACAATTCCTTCACGATTTGATTAATTGATTTGACTGATTCATGTTTTTTCCATATATTTTCTGTATCTCACGTTATGTTTCTGTGTTATTATCATCTTGGGGATGTATTTTGAAGCAGCGCGTTACTGTGTATTAGTTTTGTTGTTATTTGAAAATAAATAAAGAAATGAAAACATTTCTTTTTAACTCTGACGTCCTTGAACTCTTGACTCATAAGCAAAAGATGCCCGTATGTCCTGATTTATAAATGTATTGAATTAATTATTTATCGAGGTATTGTTTCGGTGGAAGCACTTTGACAAGAAAAGCTTACGATAGCAATAGTATCACTTGGCATAGTGGGATATTAGGTGGAATATATGTGGAGGCAATGGGACTTAGTTGACGGTGGCTGTAGAACAAAATCTGAAAAATGTACGTATTTATCATTTATGCGTATATTTAAAAACTTACTTACAGTGGAGGGTCTGAGTTGTGATGAGTTGAAACTATCCTTCTTGGATGTGAAAATGGCGGGAGTACTTCTCCTCAATGTTATGGTTAGTATTTAAATTCATACAAAGATTCATGAAAAGATAAATAATTGTTTTTAATTGTTTATGTATGAATTTTACTTTTAAGTTCAAAACACACAAATGAATTACTTTTGTATGTGTGCAACCTAAACTTCATGTGCACTGATACTCTCATGCAAGGGTGTAAATATTGTCATCAAATGACAGGCCAGAAAGAGTGTCCAACTCTATGGTAGAGCTTCACTGACTCTCAAAGGGATGTCCTGTTACTTCAATCCACCCTGGGCTTCCATTTCTAAGCGCCTGTTCAGATATGCACAAGGAATTCACAAAGTAGACAGAGTACAAATGTGGCTCCTATCTGCATTTTCCTGTCATGAGACTGGTGTATAAATTTCATTTTCTCCCCTTTCTAAAAAAAAAAATTGATACACCGCAGCAAAAGGCCACTTAATGTTGGCCCTCTCCAAAGGGCTCTGTATAACTGTATATAGGTACATGATATTTCTAGAGCACAAACCTAGCCAAAAGGAAGTGGTGCACTGTACAGGGTCAACAACAAGCATAAGGTAAATTATTGATGGGAAAGTAGCTGGTTTGGGGATGGTTAAAGCATAATGCATTGTGGTGTAGTGCTCTTTAAAGAGGTGCGTCTACAACTCGTTCCTAATTTGGAGCAGAGATTTGGGCTCCTCCTTTAAAAGCCTTTTGATAGCTTACAGTAACAGAACATGTGGAATAGTTGCTGCTGTTCTATTGTAGCAGGTCTCTCATGTGTACTGCTTTTATTTTCTTGTTTCACACCGTCCTGTGGAGATAATTTCTTTGTTTGGCATCATTCAGCTTACCTGTCAGCGGGGCATTGCATCTTGTTCTTGTATTTATTCATCTTCAGCCATCTCCCATGCCTTAAAGACTCATGATGAACTGGTCTTTTTGAGGAATTTATTGCTAAGAGACACTACTATGTATACTGAAAAGTGACACGTACCATTCACCTATGCGTGCCTGTGAGTTACAGATAGAATTCCAGGCAGCCAGATTTGATTCACTATTGCACTCTGGAGCCAGGTTTTCCCATTATGCAGCCCTTACCCCAGAAGAATTCCTTGACTACAATGTTTAAAGAAATGCATAGGCCATGTCCTGTAATTTGGGTCTTAAAGACAAACAATAAACCTTACTATTTTCCTCATTACTCAGTTTCATGTGCCATATGCAAGCATTCTTGTAGCTAGGTCTTCAATAGCACAATCATGCATGACACCCAATAGAGCACTTGAGAAAAAGATGGAAGAATGCGGTGCAACCAAAGGATTTTTTTTGGGATACTTTATGTAAAGCTGGTAAGTTTAAGCCAGAGTCAACAACATGCTTATAAGAAAGTGGGTTATTTGTCGGGTTGGATAAGTAGCCTACCACAAGTAATAATGGCACTATTTATGTTAGGTTCAGTAAAGGTTTCAGTAATTTAAACCTGAGGTCATCCCCTGGTAGCTATGACACTAAACAGACAGGCTTAATTTAGGAAAATGTGTAAAGAATTTAGGAAAACCAAAACAGCTAAAAACACAATGAGAAAACATGTTTGAGAATTGTTCTTTCTTTAGGGTCAACCAGATGTTTACCTTTGTTTTTGCTGAACCAGTTTTTACTGGCCCTAGGTCACTTTACCCCTGCCAACCAGAGGTAAAGTATGTGTGCTCCACCTTTAAAGCATGGTTAAAGAGGCATATACCTAATTGACACATCTAATCTACTTATATGTCCCTTGTATATGGTCCTACATGTACCCAGCTCCTGCAAAATTAATACTACCAGTGGGCTATAGCACTCATTGTGCCACCTCCTGAAGAGGAACTGGCCCTAGTCGCCATCCTATGTATCTGCAAGACTATGGCTGGGGTTTCTGGTTGTCAGAGTATGCACCCTGTGCAAGCAGGAACCACCATTCTAGTCAGGGTAAGCTAGATACACACTAAACGATAACCTGTGCTCACCCTCTGGTAGCTTGGAACAGAGAAGTCCGGCTTCTCTAAATATGCACTGTGTAAAGTATTTGTACAACACACACACACACACACACACAGTAACACAAAGCACCACAAAAAGACTCCACAGAGGTTTTGAAAACTAGAGAATATGTATCTGACCAAAACAACAAAAATCCAATCAGTAGAGATCAAGACATTAATTTCTAAAGATTAAATGCAAAAACTGGGCATCGAAGTCATTTGTGGTTAAAAGGTTACTTCAGGTCACAAGGGATCGGTGCAAAGCTAAAGGTCAGGATAACCACGATCGAGGGCAGGCTGGCTATAGTACCCATACAGGGCTCACTGATAAAGTACTTTGAATGGAGCAAAGTGTTCACGTGAAGGGAACGATGCATCAATCTTTTCCACGCAGTCGGAGCGTTGAGGCGTCATCTAACTTTGCTGAAGTGAAGTCAATGCGTCATAGTCGAGCTGCACAAAGCGTCACCGTTGGGCCGGGCAGACTGCGGAACCACTGTCGTTGAATAGCCTCTATGTTTGCGTCGAAGGGCGATGCATTGCTTCCGAGCAGCGCAGTGGTGATGATGCATCGGTTTTGTATAAAACAGCTGCAGAAGCGACTTCTGAGGCACAGAACTTGGAGAGGGCACCTTAGGCAAGCGTTAGACTCACAGAGGGCAGAGTCCAGTAGCACCAGCAGAATTGCAGGAAGTCTTATGTATCCCCGTGACTTCAGAAAACAGGAGGCAAGCCAACAAGTCCTTAGAGATCACTTGAAGGGAAAGCAGAGTCCAGCTCTCCAGAGTCAGGGAGCAGCAGGGCAACAAGCAAAAAAGAATTCCTTCTAGAAAATCAGTCCAGTTGAGTCCTTTAAGCAACACAGCAGTCCTTCTGATAGAAGTTCAGGGAAGATTTAGAAGTGTCTGTTTCTAAGGGGTCAGAGACCCAGTACTTATTCCCAAAGGGCCTTTGATGCATGGGGTGACTTCAAAGCAGTTCTCTGAAGTACACAAGGATCCCTTTTAAACCAGTCCTGTCTGCCGGGCTTTCTGTGGGTGGTAAATGAAATGAAAATGCTCTTATATAGTGCACTGCCACTCCAAGGAGTATCGTGGAGCTCTGCACCACAAATTAGCTGTCCAGTAGCAGCAGATTGTTAAACCTCATTAAAAAGCCACGTTTTTAGCTTCTTTCTAACCTGAGCCGTGTCTAGGATAGTCTGCAGCTACCACAGCAAGTTGTTCCAGGTTGTGGGACCCAGAAAGGAGAAGGACCTACCACCAGAGCCTAGAGTGCCTAATCCTACGGATTTTGACCAAGAAAGCATTGGACGAACGTAGACTCCTAGAAGGGGCATACAAGCTGATCCTAGCCCTAAGACACAGTGATGGAGGGCACCATGGACTAGGAAACGATTCTAAAATAAAATCCTCTTTTTAACAGGAAACCAGTGAAGTGCTCTAAGGTGCGGGGATACATGTGCTCTCAAAAGTAAAGCTAGTAGAGTGCAGGCTGATGCCTTTTGGACCACCTTTAATTTGTTGGACACATATTTAGGGAGGCACAAAAACAAGGCATTGCCACAATCCATCCTAGATATTATTAGGTCCTGTATAACTACTTTACTGGCTGACAGTGAGATAAAGTGTAGGAATTTCCTTAAAGTTCGCAGCAGTTCACAACACGTCCCAACCACTGTAATGACTAGTGGTGCACAGAAAAGACAATAATCAAATACAATGCCAAATCTTTTACTGAATTTCTCTGGCACCCAGGGAGGGGGTCATTAGTAGGCCAATAAGTCTGCCAAGTCTCAGGGATCTCTATGCCAAAGAAAAGCCACATGATCTTTTCTGCATTGCATTTGAGCTGGTGTTTGGAGAGCCAGTTTAAGAGGGCCATTAAAAATGGCTGCTAGACATACTTTGATCTTTTGCCCAGGGAAACCGGAGTCACTCTCCCAGAAGAAAAGTATCTGGCTGTTTTCAGCATAGACTATTTGTTTTGCTTCGGCTAGTAAGGCCAGTGCGGTAAGGTACATGTTGAAAAATGTGGGTTTCATGGCAGAGCTCTTTATTTTCCCACTCGCAATCCTAGTGACTCCGATGAAAGAGGCGGGATCCATAACTCTTGTCCACATCCCTCCCAGAAGGAAGTCAACCAGGACAGTGCTAGGTCCTGAATCTCAATTGATTGAAGGTGGGTAGGGAGTGAAGACTCCGGTACCGTGCTGACGGCTGTAGAAAGATCTAACATAATTACCATTGTATTTCCTCAACATCTAAAATAACTCTGATCAAGTCTGCAACCTGAATAAGCACTGTCTCTGTTCTGAAACCTGGTCCGGAAACCCGACTGGCTCAGGTGAAGAAGATTGTTGCTTTATAGAAAGTGAGAAAGCTACCAATTACCATGTTTCTCTAAAACTTTAGATAAGGCTGGGAGAAAAGATGCTGGTTTATAATTTGATTGCTCACCAGGGTCCACCTGGTGTTGCTTCAACAAAGGAAAGATTTAAGTCTGTTTCCAGGCCCAAAGAACAAGAGCAGTTGATAAAGACTCATTTAGAAGTTTGTTGGACTAGGGATTAATGACACTCGCCCCTAGTGCCAAAATATTGGGAGGGCACGAATCCGCTGGGGATCTTGATTTTAGGCCACAGAAGCCCATAAAAGACTCTTCCTGGAAAATCAGTTCAAACCTGGACAGACACACATTGGGCGAGTGTGTTGCATCCGCTGGCAGTCTATCCAGCATAATTTCCTCTGATTGCATACTAGAAGAGAGAGTAGATTAAATGCTGGTAATCCTATTCTAAAAGTAGTGTATTATCTGTTTACACCATTTGATCAAGTGTTCCTGATGCCTTGAGCTGGCAACAGGGTACAAAAAACTTGCACAATTTAGAAGATTTTCATGGACTTATTTCCAGCCTCTTTGACTCTATCTTCCAGGTAAACCTTTTTTGCTATATTGATCTTCTTGTAGTATTCATTTAGACCTTTCATATATCTAGTTTTAGCACTGGGGAGATAGATTTTCTTCCACTTTCTTTCTAAGACCGTACACTTTTTATCGCCCTCTCTAGGGGACAGATGTAAGACTGTTTTTGCATGCGCAAAGGGGTTTGCGAACCAGTTTGCGCATGCAAAAACAACATGGGCCATGTACAAAGCCTATTTAGTGAGTCACAATTTATTTGCGACTCGCTAAATAGGTTTTGCGGCTCGCTGTTAGGAAGGAGCGCTCCCTTCCTAATAGCGAGCACAAGCCCATGTATGAATGTTTTGCGACCGCAATTGCGATTGCAAAACACTCACAAATTACCACCTTTTCCAAGAGGGTGGTAAAGCACTCGCAGAAGGGGTCCCCACGGGACCCCTTCCCCTTTGCAAATGCAGGGGAAAATATTTTTAAGGGCAGACAGTGGTCTCAGGGACCACTACCTCCCCTTAAAAAATTAAACCAAAATGTTTCATTTTTTCTTTTTTAAATGCATCCCATTTTCCTTCAAGGAAAACAGGCTGTATTCGAAAAAAAACCCTTCTTTATCTAAAAGCAGTCCCAGACATAGTGGTCTGTTGAGCCCAGCAGGCCACCATACCTGGGAGGGGTCACAAATTGTGAGAGGCTCATTAATATTTGTGAGCCTCTCAATTTGCGACCACATTGGGAATCGCAAACAGTGTGATACACACTATTATACATCCAAAATAGCGCCTCGCAAATTGCGACTCTCAAAAAACTTGCAATTTGAGAGCTGCTATTTTGTGCGTCGTAAATCTGGCCCTAAGTGCTTTATATTTGGACAGGCACTACCTATTGAAATGTGTCAGCTCCTACCATTCCTCCCTGCCCAGGAAGACCCAACAGATGAGTGATCAGAATGCAGATGTGCCTCACCTTCCTGTGTGTGTGGCTGTCTAGGGAATGCACAAAGTGTAGCTGTCACCAAACCCAGACGTGTATTGGAGACAAGCAATAAGACACAAATGAGCTAAGGGCAGAGAAATGTCCACTTTCTAAAATTGGACTTACTAAAATAGTAATGTTAAATCCAACTTCATCAGGTAGGAGGATTTATCATTATTTATCATTTCCATTCCAAACATATGAAACATGAAAAAGCTACTGATCCAAATTACAACTTAAAAGTGTATTAAAGATTTCCCAATGCTGGACTATGAGAGGGGTAGGCCTCACAGCAGTGAAAAACAAAATAGGCTGTTTGTCACTACCAGGACATGCAAAACCTACAAATGCATGCCCTACTTTTACTTACATGGCACCCTGCCCTTAGCCTCACCTAGGGCCTACATTAAGGGTGCCCTATATGTAATAAAAGGGGAGTTTAAGGCGTGGCAATCAGTTTTAAATGTCAAGTCAAAGTGACAGTAACCTGCACACACAATCACTGCAGTGGCAGGCTTGAGACAGGTTTAAAAGGTTAATTCTGTGTGTGGACCATACCCTGAAGACCTTTCTTTCTTTCTTTCTTTCTTTCTTTCTTTCTTTCTTTCTTTCTTTCTTTCTTTCTTTCTTTCTTTCTTGCTCTCTTTCTTTCTTTCTTCTGTCCCTTGGTTCGCTTCATCCTGAGGAAAACCTGCTGTGCCTACTAGTCAATCACGCACTTCTCTGGGTCGAAACGTCAACGTGCTTGTCATAGTCCTGACCCTACTCTCTCCGCCCCACGTGAAATGGAAATTTATACCCCAAGCGGCCTGGAGATTTATATACATAGGGATGGATGTTTTTTGAGTGACCAGTTTTTAACCATCCGTACAGCACTGTATATATCCTGTTCAAACTTAGCACTTTCTTTGCAATTTTTTTCATCATATCACTTGCGCCGTTTGAACAACTCATATGTTTATGATCTGTGATAGCCTTCTAATTATATCTCGACACCGTTAAAATGTAAAAGAATATATTGAATTATCCCTCAGTACAACTTCAGATTTACTCAATTTTTTGGTGTGTTGTTTGTCCTTCCTTCTCTTACATTTTCAATGATTATTACTGAAAAGTTTGAGTACTGTTTTCAATTGTTATTATTCAGTAAGCCTAGAATCAATTTCCTTCTGTTATTAATTTGTTAATCATTGTTGACATCTGCATTGGTTGCCTATGACCAAAAGGATCGAATTTAAAACCCTTTGTTTGACTTTTAAGATTCCTAAACTTTCATCCCCTGAGATCCTGTCTGAGATCCTGTCTTATTTGTTGATACCGTATATACCTACACGCCAGCTAAGCTCTGCGGGACAACATTTGGTTACTGTCCCTCGAGTGAAGCGTCTCAGAGCCGGGGGACGGTCCTTTCGCTGTTTAGCGGCCAAATTGTGGAACTCCCTACCTTATCAGATTCGGTGTCTGGATAGCCTGCTGACATTCCGAAAGGGTGCTAAAACCTATCTTTTTCCTGTGGCTTAGTCCCTGGTTTCCTTACTGATACTGCTGCCAGCGCCAGGACGCTCCTCTCTGAGGCAACTGTGTGCTGTATAAAAATGGGTAACATAACATAATATAACAAGCTCACTGTATCTAGAAGGCAGAGAGCAACTGGCATCTCCTTTAGCTGACATACTAAGTGCAGTGTGTGTGGTGTTGCACCCACCTAACCTAGTGGGAACTAAACTCTCTGAGGTTGGAGAAAGGGGTGTGCTAGACCCTTGACTTACCCAACTCTAAGTTCAGTAGAACTTACTTTTTCTAAGCTTGTATTACATGTACCTAGTACTAGTGGTTTTTCAATTAATCAATACAAAGATGTATCTTGTAAAACAATGCAGGCTTTAATCCCAACCCCTGCACACCAATGTGAGAAGTTGGCCTGGTATATGCTGTCCACTAATTAAAGTGGGCATCTTGCACCAGTCCAAACAACCCTTATGATGATTTAAGAGATGAAAGATAACCTTAGAAAGCTATCCAAGTGGTAGCTGTGGAGAGCAGCCTTCAGGCTTAGTCTAGAAGGAATGTTAAGAAGCTTGTTTTACCAGAATACAATCTTATAGTATTGGTTAAATGAAAGGAGAACCACACAGTAGTTATAAAAATATGTATTTATTATTATAATACTATCTAGTATGACATAGTATCTCCTACACAGAGATAATCACAAAACACAGAATACTGAAGCACAGAAATGACAGTAAATAGCACTAATACCACAGTGGGCCCCGGGGGGACCAAACCATATACTGAGTGGTATAAGAACCACGACTCGAGTCAAGACAGTGTCGAGAGGATGTAGAATTGCTGGGACCCAAGGAGTCTCCCAAGGTGAGTTGATAGGGACCCCAGGGAGTGCGTGTGCAGTGTGGGAACACGACCGCGTGCTCTATTCAAGTCTATGGGGAAGTCGCAGTTGAAGTTTTAGAGTTTAAGGACCCTTCCCAGTGGACTTTGAAGAAACCCCGTGGAAGACAGAAGGTTGGAGAACCACCTCACCCGTGGATACTGAGGTACCTAAGTCACCTATCCCAGTGGAAGTCGGGTGCATAGGTCTGAAGTGGCGTCGGAAACCGCTGCCGAACCCAATGGAGGACTTTGAAGAAGAGCCGCTGCTGGATGGAAGAAAAGTGTCCATTGGAATCCAAAGGTGCACTCTTGTTGAGGAGTATATGAAAGCATAGGGGACAGAGTCTGGGTCACTTGGGAGTGACCAGAGGGTTGGTAGACGAATGCCCACCGATGTCGAGTGCTTCAGGTTGGTTGATGGAGTCCTTGACTCTGCAGCTGCAGGGACCAGGAGACATCGAGGACAACCAGGAGCCGGATGCAAGTTGTCCCACAAAGGATGGCGAGTACTGTGGGGTCAGTGTCCGGCAGGAACACCAACAAGCCTTGGCAACGGCAACCCACACAGAAGGTCAAGGCAGTGTACAATTCGGACCAGCAAAGCCCAGGAGACTCACCACACACAGGGGAGTCAGGGCGAGCCTGGAGAAATCAGGGGAGCCCAAGAAAAGCAAAGTTGACCCTAAATTGGACCCACAGGCCGGAGGCACAGAAGTCGTGAGAGGACCTCCAGCGGTTTAAAAAAACAACAGCCAACGGAGCACTCGGTGCGAGGAGGTCAAAGTTCTTGGTAGTAAATGCTGCCAGAGGTTGGGGCTACTTGAAGCCCAATGCACTTGTTCTGGTAATGCCAACAAGAACATGCACTTGTAAATACACGTGGTGAACAGGGGTTTGGGTATTGCAGCCCCCACGAGGTACAGTGGCCTCATCCTGGTATGAGGGCAGCTAGGACCTCGATGGATGTAAAAACCCACCTCCTGTGTTGCTGGACCCTTCGGAATCCATAGGCGCTTGGGATCAGAGTACCGTCCAGCAGTGTTGAGGTGCCTGCAAATGCAGGGGATTGACTCCTTCACTCCAAGGGAGATTATCTTTGGCTGTCCTTGATGCTCCACAGGTCCCATATGGGTCCTCTATGGTGCACAGGAACATATGATGCTTCAGACTGAGAGGGAGAGGAGGTCCAGCCCAAACAAAGTCCAGCGAAGTCCAGAGTGTCCAGACAGTCAAAGTGCAGTGGTTTGTGTCCACATCGAATATAAGGTAAGCCCTCAAGTACCCACAGAAGAGGGTTGGCAAGATTCAGGGGACCCTCTCAGGGGAGGGTCTGGACATTGGGGAGGTTACTCACATGTCCTTTGTCTAGTTTTGTGCCAGAGCGGGAGCCAACGGCTCCCAGGACTGGTTTGGACTGGACTATGCACAAGGACACCAAATGTGTCCCTCGTGCAGACTATCAGTCGCTGGCAAGCGCACCCACCCAGCCCTAATACACAAAATCCTGACTGGGAGATGGTGACACCTTCCTGTTACAGGATTACTATTGTTCTGCCTTCCCCTGCTTGAGCTTGGCTCAGCAGCAGGAGGGCAGAAATGTGCCTCTGGTCGGCAGCAACCATTTTGTGCTGTCCGGAGTTAGAAGGCTGGTACCGGGAACACCGGGGACCTCACGAAGCTCGCTTCTGAGGTGTGAAATCATACCTTCCTCTATGGTTACTGGTGTGGGAGTTATGATTCCAACATGTTTGACGCCAAACACGATAGGGTTAGTTTCCGCCATTTTAGAGCTGGTCATCACACAGTAGCGTAATGCTCCTCAATATGTTGTATATGGCTGCTTCACTGACAACCCGGGAGAATGGACTCCGTAGGCTGCAGTTTTGTCCTGCTCATGTAATGGCACCCTCTCATTTAAAACCAAGCACCCTGCCTTCAGGATTGTGAAGGCTTGCTATAGGGGGGACCTCTAGGTTTTAAGTGCAGTGACCCTTAGATATAGTAAACCTATATCTTAAGTAAGTGGCGCATGCACCAACGTGCACAGGCTGCAATATCAGGCCTATAGTTCCATTTTGCATGGCCTCTCATGGGTGGCATAATACATGCTTCAGCCCATGGGAGGCCTCTGTAGTAACTATGCTTTGGGTACATGGGTACCATATACTAGGGACTGACAAGGGTACCCCAGTATCCAATCTGTAGTGTACCTAAGTACATAACATAACAGTTCAAGGAGAAAGCAGATAGACTGGGGTCCTGATTAGCAGAATCCCAGTCAGACTAGTCAAAAACAGTATTAGATTTAGCAAAAGGGGGATAACCATAAGAATCAGATCCTACTTTCCTACAGAAGGGTTCCCACCTGAAATAGACTGATGAGTCCATACTTAACAGGGAACACGATAAGAGGAGAGCCTTTGCCAAATATTATTTAATACTATATGTGGAGGGTTGGCTGAAAATTGTGGAGGTGGAACACTTTATACAGAATGTCACTCTTCCTATTTTGACAAAAGCTAATCAAAATGCTTGCGAGGCATGAATAACATTGGATGAGGTAATAAAGGCCATAACAGAGCTTCATCCTAAGAAGGCCGCCAGACTGAACGGACTAAAGCTTTTATAAACATTTTTATACTGAGTTGGTCCCCAGGTTGGTGAGTCCCTAAAATATTTTCCTTCAAGCTGGGTAAACAATCCCCT
This sequence comes from Triturus cristatus, assembly GCF_964204655.1. Classification (NCBI taxonomy): domain Eukaryota; kingdom Metazoa; phylum Chordata; class Amphibia; order Caudata; family Salamandridae; genus Triturus; species Triturus cristatus. The sequence goes on from NC_140591.1 coordinate 628,846,040, forward strand.
GAAAGTTAGAGGCACACTTATTCAGAAAACAGAGCAACCTGAATATCAGAAGATAAGCCACAATAAATAAATACAAAGCACCATGGGCCATATTATCAAGAACGGGCGATAACATTATCGCCGTTTTAGCGTCAGGAAACTGCCGCTAAAGCGGCGATACGGGGCTTGATAATATGCCCTAGAGAATTCCAATAGAAGCCCAGGTTTGATGTCCTTGACACCAGAACCTGGGCTTCTATGGGAATTCTCTAGGCCATATTATCAAGCCCCTTATTGCCACTTTAGGGGCAGTTTCCTTCCTCTAAAACAGTGATAATATTATCGCTGTTCTTGATTATAAGGCCCCAACTCAGAGAAATACAGGGTTAAGGAATTTACTTTATGCACTGCAGGGGCTGTATTATACATTTTGTCCGGAGGCTCAAAGGGCATGTATGCCCACTTAGTGTGCCCCTTGAGCACAATGATTTTACAGAAAGGGCTGCATATGCTTGTGCATTCCCTTCTGTAATACTGATAGAGCTGGTGCACAGGTAGCACCAGCACTATCATGAGAGGATGTTCCTTCATTTGCATGGTGGCATGGCCCCATGCAAATAGGGAATCTCTCCTTTGCCCGTGCCATACTATAGACATGGGCACGGACACAAACATGGCCTTAGGAGGCGCACTCACAGTGCAGCACAAAAAGGTGGTGCACTCTTAGGGCTCCTCCTTAAAGGAGCCCTCTGGAGGGTAGAAAGACAACAAAGGGAGTCCCATGGACTACCCAGCCACCCCCCTGCAGGTGGGTGCAGCCACTTACTGCACCAACCTTTAGGGAGATCTCTGTACTCTGAAGCTCTATGTGGCTTTGAAGTGGCCGCTCTGTATTTCACTGAATTCTCTACCAGCAGGGCAGCATATTCATTGCAATAGGGCACACTGTCCTGCTCAACTGTGTAAAGGGACAGTGTGCCCTTTCTTAATGAAGCCACAGGTGCATCAAACATGCCCCCAGTTCTGCGCTGCACCAGCATAGCTCATCATGACATTTCTCCGGTTTCTTAATCTGCAAAAATCGGATATTTTGCAAACAATAAAAATCTGCTATATGCTGTGTATAAAATTGAGCCATTTGCATTACATTTCTTTTATGTCCTCATATGTTTATTGTCAGAAAAACATGTCTGTAAATCATTGACTTATGAAATAAATTGTGCATTGTCTTTGCAGACTCTCATAACGTGGGGACAATTCATGCCTAAGAAAGGCTTGTCAAGGTTTAAAAAGATGTCGATGGAGTCTGAACTTTTGTTACCTCCAATAGGCAGTATTATTTGTTGTCTAAAATCCTTCAATCTACTCTGCTAAACTTTTCAGATATTTTAATTGAACTAGTGAAGGGGCAAAATGCAATTATGACATGACACATGCTGCACTGATTTCATCTACAGCAAAGCTTGAGGGTTTTCTTGGATAAATTCTCTTTTCTCTCCACTCATCAGAATTATTTATCTGTAAAACAGAAAACTTTCATAATTCGCCACTCAGCAGAGCTAGCAAAATATTGATCTGCAATCAGTTGCTGACACAGTGATTCAGTTAAGCCTTTTGTTTACTGAGCTGCGAACACAGCATTATGGCAATCTCAAAATTATGCTTGCTGCCATAACAGATAGGTTTTTTGTAAACCATCTGTATTTTCCTACTTTTTCATGGATCAATGTTAGTGTTTTTATCTATGAAAGTTTATTTTATTTTGCAATGCTTGACTTTTTCCAAAGTATTGCAAGTTTCATGGAACATAATGTGCAGAACACTTTTAACGAAAAAGATTTACTAATCCATCTTTCGTGCATTTATATAGGAGGATGGTGGGCAAAGTGGGTGAGAGGAAGAAAAACAGAGACAAAGGGTTGAAGAAATCGGTTCCTGGATGAGTTATATGATTCACTTCACCTTTATATGTTATAAAATACATATTTTCAACATTGTTCAGTTCACTTTTTGCTCTAGAAAAACACAAACAAACAAACCGGAGAGTCACCCAGGCCTCTAAAACAGCAGTAAAGGTGGTGACAATATTATGTAATTAATGACACACACTCATGTCCCCTAGTCACCAGTCATATCAGACACTTTGCCTCTAGATGCCTGGCTCGTTCAGGACTGAAAAAGGTGCATATATGCGTGGGACATATCAGTACGTCAACTTTTCTACAGTCACTCACTGTTGCCTGTCATTACCAGGTATATATCACCAGGGTTCCTGTATACATCTGAAAGTAGTGGAGCAGCGTCATTTAGACTCCATCCCTACACGTCACAGAAATGCAATTATATACGTGCACTTGACACTATACTCACTGTGTGTCTTAATGTGTGAAGCATTTAAACATATTACTAAAATCTATTCACCGTAGAAAGTACATATTTATATACCTGTGTACACTAATGTTTAGTTTAAATATGAAGACGTAGGGGCAGATTTACAAGCCCCTTGCGACACTTTTACGACGCCGTTGCGTCACTTTTGTGACGCAGCGGCGGCGTAAACCATGCGTCACATTGCAACTTATTTACAATGTGGCGCATCTAGGCAGATGCGTCACGTTGTAAAGCCCTGTGCCACATGAAACCTGCGTCAGGTTTCATGTGGGCGTTCTGTCGCAGGGTGGGCGTTCCCTTGCAGGAAAGCCCCGTAAAACTGATGCAGTGAAATCTACAAAATTTCACTGAGTCAGTTTCACGATGCTGCTGCGTCAAATCCTTACGCCTGCTTGAAGCAGGCATAAGGAGTGACGCACCACGTGAAGTATGGGTGGCCCCTGTGCATTGCAGGAGTTGCGTCGCGCTTGCGACGCGACTCCAGCAATGCGCCGCCCGTACGCCACAAGATGCGTCACGCATCTTCCCCTCCTTGCACCATGGTGCGCTGCATTGTAAATGCGACGCATCCATGGTGGCGCAAGGGGGGATTACGTGACGCATCTGTTCTGGCGCATCCCTGCTGATTTGCAGAGATGCGCCAGAAGTTGTAAATCTGCCCCGTAGTTCTTTATTCACCTTTTACATTTACACTTCAAGAGATAGTTGTACATGCAAACTTGTAATCTTGATGTCTGTTTTGGATGGCTGACAGAGAGGCCTGAGAGAAACTTTGCAGTGAATGTGGAGAAACAATGGCTGAAAGAGGCCTTCTTGTTCATCATGTACCAGGATGGCAAGTTGTTCAAGGTTGAGAACCAAAGTTTTAGTTCGGTGTGATGTGAACCTGAAGTGAAGCCGTGTTGCAGATTCACTCAAGTAGTGTTCTGATTGGTCCCTGGTGGTGTGAAGGAGATAAGAACGTTTCTGGATCTCTTGTTACATTCAAATCGGTGTTAAGACAGCTAAAGGTAGGGTAGATTCTCTTTAGATTTAGGGAGGCACAGACCTCTCTGCTTGGCCTTTTCTTACAAATGTGAAGTTTTATGCTAAACACGTTTTCCTTTTAAGTTCGGACTTTTCCTGAAGTCTGATCATGCTGACACCTTCTTCTTCTGTGCTCCTGATTTAGAGACCCTTGATAGATGACCTTATATTTCATTTATGTTAGAGGCGAGACATTTTAATTTCAAAAGTTTCTTTACAGAACATTTGTGATTATGCAATTGTGATTATTGCAGTTTGATATTTCAGTTTACCTTTTGTATTGTTGCATTCACTGAATCTACTTTTAGTTTGCATATATACTGGATTAATTGGCAGACTGAAACAAAACTCTTTAACTATATTCAGTGATTGGTGGTCCTTATTGTGGGGTCATATTGGATTCACAAGTCAGAAATGTATTGTTGATGTTTTCCCTATTTCAGTGCTTCATGCCAGCAAATAAAGGTCTATATGACCAATGAGGAAGAATCTTTGACGACTTGACTGAGGGATTATATTTCAGGGCCAGGAGCTCCATCACTAGTCAGCTGGTAATTCATTGTATGCACCTTTTGTTCAGACAATAAAACTCTCATCAGCTCCAACACTCACTCATCTCAAGTTGGTGTTATGGGCTTTGTAGCATCCTCTCCAGCTCAGGTACATGCAAATAGTCACAACAAACAGGGAACTTGGCATTACACGTCTTTATTCCTCTGCGTGTCACCATTAACTGAACATTCTACATCATGAATTATATCACTCACACACTTAAGTCATTGTTCTACGGAGTCCCTCAAGAGCCAAAAGGGTCCTATCATCTCTAACTCACAAGACACTACATCTCCCCCTTTGTTAAATATAAAGTACAAATAGGACATATATACATCACATCTCTTCAATAAGTCATTTTGGTGCTCAAATCAATTGCCTAGATCTAGTCAGGTGAGGCTGCAGAGCTATCAAAAAGTGTCCATGATTGGCACAGGTGACAGAGACACCGGTACAGTTGTTGGGCTCTCCGGATTCTCAGGTAGATAAGTCTCACTTCTGACATCTGGAGTTGGCAAATATCAAGGCAGTTGCTTGAAATGTGTAGGATTTCGCATAATGGACTTTCCTGGACAGTAAGCAGTTTACCATGTTTCCTATACTAGTCACAACTTTCAGTGGGTCAGCATAAAAAGGAGCAGTAGACTTGTGTTTACGTTTCTGCCAGACAGTTGCTTGGTCTCCTCTTTTGAACACAGTGGTCCAAGCACAGTGGTGGCGGCTATCTGCATAGATCTTCATTTTGCGTTTGTGATACGAATCATTAGTGCAAAGATTATCACTGTCAAGATATCTTTCAGAGGTCCATTGTGGCAATTCGATTTCTTTGGCTTTCCCAGACATTAAGGTGGCAGGGCTTTCACCCATTGTAGAATGGGGAATGACCTGCATGCACAAAGCTCAGAATGAAGAACTGATTTGTGTTCAAGCTTTTCCACGGCAGCGCACAGAACCGTCTTCTTGAGAGTGCTTAATAATCTCTCGACAACACCATTCACCTGTGGCCGGAGAGGTGTGCTTTTTCTGATGTTTGTCATTTAGATGAGTGAGAAAATCTTACATTCTTGACTATTGAAAGGTGGGCCATTGTCAGATTTAAAAATCAAAAGAACACCCCACATTGCCAAAATACTTTCCAATCTCTTCTGTCATGAGTAGTTGAGGACAGATCTTCCATAAGTGGAAAACAGGAATATTCCTCAAGAATTACTAGTAGATGATATCCATTGTCAAGGGGTTCAAAGAAATGAATTACAATCTTCTCCCCTGCATGCTGCTTTGGAAGATCAGACATGTTTAACAGCTGCAAGATTGTTTTGGATGACACGCAGCTGCACTAAGACAGAACCTTAACTCTTTTTCAACTGTTTCATCAAGAAGAGGGAACCACACTTGGTCCAGTATAGCTCGTTTAGTGGCAACAACTCCCCCATGGGCCAGTTCAGTTACTTGTTGTCTTAGACTCTCAGGAAAGACTATTCTCAACCCTCATAAGATGATGCCTTCTGGGGCAACTGAAAGTTCTTCTTACACATTGTTTAATTTCTGGTATTCAAGGTAACCATGAATAGGTTGAGTATGTTTTTGCCACGATTGATGTGTAATAAGGTCTTTGAGTATTAGCAAATCTCTGTCAATGCTCGTGGTAACAATGATTTGTTCCACCGATATGGCAGCAGGGGAAATAGATTTCACGGTTAAGTTAACATAAGCCTCAGCAGCTTTAGAAGTGGTGCCATGACACAACACTGGTACATGTGAGAAGTAGTCAGCAAGGTTTCGAACTTTTCCTGGATGATGTACAATCATCTAATCATACTCCTGCAGTTGCATCTCCCACCTCTCAATGCGAGGGGGCATCTTGGCCTTAGGAATGCTGAAAATGGTGTGCAATGCTTGGTGGCTGGTGACAACCATGATATGCTGTCAATATAGGAATGCTTTCAAGCCCACATCACAGTGAGGCTTTCTTTTTCAGGTTGTGAATAGGCACATTCCATCTATGACAAACTCTGGCTAGCATAAGCCACAATGTGTCTTGGGGTATTGGGATGTCCAGTGTGCTGGGCAAGGATGGCACCCAACCCCATGGGCTTGCATCAACAACAACCTCAGTCTGCAAATTCGGATCAAAGTATGCCATTTCAGTGGTGTTCTCAATTGCATGCTTAATTTTCTTGAAGCCTTGTTCACATTCATGTGACCATCAAAATGGAACATTTTGTTTTGTTAAGTCTCTCAATGGGCACTTACAGTGGCAAAGACACGTATACACCTTGAACAGTAACTGGCAATGCCAAGGAAGGATGGCAGCATAGTTATATCTTGTGGGGATGGAGTGGATGATAAGGCTTCTACTTTATTTGGATTTGAAGTCATTCTCCCGTCTGAAAAAATATGACCAAAGAACTTGAGTTTGGTTTTATGAAATTCACACTTTGCAGCATTTAAAGTGAGACCTGCATCAGCAAGTATACAACACACTTGCACAAGAACTCTATCATGTTCCTTTCATGTTGCCCCAAAAACAAGTATGTCATCACTGTAATTGAAAGCATTTGTAACTGACTGTATTATGCAACGAATAACACCCTGAAAGAGTTCTGCAGCTGATGACACTTGTAAACTAAGCCTTTTATATCTAAATAAACCAACATGAGTCAAAAAGACAGTAATGTATGTGAAATTTTCTTCCAGTTCGAATTGGTGATACCCTCTGTTCAAATCAAGGAGGGAAAAGACTTTAGCCCCATTCAGCTGCATCATCATGTCAGTAATGTGCAGACCTGGAAGACGTTCTTTTTCATTTGCCTTGTTTGCTTGCGCATATTAATGCAGATGTGCACAGCTCTTCCACTATCCTTCTTTGGCACCAGCACTATGGGTAATATTGATGGAGTTGGATCAGTGGATCGCTCAATGATGTCATGTTTTAATAATTTTCCAATTTCATTCTCAACAGTCTCTTGTAAATGAAACACAATTTGATGATGTTGTTGAGCAACAAGACGGATGTCCTCATTTATGTGAAGTTGCACTTTCATTGATCTTAGGCCTCCTAGTTCATGAAACAAGGATGGAGATGTATCACAGTTGTTATAAATGACCCTTGACTTTGTAGTGGTGTCAAAGTAGCCCATGTATTCACTTTGGTTTTCAACAGGGTTAAATAGGGCACTGGAGACAGTTCATTGTACTTTTCCACTGGCATAATTTAATTGACTCCCCACTGTGTATGATAATAGGTATGGAGCACCCATTCACTTTCAGTGTGATTTTGGTACAGTGTCCAAATGAATTTGGTACTTTCAGTTGTTGACCTAGCTTCGACCGACATTCTACCTTGCAAGAAGCTAATCCTACATGCACATGCCTTCCAGCGGTGAACATTGACAGCGCACACTCATCTTCCTCTGATGACAATCAACGATGTTCAGTTTCTACTTGCCTTAACTGACATTACATGGCTGTAACGTTTTTGTAACTTTCTGGCATCCATTTCTTTTCCTAATATGACACACTTGATCTTTTCCTTAGTATGCAAACTATTACAAAATGGTTTTCTCTCACGCAGCCTTTGCATATCTGTCCAGTGGCGGGACATTGATTTTCATGTGAAAAGGAAAATCCACATCCATAACCCAACTTTTTTTTCTTTGGAGACATTACTATGTGGCCTTCTCCCTTGTGTTTTGACTTATTTTTCACAATCAGCACTGATTCATTTTGTGCCGATCCGGCCTCCATGTTAGTGACTTTTCTGTCAGGTCTTTCTTCCACTCTAGCAGCCATGAGTATTCATTCCACATTGAGTGTCTCTTTCAGCATTCGTTGTCTGAAGTAATTTGGGGGGACAATCATCTATTACTGTGAAACACATGGCTTCTTCATCGATGAGCTTGTTGAACTTGCAATGCTTGATGAGTAAATCGAGTCTTTCTACAAACTCATCCATCGTCTCAGCAGCTTTCTGCCTTTCCTGACTGAAAATGTACCTTTCATAGTTGACATTTGGCATTGGATTGACCTTGGAGTTTAACGTCTCTTTGATTTGGCGGTACGTCACTTCATCACCTTGTGTTATTCTCTTAATCAGTTCTTTTACTTCTTCACCAGCCAAATTCTTTACATATTTAGGGGCAGATTTATGAGCCCCTTGCGCCACTTTTGCGTCACTTTTAACATGGGAAAAGTGACGCAAAAGTGGCGCAAGGGGCTCATAAATCTTCCCATTAATGTTTTTTTTTGTCATTTGCTACTTCCTGCGCATCAAAGAAATCATCAAAAGATTCAATACAGGTAGTCCATCTGTCATCAATATTCTGCTTTTTGGTTGTAATAAAGGGAGGCAGTGGTTTTAGGAATGCAGCAGCATCATTCCAGTGGAAGTTTCTGCTGTCGGCACCAGAGCTTGCTCTGCAACTTCTGCTGCCTGCTTGGACCGGCACCCTCATCAAGCACCAGCCACCTGCTAACATTTGGGTCAGGGTGCGGCTCTCTGGTTGTGAGGAGCTGTAGTCTTCTTTGGCAGTAAGAAGTGGCTTTGTTTCTTGCACAGGTTCTTCACCCTTCTCACCTCTTTGAATTGTACCTGGTTTCTGCTGCCTTTAGTTTTTTTTTGTATTAGAAAAGTTTTCTGCTTTTAACTCTTGCTTGCACTCGGCGATCAAGCCAGCTTCTCTATACCTGGTGATCGCTGCCAAATATGTGGGACGAGAACCCTAGGTTTTAGAGCCTTAGTTCAACTGTTGAGGGATCATGGGTTGGTAGATGTATGGAGAAGTGTAAATGAGTTCGATCCAGGCTATACTTTTTATTCACATCCTCACCAGAAATCGGTGAGACTTGATTATGTATTCATGGCTAGGGTATACTTAGTCAGAGCTAAAATGCAGGTTTGGCCATGGATTACTGCGGATCATGGTCCACTATTGCTAGATTTATATAGCTTAAGACAGAGAAGGGTCAGAAGAGCATTTACATTCAATAGGAAACTGCTGAACAACAAAGTTTTTATTGATCATATGCATAGGTGGACTGGACATTTTTTGGAGGCAAATAGGGGATCTACCTCTAGCTCCATAGTATGGGACACTCTTAAAGCAGGAATTTGTGGAGAAGCATTTAGTTTTGGCCTAGCTAAACAAAAACAATAACAAATGCTGATGACGCGACATTTGGGGGAGTTAAGGATCGCGGAACAGGACCTGATACAGGTTCATAGACGGGGATTGGATGACAAGGTTATACACACTAAGATAGCGTGCTCAAAGGCCAAAATAAATGCGATTTGGTGTAAGGAAATCGCTCTTCAATATAAAACTTATAAACAGGATAGATATGAATATGGAGATCAACTGGGCAATGTTTTGCTCAGAGATTAAGAGGAAGACAGTCCTCTCAGAGAATCTCGACCATGACTGATGCGGTTGGCAATTTGGTCGAAACAGAAGAAGATATTATGGGCGTCTTCTATGAATTCTATCAAGATTTACATACGCAGCAGGATGTGGATGAACAGGAGACAGAGAAATTCTGTCAAGAAATTGAGCTGAATGGGTTAAGTGCACAAGAGCAAGGATTATTAGATGAACCTATAACAATTAAGGAATTGGAAGAGGCATTAGGAGTGTTGGCAAATGGGAATGCCGCTGGGCTAGATAAATTGCCACTGGAGATATATCGGTCTCTATTTCAAGTTTTGAAATCTGATATGTTGAGTGTGTTTCAAGAAGCTCAGCTTGGGAATCCGCCTCCATCATGGGACGAGGCTAATATAGTTGTGTTTAAGAAAAATGGATAAGCCCCCGAATATACCTGGGTCATATAGACCCATATCCTTGCTAAATGCGGATGGGAAAGTTTGTGCCAAGATATTAGCTAATAGGTTAGCGAGAGTTATTACGCCGTTGGTTTCCATGTCCCAACATGGATTTATACCAGGTAGAAGCACGATTAATCATATCCATAGAGCTATCACTCTTATTGATTATGCTATCGTATATCATAAATGGTTTGGCCTCATATTTCTCGATGCCGAGAAGGCGTTTGACCGCGTTTCTCGGGAATTTGTTTGGTGTATTATGCGGAGGATGGGAATTAGACAGGGCTATATTAGGGCAGTTCAGAGCATGTACAAGTCACTAAAAGCTAGGATTTGTGTGATGGGTAGGGAGTCACAACAAGTTATTATTAGTAGGGGACGTTATTGTCTGCGTTATATATTAATTAATTTGTGCTTATGCTAGAACAAAGTGCGAATATTAGTTCAATGGAATGTGGACAATTTCAGGTGCGTGTTCTAGCATATGCCGATGAAATTGCAGTGACCTCAGCGGACCCAGCCCAAGCAATATGGGAGATAGAAAGGCTAGCTGATGAATTTAGTGTCGTTTCTGGATACAAATTAAATTCTGCTAAAACCCAGATAGTATGCACTAATCAGGCCTGTCCGGATGAGGCTCAGGTAACTAATGAAGCAAGATATCTTGGCATTAAGATAAGAATGTCTTTGCAAGAGTTGATTGAGGTTAATTTGGGCAGCATAGTTTCAGGGGTGAAGCAGCAGTTGGATCGGCTCGAATGTCTACATCTTACTTTGGTGGGGAGACGAAATGTGTTAAAAATTATCGTCCTCACAAAAATACTTTCATATTTTAGGGCGGTACCGTTAGAATTAACAAAAAATCAGTTACAGAGGATCCAATTTATAAGTGATAGACTTATGTGGGGACAACGCAAAGCGAAGAGAGCACTTAAATTTATGATGTTACCACTTGATAGGGGAGGTTGGTCTGTCCCAAATTTCTTTTTTTATTATTATGTTTTCTTATTGCAAAATATGTGTATCGTGTTGACAGGGGAGGATGTGCCAGCCGCAGAAGCTCCAAATAAATATCAGCTATTAACGGGGGAGGCAGTCAGAAATGTGTTAGTAAAATTCAGTGAGCCAAGCTATTACAAAAAAACACAGTTCAAGGTTGTGATAACAGCATATAAGGTTTGGAAAGTGATATGCAAACGGTTGATCATTCCACAGATTAATTATTACACACCTCTCAATTTAACAGGTATTTTTTCCAGCTATATTTGGGATTATAGAATGCTGGGGTGGAGGCTTAAGGAGATTAAACAGCTGGGTGATTTATGTAAGGGGGAGTATTACTTAATTTGCAGAATTAGCTGAGAAGTATGAACTTCAACATCAGAAATTATTTTAATATTTGCAAATTCGTTTCTTTTTAGTTAGACATCATCTGCATGAGGATGTTATTGCTTTATCTGTAGTCGAGGCAATTAGGAAGAGGGCAAAGATTGGGATATTATATTCCATATTAATTGAGACACAATTAGATGATTTGGCTGCTCAAGACTCTAAATGGAGTTTACGATTAGGGCTAGATGGAAAGTTTATGCAGAACTCTATTGACACGGCCGGGAAGATATTGTTATCAGCAAATTTGAAATTGCAATATTTTAAGACTATATTTGATCTATATCACACACCAGAGAAGATGATGAAATGGGGTGGAAATAACGATGGGAAGTGCTTTAGGTGTAGCACTGATAGAGCTTATATTGTGCATGTATTTTTTGATTGTACGGCACTTTCACAATTGAAACATCAAATGGAGCTGTTTTTGGTAGAGATCACAGGAACTACAATTTACATCACAAGAGAAATGATGTTATTAGGGATGTGGGGAAATGTGTCAAGCGAACATCCTGTATATAAATTTAGATATCTGACATTTATTGCCACTGCGGTGGCGCGACTATGTATAGCCTCATGCTGGCTTCAGAGAGTGGCTCCCTCATTTGAGATGTGGAGGGCTAAATTTTATGATATATATAATTTGGAATATAGCCTGAATTGTATGAAATCACCTAGGCGGCAAAAGTTGGGAACGTTGATCTGGTATTCAATGATACAACACATGTTGTGATTATCTGATCTTGGCTGATAGGGAATGATGTGATAGATGTATGCTTCCCTTACCCTCTTATTTTCTTTTTTTATTCTATGTTTTTGGTACTTCAAATGTCAATGAAGGGTTTGTCATCTGTTGATTAAAACTGAAATGTATCTGTGCTATGGATTGAATAATAAAAATAAAATAAAAAATAAAATAAAATAAAGTGAGACCAGCATCAGCAAGTATACAACACACTTGCACAAGAACTCTATCATGTTCCTTTCATGTTGCCCCAAAAATAACTATTTCATCACTGTAATTGAAAGCATTTGTGACTGACTGTATTATGCGACCAATGACACCCTGAAAGAGTTCTGCAGCTAATGACACTTGTAAACTTAGCCTCTTCTATCCAAATAAACCAACATGAGTCAAAAAGACAATAATGTATGTGCAATTTTCTTCCAGTTCGAGTTGGTGATACCCTCTGTTCAAATCAAGACGGGAAAAGACTTTAGCCCCATTCAGCTGCATAATCATGTCAGCAATGTGCAGACCTGGAAGTCGTTCTTTTTAATTTGCCTTGTTTGCTTGCGCATATTAATGCAGATGTGCACAGCTCTACCACTATCCTTCTTCGGCACCACCACTATGGGTAATATTGATGGAGTTGGATAAGTGGATCGCTCAATGATGTCATGTTTTAATAATTTTCCAATTTCATTCTCAACAGTAAATGAAACACAATTCGATGGTGTTGTTGAGCAACAAGACGGATGTCCTCATTTATGTGAAGTTGCACTTTCATTGATCTTAGGCCTCCTAGTTCATGAAACAAGGATGGAGTTGCATCACAGTTGTTGTAAATGACCCTTGAACTAGTAGTGCCATCAAAGTAGCCCATGTATTCACTTTGGTTTTCAACGGGGTTAAATAGGGCACTGGAGACAGTTTATTGTACTTTTCCACTGGCATAATTTAATTGACTCTCCAATGTGTATGATAATAGGTATCCCATTCCCTTTCAGTGTGATTTTGGGACTGTGTCGAAATGAATTTGGTACTTTCAGTTGTTGACCTAGCTTTGACCAACATTCTTCCTTGCAAGAAGCTAATCCTACATGCACATGTCTTCCAGCGGTGAACATTGACAGCGCGCACTCATATTCCTCTGATGACAATCAACGCTGTTCAGTTTTTACTTGCCTTACTGACGTTACATGGCTGTAACATGGTGTAACTTTCTGGCATCCATTTCTTTTCTTAATATGAGACACTTGATCTTTTCCTTAGTTTGCAAACTATTACAAAATGGTTTTCTTTCACGCAGCCTTTGCATATCTGTCCAGTGGCGGGACATTGACCTTCATGTGAAAAGGAAAATCCACATCCATAACCCAACTTTTTTTTCTTTGGAGACATTACTTTGTGGCCTTCTCCCTTGTGTTTCGACTTATTTTTCACAGTCAGCACTGATTCATTTTGGGCCGCTTTGGCCTCCATGTTAGTGGCTTTTCTGTCAGGTCTTTCTTCCACTCTAGCAGCCATGAGTATTCATTCCACATTGAGTGTCTCTTTCAGAATTCGTTGTCTGAAGTAATTTGGGGAGACAATCATCTATTACTGTGAGACACATGGCTTCTTCATCATTGAGCTTTTGAACTTGCAATGCTTGATGAGTGAATCAAGTCTTTCTACAAACTCATCCATTGTCTCACCAGCTTTCTGCCTTTCCTGACTGAAATAGTACCTTTCATAGTTGACATTTTGCATTGGATTGAACTTGGTTTAACGTCTCTTTGATTTGGCGGTACGTCACTTCATCACCTTGTGTTATTCTCTTAATCAGTTCTTTTACTTCTTCACCAGCCAAATTCTTTACATATTTAATGTTCTTTTTGTCATTTGCTTCTTCCTGTGCATCAAAGAAATCATAAAAATATTCAATACAGGTAGTCCATCTGTCATCAATATTTTGCTTTTTGGTGGTAATATAGGCAGGCAGTGGTTTTATGAATGCAGCAGCATCATACCTGTGGAATTTTCTGCTGTCGGCACCGGAGCTTGCTCTGCAACTTCTGCTGCCTGCTTGGACCGGCACCCTCATCAAGCACAAGCCACCTGCTAACATTTGGGTCAGCGTGCTGCTCTCTGGTTGTGAGGAGCTGTAGTCTTCGTTGGCAGTAAGAAGTGGCTTTGTTTCTTGCACGGGTTCTTCACCCTTCTTACCTCTTTGAATTGTACCTGGTTTCTGCTGCCTTTAGTGTTTCTTTGTATTAGAAAAGTTTTCTGCTTTTAACTCTTCCTTGCACTCGGCAATCAAGCCAGCTTCTCTATACCTGGTTATCGCTGCCTTAAGCATTGTCGTACTGTATGAATGACGGCTTTGTGTTATGCTGTGGAGCAGTATCTTGTCTCAACTTTACTAGCAAATTTCAAGCCGACAACAAGACAAACTTTCTGTAAGACCTTCACAGTCTTCACAGACCTTGCACTGTCTGAAGTTGCAGTTTGACTCCGCATTCACCAACTATTGATTTTCACTTCAACTGAGGATCATGTAGTGAGTACAAGCAGTTTGCTGGACCATGGCTATCTCTCCAGGAGAGCATTCATAGTTTTTGTGTTGTGGGGTTTAAGTAATCCCTTTCTTGTCCCCAGTTGTAGCGTTCTCTTCCGCCTGGGTACATACAAATATTCATGGCACACACAGAGCTTCGAATTTCACGTCTTTATTCATCTGTGTGTAACCGTTAACTGAACATTCTACATCATGAATTCTATCACACATTCCCACACATTTATGTCACTGTTCTCATAGAGTCTGTCAGTAAACAAAAGAGTCCATCATCTCTAATGTACAGTACACTACAGTCTTCCTTGACTATCTTAATTCACTGAGCTTAGCAGAGGCCAATGAGATTGCAAGCCACCTATGATTATGCTAAGGCAGCTCTCCAATGTCAGTGAAGTCATGAATGAGTGCCATGTGGGTCAAGTGCAGAATTCTACAGCCATAAGCAGCAGAAAGCACAGTCCACACATTCTCCCAATAAGAATTAATCAGGGGACAGTGCCACAGAATATTTGCCAGTTTCCTTAGGCTGATTGCATCTCAGACAATATAAGTGATTCAGAAGCCCAGCTCTGCAGATAGTACGTGAGGACCAAAGTCAGAGGTGGTGTGTTTTTTTTAAATTAGAGAAGTTAAACCTAGCCTCTCTCATATATCGCTCATGGGAAAAGAGAAACATGCCCAGGTCTCCTAATTATAGTCTCATTAAAGTAGTGAATGCCAGTGCATTCACGTAGCCCTTTCCATGTTCACGTCTATGGCTGTGAGTCAACAGTTGGTGCTGAGAATATAAGGTTCACATCAAATTCTGTGATAGGTACGTCACACGATTTCAGAGTCCCTCCATCTAGCAATTGAATCAAGATACTACACTCCCACCACTGTTTTCAGTGCACCATCAAGCCCCCAAAGAGGACTCACACATTAGGCCATATGGCTGCCATTTGGTGGGAGAAATGACCTTCCCAAAGCTTCCTACGGACATGTTTCCATGTAGCGGCAGCTTTGATAGTTGGTTGCAGAGGGGCTGCCCAAGACGTCTTCACCAGTATGAGAATAGCACCAGGAGCCAAACAGATGACAAATCTGGTGCAGGGTGACAGAAAGTCCATCTACCCATCAAAAGCACCCCTTTAGTAGCCAGAAGGTATAACAGAAAATGCAACAGATGGCAAGGGCTGGTTACCAGAAGTAAAACAAGCAAAATATGATGAAAATTGACCCTACAGGTACCTATTTCAAATTCTGCTCTGTCATATTCCATATAGGTAACCTAATATGGGGAACAACCTTTACAACGCAACTTTTACAACGCACTACACTTACAACGCATTTTTTACAACGCAAAATCCATTACAACGCACTACACTTACAACGCATGACACTACAACGCATTTTTAAAAACTACCTTTACAACGCATTCCATTACAACGCCTACCATTACAACGCATAATATTACACTACACTATCCAACACTTACCCTACTGTTGCACCCCCTGGAGATAGAATAGTAATTTTTACCCCTATACTATCCAACACTTACCCTACTGTTGCACCCCCTGGAGTTAGAATAGCAATTTTTACCCCTATACTATCCAACACTTACCCTACTGTTGCACCCCCTGGAGTTAGACTAGTAATTTTTACCCCTATACTATGCAACACTTACCCTACTGTTGCACCCCCTGGAGTTAGAATAGTAATTTTTACCCCTATACTATCCAACACTTACCCTACTGTTGCACCCCCTGGAGTTAGAATAGTAATTTTTACCCCTATACTATCCACCACTTACCCTACTGTTGCACCCCCTGGAGTTAGAATAGTAATTTTTACCCCTATACTATCCAACACTTACCCTACTGTTGCACCCCCTGGAGTTAGAATAGTAATTTTTACCCCTATACTATCCAACACTTACCCTACTGTTGCACCCCCTGGAGTTAGAATAGTAATTTTTACCCCTATACTATCCAACACTTACCCTACTGTTGCACCCCCTGGAGTTAGAATAGTAATTTTTACCCCTATACTATCCAACACTTACCCTACTGTTGCACCCCCTGGAGTTAGAATAGTAATTTTTACCCCTTTACTATCCAACACTTACCCTACTGTTGCACCCCCTGGAGTTAGAATAGTAATTTTTACCCCTATACTATCCAACACTTACCCTACTGTTGCACCCCCTGGAGTTAGAGTAGCAATATTTACCCCTATACTATCCAACACTTACCCTACTGTTGCACCCCCTGGAGTTAGAATAGCAATTTTTACCCCTATACTATCCAACACTTACCCTACTGTTGCACCCCCTGGAGTTAGAATAGTAATTTTTACCCCTATACTATCCAACACTTACCCTACTGTTGCACCCCCTGGAGTTAGAATAGTAATTTTTACCCCTATACTATCTAATACTTACCTTAAATGCAATTTAATATTATGCGTTGTAATGGTATGCGTTGAAAAGGTAGTTTTTAAAAATGCGTTGTAGTGTCATGCGTTGTAAGTGTAGTGCGTTGTAATGGATTTTGCGTTGTAAAAAATGCGTTGTAAGTGCATGCGTTGTAAAAGTGTGCGTTGTAACGTCATACATCCACCTAATATAGGCTCCGGTAAAATCATAACCCTTCACCTATATTCTCCCCTACATTACATACATAACGGTTCTTAGGTACTGACCTTTTACCTAGATACGACACTGCACACAGAACGTGGTATTTTCCCTGGTAAAAGCCTCATACATTATGCATGAGGATTCTTGGAAGCACAGCAGGACTACTATCTCCTGTATAATATCTATGTACAAAGTTCATTACCAACATCATCCTAAGTCGGACAAAGTATTACAGTGAGGTAGAACCCCCGGGGAGACCTATGGGTATATATACATCACATCTTGCTAAGACAGACAGAGGAGACCAGGACTTCCCAGCCGACACACTGACCAAAGGCGATGAAGTTCCTGCATGCAGATACTCCAGCTCGCAGAGGTCTAGCATCCCTTGCGGGATGTCCAACCCGAGACCAGGACGGGGTCCCACAGTCTCTCAATCCAGGTAATGGGGTTGACCTTATCCTAGAGGGATTCTTGGCTTAACACCTACTACACACATGATAGGTACACTTAGGTACGTCTAGTTAGGGAGGCATCGTAGGAGTACGCACTTTTATTATCATGTATTTTATATACTCGTATGTATTCATGATTATTGCAAGATGGTAGAACTCTATCATCCTTTTACTTTCATAGTGCTTCTAATCATTGATATCTGTTACTGTCTAGTGGTTGTTGCAGCTCATCTATTTTTCACTAGAATAACAACTGTTTAATAAATGGTTATTGAAAACAGTTCCTTTACAAATCTGAATTACCCTAAGTCTCCTGATAAAAATGGTACCTCACTTGTGTGGGTAGGCATAGTGCCCACAACAGGAAATGGCTCAAAACCCAACGTGAACACACCACATTTTCACAATGAAAATTTACCCTTTTTTAGCAAAGTGACTAGCTGTAGTTTTTTTAACCCTAGCTCTGCCGGCACCTAGGGAAACCTAGCAAACCTATACATTTTTGAAAACTAGACACCCAGGGGAATCCAGGATGGGGTGACTTGACTGCCTCTCACCAGGTTCTATTACCCAGAATCCCTTGCAAACCTAAACTTTTGTAAACCAAACACATTTTCCCCACATTTCTGTGGTGGAAAGTTCTGGAATCTGCGTGAATCCACAAATTTCCACCCACCCCGCGTTCCCCAAAGTCTTCCGAGAAAAATGGTACCTCACTTGTGTAGGTCGACCTAGTGCCCGCGACAGGAAACGGCGCAAAACGTAACATGGACACACCTCAATTTCGCAGTGAAAAATGACCCTTTTTTGGCAAAGTACCTAGCTGTAGTTTTTTAACCATAGCTCTGCCGGCACCTAGGGAAATCTAGCAAACCTATACATTTTTATAAACTAGACACCCAGGGGAATCCAGGATTGGGTGACTTGACTGCCTCCCACCAGGTTCTGTTACCCAGAATCCCTTGCAAACCTAAACAATTGCCAATAAAAACACATTTTCCCCACATTTCTGTGGTGGAAAGTTCTGGAATCTGCGTGGATCCACACATTTCCACCCACCCCGTGTTCCCCAAAGTCTTCCGAGAAAAATTGTACCTCTCTTAAGTGGGTCGGCCTAGTGCCTGTGACAGGAAACGGCGCAAAACATAACGTGGACACACCTCAAATTCGCAGTGAAAAATTACCCTTTTTTGGCAAAGTACCTAGCTGTAGTTTTTTAACCATAGCTCTGCCGGCACCTAGGGAAATCTAGCAAACCTATACATTTTTATAAACTAGACACCCAGGGGAATCCAGGATTGGGTGACTTGACTGCCTCCCACCAGGTTCTGTTACCCAGAATCCCTTGCAAACCTAAACAATTGCCAATAAAAACACATTTTCCCCACATTTCTGTGGTGGAAAGTTCTGGAATCTGCTTAGATCCACAAATTTCCACCCAAGCCACGTTCCCCAAAGTCTTCCGAGAAAAATGGTACCTCACTTGTGTGGGTTTGCCTAGTGCCCGCGACAGGAAACGGCGCAAAACATAACGTGGACACACCTCAATTTCGCAGTGAAAAATGACCCTTTTTTGGCAAACTGCCTACCTGTAGTTTTTGAACCATAGTTCTGCCGGCACCTAGGGAAACCTAGCAAACCTATACATTTTTGAAAACTGGACACCCAGGGGAATCCAGGATTCGGTGACTTGACTGCCTCTCACCAGGTTCTGTTACCCAGAATCCCTTGCAAACCTAAACAATTGCCAAAAAAAACACATTTTCCCCACATTTCTGTGGTGGAAAGTTCTGGAATCTGCGTGGATCCACACATTTCCACCCGCCCCGTGTTCCCCAAAGTCTTCCGAGAAAAATTGTACCTCTCTTAAGTGGATCGGCCTAGTGCCTGTGACAGGAAACGGCGCAAAACATAACGTGGACACACCTCAAATTCGCAGTGAAAAATTACCCTTTTTTGGCAAAGTGCCTAGCTGTAGTTTTTGAACCATAGCTCTGCCGGCACCTAGGGAAACCTAGCAAACCTATCATTTTTGTAAACTAGACACCCAGGGGAATCCAGGATAGGGTGACTTGACTGCCTCCCCCCACCAGGTTCTGTTACCCAGAATCCCTTGCAAACCTAAAAAATTGCCAATAAAAACACATTTTCCCTACATTTCTGTGGTGGAAAGTTCAGAAATCTGCATGGATCCACAAATTTCCACCCACCCCGTGTTCCCCAAAGTCTTCTGAGAAAAATGGTACCTCACTTGTGGGGGTCGGCCTAGTGCCCGCGACAGGAAATGGCGCAAAACATAACGTGGACACACCTCAATTTCGCAGTGAAAAATTACCCTTTTTTGGCAAACTGCCTAGCTGTAGTTTTTTTAACCATAGCTCTGCCGGCACCTAGGGAAACCTAGGAAACCTATACATTTTTTAAAACTAGACACTCAGGGGAATCCAGGATTGGGTGACTTGACTGCCTCCCGCCAGGATCTCTTACCCAGAATCCCTTGCAAACCTAAAAAATTGCCAAAAAGAACACATTTTCCCCTCATTTCTGTGGTGGAAAGTTCTGGAATCTGCGTGGATCCACAAATTTCCATCCAGCCTGTGTTCCCCAAAGTCTTCCAAGAAAAATGGTACCTCACTTGTGTGGGTCGGCCTAGTGCCCGCGACAGGAAACGGCGCAAAATTCAATGTGGACACACCTCAATTTCGCTGTGAAAAATTACCCTTTTTTGGCAAAGTGCCTAGCTGAGGTTTTTGAACCATAGCTCTGCCGGCACCTAGGGAAACATAGCAAACCTATACATTTGTGAAAACTAGACACCCAGGGGATTCTAGAGAGGTATGGCTTGCATGGATCCCCTAACGTTTCCTTACCCACAATCCCCTGCAAACATCAAATTTAGCTGAAAAACAACACTTTTTTCGCACATTTTAGTGTGGGAAAGTTGTGGTATCACCGGGCTGACACAAATTTCCTACCACCCAGCGTTGACCTGGATCTCCCAATAAAAACGGCAGCCACCACCCTAAATAAAATTACGCAAAAAAATACCTGGCGTCAAGTGTGCTTTCCGCCTCCCCGAAGGGGCAGATTAGGGGCCAATGCCCCATCTGGCCCCTGGGAGGGGCAGAAAGGCTGTAATGGTGGCAGGTGGGTGGAGGCATTGGCGTGCCCGTTTCGGGCAGCCTCTACCCTAAAAAAACCTTCTAAAAACAAATCCCTGGTGTTTGGTGGGCTTTCTGCACCACCGAAGGGGCATATTAGGCGCCAATGTCCCATATGCCCCCCAGGGGGGGCAGTAAGACTGTAATGATTGTGGGGGGTGGGGGCATGGGCATGCCCGTTTTGGGCAGCCCCCACCCTTATTTTTACTTTCTAAAAACATCCCTGGTGTCTAGGGGGCTTTCCGTCCCATGAACGGGCAGATTAGGGGCCAACGCCCCATCTGCCCCCCAGGTGGGGCAGAAAGGCTGTAATGGTGGCGGGAGGGTGGGAGCATTGGCATGCCCGTTTCAGGCAGACCCTGACCTAAAAACAACCTAAAAACAAATCCCTGGTGTTTAGTGGGATTTCTGTCCCCCTGAAGGGGCAGATTAGGGGCCAGTGCCCCATCTGCCCCCCAGGGGGGGCAGAAAGACTGTAATATTTGGAGGGGTGGGGGCATGGGCATGCCTGTTTTGGGCAGCCCCCACCCTTATTTGTAGGTTCTAATAAAATCCCTGGTGTCTAGTGGGCTTTCCGCCCCCTGAAGAGGCAGATTAGGGGCCAATGCCCCACCTACCCCCCCAGGGGTGGCAGAAAGGCTGTAATGGAGGCGGGTGGGTGGGGGCATTGGCCTGCCCATTTCGGGCAGCCCCTACCCTAAAAAAACCTAAAAACCAATCCCTGGTGTTTAGTGGGCTTTCTGCCCCCCCCGAAGGGACAGATTAGGGGCCAATGCCCCATCTGCCCCCCAGGGGGGGCAGAAAGACTGTAATAAGTTGGTGGGGTGGGGTGGGGGCATGGGCCTGCCTGTTTTGGGCAGCCCCCACCCTTATTTTTACTTGAAAAAAAAATTCCCTGGTGTCTAGGGGGCTTTTTGCCCCCCCCCCCCCCGGGGGGGGCAGATTGTGGGCAACTGCTAAAAGACTAAATTTTTCCAAAACAAACTGGGGGAGCAAAGGCCCTTGCCCAAGGGGCCGCTCCCCCCTCCTTGGGATCTACTGGGCAGGGGTACCATTGGAAAGGGGAGATTCTCCCCTTTCCAACAATACCTCTCCCGTCTTTCTACATGATCAGGGGGCTGAGATAGCCACCTGAGCACGTAGAAAGGGAAACTGAAATGAGCCTCTTGGCTCATTTCAGTTTCGGTTTCACTGAAATGACGTCAGCGCGACGTGCGCGCCGATCGTCATTTCAGGGAAACAAGGGGGGGGCCTTGGGACCTGGGGAAGCTCTTCCCCAGCTACCGAGGCTATTTTGGTTTAAAGGGAATCCCTCTGGTGCCCGCACCAGAGGGATTTTCCAGGGGATGCCTCATGACGAGCTGGACTCGTCATGGGCACACGAGAACTGTGTTCCATGACGAGTCCAGCTCGTCATGGGCATTCAAGGGGTTAACAGTCAAAACTGAGTTGTTCAGTCGTGCTATTCTCAGAGACCCCTACTCACAATTCCCCAGAGATGTCTGGAGTGGGAAGTTAGAAAATCTGCCGCAACTGAGTAGGAAAACTCCTATTAATTGGCTGTTGGTTAATCATGCTTGAAGGACACATTGTTCCTAAATTGTGCATAGCACCTTATCTTAGTGGCCTTGCAAAGCTCTTCTTTACTAAAACAATGACTGAGCTAGTGGATAACGTAGTACAAGATCTACACCTCACAGCCAGAGAAGAAGATGCAGGTGCAATTCACATTGCAGAAAAGGTTAGGAATGATGTTACCACAAAACTAGGTGCACATGGTTTAACAGCATGGGGTTGACAAGTAACATTCGTTGATTGAGGCACACGAATAATATAGAACAGAGGTATTCTTTTCATGGGTGACATTTCTAGTTGCAAATGCAATAAACACGGCATTTCATTACAACACAGAAGATGAAATACCGGACGGATATTGTCCCTCTGAGGACATTGAAGTTCCACTAACTTACAGGAACACTGAAACTGGTTTAAAGGCACCCTCCCCATACAAGAAATAGAGTAGGACTCAGCCCGCTCGGAAGTGACGGAGCAATATGGCCGGTATTTGTGGCCTACCCACCACATCCTGACATTGAAACGATGCCAGGAGGAGACTTACTCACACTTCATAAAGAACTGATTAAACTGTACAGAAATATGACACCGTTTGTGATGAGGACACTCATGGTTCAACCAGCAACTGCTACAATAACAGGTTAAATTCAAAATTCAGCAACTAAAATAACACCACAAACGTTACACGCAGTAATGGGAAAAATGCCTGCAAAACGTGAACTAAATTCTGGGTAGCTCAAAAAATAAAACAGCTAGACACGGTATTCCCGAATACCAGCCCATTTGAAAAACACAGAATGGTAACAATCTGCTTGCCCATGGGGATAACTCCACAAATATAGGATTGTACCTCTTGGGGTACAGTTTTCTCTGCCATATATACCAGAACTCATGGTATCTCGTCGTTAGCAGTAATACAAGATGTATTAAGACAAATACAGAATGAGTACGAAGCAGAACCTGCTCTAAACTTAGGGATTAAATTACTTGGTAATTTTGCCCAGGTATCAGCTATAATATTAGCAAATATTAAGGGGTAAGCAGCAACAGTGACAATCCATCAAGGCCTAAGAGATCTCAGTCCTTTACAACAGGAACATGAATTACCCAAAATAATTGAGACTGCATATGCAAAATTAGGCAGAGACAGTTTGGGGGGAAAAGCAGTAAAGCCTCAGCTGATGGGTGGTTAAGAAAATGACACCTTCAAGCAGGCACCTGCTTCTTCGAAGAAGAAATTGAACAATAACAAAAAGCAAAAGAACAAAGAAAATAGATCTCAATCCAGAGGTAGGTCTCCTCCGCAGGAGTCCTCCGAAAGAAGGTATATCCGTAGGAATAGGGACAATATTAGAAAACCTGACAGGTATCAGGATACTGATAAATGTTCCTCTCGTTCCTTTCAGGGTTCAACGAAAAACTCAGAGGGAGGACGATCAGACAGACAAGAAGAGCGTACAAAGTCCAGAGATAAGCAACATGCTCCAGAGTATACTTCCAAAAAAGAAGACAAAACAAAACCTCAATTCAAAAAGAAGAAAGTTGTAGGTCTAAGTCTCAGACATGCCCAGAATTCTGAGAAATCTACTAATGAACGAGGAATGGGCTCTAACGATGCTAGCAGTATGGCAGAGGTAACAATAGCTTTTCAGAACCTGATGGAATTTCTGGTGACAGCGGACTTGAATGATTATATCACAATGGAAACACCTGAAACTAGGGTAAGCGTCCCTCATAAGTTATATGAAATAACACTCCAGATGGAAGGGGACAAGTCCAGAAAAGTTAGAAGTCTCTTTTGGGAGGACTTGGCATTTGGCTATGACATTATTTTAGCTGAACAAGATTGCCCGCCAGCATTCATAACGGATTGCCCTAGGAAACAGTAATTTTGTCAGCCTTTTCCGACCATGTTCCCAAGTACCTAAAATACACATACGCATAGGAGTGGGCGGTAGCCCTAGCCCCTGCATTATATCGAAACCTTGTTGGATGGGATGAGGATTCAACCCACCCCATAATACCAGTGAAAACTACTCCGTCTCCACGGAGTCAGTATCCAAAAAAGCAAGAAGCTAAAAAGCAGGTCAGGGAGATCTTTGATCAACTTGAATACAAAGGGGTGATTTAACTTGCACCTCTCAAATTAATAATCCTTTGTTTTCCGTAATGAAACCTGACAACTCATATCGTCTAGTTTTAGATTACAGAGATTTAAACACTGGCACAAAAACATTTGCAGTACAAAATTCACACAGTGCCCCAACAATATATAACATTGTGAGGAAAAAACACAAAACCACACTAGATATCTCTAATGGATTCTTCTGCAAAAATATAGCACCTGAAAGCAGGCATTTAACAGCATTCTTCGCGTTAGGCTCACAGAGTCAATTTTGTCGACTCCCCAGGTGTATAAGAACAGCCTGGGGTTGTGCTCAGCCAGAGTAACTGAATTACTTCAATATCTAGATGAAGAGGCATTGTCATATGTGGATGATATTTATCTAATGTATGATGACATGGAGGAACACTTGAGCAGAGTGAATACCATAATATTGGGATCCGCCTCTGAAAGCTATACATTTAATGTTAAGAAATCAAAGATAGCCCACCTTAATGTCCTATTTCTGCAATATGAGCTCTTAAGTGAAGGAAAAAGCTTAGCAGCTAACTTTTTAGAAACGTGCGTGCTGCTCCAACCTCCAAAATCATCGAAAAATGTACAATCAATCCTGGGATTCCTGCATTTTGACAGAACATACATTCTGGATTACGCAGAAAGGGTTAAACCTTTCTACGATCTAATAAGACCTGATTTTTTCAGTTAGGCAATGGACATAGGAACACATATATATATCCTACATTCCCTGTAAGTGGATATGATAGTGTCTAAACATTTAATAACACGCATGAATGTCCACAACCTGGTGATCCATATAGTTGTGGGTCAATCAGGGTACAACTTACTAACATACAATGAAGGTGAAACAGTACCAATAGCATATAAGTCACATTTGTGCACAAATGCTGAGATGCGTTTCGCATCAGCAGAAAAAATTCTGACAGCGGTGCACACTGTTGTAGTAAGAGAAAGAGCACTGGCTCAGGGGAAACGAATAATTGTTGTGACTCCAGTACAAACCTTAGAGGCTGCGACAAAGGCAAGTGTCCCTAACGCAAAAACCTTACATCCAAGATGGATACAATGGACGAATTCTCTCACTGCAACAGACGTAGAATACCCAAGTCTAAAAACACAAGCATTCCTGCAATACGAACAAGAATATCCTCTCCCGAATGAAATAAGGCCTCTAGGTCAGTATGAATACATAATTTACACTGACGGATCTGCCCAGCTGGTCATTGGAAGTAAACAACAATACAGCACCGCATACGCAATCATTAAAGGACGCATGCAGAATGGAAAATTTCATCCAAGTTGCACAAAAACCCAGTCTCTAGGAGATTGCACAGCGTAGCTAGCAGAATTTAAAGCTCTGTTACTGGCACTGGTAAATATGGATTAAGAATTCCCCACACTAATTGTGTGTGATTAGTTTTACTGTGTACAGTTGTACAATGAGTACTTACACCACTGGGGTCAAAATGGGTTCAAAGGTGCAAAACTTGGCACAATTAAGCACAAAACGCTATGGGGACAGGTAGTGGAGTTGAAAAACAAACTACAGAGAGCTCACGTTGATGAAGCCGCAAAGGGAGCTGTACTCATGGCTTCCATAGCTGCAATCACTCGTTCAAAAACGAGAATAGAAGGTGAGATTATGGTTGCAATTATTGCTGCACACAATAAATCGGCACTTCCGAAAAGATTTCCACTCGAGTACTCCTACAAGTTAGATGCAAACAACGTTCTATTTGCTCAGATTCCTGGAGTGGGGGATAGAGTAATACCAAGCATGGATTGCAGATTAGGCTTAATATTAGCTGCACACGAGGGTCTGGGTTCCACGCATACAGGGGTTACGGTGACTATTTCCTTGCTGAAACAACGCTATTGGTGGCCAGGAATAAGAAAGCAGACTAAAGATTATGTTTTGAAATGCGACATCTGCCGGCAGATGAAAGGCTCCACCAGAACACGTCCAGCACAGACACCATTATTAATATCAGACAAACCACTCACATGTGTTTATTGGACCTCTGCGGCCCCTTACAAATGGATGGGGCTTACAGGTATATCATGGTTGCAGTCGATTTCTGCTTGAGATTCCTATGGGTGTGGCCCCAGCGCTTGGCTGACACTCGAACTGTTATCAAAAATCTGCGAGTCTTTATGCAATTGGCACATTACATTCTGACCGTGGCCTCACGTTTAGCTCTCAGGCTGGGAGGTTTGGGTGTAGCATTGGGGTACTCCTCTCCGTACCATCCCGTGGGAAATTCGGTTGTGGAGAGGAAAAACTGGGATTAAAGTAATATTTAACAGCTAGAGTATTAGGTCCAGGTGGTAGTTGGGTCAAACATTTATATGGAGTACAAGTGCCTTGAACAACATGCCAAGAAGTTCTCTAGGGGGTGTCACTCCTTATGAAGTCCTATTTGGGACAAGAATGTGGGTACCACTTGCTAGTGAAGGCTAAGTGGTGGATGAAAAACCTTTTGACATCCATAAACGTTTGACTGTTTTACAGGATCTGAATGAATCCAGGGCACTACAAAGAAATGTCCAGGTGAAGAGGACCGCCACTGGGGAAGTCAAGGAAGTGACGGCAAGACCTGTCTGGGTCCCAAAAGTTGGGGATCTGGTCAGAGAAAAATAGCAGACAAAAAGGAATTTGGGCCATCATTCAGAAACCATGTCCTGGCCATTCAAGGAACAAGAATTGTACTTCGAGAAAACGAGAAAACGAGAAAAGATTAGTCTCCATTGACCTGATAAAACCAAACTATGTGGCCAATACTGAATAGTAGGCCTCGTGAACTCCTGAGTAGCCGACACCCTCCTCTCGCAGCTATACAGGAAGTTCAAACAAAAGACTCATCTTGTTCGAAGAGTCCCCAGCAAGGAATGATGGCCTATCCAATAATGCCATGGAACTCGTTCCTCTTTGAAAATGAAGTTCAAACTCGAATTCAAAATCAAAAAGAAAGACAAATTTCTATTCGACCAAACACTGATGTCTACATCAACATGCCTCAACAAGAGCCATCTACAAGTTCAACAAAACCTGCGGAACTACCAAAAATAGATCGAATTGCATCTGGCTAGTTCATCAACTTCGATACCTTTTCATTAGTGTCAGAGGCGTTTACGGTCTTCAACTAACACAGGAGCAGAATGATGCTAATTTCCCAATGCCCCCATCGGAACGTTTCCGCGAGAATGAGTATAACTCTCTACGGGCAAGTGTCGACGGGGGAAAGGGGAATTGGACAGAGAAGAGACAGCCCTGGATTTCTTCTTCGTTGTAGAGAAACGATTTCTGCAACATTTAGCATTTGTTCACTACACAATTCATTAAGCATTAACTTACTGTATATGAGGTAATGAATTAGCTTGTCTTACCAGGAGGTATTCAGGGCCAAACCTCTCTTCTATTTCTCAGTTGCTTGAGTGTGTAACAACTGACTTGCTCTGGCTCTTGTTAACCCTTTCTTCTTCTTCTTTTCTTACTGGAGTGAAGGTGGTGTTGGGTCTTGGAAATAGAATTTAACAGGTGAGTAACGTGAATTTTCTCTGTCGAGTATTACTACACTGCTGTGTTTAACTGTTAACTTACTTCATCTTCTAGCCGTGAGCATATTGTACTTTTCGTTGAGCTACTGCCTTGGGAACAGGTAACCGTAAGCTGGGCGTAATAGACTTCCTAGTTATCTATAATATCTGAGGTTCTTTTCGCTGCTAGGTACTATGGTTGATTTACTCGGAAACTCTAAGACGAATGCACTATCTGTCTTGTCCCAAAAAGAATTAAACTTGAACAGTGCGAGGAGGATTTCGCGTTGTTCAGGTTTAAACTATGAATACTCTAAGTGAGTTTTAATGAATACTCTAAGAGAGTCTTATTGAATACTCTGAGAGAGTCTTATTCCTTCTGCGGAATAAACTCAGAATTGTCACCAGACTCCGAACTACTCTTAGTCACTCATGACTAGAATTCGGACTTCCTACTTGTCAGGAATAGGTTCTACATATTATTCAAGTTTCAACGAAATACACTAACCTGAGTATGTAAGGTGACCGTCGAAGGATAGCACGACGAAATTCCTCGACGCGACCTACCCTAACTTCCACGACGGTGAGGTACGTGTTGCTTCGATAATTTCTCTGGTGAAGTGCGCTCGAGAACGTTGGCTGGCGCGCCTCACCTGCTGCGTTAGAATTCAGTAAAGACTAGAACGCCGACCCATGGATGCGTCAGCGGCCATATTGGAATTCCAGCGGCGCCAACAAATGCGCCAACTGAGAGCCCCATGAATTCCATTACTCGGTTTAACCGAGGAGATGGTATTCACAGTGGTGGGTTCTGAATTACGCGGAGGAAACCTCCCGTGAACCCTGACAATTAGATCCAAGTGAACCTGAAACTATGCCACCCCGAAAAACTCATCACCAGCAAATCAAAGACTTTTTCATCTTTCTTAAACAGACATACCTGGTATCACCTTGGATGGAACTTTGGGTAATCACTGGGATACTTTTCTTTCTTTTCTGGATAGGCTTATTAGCTGTTTTTAGCATGCTTATTAATGGAAGATATCTTAGACAAAGCTCTGCACCATCAAAAGTGAATCTTATTCTGAAACCTCACCTTTCTTCACATTGTGAACAAAGAGACTTGTCATCAGTGAACATTATTGCAGTTCCTATACCTGATGGTATAGTGTGGGACAAGGTTGATTACAATATATTTGGTCTGACCGAACTTTTAAAAATACCACATTTATTTAGAATATCCTTAAATGATATCATTACCTCCAGTACATTTTCCGATGATTGGGATTATGAAACTGTAAATATTATGTTGTCTGATTTAGAACAATCTGCTGCCTTTTCTAATAATGAAATGTTGGAAGACACATCAGATTTCAACACAATGTATTGCTATCAACATTATGGTCATCATTGTTTGCACAAATCTGCTAATCCCAGAAATGTTTTCACATATCACCAGTAGGAACATTGCCGAACACCACCGAAAAGCAGTTAAAAAAAAATTGCACAGAAATGTTATTTAAGGGCTTAACATAACATGTCCGACCCAGCCTCATATTATCATAAGGTTACACCGACATCAGCACAGAAAAATATGTTGACAAACACCAAACAGATTTACTCTGCTTCTTTTATTACCCAATTGTTTGAACAAGGTTTTGATTTATGGAAAGACACAATAGACACAAATCAGTCTGGGGTTCTAGAGACTGGCAAGTCCAGGGAACAGAAGCGCTATTTAGAGCATGCCTCTTCCTCAGCAGATTATGTTTCTGAATAATAATGTGCAACAAAGTACCTGTCTTGAAATAGCCAAGAATAAGGAGCTAAATGCACATCGGATTCCAACACCGTCACATACTGAAGGTAACCTTACATCACAAGAAGGGATTACGCTAGATGACATCATGTAATACAATAGATCAGACCCCAATTGGAAGGGATGGTTGGTTTGGCCCACAGACATTAATAGATGTCAAGAAAGATTCAAAGGTACAAGCAAAGGGTTTAGTATCCACAGGCCAGATCCACGCTATGTACAGAGAAAACATCCAGGGGTAGTGACATCATACAGTGTTGGAAAGTTATGCCTAGATTGTCTAAACCTTAACACTTACACAGGTGAAACAACACTTATCCCTACTTACAGAGGATGTGGACCTATGGGATTTTTTATTGGGTACCAGAAAGACACGTCAAAAACGTTTCTATTATGCTGTCTATAACAAAATCTGGAAAATCTCGCAACAAGAATCCATGGAGAGGTTATGAGAAATAGATCGGATTAACTTAGAGAAAGCTTTAGCCGTAGTTGACAATGGTATGACTACGTTAACATACAGGATATATTCACTGGGCAACATTGTATCTTCTTCTATTGATGTAGTAGAACAAGATTTGTCCATACTACAGCACAGGCAATCACAATTGCATTCTATTATGTTATTGAGCTGGACGCTGCTCTCTTTGCATGCAGGCTTTGTGCCCTGGCGTTTTATCAACAGTACGTCTCTGTTTTCTGCATACAATCTGACAGAAAAACAGACAAAAATGGCACAAAGGGAAGCAAAGTATACAATGCTGTGTATTGAAAAAACTGGACAGATTAGCTTTTACAGTGGCAGAATCACCGTACAGAGAATGGTTAATCCATGGCCTTATAACTCTACCGGTCACAACTTTCCAATTTCACTATTGCCTAGAACAACGGCAGGCAGGCAGATATGAAGAAATGGGTACGGAATTCATCAAGGAACCTTGGGAATTACAGTACAGATTTCGATGCAGGAGTGGGGATCTAGAAGTGTTTGTAAGCGGT
This sequence comes from Triturus cristatus, assembly GCF_964204655.1. Taxonomy (NCBI): domain Eukaryota; kingdom Metazoa; phylum Chordata; class Amphibia; order Caudata; family Salamandridae; genus Triturus; species Triturus cristatus. The sequence continues at coordinate 628,876,788 of NC_140591.1, forward strand.
ACAAACTGTGAGAACGCTCTAAGTGGATCTTTCATATGCCAGGATATGATGCTGCATGGAGCCTGTAATAGTTCAGTAGCTAAGTTATCCTATCATTTGAGGGGTGCCCCGGCAGCTGTGATTACTCCAGTGTTCAGCCTACTTTTGAATGGGAGTTACTTGATGCTTAACGATCAAGGTTGCTGTGGGATGCTTCCGGGCATAGCATATCTGGTAACCATGAGCTCAAAGGTTACTTGCTGTATACGAGCATAGTTTCAACAGACACATACAGTCAGGGAGGCGCCGCTATGGTCTTCATAGAATGTTTTTTAATATGGTTTGATACTTTGAGCAGAATGAAAGCCATGCTTCTACAGAAGACCATGCCCTTAACCTTTGATCTCCAGATCGCAAGGTCCTCAGCCAAGATACCGGCGCTAATACGTACAAACTGCCCCTTCCATTACGCAGAAATGGTAAATCGTATCTTTAACATGTCTGATATGATGGGTATCGTCCACCTATTTAAGAACATAGGTTCAGGACTGTTAAGCACCTTTCAGACGGTTCTCGGAGTTATACCCAACTTTATACACTCCATATTCGTAAGCATTTTTGGAGGACTTCCGCTAATCCTGTTTCTAATAGCAGTTATCCTGATTGTCATTTTACTGCTACACAATGGACATTCTAGTCACCAAGGAGATGGAAAATGCATTCCAGGAGCGTAAATACCGTGATCGTGTGGTACAACATCTGGGCACACCTCTCCTGAGAGAACTAAGTGCATCTTGGTTCTTGTTATTTAGACCAGTCTGGGTGGACTGCATCTTACCTGTCCTCCAATGCCTGTTTTGCAGAAAAGAATGTGTGTTGGATCTCTGTCTGACACTCATCATGTGCGCAACCAGACGCTGATGCTTTACTGGACCCGATAACGGCCCATGTTCTGCAGTGTCCTCAGCGTATTCCAATGTTGATGGTGGAATTCCTAGAGCCTCCACAGGTAGACACGACTCCTGTCGGAATGGATACCGGCTCCTCCACTGACACCCAGGCTTTGGATGGCACACAGGCTGCCCCAGCATCGGTTGCAGGTAATCTGCGAGGTGTTACAGGGATCGTCGTCTGCGAAGGCAGGCAACAGTAATGTTTCATCTACCAGCCAGGTCACATAAACAATTGGCTCATTGTGTGCTGGAAGAAATTTGGCCTTTTTTAAACAAACTAAAATTGAAACTCAAAAACATATTGACACTGTTTATGGACATGCATGACCTTCAGACGCTTATAGTAGTTTGAACTATAAATACGGACATATTAGAGCTATATTAGAGCTATGGCTTGAGTGACAATTTTCTTTTTCCATTTTTTTAAAGATTGTTTTGAATTTTTAAACATTTTATTAGCACGGCTACTTGTTATTTGCATACCAGTGCCTATTCAGCCTAGTAGTACGTTTAGAATATGAATTATCTCGTCCAGTTGGATCATGAGTGAGTATTATATTCCATTGAGGTACCCTAATATAGGTTCAGGTAACATCATAACCCTTCACCTATATTTTCCCCTACATTACATACATAACAGTTCCTAGGGACTGACCTTTTACCTCGATACGATACTGCACATGGAACACGAGATTTTTCCTGGTAAAAGCCTCATACATTTTGCATGAGGATTCTTGGAAGCACAGCAGGACTACCATCTCCTGTATAATATCTATGTACAAAGTTAATTCCCGACGTCATCCTAAGTCCGACAAAGTAATACAGCGAATTTGAACCCCCAGGGAGACCTATGGGTATATATACATCACATATTTCTAAGACAGGCTGGACTTCTGTTGTATCCTGACCAATGCTGATCTATGGAATTCCAGGCTAGAATCTTGTGATGGTCTGGATTCCAGTTTAGGTCAGTTGGCCCAGGCTTTTCTTCAAATGAGCTGCTTTCCATCTCTGCTCGAATAAACACCTATATATATATACTACTTCATATTCCTCGTCCTCATTTCAAAGAAGGAACATTATACTGGCGATGACCGGGGGAAACCACCGAAAAGCCTGGAGCGCTGCCGACGATAATACATTGTGGCAGATCAAAAGGTTTGTTACACGCACTACAAATCCGGCGTGTACGAAGAAACGGGGCTCCATTTCATCACGAAAAGAGGAGAACCACAATAACGGATCCACGCTATTTTTATATGAGAAAAGTCAGCGTTTAAATAGATTTTCCATTGAATTACGTAGAGTAGCTGAAATCAGCGTTTAATTTGGAAGCAAGTCAATGATGTGTGCGAGAGTGAAACCCGACGATTGGTTCCAGTCGTGTGTACCTGAGAACCACTTGGTTTTATTCAATTTACACGCCGATTTAATAAGCGTGCACTGTGATTATAGGACCGCGTGCTGGCTCACGCGTCTACTGGCTTCTGAGTGTACACGCTGAGACTCGAGCACTCGAACGTCTCTGACATCTGTGAGCACGCGCTGAGACTCGAGCGCTTACCTGCTACTGTCATGTGCCATTCTCTGAAGTAATCCAGCGAGAGTCTGCTCTTGTGCCTCACGTGTTTTCCACCGTCATGCTTCCACACGTTCTGCTTCATTTTCCTTGTGCTGTTTCTGGCGATTGAGTGAAGAAAGACTCTGCGCATGCTCCGTGTGCAGTCACACGATTGGCTCAAGCGTTTCCTGATTTCTCTACTGAGCAAGGTCAATCTCACACAGAAACAAGCCCTAAGGATATTGGAGACCATTTATAAATAAATTATCTTCTTATTTAACTCTATTTAATCAAACATTATTATCTTTATATATTTTTTATTTATTTATTTATTTATTTATATATTTTTGCCTGCAGACACCCAACATTGTTTTTCTTTAAATAAGTGAACACAATATTGTGATTCGCAAAGCCGGACAACATACTATACTGTATAAGCATTCATTATGGATGGTATTGTTGCACCGTTATGTTTCTTACCTAATCCAGGTGATCCTGTATTAGAATGGGAAAAGTGGAAAGATGGTTTTGAATCATATTTAGAAGCTATTGGAGGAGAAGTGTATACTGATAAACGCAAACTTGCTATACTTAAACATTGTTTAGGTGCAGAAGGGAGACGTGTTTTAAGTCTTCTACCACCTGTTCTCCTTGAGGAAGATGATGATGATGATGCTGATATATATGATATGGCAATTTCACAATTAGATACATTGTATATCAAAAAGGTTAATGAGGTAGTTGCTAGACATACATTTTTAATAATAACCCAATTATCCAATGAATCTGTTGATTAATTTGTCAATGGTTTAAACATTCTTGCTGCAAAGTGTAAGTATGGAGATTTTCATGATCAGATGTTGCGTGATCAGTTAGTACACAAAATTGGAGACACTAAATTACAAGAAAAGTTACTAGCTGCGAAGGATCTTACTTTAGAGAAAGCTATTGACATTAGTCATAGATTCAAAGATATGAAATTAGGTATGGAAGAATTAGCCGCAAAACCCACTTCTGAAGTTCAAGTTGTAAAGAAAAAGCTGAGTGATGATAAAGTAGAAGAAAAATCATCAAAAGATCGTAGTAAGGAAAAATTAAGTTTAGTTCTCAAAATACAAACATTATGTTTGTTTCAAATGTGGCATTCCTGGTCAATGACAAATCTTGTCCAGCTATAGGACAGATGTGTAGGTATTGTAAAAACAAAGGCCACTACTCCAGAATGTGTAGGAATAAAAACAAATTCATGAATAAACCTGCTCATATCAAGGAAATATGCCAAGAACCTGATGTTTTAGATGAAGAATTTATGCTTTGCATTCATGAAGTCAATGATAAGAAAAAAGATTCTCCACTCTGTGTTGTTAACATTGATGGTATCGATATTGAAGTGATGGCTGACTCTGGAGCTCGCCATACTTTAATTGGTGATCAATTTCTAAATACATTTCCCAACACAAAACTGTTACCATCTGACATAAAATTGGTAGGTTATGGCAATTGACCTGTTGATGTTTTGGGATATTTTGTGGCAAAAATCAGTTTTAAAGGTAAGACCATTTCGGCTAATGTGTATGTAGCTAAAGAAGGATCTTGTTTGTTAGGATGGCCACAACAAAGGGATCTGCTCATCACTCTAAATCCCAATCACCCTGAACAAGTACTAGGATACAGTGATTTCATATCTCATGTTGATGAAGATAAAATGACTGAATGGGAGAAATTATTTCCGAATGTCTTCTCATCAAAGCTAGGATTGTTGAAGAATTTTGTGCATAAAATAATTTTAAAACGCAGTACCATTCCTAAAGTTCACAAAGTTAGGAATGTTACCTTATCCATGAGACAAGCTCTAAAAGAGGAGCTTGACAGATTGTGTAAGCAAGACATAATTGAAGAAATTAAATCGTTTGAGTGGTTGTCTCCTGTTGTAGTGGTCCACAAGCCTAATGGAAAAATTAGACTGTGTGTTGATTTAAGAGATTTAAACGAGTGTGTGTGGGTGAATCAACACCCATTGCGAATATAAATGAAATGTTTTCAGCTTTAAATGGGGCTGCTGTATTTTCAACATTGGAGTTATCCAATGCCTATCATCAAATTGCTTTGCATGAGGATAGAAAACCTTACACCTCCTTCATAACTCCTTAAGGGGCTTTTAGGTACAAGAGGATGCCTTTTGGTTTAATATCAGCCTCTGCGGTATTTCAGAGAGTTATGCATAAACTGTTCAAAGATATTAAAAATACTTTATATTTTCAGGATGACATATTAGTGTTTGGGAACAACAAGCAAGAACATGCAGACACTTTGTGTAAAGTTCTTAATATTTTACAAAACTATGGAATGACATTGACCAAAGAAAAATGCAAATTTGAAGTGAATTCTGTGGATTATTTAGGGCATAATATCAGTTGTAAAGGAATATCACCAAAACGGAATTTGGTAAAGGCAATTGAGCAAGCCCCAGAACCCCAATCTAAAGATCAGCTTAGCTCTTTTCTGAGTCTGGCTGAATATTATGCCAAATGTATTCCTTTGTTTTCAGATAAGACCAACCATATGAGAAACTTAATGAAAAAAAATCAACAATTTGTTTGGTGTAAGGAATGTGCCACAGAGTTTACAAATCTTAAAAAGGAATTATCTTCTACTTCTGCTTTGGCAACGTTTGACACACGTTGTAGTTCAGTCATTGTTACTGATGCCAGTAATGTTGGTATTGGTGCAGTCTTGATGCAGAATCAGAATGGAAAGCTTGCCACCATTGCTTTTGTATCAAGACCACTTATGGATGCTGAAATTAAATATTCAACTTTGGAAAAAGAGACACTTGCATGCTGGCGGGGCATAAAATACTTTCGTAAATATGTATATGGTACCCCATTTAAAGTTAGATCAGATCATCGCCCATTGGTGGAGCTATTTACTACCAAAGGTTGTGGAAAGGCTACACCAAGAATTGCCATATGGCAGTACAAATTGCAAGATTTTCATTTCAGTGTGGAATACAATCCAGGTGCCAAGAACATTTTAGCAGATTGCCTATCTCGTTTGCCAATTAAGGATGATTGTGACCAGTCTGTGACTGATGAGGACATGGAGAGAGTTGTATCCATTTGTGTAGTATCAAATGGATGCATTAAACAAGATGAATGGAAAAATGCCTACAATAATGATGAGGAAATCCAAGATGTCATCAAATATAACCGTTCTCAATGGCTGAATAAGAAAGATTTGGTCAAGGAATTATTATCCTATTTCTATGTTGCTAATGAATTATCGGCACCAAGTAGTAGAATTGTCCAATGGTAACATGTGGAGCATGAGCAAAGTGGTTAAAGTACCTAAGTATTTATGGCCTGATGTTGATATGTTGTCTGGACCAAGAGATGTTGTGATCAAACAACAAAACAGTGATGTGTCAAATAAAACATCCACTTCAAGGTTGAAATCCAAACCTGCTTGGTGCAAAGATTATGTCATGTCATAGTCTGTAATAGTAAACCATATGTTCACACCACTTGTTGAACACACTACGATACTGATTGTATTACTTATCCCTGACATTGTACATATGTTATTATCTGCATAACTTGTCAGTATGTCATTTCATTGTTTTTGGAAATGTTGTTAATCTCTTAATTGCAGCTCATTTGTGCAATCTTTTTATTATATTGTTTAATTGTAAATGTGTTAATGATAGGGGATGTGTTGTATCCTGACCAATGCTGATCTATGGAGTCCCAGGCTAGAATCTTGTGATGGCCTGGATTCCAGTTTAGGTCAGTTGGCCCAAGCTTTTCTTCAAACGAGCTGCTTTCCATCTCTGCTCAAATAAACACCCATATATATATATATATATATATATATATATATACTACTTCATATTCCTCGTCCTCATTTCAAAGAAGGAACATTATAACTTCCCGGCCGACACACTGACCAAAGACGCTGAAGTTCCTACATGCAGATACTCCAGCTCGCAGTGGTCTAACATCCCTTGCGGGTTGTCCAACCCGAGACCAGGACAGGGTCCCCCAGTCTCTCAATCCAGGTAATAGGGTTGACTTTATCCTAGAGAGATTCTTGGCTTAACACCTACACACATGCTAGGTACACTTAGGTACATCTTGTTAGGGAGGCATCGTAGGAGTACATAACTTTATTATCATGTATTTCATATAATCGTACGTATTCATGATTATTGCAAGATGGTAGAACTCTATCATCCTTTTACTTACATAGTGCTTCTAATCATTTATATCTGTTACTGTCTAGTGGTTGTTACAGCTCATCTATATTACACTCGAATAACAACTGTTCAATAAATGCTTATTAAAAAACATCCAAAATGTTTATTCTGTGTATCTCTATGAGACTTTGGGCCTCATGTAGGTAGCTAAATACCGGTCGGTAACGGCCGATATTCGGAAAATATCCCGTTACCGACCAGTATTCATGCATTTGAGATGTAGGTGTCCAAAAAGAAGGATTCGGTAAACATGAATCGGTAAATACCGATTCATCTTTACCGATTTCTAAATTACCGATTCGAAATTACCGAATTCAAATTTACCGATTCGGTAAATATGAAACGGTAAAATGACACAAGAGATGTAGGTAAAGTGGAAAATACCGAATTCCATGAAATTCGGTATTTAAGAGTCGGTAATTAACACTGAGTGAAAGCAGGTGGTATTCAGCCACAGTGCATAAATGCAATCCCAAAATGCAACAGCGTGAACACCATGGCCGCTCTGTATGTGATTGCACAATGCAAGGCGCCTACGTCTACAGGCAGCAGGTCTGAGGATTTGGAGACGGGAGGAACGCATTTACAGACAGCGCATCATACTCTTTCAACTGACTGAGGCTGAGATACATGAAAGGTACAGGCTACAACCCCAAACCATCATGGACCTGATAAGGGACCTGCACCCACTCCTGGACCATCCAACAACAAGGGCGCATGCCATACCACCACATGTGCAGGTGCTCTGTAGCCTACATCTACTTGCATCTGGCAGTTACCAGGGGGTGATAGCTGCGGTAGGCGGGGTATACCAGAGTTGCCTGTCCCGTTTCTTCAGGAAGTTCCTGGATGCCATGATGCAGAGAATGCAACACTACATCAGCTTCCCAAACACACAGGCTGAACTGCAGAAAACAAAGACCGACTTCTACCAGATGGCACAGTTCCCGCATGTCATAGGCTGTATAGATGGCACACACATTCCAATCTGCCCACCAGCAGCCACTGAGCACATCTACAGAAACAGAAAGTCCACCCACTCCATCAATGTGCAGGTAATCTGCGATGCTGCCAACATAAGCACCGATATCGTAGCTAATTTCCCTGGGAGAACCCACGACTCATTCATCTTCCAGAACAGTGGGATCTACACACGACTGGTTGCTGGCGACTTTGGAGAAGGATACCTGCTAGGTAAATAACTGTGACACTCCCTACTACTAATCGCAAATCAATGTGTATTGAGGCATGTGACTAATGGTACTCTCTTACTCACCTAGGCGACAGTGCATATGCCGTGCGGTCATTCATCCTCACTCCCTACCTACACCCATCAACCCTGAGTGAGAGACGATATAATGTGGCACACAAATCAACACGCAACGTGGTGGAGCGCACGTTTGGACTATTGAAAAGCAGGTTCCACTGCCTCCACAAAAGTGGAGGCGCACGCCAGTACACACCCATCATCTGCTGCAAGATCATTGCCACTTGTGCAATGCTGCACAACCTTGCCACGAAGAGAGGTACAGAGGTGGAAATAACTGATTTTGAGGACAATGATGATGAGTCTGCACAGCCAGAGGCCAACGCAGCAGGAGTGGCAACAGCAACAGATGGGAGAGAGAGACGGGCAGAGATCACATGCAACTATTTCTAAGTAAGTAAGGGGACACAGCCAGTAGTTGGATGCCATGACGTAGTTTAATCATGCGGCACTACGCCACAACACAAAGGAAAAACTGTCCTATCAATTTTGTGCAATCAATAGTTGTGAGTCAAGGGTTACTTCACCCAATTGTCTGATGCAATTGTGTGCGGCATCAGTGTCTGCGCCCACGCACTACAGTGCAGGAGGCCATTGATTGTGTGTCCTCACTGGCTGTGGGACCAGTGGCAGCCCCATGCCGCCTGCTGCTCCTCCGTGTGTCTGGGACAGGGGGGTAATGCTGCTCCTACTGGTGGTTTCTTCGCTGTCCCCAGCATCCACAGCACCAGTTGTGGCAGACTGGCTTGTTAGCAGCACCTCAAGTGCACTGGTGACCCTCACCATCCCTCTTGACACGTCATTGCTGCAGTGCGCAAGCCCCTCCTGCATTGCCACGGAGCGCCTGCAGAGCAGCGAAGTGGCAGTTGCCAGCCGGTTCACTGCTCTTGTGTGATGATTTTTTTTCTGCCGTTCCCGGCGCCGTGCTGCTCTGTCCTCATCAATCTTTGTGCACAGCAGCATGACGGACTGGGACATGTCCCGCATGCCCGCAGCCATCTTCCTCATGCCCTCAGCCATTGTGCTTATGCCCCTGTCAATGTTCCCCATTTTGTCATTAAGGCCCTTCATTTGGCGCTGTACTGACAAGATTGCCTTGCCTTGTAGGCGCTGTATCTTGACCATGGTGGACTCCAGCCCTGAGAAAACTCCATGGCTCTCACCCTGTGGAGGTGGACTTTGCACCCGAGCCCTGCGGCGACGTCTGGCACCTGTGTGTGCTCCCTCAGAGGCGGAGGGCACACTGGCATGGCTACCATCCAGTGGCACAGTGGATGTTTCTGCCCCCCTCGAGTCTTCAGATGAGGACTCCGAGACATTTAACCTGGAAGCAGCACGCTTCCTCGACCTGAGCAATGCAGGTGGTGTTGATGCCGGTGACTCCAGCAGGAGTGGCGATGCTGGCTGGGGTGGCGATGCTGGCTGTGGTGGTGAGGCTGGCTGTGGTGCTGATCTCTACACAGAACTTGTGGTGGCCTTCTCTGAGCTGTCCTTCCGGGGTGCCCTCTCTCCCTTCTCATGTGCAGTCCTGCACAAAGTATCGTCTGTGGATAGAAATGCAACATCAGCTCAGTGTACCTGAAGCCCTGCATTGCTAGCATCACAATACATTTCTAAAACACTCTCTCATTGTCCTCTGCCTGCTTTTCGCTAATGTGTGTAACATGCCTTGTTGTTCTGTGCTATTCTTCTCATGTTTGGGGTTTCAGAGACTACATCTCCCATAATGCATTGCCAGTATGCACTAACACCTGTACTGGAGTGGGATTCTCATTGCCCAATTGGGGAGTTGGGATAGGGGTGGGGGGGCCACATTGCTGTGCATGCGTCTTACCTTGTTTGGTGGCGGCTCTGGCAGAGCTGTCTGCATCCCCAATCCCCACGACACTCTCGGGCTCAATTGTTGACTCCACAAGCTCCTCAAGTTCTGTCAGGGCAGGAGCCCTGTTCCTTCCTCCTCCTGTCCGGCTGGCCTCTTTCTTCAGTTCCCCCATCTTCCTCTTCGTGACGATACGGATGTCGTACCACCGCTTCTTCAGCACGTCTATGTCCCGGGGGGTCACTCCTATTGCATTCACCTGTGCCTGGATTCCCAGCCAGATTTTCCTTTTCTCGGACTCAGGCACTTGCAGGGACTGCTTTCCGAACAACTTCTGGTGCTGCTTGACCACCTCCTCCACAAGTCCCTGCAGTTCCGTTGGGCTGAATTTTAGTTTTCTCCTCCTTTCCCCTTCATCTCTCTCTGTCTCCTGGCTGGACATTGTGTCAGTTTGTTGTTCACAATCAGGCACTGGCTCTGTTGCTCTGCTCTGCACTACCAGCCTCTCCAGAGTCTGATGATTGTGTGCACCTGCCTGGGTGTGGCCACTTCCTGGTTGGATGGGGTTGGCCTTGCACAGGATTGGCTGATTCCTCAATTGATGTATATTTGAATTACCGATTCGGTAAAATCCGATTCGGTATTTACCGAATCGGTAGATACCACTTCGGTATTTACCGATTTGGTAAATACCGCTTCATGATTCCGGCCGGTATTGTGGATTCGGTATTAATTTACTGAATTTTACCGATTCGGTAATTTATACCGAATGTTTACCTACATACTATTTACCGATTCATGAATACCAATTCGGTAAAATTCGGAATTTATGAATCGGTAAATATAATTTTTCTACATATGGCCCTTTGTGAGCACAAGTGACTGAGCGAAAAGTAGTACACTGTTTCCATGTTCCTGAGGGATCAGGGTTGTCATGCTCGAAGGTTCCCAAGAACTATTCTCTCCTTGGTCAGAGGAGATTCTAGTAGCACTGTTAACTAGCTGATACAGAAGGCCAACATACCCGGTGGGAGTGTTTAGAATCAGTCTGACACCAATCCTAAAGTGTATGTCGTCCGAATGCGCAAATCCTGTATGGGTTTTATAGGAACTACACAACAACTCAAGAGACAGAAAAGCAAGAAAAACAGGTGTCTGGTACTCTGCCACAAGTTTCAAAGATTACCCCTTGGGGTGGGCAGGGCCATTGAGTCGTCACACTTTTATTAAATATCTATGGGAAGGGAGTGTGCATGGGGGCCTCCTCCCCAAGCACAGGATTACCTTTGGAAGCCCCAATCTCCCCGAGGGCCGGCAAATGAACAATGGGGCCCCAGGACCCCATGCCCAGAGCACTATGCTGAGGAGGAATAAGCCACATAATAAAGGCATGCAGTAGCGATCCCCCAGGGTGTCCACACGGAGACCCGCTCATGCAAGGTGCCTGCCCCTGTGCATGTGTCTGGGGACATGGGTCAAACAACGTGGGCAGGGGAAAATACCTCACATGTGTTGGAGCAGCAGAGGAGCTGCACCCAACAAAGAAGAAACAGAAAGGAAGATGCAACTCCCTTTGGGCTCCCGCTGCAGCCCAGAACACGACCCTGAGTCTGTGGGTGCCCTGGGTAGGATGGGGGCACCCCAAAGAAGAACAGCCCTGCAAAAACAAAGAAACAAGGAAACGCGGCGTGCATCCACTTACCTCAAAAGGAAACCCACTCAAAGAATATGCATAAAACTGGCCAAGGAGTACTCCATATTATCCAGGGGGGGCTTACATTTACATATATCTATCTTTACTGGGCACCACCAATGTGTGTCAGTTGTGTTGTGAGGGACTGCAGGGGATGCAGCAGCCCCCCTACATTGCCCCTGACAACCTCACTCTAATTCTCCTTGGGTCTTGTCATTATAACTTCGTGAGAGTTTCTTGATGTTTTCAAGCACTCTGAGCTGGAGATTTATCATAAGCTTAGGTGTGTAGGACCCATTTGTGGCTGTTTATATAACTACATATTATGGCTTGTTGAGTATGAAAAAAAAGGCTTTGACCACCATTATGTTGTTTTGATAATGCTTTATTGATATAGTTGGTGATGGAAAATACAATGTTGACCAAAATATTGAATGCATTTCAGTATTGCTACTGCCCCATTCAGTTTAATGATGGTGTAATTATATATTATGACATGAGATTGTTCGTATTTCTGTGGTGACACCCTAACCAAGTCAGTAGGTGTGCGTTATATATAATGACATCCCCTTATATTGTTATGTTGTTCTTGTATGGGTGGGGGTATTGTGATTATAGGGCTCGGGACCCACTAGCAGAATAATGCAATATGAGGGTGTTACCAAAGTTATTATAATATACTTGTTTCTGTAATTTAGTGAATTATATTTAGTAACGTATGTATTAAAAAACAAAGACTGGAGAATGATTTATTGAGAGTTTTTGTTGCATACCAAAGCATTGGGGTTACTTATTAACCCACACCACCTCCACTGAGTAGGCATTGGACTGCTTTGCTTCACTATCCTGGGAGAGTCAACTGCTCTAATCGATGTTGCATCATCCCTAGACCAACCCTTTTCTAGAGTATGAAAGAAGTAACCCCACTCAACTCTGTCAGTGGCTCGTTCCGTATTTAGAAACAATGCCAAGACATTTCCAGAGTGTTCTCTAGCTTAATAATGAAGAAAGAATAAGAGCTATACATGATTCCTGTACGATCTACCAAATATGAACCTGATTTGAGAGTTGTGTATGAGTAAATGGATCACCTTGTGTAATTTTGTGGCAAATAATTTGGCTAAAACCTTTACATCTAAATTGATGTATTGATTTTGAAATTGATCAGTGAAATGGTGCAATAATTGCTACCTCAGATGGCCTTTCCCTTCTTTGGGTGTAAGTAACATAAATGTTTTGCTGGCTTTTGGCCCTAACAAACTGTGGGGCTCTGCTTCCGTGAATGCTGCATACAGCATATGAGAGAGGAGTGGATTACCCATTTTACAATAGACCGCAGGGAAGCCATATTCCTCTGGCGAATTGGAGGCAGGGAGATCAAATGTAGCAGTCATTATTTCCTCCGAGGTTGTCTTTCTCTTTAGAAGATTCCTTCCCACCTGAGATAATGATGTTAAATTGAGGAAGCCAGAAAGCCTCCCCACGTGACAGAAGTATCCTTGTGATATGAGTCACATAACAGTTCAAAGAATTCAGCAGATGTGGCAGAGATTTTGGTCCCATGCATCAGTTGGACTCAGTCTCTACTGTGAACCACTGGTATCACCATTTTAGCCTGTGGGCATTGAGTACACATTTTCTGGACTATAGTTTGAGTCAAAATGTAGAGGTTTGCGTTTTGTTCTATTAAGGAGTAAGAGACCTACTGGCCCTTTCTAACTGATCTTCTTCTTCTCTAGTCTTCCTATTTGCTAGCACAAAATCTTGCAACAAAATTCCTCTTAATGTTCCTTTGCTAGCAGCCCACGTTACTTGAGCTGAAGAAATTCCCTGGCCCGTCTTATCTATGTAAGTACAACTGGATCCTAATTCCTTCTAACATTTTGAGAGTTTGTATCTGGGTTCGGGTATTTTTTAATTGGTGGGGGAACCATCAAACGTCCGAGTTCCAATTCGAATCGAATCAGAGAGCGGTCAGAGGCACTACCTTCTTTGAAATCTCATTGTACGATTGTCCTGATCAACTGTTCTTGTATGTGGAAATAATAAGGGTGGATGTGACATGCACCAATGCGTAGAAGGATTAAGTGCAACGGTTGGGTGGGCTTGTTCTCTCTAGGACCCGATCAAGAGTTGAGTTGCAGGCCCCTCTGTTGACTATGGAGGTGCTACGAAATTGCATGCACAACCTGAAAAGTTGCAGAACAAACATGTTTTCACACATTGGGAGCATGTGCAGACTCTATAATGAACATTGAACCCAGCGACTTTATCTTTATATGTACAAATACAAATCTGCCTGCGGATCAATTCAGGTCGTGAGCAGCGTATCTGGCCTGCCAGTGGAAGAGACAGTGTACCTACTGCTGATAACCCCCTACCTGATCCCTCCTAAGCTGCCCAGATCAATGAGTAAAGAACCGTGCTTCAGAGTGTTGTTTTCTGTCCAGGTGCACTGCCTTTCCTCTTAGTGTAAAAGTAATGGAGTACTTTTTTTCCACTTAATATAGTGGGATATTCGATTTACATTCAGAGAAAAGACTTTTCATGGCTTTATCCAGCTGCACAAGTGCAAAATCTGTCATTAAATGTTTCTGTTGAAAGAGAATGTGTTGAAGAAATGGCATCCTACCAGTTAGTACTATGGGGTACTTAGGATGGAAATGTAAAGGTCAAATCTCTGTGCTCCAAACTGCTGTTAAAGAATGTGGGTAAAAAAAGAGAAGAGCCAAGTATAGTGTAGAAGAAAGACCATGGCCGCACAACACAAAGGACTGTGCAATGCAGATCCCTTACGCAAAACTGTGAATACGAGCTAAACCCTAATGCATTGTCCAGCCTACCTTCTGCCATAATAGGAGATACAAACATGGTACAGGGACACAGAGAGTCCAATTCCCTTTGCATAAATGAGACTTGGACCAATTCACATGCCTTTAAAAGTAGCATGAAACCAAAATCAGGTAATTTCTGAGCGTGTACCTGCCTACTTCATATATCAGATTACCAACAACTCAGAGCAATCCCTGCTGCTAAAAGATATTAATCAGACGTAAAGATGGGCACCAAAATCATCATCAACAGTATATCTCACCATTCATGCTGACCATTCATCAGCAGATGATGACTTCAATGGCAAACGGGATTAGTCTCTGTTTTATTTACAAATGGTTCCACAATCAAGGACAGACATTCTCTGTCAGAATACACACTGGGTCTTCTTACAGCCAAATGTCCACTTTCAAGGCTGTGAAGGCAGAAACGTGTCAGTTTGGCTCTGTGGGATTCCCCTGGGCTATCCTGGCTTGTCCACGTATATCTCCATGAGTCTAGGTTGCCTTAAAGTCTTCCTACTTATCAGGTTCGTAGAATTCAGCCAATTCCCCGTTCAACATCATCGACATGCTATTTGGCTCCAGTACTCCAAATTTAGCGTGAAGTTTCTTTAGACGCGGGCGAAAAGTGGAAAATCTCTCTCTCTCCAAACATTTGTAGGACAAGAGTAGTTTACTGAGACATGAGAAGGCATGCCTGCCCAGCATAAAATGGCCACTCTTCTTCTTCGCAGCCTGTAGGCCCATCCCAGGATGTTGGTGTAACAGGAAGCTCATTATTGCTGTGTCAAATTTGTGAAATTTTCTTTTGCATAATTATATGAAATGTTGGAAAATTACATGAAATTACACAAAATACAAAGCAGTCATATCTTTTAGACTGAATCCTCATCTCAAATGTTGCCACAACGATGCACTAAATAAAGCACCGCAAACAACAGTCACTTGCTTTCTGTTGTTCCCTTGCATTGACAGTAATTGTTTTACTGCAAGTGGCACCATTCACTGTAAAACTTTACCACAAATGGTGCATAATTATGCAAAGTCGTGTAATAGCATAATTGCAGTAATTTCTTGTATAGAGTTTACCACAAAATTCCAGAAACTATGCAAATTATTTCCCCATAATTTAAATTTCACCCAAGCCTACTCATTATTATAGGCAGAAGTCTCTAGGACATGCCAGAATTGTGATAATTGATCCAAGAGCCATTTGAACCTTACAAGATCTAGAAAGAGATTTCCAAAAGTCAGAGTAACAGGTAAGCAACGAAACCAAACAGTACCTCCTTTATCATTTTTTTAAACCGCATACATTTGGAATTTGTTCTAGAAGGGGCAGCTTTCCAGATCAGCAAACCTGCGATTGAGGTGGCACAGTTGAGCACCCAAACGGGGCATTTATTTAGTTTGCCGTTATTCCATTGCGTCCAAACGGCCATGGAAAGAATTTATATCCAAGCAAATCATTTTGATATCAAAGAACATATTAGTTATATTACAATACATGGTGACAATTGTTGATATTTATGTCAAGATTCTCCGAAGAGTTGGGTCAGACAATGCTGGTTCTGCAGCAGTGGAACCATTTGTGCTGCCAAATAGCACCTCATAGAACCAAAACTGATAGGCCGATCTCCTCGAAGACATCAATCACCTTGGTCGGCAATAGAAGTCAGGATCAGTGGATGTGTTTGCTACACTTCACCATTTTTAGCAGTCCTATCAATTGTATTGCAAGCGGTCAGGGAGTTGTACTCTGCATTGGTGCAGCCCCCTGCACAAAAGGAGGGAGGACCTAATTAAAGCACTGAGGGTTGATGCTAGAAGACCATTGTGCACTGGCAGTCTCCTCAAGCTATAGAAAAGCCAAAAGAGAAGGAAACATATAGCACCAAAACAATTGACGTTAGCAGAAACGTAACAGCTGGTGTCCTTAACTTACAACACTGTCTGGAATAAAGTCACATGTCCACAGATTCACCAGAGCAGACCTCTGATGAGGAAATTTAAACCTAAGACTTGGGCTCATCCAAGATGCTCTTGCGCTAGAGTGGCTCTTGGACACTTAGCAAGCAGGGATCAGCAGTATCTTTAGGAGTGTTGCCAGAAGTGCTTCCCAGTGGGTGCGCTACTGGTATTTCTAGCCACCATCAAAGCTCTGTTTTCCGCTCTCCAACATTTCAGTAGCCCATCTGGAAAGCTGCTCACTCTCCAAGCATGCAGGGTCCTCATCTTTCTATCTTCCAGGATTCACAGAGGTGTGGGTCTTCTGGGGGTCTTCCCGGAGTGGTTTGAGGCAGAACCAGATCTCCCGAGTGGCAGGCTACCAGCATCAAAGAAACACTCCACTCTCTGGCCGTTTCAGAAGCTGATGTAGCCTGCTGGTCCTCCGCTCAGAGCTAGAGCTATGTGACAATAGGACACTGGGCACACTCAGTGATTTCAGAGTAATATCGGGGAGGGGATTCACCGCAATCTGATGTTATCAAGCAGCTCCATGTCCAGTCACTTCTGAAGGTTTTATCTATCATTGCAGAATTTCTGGTGTAGGCATCCAGGCTTATTGTAAGCATCCTGAAATCATTGTTATAGACAACTAAGGGCAGCCATCTTGAGCACGGCCAACCTCCACATCTAGGATAATACATCTTAAGAGATTACATTCTTTACACAATTCATTTTTATGGAACACTCCCCCTAGAAATTTTACTCAATTTGTACAAGCGTGATATTTTATTCAGGTTCTATTTTTATTATGGTAGTTGTGTGTAATAAACAATGTATTCCATTGAGTTTAAAACATGATCAGCCAAAATGAAGGGAACACCCAAAAATAGGGCAATATTGGCATTCTATGTGTTACCCAGCAATCAGAGTTGTATCAAAGAATTAAGACCCATACAGAAGAAACCCTTAAATAAATTTGTTTCTATTTTCAACCAGAAAATATCTAAACCATATTAATATCAAACATGTCAGCTAGTACTCATCTCACAATTTGTCAAAGTTAATGCATCTCTAACGTTGTCAAAATAGTTTTAAATGCCTTCCTAGAACACATCAAACTTAAATTTAAATCTGTTTCTCCCAAACGAAATGCAATTTAACATACATATGATGCTACTCAGAAAGAGTGGGAACTTGATTGTGCCTCCATGTGACTGCTATTTTTGATCTGCACAACAATGACTCATAATAAACAGCTATCCAATAGTGCCTCATCTTAACATTTATTTCAACCCTCCAACAATCACTATAAATATGTCGCCATATAACAAGTGTGCCACACTTTAAAAAGCTCATGTTCCAAACTGAGACAATGTTTCCAAGTATTTCCAAACCACTCGCAGCACTTTCACTTATTTATATCTCCTAAAACTTGTACATTTCACCAGTGCAGGGTCATTAAACTGTTACACTATGTATGTGTAAGGTAGTCATTAATTAGATTCCCTAAACACTTGTAGAAAATAACATAATAAACACAAATACATAAACTCACCATTAAAATAGCTATGAAAACATATAAACACCTTTCATGGTCTTATAATAAGAATATAATGAGTTAACCCCTAACACAAAACAGAAGACATAAATCCTCTGGATTCTACCTAGGTGTTAAGGTATATTCTGCATCACCTTCCATCTTTTTTGCCAAACTCTACTAATATATTTGGTGGCAACCACAACAATAAATGTGTTACTGGTATCTAACATTAGGTTCATATCCTATTCCCCACAGGGGTCAAGATGCTGCTGTGAAGGGGGGACCTGCCCTTTCTCTTCTGCCCTGCACACGCCTCGCTTTCACGTCTGGCATAACAAATCGAAAATTCTCAATTGAGCTAAGTAAGCTCGATTGAAAACTCCTTGGTTGTACATTTTTGAAGGTCTTATTCTACTCTTTGATTGAAAAAGCCATGCACCTGCTAATACCACTGTCTAAGTTTCAGTGCTTGTCACTTGCGTACTCCTTTGATTCCTTATTACACTTTTTATTTTCATTCCCGGTAGCTGGCACATGGTTTGAAACTCTTCCACCTTACCCTTGTGACTATGTTATGAAACAAAGTATTCTGAACCTACTGCTATTTTTCCCAATGTTTAAACCTCCGTGACAGCATTTTATCATTCCCTTATTTCAAACCCTATTTGACCATTTGATTTCTGATGTGAAGAAAAACGTACAAAAGTTGGGGAAATTTGGGGATGATCTAGCATTACATGTTCAACTGTTTGCGGAGTCAAACTTACATCTCTTTGTGCCATGATATTTCTATTTTTGCATACTAATGTGTTTTAGACTCCAAATAGGCTTGTAGCCACAATTTTATTAATGAACTTGGAGCCAGATACACTATTCACCTGTAGCAAAATGCTAGTTGCAATTTGCAACCAATAAAGAGTTTTAAGTCACTTTCTGGACTAATGAGTCAGTTCTATCATTTCCGAATCGTAATTGGCCACATCCGATTCAACTCATGAATATTAATATGGGATGTTACAAATTGTGACACATTACGACTGGAAGCAGTCGCAGGGATAATAGCCTGCTGGGGTCATCAGATTACCATGCCTGTCAGTCTTTTTAAATAAACAAACTTTAAAAAAAAAAAAAATGCAGCCAACTTTCTTTAAAGGAAATAGGGCGACTTAAAAAAAAAGAAATAATCTTTCTCGTCATTTAAAAAGTTTGTTTAAGAGTTGGCAGTGGTCCCCTGTTCCACTGCCTACTCTTCAACAAATGTGTTTTTCTTTACATTCACAAACGGGAGGAGGTGCAAAGACTTAGACAGAGAAATGAGGACCGACATACTCCACTGTTTAATAACGTCAACAACAGGGAATGGTACCCAGATTCATCTGATGCCGTTATCCATTTGCCGGATCACCCTAGCCCCACATGCAGAGAGAGTAACAGTCCTTCTTGTCCTGTGGCCCCCATCTGACTTGATCAACATTTAAAACTGTTCCCCAACATTCATGAAAAACCTGCAAATTTCCAAGAAGAATTATAGATGGTGCTAAAGTGTATAAACTGAATTGGGCAGATGTGGCCCAGTTGTTGAAATTGGTGGTGCCAAGTGAAGTGAAAGATCAGTTGGTGGAGGAGAATGGATGATTGTGACAGATGATAGTGCTTTAAAAGAGGCAAATAATGGGTTGCTGAATTCTATTACAAATAGTGTGCCCAGTCACAACAGACTGGACAAAGATTTCAAACAGCAAGCAAAACAAAGGACTGATGCGAGCAGATTACGTAGATCAGCTAAATGATGTGTTTGAGAGATATATGAGTATATCCCATTCCACTGAACTAGTTCAGGAAGCAGTAGGTGCTCTTGTGCAGGAATTGCTACCTAAGTGCAGACCTTCTCAAATGGGTGGCAAACTAACAACATGATGTATCAAGATTCCCATTAAGGAATTGTAAATTGTATCAAATACCGATTTGCAGTTGAAAATTCCTAACAGGTATCTACAAAATGCATTCAGTAGCAGTGGGTGCAATTTCCACACTGACTTCTACCAAATGCATTGGTATTTAGTGAGACAACCTATACATTAATAGGTTGCTTCACAAAATACAGATTCATAGTGTCCCTTGGTGACCCCCTTCCCATATGTGAATGCTTACCACCACCTTTGATATTGTGATAAAAAATCATGTTTTATGGCCGGGTTTTGGTTGCTAATCATCAATACATAAGCTAAAGAATATGTATTTGCGAGGGGCACCCTTTACATACCCCTTCCAAATACTGATTTTACATTTATTCTAAATTCATATTGCGATATGGTAACATGTTACTGAATCACAATAGGAGCACTTGTTTCACCAAAACCATAGGAAACACCAACCACACGCATATCAACAATCGCTATAGGTATAATAAAGAGTGCAGAGAGGCAAAAACCTCCCTTGTTAAATCCATAAAAATGGCCAATAATCATTAATACAGGAAGCAAGGGCCAAGTATAAAGTAACCCTCAAAAATGCCAAGAGAACCTGGGAGTCCCTAATTTGTGAGGGTGCCCTAGAAGCCATTCAAACTAAAAATCAAGCCACCTTCTGACATATATTTAGCCATGGAAGTAAATCGAGTATATTGAGACCGAAACTAAAATTCCACCCACGGACTAGGTGACCCACTTCCAATCTCTCTCTAGTAGGGGTAAACTAATTTATACTGAGCAAGACTTGTCTGCCCAGGAGCCGTTGTCTGAGTACCAACCGAGCATTGGCCAAGATTCATCTTGTCCATGGCAATAGCCCGCAAATGGTGTTATTGTATTCATCCTGGGAGAAATACAAGAGGCTATCTTCAAACTGAAAGCTGGAAAAGCTACTGGCCCAGACAAAATTCCTGGGAATCTGTTTAAAACGGTACCTGAAATCAGGAAACCAAATTTAAACCGCATCTACATCTCTATTGCGGCAGGTGCACCTATCCCTGATTCCAGGAAGGGAGCAATAATAGTCCCCATATACAAGAAAGGCATGAGATCGGTCCAGGCAAACTACCTACCAATAAGCCTGATAAATATAGCCCAGAAGATTGTGCCACCTGAACATATGGCTGAAGGACAACAATATTTTGTTCCCTTTTTAGGCAGGTTCAGGCCCAAAGATTAGCACCTTAGATCAAGTTTTTATGTTCTTGACGCTGAGGTGAAAAATCAATGGAGGTAACCTTTGCGTAGCATTCGTGAACTTCAAGGCTGCCTTCGGTATGGTCCCTAGAGACATAATTTTTGCCGCCTTGGAGGATATATGGCATTTTCTTGCGCTACTGGAATGTATTGTGAGATTACACACTAGAAATTGTGCCCAAGTAAGATGGGGCCCAGAGGGTAAACTAACTAATCGTATCCCAGTAGACAAGGGTGTAAGGCAAGGATGCGTCCATGCTCCAAAACTCTTTCTACTTTTTATCAATAGGTTTGTTGAATTCCTAATGGAGTGCGGAAACGATTCTCCCATCCTGGATGTGTTAAGATCCCCGCATTTGCCAATGACACCCTTCTGGTGTCAAAAACTCCGAAAGGTTTGGAACTATTGTTAGAAAGATTCAATTTATTTTGCACCACCAATGGGCTAGCCATAAATGCTGATAGAGCATAATGTATGGCTATTCACCCCCACAAACAATTCTGAGGAACAGTTAGATTAGGGGGAGTTCATCTGGAGAGAGTCTCAGACTTCGACTACCTGGGCATACGCTTGTCCAACAACAGCTCATGGAACAGCCAGGTTGTTAAGTGTAGTTACTTCTTAACCACAGGGCAAAATTGACCAGCCACTTACTACATCCTGTATGTAAAATTTAGGTTGGGTACCTTGCCACCTGCATTCTTCATCTGTAAATGGAGATCCCACTAAGAAGGTAGTGCAGCGTGCTCGGCCCGTGGAGCCGCGCAGGAGACAGATGCCCACTTGCTCTTTTTTCGACCAGCATACACCAGACAGCAAAGACGCTGGATTGTCCCATTGGTACAAAAGGGGGTGGTGATGGACGGAGCATCAGAACCAATCAAACACTCACACCCAGTCAACAGATCTGGGTTTGATCCATCACCGTTCTTTAGCCCACTCTGCCACCCCAGTTCAGACATGGCCATATGCAAATCAGTCTGACCCTGTGCCTCATGGGAACAGTCCAGCCCGAACTGCCAGGCCATGCCTTCCCTGAACCGGAAACAAGCTTGTTTGTCCCATTGTGCAGACACCTTGGAATACAGGTTCACAAGCAAGCTTTGCAAATTTGCAGTTTATACACTGGGTCTTGTGTGTTTTTTCAAAAGCTAAATTTTTAGCAGCAGTCTGGCCGTTCGTACTAAGAACTCATGCAAACCCCAGAATCTAAACTTTGAGTATATAAATGAACTGTAACTATGATAGCTACAATTGCACACTTCTGTCTTGCTAACTATCAAATATACCATGCCACGAAAGCATTTATTTTTATCAAAATATTGATTTTATGCAGTTCTGCTTTTAAAATTGTGTTTTAAAGCATGGAACTGACTTTTTTTGATACATTTCATGCAATTTTAAAAACGTAATACTGTTGCTCCCTCTCTTGATAATTTTAGCTTGTATTCATTCTTTTAACATACAATGTGCTTCCTATTTTGTGCTGCTTTTATGATTGTCAACCGAAATAAAGTATTTAAATAAAAAAATAATGAAATATGGGTTTGGTATATTTAAAAAAGCATTTTTGATGTTGCAAAGGCTCACATTTGACCTTTGCCACCATACAATCGCTTGATTCATTAGTTTCTCTGTCTCTAGCAGCATTAGTTGCAGTAGCCAATTATTGTGTAGCCATGCAAGAGAGGAAAAGGAATTGTACAAAACTCAGATAAGAGCTTTAGAAATGCAATCATTTTTACAGCATACAAAAGGGAGGGAAAGCCAAAGAAGAAGAAAACTGGGATGGACATGGATATGCAAGCAGGTTGAAACAGTGAAGAGGAAATCAAGCATTTCCAAATGGATCATATTTTAACTGCGGTCAGATGGGAAATTGAAAAAAGAATGCCTCAACCTGAGACCAAAGTTTCCTTTCTAGCCCAATCCTCCCAAGGTTAATCAGATTAGACAAAACCAGTATCCCGATTACTAGGACAGCCCAAAAAAATGCTGATTGTGCTGTGAGTACCTTAATCCAGTTGATCAAAATGGTCCCTATGTGAAATATATGAATGATAGTAAACTGACACTTTTTCTTATTTACATCTCTGAATTCTCTTCTTTACTATTCACTGGCTTGTCCATTGTTGATGCAGTCAGTATTGCAAAAACAAGATTGCGTCCCTATTACAGGTCTGTTTCTTTTACATGTGGTCCAAAAACTGGCAAACCTGCCTTTTCGCTAAGCCCTATGTCACCCTCAAATTAATTGTGAAGTGATTTATTATTTTCATTTTTCTATTAATTGCAAAATATTTTGCACCAGTGTCCGTATTCTGTGGACTAATCAAAATTGCTACATTGCATTTTAGCTGTGTTATGTAAGTCTGATCATCAAAATGTTGAATGAGAAACACAAATATTTGAATCTTTATGAGAATTACTTGAACAAGTTCTTTCTACTTTGTGATCTAAACATGTAAATGATGACAGGTGTATCCTATCAAGTGAGTGTGGTAAGTTCAAGCTGAACCCTGTAAAGAAACCTCATATTCAACAGTGCCTCTTGCATCCAGATGATGAATCTTAGATTCATCTTAACATTGCTGATTTGATTATGCAGGCTATTCTAGTGCCTACTGCGAATACCTTTAATATTCAGATTTTCTTAATCAAGAAAGAGGGCAAGAATGTGTGCCACTTTTTCCGTGACCTCACTGTGTTCACCAGTGTAATTACCCCTAGTTTCTCAGTGATACCCAGCCCTGCCACCATTATTTCTTGTATATCAGCAACTGCCCCATGATTCACTGTCGTGAATGTGTGCTCCATCTTCTTTTCCACTACCTGTCTGTCCTCTAGTGGTAAAATAACAATGTATGGCATGCATACAGATGTATTTCATGTACCTATGCTCAAACATCTGTCTATTTTTCAGGATCAGGCATCTGATGCTGAAATCAGATGTGGATTAGGCTGAATCGTTAAAGAAACCCAAATGGAGTGTGAAGAACAGAACCGGCAGAGTGGTAACCATAGAATGTTTGCTCCTCAATTTGGCCTGCCTGTATCATGGCTTTGCCCATGTCTGAACAGATGGTATGATTCTATGCACATCAACCTACTGGCATTCTCCCTTCTTTTCTTCCATCACCTAAAATTGTTGGTAATTCTTCCACTGTCAATCCAACAATAATGAGAAAAGGATCAAAATCATTGCCACTGCCCACCTGCATCCATGGGGCCCTTTGCCTATTTGTAAATGGACTTTCTCCAACTCATGTGCTTATAAGTGTATGTAAGTCTCAGGGAGAGTGGAGTCCTATGCTTATATCCAAGCAAACATTATTATTGTAGCCAAAAAGCTACTGAGGAATTTCATCCCCCACTTCGGGGTGCCTCTAAGGCTTTCAAGTGATCAGAGCCCCCTCTTCATTACCTCTGTATTCGAGGAAGTTTATAAAGCTTTCAGAATCGGTCACCAATTTCACTGTCCCTACCACAGGATTTTCTGGAAAAGAAGAAAGGTAAAAATTAACTCTAAAAAACAGGAAAGCCAAAATCTGCCTTAAAATCCAGTTGAAACAGTCAGATGCTCTGCCCTTGGCGCTCTGGTCAATCCTAGCCATACTGTCACAAAGAAGTAGACTGAGCTAATATGAGACCATACTGGGATAACCAATGATTCGTCTTTCAAAGCTTCTAGTCTCACTTGCCACTCTGAATTTGCAATTGAATGATGATGTAATTTTGAAATATTGCAGGAAATTGATTCTCTGTTTCTGCAGTTTACATTTCCAGGTTTGAGATTTGATTTGGAAATTGATATAGCGCACGAATACCCATAGGCGTCTAGGCGCTGTGCGGTAGAATTCCGGAAATAGCAGAGAAGAGAAGCTTAGTTAGAGAACAACCAGGTTTTTAGTGCTTTTCCAAAGGAAAGCAACGTAGGGCTGTTCTTGATGCCAGTCGGGAGTGAGTTCCACAATTTCACTGTGCCTTGAACAAAGGTTCCTCCTCCCCAGCGTGCCTTGTTGAATCTGGGGATTTGAAGAAGTTTGCTCTGCGCTGCTCTTAAGTTTCTAGCAGGATGATACCAGGAGAGTTGTTGTTTCAGGAACTGTGGACCGTTCCAGTGCAAAGCCTTATAAGCTAAGCATAGGGGTTTAAAGTCTATCCTTTTTTTCACTGGGAGCCAGTGAAGCTATCTTAATCCTTGGGAGATTGACTGAAATTTAGGAATGTCCAACAGCAATCTGGCGGCTGCATTCTGCACCCATTGTAGTTTGAGCAAATGCTGTTTTTCAAGGCCCAAATATAAGGCATTACAGTAATCGAGTCTAGCCAAGGCGAGAACGGTCACAAGTGTTTTTACTGCCTTTGGAGGGATAAAAGATCGAACTTTCCTGATTGTCTTTAGAGTCAGGAAGATCAAAGATGAGACCTTATTAATCTGGTGTTGAAAAGTCAGTTTGTCATCAAAGATGATGCCAAAATACTTCACCTTCTTGACTGGGACTGGAAAATCTCTCAGGCCAGCTGGCCATCAACTCTGCGACTAAAAGGATGTGTCGGAGCCCAGCAGGAGTACCTCTGTTTTGCCTCAGTTCAGCTTTAGGCAGTTTGCGCTCATCCACTGGTTCACACTGGACATATAGTGGTTAACGCAGTCAGCTGTTTCCTCCAAATTACTGGAGATGGACACCACTAACTGAGTATCTTCCGCGTAGAAATCACAGAGAAGCCAAACTGCCTAATTATATCATCCAAGGGGGTCACACACATGTTGAATAATGTGGGGTCCATGAGGTGTTCTGCGGCACCCTACATAGAAGCATGAACTGTTCTGAGCAGGAATCTCCAAGTTGAACATATTGAAACCTATTGTTCAAATATGATTTAATCAGTTTAAGGGCAGAGTCCTTAACTCCTGCCTCTGAGACCCTTCCGATTAGGATATCAAGGTTAACGGAGTCAGAAGTGGCCGATAAATCCAAAAGTATCAAGACGGCTTTGACACCTGAGTCTAGTATAGCTCTGAGCTCTTTTGCTGCCATGACTCGGGCAGTTCCCGTACTATGCCCTTGTCAGAAACCATATTGCGAGGGATCTAACAGTTTCGCCAATGAAATGAAGGCTGTTAATTGGGTGTTTATGATTTTTTCCAGGACCTTAGCGGGGAATGGAATCCTGGCAATAGGTCTATAACTGCTAGTGTCACTAGGATCCACATTAGGTTTTTTGTTAAAGGAGAAAAAATGAGACAGATTTCCAAGAGTCAGGAAAGATACCAGTGCTAATAATCTCCTTAAAAAGTATGCGCAGTTGCTCTCTGATGAGGTCAGGTGCCATCCGAAATATTTTTGGGGGCAAAGGTCTGCTGGTGCTCCGGCCTTTGATTTACTGACTACCCAGGATATCTCTCCTATGTGTGGTGGATCAAAGGATGCCAATAGATTATCGGAAGAGGGGAGTGTTTTGGCAAATGTATTACCTATGCAAACCCTGCCCTTGTCTGTAAGGGATCTATAGGCAGACTCCACCTTCCCCTTGAAAAACTGTGCAAAATTCCCCACTTCTGTTCCCGTTGGATGTTTCTGGTAATTTGACTAGCCTCTTTAAGGTTGCAAAGAGTACTTGCTAGAATTACCTGCCTTCAGAATTTTCTCTGAAAAATACTCACCTTTTTTTGCCAATATCATTTTCTTATAGTCAGCTGCATTATATTGCCTTCTCCACCGTCTCCTGAGTGCGCTGCTGAAGCCTGCATTGATCAGAAGCCCAGCATCTGGGATTTGTGAAGGATCGCCAATGAATGTCACCTCTTCAGCCCAGCTGGAAGGGAGACTATTAAGTCCTGCACACCAGCAATACTGCTGCAAAGCTCTATGGGATGTGTGCCTGGGTTCACTCCACTCACTGCACAAGAGGGCCTGTGTATCTGGACGCTGGTTCTTCTGCTCGTTCTGCACCTCCCACTGCCCAAATTGATTGCCAATCAAGTGCCACTTGTCAATACAGCAAAATTATGAAAAGGATCAAAAACACTTCCGCTGCCCACCCCTCTTTTTCCAGGCCTGATCCACTGAACTACCACACTACAAAGCCTACAGAGGGGCTCCAGTGTCAGTCCCTTTGCTGTTTCAACCATGCCATGATGCCAACCCTCCGTTTCACCATTAATAGCTCCATCTATGGTTATTGGCTGCTCACCCACTTCCAGATTCCACTGCGAGTTAGCCTGTCCCACTTTGCTGCGATCCTTGTCCTCTGTTTCTCTGTTTGGCATCTCTTCGAAGTATGTGGTCCATTGTCCATCAGAGAGTCTGCTGCTCTATTTACAAAGAAATAAACGTACTTACTCTGCTGGAAGGCATCCTACAGGGCATACATCTTTCTACCTGCTGGATCTGCACTCACTCACTAACTCAAGGGAAACGGGTGCCCCTGATTCTTGTTCCCTTTAAGCAAAGAAGCAACTTGTTGTTGTCTATTATTCATGCACAACATAGCGATGAATGTGACAATGCCACTACTAAAATATCCAACTACAGTGGTGACCTCCGACATCCCAAACAAAGTATTGTACCTGCTGCCATTCACCTTACTGACACCACTTATGGCAAGGCATGTGAGACCAGTGTTTTTGTGAGGCATAGTGACTGCAAGATCATCCTCAGTGCTATCCCTGGCTTTGAACCACCCCATTTCTTTCAAGTTGCCTAATGAGTACTGCAATACAACAGCCAGCCTGATGAGGAGTATGGAGTTGCACTACTTATGTCATAGATACGCCTGCGTTGGCTGCTCAGAAACTGGTCTGGAACCTGCTACCCTTCCTATGTGGTCTCAATTACTCATATTTTTCCTGATTGAATCTCTCATTGGCAAAGACCTCTTTGAGGTAGTTCTGAATCTTCTAGATTCTTCTTCTCTTTCTCATCTAGAGGGAAGGACCGACTAGCTATGGATTATAAACTAGGGACAAAGGGGATATTTACGAGGAAACTGTCAGAGCACAGTGTTAAGCCAAAATTGCTAACACCACGCTCTGACAGTTTCAAAATGCTGGGATGTGCCAGATTTACAAGAATGTGGCACCCCCCTGCGTTTCCCCTAGTTCTGGTGCTGAACTTAGCTGCCTATCGCCAACACAGGCCCCCTGGCACTATAGTGCACGGTGCCTGCGTTGCAGGGAACAATTGTTCATGTTCAGGAATGTGTCCCTTCCTCCACATAAACAATCAATAATGGTGATTTGTACCTTCTATGTGTGCTGCAGAATGCAGCACATATAGAAGTAATGAGTCGTCATTTTCTAATGATTGTTCATTTGCAGGAAGTTGTGAAAGGAACAACTTCCTGCAAATGAACAATTACTACTGGTGATTTACTCTTTCTATGTATGCTGCAGAATGCAGCATACACAGAAACAGCAAAAACAAGGAGCAATTAATAATTTTCTTCTTTGCGCCAGGTTAAGACCAGGTTTCTCCTGCTCTTATTTTTGGCACTGCCCCATATTTATGCCACCCTTGTGAATACAGGGCAACATAAAAAAGAAATGGGTAGTGCAGCAGAACCCCCACTGCAAGATCTATTACCCACCCCTTTCACACTAAGTGCTGCGTGAAATGGTCATTATTTAGAAGGCGGCGTTAAGTGGCTTAATGCCACCTTGTAAATAAGGCAAAGGGGTTATCTCCACCAGAATTTCACAAAGGAGATAAGCCCTTATAAATATGCCCCTCAGTTCTTTAAGTAGAGGACAACTCTACAGTAATCACTTTGGGACTTATCCCGAATAAGCTAGAAGCTTGAGGAAGGGTCATTTTGCTAAATAGAATGGCTCTGGATTTTCTTTTGGATACCAAGGGTGGGTATTGTGCCATAGTACATACATCCATAACACCTCCTACAGTATTCATGAGCAAATAAATAACATTAGAGGACGGAATAAGGAGCTAAATAAAATACACAATTATTTGTCTTAGATGGAAGTAATGTGGTCTTAGCAGAAATGTGTCTTTAGGAGTTGGGGAATTAACTTTTTTGAATAAATATTTGCCATTTTTATTATTTTTTTGCTCATTAATCTTTTTATACAAATTCGCTTGTGTGCTATTCATCATCATACAACCAGTAAAATCTCTGCCCATGCTTTTACTTTCCTGAATACAATGATAGCAATAAAAGTACTTCTGAAGGCATAATTGAACAACGTGATGCAGCTGATGATTTTGAATATGAAATGAACAGATGGCAGGAAATCCATCTCAGATTTGCATCTAGAGATGTAAAAGGGAGGAAATTGTAAATTCATGCAATTTATGTTGAAAAATACTTTAATACCATGTTGCTGAACTTGGAGCAATTTTGTATATATATGTTCAATCAAACTGCTTGGGCTTTCTCACTTCTAATGTACATACGCCTCTCTTCCTTGCTTCGCACAGCAAAGATAGTCTTCTCAATCAAGATAACTCAGCCACTGAAAGGTCATTGTTGATTCTTTTTGTTCTCAATCTTTTCTCATAATAAAGCCATGAATTTGCCAACAGTACAATCTAAGTTTCAGTTTCTGTCATGCGTATTTTTCTCCAATACCTTAGGTATAGAAAAATGGAAAATACATTAAGGAAAAGGAGGCAGAACTAACATTATAAACTCAACTGCTTGTGGAAACCAAGCTCTATCTCTCTGTGCTGCTAAATTTCTATTTTTGATTGTAATATAATTATTCAGTTTATCCCTCGAGGCATCCATTTTCTTGAGCTACGTTAATGTTATTATTTTTGCAAAATGATAATGAAGCTTGCTCACATATATTCGCAGCATTTATTCCAAAATTGAACTTTGTGCTTTAAACAATTTTTGCTGAGTTGTGAATAAGATTTCATGAAAACCGTTAATTGCATTTCTTGTTTATTATTATAATTCAAATGGCATATTTTTAGAGAACTAAAATAAGTAACTGAGCATCAGGCCACTTTCTGCTAATTGTTTATTCTGAAACATTTGTCAATGGCCAGGTGATGTTATAAAAGTTGGAAACTAGTTGAGAAGGATTAGAGAGGAACGTTGTGTCCTTAAATGAAACTGTTACATTGAACAGTACTCTCATTGTTCCAAACAAGCATGCGGGTGGGAACCATTTTTGAAAGTCGAATCAGGCTAGCCTTTGGTGCTAAGTTTGGCTTACTAAGTCAAAGATATGAGGGTGGGATTACCATAAAGTTACACACAACTCAGAAAACCGAACCACAACTCAGACCACCCTGCGCATCTTCTGTCTTAATACTCGCTCCTTGGTTAAGCACCAGCTAGGCATCTTCTTGCTGCTTAGCTTTGAGAAACCAGATGTCCTTCTGATCACAGAAATCTGGCTTACCCAGGATTCTGCGCCAGATATTCTAGCGGCACTCCTCTCGGAATACTACATCCTAGCTGCTAATCAGCCCCAGGGCAAAAACGGTGGCGGAGTTGCCGCTATTATTCACAAAGACCACGAGTTTACCGCTCTTACTCCTCTTGTCCTCCCAGAGGTGGAGAACTTAGTTATCAAGTTAGATGCCACGACTGGCTCTATCATTTTCGTGTTAATCTACCGACCCCCTCAGGCTATGCCTGTCTTTCCGCTCTCCTTAAGCGAACAAATGGCTAACCTTGTCACGAATTACGCAAGTTTCATGCTTATAGGCGACCTGAGCTACTGGTTCAACGACGCACTGGGTGGGCCACATGCTGCAGAGTTATCGGAATTACTCTCCAACCTGAACCTCGCTCAACACGTATCCTCCCCCACCCATGTAAAAGGACACACCCTGGACCAAATTTGGTCCTCAAACCTCACACTATCAGCACCTACTATCTCACCTTGAATATGGTCCAACCATCATCTAATCAACATTACAGTTACCACTAACTCTAAGACGAAGACTCCCTTAACTGGCGGAGGCATGACTAAGAAATGGAGGTCCATTGATAAATTGGGATTCACCGACACCTTAGCCAGGTCTAAACCAACCTTCAACCCAGACGTTCATACCATGGACGATAAGATCTCGGAATGGCTATTAAAGGCTTGTGACACCCATGCCCCACTCACCAAATTCACACGCACTCGACACATAGACGCTCATAAATGGTTCTCCACCGAGTTAAAAACACAAAATCTCGAGCTCCGTCAGAAAGAAAGAAAATGGAGGCTAAAATACTCCACGAAGGACAAATTACAGTTCTCCCTAGCTCGCAATGACTATAAAAGAGCTATACGGGAAGCCAAAGCGACCTACTTCTCAGCCAGAATACTAAACTCCCATAACAAACTGAAAGAAATCTTCACCATAGTCAACGACCTTTGCAATACCGAAAGAACCCATCCCAATCAGACACCTACTCAAGACTTCTGTAACTCTCTGAATACCTACTTTCTGGATAAAATATCCACTATCAAAGCCAGCATTTCCACTACGCTCTGTATGGAAAACCTGGTCACCTTACCAACAAATCCAATTGCTATGCATCATTTCCCCACCATATGCCCCCAGACTCTCTCAGATTTGTTGGCTCGTGTCAAATCTGGCTCCCCTAATGATTGCTGCCCCCCACACATTCTAAAGGATGCTCTGTCCACCCTTCCTCATAGCGTGCTTCCCTTCCTTAATGAATCTCTTCTCCAAGGTAAGGTTCCCACTGCCTTCAAGAACGCGATAGTGGTCTCGCTACTAAAAAACCTGGGGCTGACCCACTGAATCCCTCCAATTACTGCCCCATTTCCCTTCTTCCCTTTCTGGCCAAGATTCTAGAGGCCCACGTCGCTAGGTCCCTCTCTAATTTTGTCAAATAGTCTGATCACCTAGAGCCTAATCAAGCTGGGTTTCGACCCGCCCATTCAGCTGAATCGGTCATCCTCGCAGTACTTGATACTTTGAGAGCAAACACAGATAAGGGCGTCCCTCAGGCACTTGTACTTCTGGATCTGTCAGCCGCGTTCGACACGGTCGACCATAACATTCTGTTGGTCCGTGTTGAACAGGCCGGCATACAGGGTTCTGCATACAGTTGGATTAAGTCCTTCCTCGACGGCAGAACACAAGCAGTCCGACTTGGCCCTTTTACTGCTCCTAAGATTGCCACCTCCTGCGGTGTCCCCCAGGATTTGTCCCTCTCCACCCACCTATTTAATCTCTATCTAAAACCCTTGATCAACTACTTAAAAAACAGGAAGATAACCACCTTCAATTATGCAGACGATCTTCAACTCGTCTTTACACTGGATTCACCGACCTCTGCCCTGGAATTCCAAACCACTATGCTTCACATCCAGCGATGGATGAACCTTAACCATCTTAAGCTCAACCCCGGCAAGACAGAATTAGTCCTGCTGGGAAAGAGCGAGATCGTGTCGGGCCCACACTTCTGGCCTACTGATCTTGGACCACCCTCCACTCCCTCTTCTTCAGTGATAAGCATGGGAGTCACTCTAAATTCCGACCTCTCACTCAGGGGACAGGTGGGGACAGTAGTCTCCTTATGTGTTTTCCAATTGAGGAAAATAAGAAACTTCGCCCATTTGCTGACTCATTCGGCCCTCATTCAGGCTGTGATAGCACTCGTACTATCACGTCTCGACTTCTCTAACTCGGTCTGCCTATGTTCCTACTCAAACGCCTACAAATAGTACAGAACCAGGCAGTGAGACTGGTATTTAAGCAACCTAAATGGCAGTCTGCCAGCTGCCTGCTAGCCAAACTGCACTGGCTACCCATCGCCCAACGTGCAGCATTCAAGACTGGATGCTTGCTTTTCAAGGACTTGTACTGCAGGAGCCCCAAATTTATCAGCCGTCTGATTGAAAAACATGTCCCACGCCGTAACCTACAGTGTGCCCATCTTAGGTTACTAACTATCCCAGTCATCAAACTTAAATGCCAGGGAGGGTGCAGGTTCTCCTACTTTGCCCCGAGTTTCTGGAACTCTCTACCGTTGGACATCAGGATGCAGGACAACTCGATGGTGTTTAGAAAGGCTCTCAAAACCTGGTTGTTTGCGCAAACCTACGCATAGCTCTTCCCGCCGTGACACACTCAACAATTAGCGCCATGAAACCTTATGGTGACCGTGCACTTTATAAGCTCTTATTACCATAACATAACATTAACATCCAATAAATTGCAGTATTTTCTGCTGGTCACACTTCTCATGAATCTTACAACTACTTTTCTGTTTATTTTCAACATAGTTACTACTCATATTGTGTGCACTAGGATAGGATTTTATTATTCTTGTTGTGCCTTGAAAGAGCATTTGGGTTCGACAAAGCATTTCTGTGATATTTAATGAAATTGATCATTAACTGAAATACATCTCACTGAAATACTGGCTTTGTTTCTTGTGTTCGCACATTGACAAACTACCTAATTTCAGAGAGTCTAATTTTCAGGCTGTATTCTGGTAAATCCAGAAACGTATCAATTGATTTTTTTAAATAAACATGTTTTGGACTTCAAGTGGGCTAGTAGCCACTTTTTCTTCTGTAGTAGTATTTTTAAAATAGAAGATACATCACACTACTACTTGGACAATGGTTTCAATCAGACACCTAATAAAAACAAGACTAGAAAAGATAGGAATCCTTTCAGTAGACGCTGAAGTATGAAGTTGTACGGAATCATAAAAGTCAGAAGAGTACTTAGAGACACTAAGCGCTTAAGTGAGTGAGTCACACTAAGCCAGGACAAAGTCAAGAGTTCAGGCCAACGTTGAGGGAGCGCGGGCCAGCAGCAGAGACCTCCATGGGTCCACTGAACAAAAAGTACTTTTGATCTGGATGGTGTCATTGCTACTAGGCTGCATATTTCACACTGTGGATGAGAATCATAGAGGTCTTCTGCTTAACGACGATGATGCACTGAGTCCACTACACGTTAAAGTGAGAGTGCATTGGTTCAGACCCACACATGGCAGAGAGATGCAGAATATAATGTTGATGTGTGGGTGCAGGTTGTTGAGCACCTCAGTGCCTCGCTCCCCGCTCCCAAGGGTCCAGCACTGGGATGGAACCACTTAGCAGGGCAGGCTCACAGCTTGTAGAGTCCAGATGCAGATGCAGGTGGTTCAAGTCTTTGATGTCCCTGAGACTTGTGAATCGGAGGCAAGCCCTTGGAGGCAGTCGGGTTCAAGTGATGCGGGTCCAGTTTGTCTCACCCAGTCAGCTGAACAGCAGGCAGCAGTGTGGCTCAGCACAGCAAGAGCACAGCAAGACAGAGTTCAGCAAAGCAGAAGTCCGGCAGCATTGTAGTCTTTTTAGCAACACCATGGCTCATCTTCATGGTAGAGAGGTCACAGGTCTAGAAGTGTCTGATTTGGTTGGGTCAGAGACCCAGTACTTATGCCTAAATGAGTCTTTGAAGTGAAGGAGATTCCAAAGAGTGGCTTTGAAGTGCACAGGTATCTCTTTCAAGCCAGTCCTGTCTGCCAGGCTATCTGTGGGGGGCAGTCAGTCCTTTGTGTGGGGTCAGGCCACTACCTATTGAAGTGTAAGTGTTAGCCCTTTCCTCTCTTCCTGCCCAGGAAGTGCCTTCAGAATGCAGATGAATGTAGAAGGATACTTAGCCACACCTAGCCTTCCTGTGTTTGTGGCTGTCTGGAGGGAATGCACAAAGTATAGCTGTCACCTAGCCCAGACATGATTTGGAGACTGGCTGCACGGCACCCAGAGCAGTAAGAACAGAGAAATGTCCACTTTCTAAAAGTGGCATTTCCAAAACAGCAATGTTAAATACAACTTAACCAGTAGAGAGGATTTATCATTACTATGCCAGAGATATGAAATATGATGAGGCTACTCCTTTCTAATCAGGAATTACAGCGTTAATGTATTTTAATGAATTCCCAATGCTAGCTAATGAGAAGAGGAGGCCTCATAGTAGTGAAAAACAAATTTAGCTGTTTATCACTACCAGGACATGCATGCGTCCTACCTTTTACTTACACTTCAACCTGCCCTATGGGCCACATAGGACCTTCTTTTGGGTGACATACATGTAATAAAAGGTGAAATTAAGGCTTGGCAAGTAGTTTTTAATGACAGGTCAAACTGACAGTAAACTGCTCATGCAGGCTTTGCAGTGGCAGACCTGACACATGGTTAAAGGATTTTGTATGTGGGTGGCACAATCTGTGCTGCAGACCCACTTGTAGCATTTAATTTAACGGCCCCGGGCACATTTAGTGCACTTTACTAGGGACTTATATGTAAATTAAATATGCTAATTTAGTATAAGCAAATATTACCATGGTTTAGGGAGAGAGCACATGCACTTTAGCACGGGTTAAGAGTGGTAAAGTGCTAAGAGTTCTAAAGTCAGCAAAAAGAGGAGGATGATGGAAAAATGTTTGTGACATTGTCCAACACCCATAAACTGAGATTTTGTGAAAGTTTGCCAGTTTTTAATATTTAAAGTTACGAGTTGTTGTTATTTTGAGATTCACTGGGTCACGCACTTATGCATTGTGCTGTACAACTACTCTGTTCTGAATCAACATGAAGTTCAACCTGGATGTCTCAGCTGACAAAAGAGGCTTATGAGACCATTTCTTTGTATCTTACCTTGCTGATTGCTTAACCTCTGCACATGTCAGCACTGATATGCACCAGAGAGCACTCAAAAACACTAAAGAGGTTTATGGAAATTTGCCAAACTGGTTCCACTGAGTAGCCATATCTTCTGGGTTTGCTGCAGAGCAATGTGTGAAGGGAAGAGGCAGGTCACATGCATCAACATAGGTCTGGCATACAGAGCACCATTGTATCTATATAGCTAGGATATACAGCTTTGACACAACCATAGAAATGTAACCTTTTATACTGTTGCCGGACCCATGTTCATTTTCCATCTACAATAGTTTGAGCCAGCATAAAAATGACCTCATCTATGGCCCTTTACACAGAATTCAACCATGGTTTGGTAGACAACATGTCTACAATCTACTGCAGAGAATTCCCTACAGCTTTACAATTTCATAATTATTTAAGCACCTTGTTTCCAATAATCAATTTAAGACATGCGTTATGGGCCATGTTGTGAGAGTCCAGTTTACAATTGCTTTACACAACCACAAGTGCCCCACTTTTCCAACTTCCTCAAATTTCAAACAAGGAAATTGTTGCAATTGGGTTCCTCACATTCAGTCCGCACAGATTTATTAGCTTCTGGGATCACCCGGTTTTGGAATTGTTATTGTGGGTGAGCCTCACTACATGTGTTTCACTCACGGTAATCAAAAGGACTGCACATGTTTACCACCGCAGTGTCAGCCTTTTAAGATAAGGCTGCTGCGACACAGCAAAGTTTAGGGGCCCTTGGCTGGTTACATCTGAACGTGTGTGCACACACATACCTGCATCCATCACAAATCACTGTGTTGTGTTACTCTGCCCTAGGAAGGAGTTCAATAGGCGTTGCATAGGTGTTCCCATGCAACGCTCATGGTTTTTGATGCAATCTGATTTACCAAAAGTGGTGGACATGGGAATGCACCAAAGAGAAATGCCTTCTCAGGGGTTGCGTGATGAGGAGAAATAT
Organism: Triturus cristatus; assembly: GCF_964204655.1. Taxonomy (NCBI): domain Eukaryota; kingdom Metazoa; phylum Chordata; class Amphibia; order Caudata; family Salamandridae; genus Triturus; species Triturus cristatus. The sequence continues at coordinate 628,913,382 of NC_140591.1, forward strand.
CTTTATTTCTCCTTCTTACTTCCTCTTTCTATGCGTTCTGCATTTTGCAGCACACATACAAAGAGGAATTTGTCTCTCAGGATTGTTTTTGTGCAGGAAGATGCCATTTCCTGCACCAATACAATCCTGCATACAACCAAGGCACCGTTGCATCATAGTACAAGGGTGCCTGGTTTGGCACTAGGCAGCCAAAAGGACAAAGGCAGGAATGCACTATATTCTTTTAAATATGGTACATTCATGCCCTTTGCCTGTCATGCAGAGCAGTGCAGCAAGGTGTTTTGCTGTGCTGCAATTTAATTTCTCTCCAGCAGCAGGAACAAAGACCTCCCCACACAATGAGAGCAATTAACAGTGCTTTGCTCTGCTCCTGAGGAGGAAAATGGTGGGCTAAAGGATCTGCATCAATCAATCAGCTGTCACACATTACCAGGTAGGGGTCTGCCCAAGCCCACTGATCAAAGGAGGGAACCTAAATCTCTGGAACCAATGCAGGTGGGCTCATCTTTGAAACTTTAGGTAGGTACGCCCTGGCAATAAAGTCAGCAAGGGGTGGAGCTAAGGCTCCAAGAGGAAATGTGACTAGTGCCTCCTGGTTGATGCCATTTTGAACTGTCCCAGCATTCTGTGCAGGAGCGGTGGGACAGGGTAGGAGATGTGGCATGGCACCATAGGATTGGCAAGGGGAGCCTGGCTTCTGGAACTTTTCAGTCTCTTTTAAAAACTCTTGTACGAGTAGGAGACTCTCTCTTACTTTGCGATTTGTCTGTGCTTTGCTGCTAGACCCTGGGGCCTCCATGAAGAACTGGAAGGAAGAACCCTATGATGCCCACAAAGGATTAGTGACTCTGTCCTGTTGAAACCAGGACCAATGGGTCACACCAAGGACCAGTGAGACTGGCCCCCTTACACCACATGCGGACCAGTTGTGGGAAGCCCTGGACTTCTATGCCCAGAGACCAGGAGGAAGACTGGTCCAGGGAGATAGGAGAACCAGCTTCCTGAGGATTACTCCACTTTGGAGGTGAGAAGGTCTGTTATAGCTGTCCCTGGTGGCTAGAGCTTGCAACCAGGAGTCAAATGAGCCCAAGCTCATCAAGATTGGCCCAACGGGACCTGAGTTATGGCATTTAAATTTTGGGAATCATTTGACCATTTCTTTCTGACGAAGCGTGTGTGGCTTTACTGCAGTTCCTTACCTTTCCCACGCGTGGGCCAGGGCCCAGGGATAGGTGCAAGATTTCTTTCTTTCACTTTTCCTCAGGGATGGAGGCAGGAGCGGGCAGGGAGAGAGAAGCTGCCAGCTCCCGCAGCTGCACACAGAGATGTGGGCCACGCGGGAGCCTATGGGACAGGGAGGGGTTGGTTTCCTTGTCTGCCCCATGTTTCATGGTTTCCGGGGGAGTGCCCCATAATTCCCTACAGGATTCTTCAATTTATATGTATTTTCTACCTCAAGGTGGCCCCGGGGAGGCTGTGGCACCACCTACACAACAGAGGAAGCAAGCGGTGGCTGCAGGAGCGCAGCAGGTCCCTCTTATTGTTTTTAGAGAATTACTGACCCTATGTCTGCGGGAGTCAAGAATCCAGGATTCCTCCAGGATTATAATAAATGTTTCAAAGAAATCCCAAGGCTAGAGCTTTTGCTCTACCACTGGAAGTGTTGTGTTCTCTAGGGGTTGGTTGTATGGTAGCAATTATTGATCTATGACGCACCGAAGTCGCACCTATTGGGTTGTTGATGGACGCAGTTCTATTGAGGAGAGCACACTATTAATATTTGTGTTTGTATATGTGTGGTGTCGGTAAATGTTTGACAGTGGGTTTTCATTGTTTCTTTCTCTCACAGTTCCAAATTGGAGAGTAATGTTACCAACAACTCCAGACTTTCAGGTGGAGTAATAACCCATACATTGGTTATATTAGAGGGGTTTAGTTAGAAAAAGAACATAGGGACCTACTTGTCCTGATGAAGGCTGGATAAAGAACCTATAACCGGCTGAACATGTCGACTTCTATGCAGACAGGGAGGTGGTGAGTACTTAATTCACTCACACCACCATCATCCGTAAGTATTCTTTAGGATACCAAAATCTGACTAGGGAATCAAGGAATAAAACTATTATACTGATATCTCTAAGCCAGTTTTAAATCACAATTCTTCTGCACCTTTATAGGATCCTTTCTTTTTCCTTTGTTTCTTTATCACTGTTGTATTGTCTACCCCTCCCTATTGCTCCGTCTCTAGCATTGGTCTGTGCAGAGGCGTTAGTAGCAGCCCTATGATGAAGCATGCCACAACTTGTTGTGGGTGAGGGCAGTTTTAACAAATCAGGTGTGCTCCCCTGGATGACTGCGTCCATGCAAACAAAGCAAAGATGACTGTTTATTGCCCTACCTCTCTTTGTGTGTTTTGGAATAGTGTATGAGAAGGACGAGGTAGGGTTGATCCTTCTCCCCCTCTTTGTTATATTGTGTGTACTAGCAATTATTGCGGCCTGAATATATTTTACAATGGTACATGTAGTTGCCCTGTAGGGGTGAAGTCTATAGTTACATGCAATGTAATTAAAATGTGATGCCCTCTAGGGGTTCCCTTTGTATTGTATTTTCATGGCTGGAAAGTTACACAGACTTACGGTTTGCTCATTTTAAATGCTTTATTGGTCGAGTAGTAGGAACATTGTTTATTGCTCACAGTGCACATTCTTTCTTGACTCTAATAAGTGCAGTTACACCTGATGGTTATTATTGATGATTGATTTGCATATAAAAGGATGTCTTTAAGATGTGGTTTGCCGATCCTGAATCTTTGACCAAGTCAGGGGACTTACCTCATATGTTTGCATGGGGGTCTAACATAATTATGCCATGCAATCTATGACTTTTTCCATCTGCTTAAATACATATTTAGAAATTACTGCATAGTGTTTAGTAGTGTGGGGGTATATAATAAATGAACGTTTCCTTTTTCTAAAGAAAAAGCACTGACTGGCAATCATTTATTGGGTGTTAATATTGTATGCCAATGAATGGTAATTATTAACCCACACCAACTCCCCAGAGTAGGCTCTTTAGCCCCTTCCAATATTGAATATATGATCTATTTAATAATCAACTGTATACGCTTCAAGTTTTAGTTCTCTTGTTTTTCCACCTAGAGTTTGATTATATACTTTCCGAGATCGTTCGTTGTGTACAGCATCAGCGCGGCCCGATAAATCCCACTGTGGGATTAATCGGGCCGCGCTGATGCTGTACACAACGAACGATCTCGGAAAGTATATAATCAAACTCAAGGTGAACAAACTTGAAGCGTATACAGTTGATTATTAAATAGATCATACATTCAATATTGGAACGGGCTAAAGAACTTAAAGTATTCACCACAACATAAACGGTGCGTTTGAAAATTATTACGACAGGATTTCATCAAAATAACAGAGCCCTGATGATGTCCTTTTAGGACGAAACCCATTGGCTGATTTAAATTGTGGAACAAAGCTGCAAGTTCAACAGCTAGCAATGAAATGAACTACTAGAAATGAAAAGAACTTTTGTTGATCTGTAATAAAGAAGAAGGATCTTATAAAGAATCATCTGCCTAAGGACTTATCATTTAAAAGGATTTCAATAATTAATTGATATACTTGTGATTAATTAGGACGCTCCTTGTCTGTACAGTTTAATTCTTCATTTGTTGTGGTATATGAGCGGTGGACCACGAGGAGTGAGCACCAATAACTTACTAAACATTTCGATCCAGTAATTGTCTAGTGCGCTAGTGTGTGAAGCCCTACCGCTTGTACTTTATGATTTGTCCCCTGAGTAGGCCTTGGACTGCTCTGCTTCGCTATCCTGAGAGAGTCAAGTATTACAATGGGGTGCTTGGTTCCCAGTAATGATAACTGTGGACTTATTACTTGTGCAGGCCACACAACTAATAACCTAATTTCCTGCAGAAATGATCATCCAAAATGTTCAAAACCTAGATTTGCATCTAGCAGCCTTGCATTCTAATTGTCTTCTGCCACATTCAAAATAAAACTGAAATATTGGAAATATTTCCTTTAGTTGATAGGTTTTTTAATGGATTGCTCAGAGTCAGGCCTTCACTAGAATTGTTTATTCCTAGAAAAAGTGGGGCAACACAAAAAGGGTCCAGTACATGATTTTTACTTTCAAGATCAGCAAAAACAAACAAGGCCATTTACATCTTTCATTTTCCCTATTATTACCAAGTGCTTCTACACCCACACTCCCCTGTCACAAGTCACCCTCAAGACCCATTATATTTGACAAAGACTCATTAACAGGGGATGATATCCACTCCCTCCTACTATCATACAACCCAGTGCACCATAAGAGCATCAACACTCAGACCCAAATCGAATCCATATCTGCAAACCAAACCATACAGCAATATACAAAGACCGAGACAGTTAGCCACAAATCCTATCTGAAATGGATTCTTCTCAATTGTAGATCGTCTGCAAGACATGCCGTGGACGTTGCTGATCTAATTCTAGCAAATGCTCCTGACCTCCTTATCCTGACAGAAAATTGGCTAAATTATTCCTCTGCACCTATCCTCGACATATCAGTTATAACATCACCAACTTGACAGACCCATCAGGCCAGGGGAGGTATTGCATGTGTTCACCGCAACAAACTTTCAGTTACTCCGGCACAGTCCCCTGCCCTATCATCATGTGAATATCTATGTTTAGACATTGCCTGCAACAACAAAACTCTCTGCATACAACACACGATCTATCATTCACCTGTAGATAACCTTCCATTCGTAGAGCAAGTTATGAATATCATAACAACAAACACCGGTCAACATAGCACTCAAATCTTTCTTGGTGATTTCAATTGCCACTGAAATGATCTGAACGACCCCATAGTTAACAGCCTCAGAACATTTCTTACTGCCTCAATTTGATACATATCTGTGACAGCCCCACACATAACAAGGATGTGATCTTAGATCTTATTATTGCAAATGATAATTCTATCCAACCTGAATCTATCCTCCGCTGTGACTGGTCTGACCATCATCACATCTCCTTCCTCATCTTTATACCCCTGAGAACTATTACTACACAAGCTCTAAAACCAAAAATAAATTTGGAAAAGATATTCCAGAAATATTAGTCTTGCCAAACTGACATCCCTCTGCGACAACATCCTAATACCACCAGATGATATTCTAGAGATACACGATCTCACTAATTCAGGGGTCTCCAAACTTTTCATTAATGAGAGCTACTTTTGTTCAATGAAAATCATCCTGAACTATTAGCATTAGTGTTGTAATGGTGACCACATAAGACAAGATTATATTAGTGGCCACCCTATACCAGATTACCATCAGTGATCAGATCAGTGCATGAGGAGGGTTTCAATCAGTAATGTAACAAGGATTTGTCAATTTGAAATGCCTTTATATTGATAATACATAACTACCATAGCTGCAATGCCCCAGGCATCAAGGTAACAATGTTAGTAATAAGTCTTCCCATCACCACATGATTTATCATTTAACTATCAGCTTTAAATACATTTTGAAAAGTCAACCCTTTTTCTCCAAGCATCATCTTATAGGTTCTAAAAATGCACACACTTTCATTTCAAATACCCACTTCAAATTTTGTTATCAGTTGATTAATTTAACCAAACAAAAGCTTTTAATTTAGAAAGTGTATGGGCTACTCGTTGGAGAAGTCTGCAATAATCACTATCCTGGCTCCATATAGAATATTCTTGACAAGACTACACTCCTACAACTAAAAGGGCTATCCAGCAAAGACTTGCAACATTGGTAGAATGATACCCTCAACATTGAAAGACGTAACCTGAGACTAGGTGAACGAATATGGAGATCCTATCCATTGCTTGAACACCTCATACATTTAAGCTCTCATAGGAATACTAACTACAAAAGTATTAGAAATGCCAAAGCAAACTTTTTCAGAGCCCAACTGGAAAAAGCCAAAAACTGACCTAAAAATGATTTCAGTTGGTCAAGCACCAATCTAGTGACCCAACCAACAACTCCGAGGTTCTATCTAGCCCACTACCCAACTGAAATGATTTTGCGACTTGCAGAAAAATCTGGAGCATTGTCCCCACTCCTTACACATTAAAGTCCCCCCCCCCACATGGATGGTTGGTCCCACATACCTTCCAGATCAGATTCTCAAAAACAATGCTTCCTGGAGCTCTTTTGAAGCAATTGGTCAAAATATAATCCTCAAAATTCTAAGAAACTTGAAACCCTCAACCCACTTCATCGATTCACTTGCCCCCATCTTCTTCAACAAGATAATAATGTCCATACTTCCACTCTGGACTAAGATATTAAATGGATTACTTCTACAGGGCAAAATCTCTGACTGCCTAAAATTGGGACGGGTCACACCTATTCTAAATAAAAACAATGGGTGAGCCAACCAACCTCAACAACTTTCACCCCATTTCTAAAATTTAGACGCTGGCGAAGTTTCTTGAAAAATGTGTGCACATCCAACTTTGTAACCACATTGAGCAATACCATCTTTTTGACCGATTCCAAACTGGCTTCTGCTCTGGATATATCATGGTATTGGCCCTGACACATATAATGGACGATACTTTAAAAATATTGAATCAAAATAAATCATGCCTATTAGTCCTCTTGGGTATCTCAGGGTCCGTCCTCAACTGGTTCACTTGTTTTCTTCAAAATAGAACACAAAAAGTCAAGGTAAATCAGTGTCTCTCTAAGATGGCTCCGGTCACACTCAGGGTCCAACCAGGCTCCTCGCTCTCAGCCCTCCTCTTTAACCTATTCATGAAACCACTAACAGAAATCCTTAGTGCATCGAACATCCAATATCATTTGTATGCTGATGATATCCAACTTAATCTGAAAGTCTCCTCCCCTTAAGACATCCCATCCCTAAATCCTATTCTTCAAAATATCCAAAATAAACTGCCATACAACCACCTCAAACGTAACTTGAAAAACTGAATTCCTCTTAATCACCCCTCCGAATCAGCTACAAAATGTCAATAAATGGATGAAGCAACTAACTGCATTCAGTTCCACACCACAAATTAGTAATTCAGCAAGATCACTAGGAATTACTCTTGACAAACACCTCAATATGCAGAAGCACATTAATGCCACTACTAAAGGAGCAAACCCCCAAATTAACATATTAAGAAAACTAAAACCCTTCTTCCGCCAAAAAGACCTCGGGCCTCATTTATGAAAAGTGACAAATCGCTGCGTGAAAACAGTGATGCGTCACTTATCATTGCTCCCTCCTTGCGATAGCAATGATGCATCATATTGACAGTATGACTCATCATGTCGCAAGGAGTTACAGATACGTCTAAGTGATGCAACTCCAGCAATGGGTCATTTACACATGGACAAGTCCCATTTTAAATGTGCTAGCATCAGTTTGACGCAGGCGTAAGATATTGACGCATTTGCGTCCTAGAAGTGGAGCAGTGAAATCTCATAGATTTCACTTCATCACTTCTATGACCCTTTCTTGCGCTGGAACGCCCCCCTGTATATATTATACCTGGCGCAGGTATAATGTGGCACAGGGGTGTACAAAGTGACACATCTACCTAGATGCGTCACTTTGTAAATATAGCGCAACATGGTGCATTTTTTACACCGCTAATGCGTCACAAAAAGTGATGCACCAGTGGCGCAATAGTGACGCAAGGGCCCATAAATAAGCCCCTTCAAGTCTGCTGTGCAAGTCCTCATGATTCCCAGACGGGAGTATGGAAGCGCAACCCTCTCTGGCCGGCCCAGAACCACAGAAGCTCCATTAAGGGCTTCCCTTAACTCAGCTGCAAGACTCATCACGGGATCAAAAAAAGGTACAATCACATCTCTACTGACCTGAAATCCCTCAACTGGTTCCATTATGAAGCAAGAATTCAACTGAAAATTGCCTACATGACTCACAAAACTCTACACTTCAATACCCCAAGCTATCTCGCTAAGAAGTGTGAACTTTGGTGGCTCAAGATCCTCTAGAAACTCCAACACCTTACTGCTAAAGCCAAAGAGATTCTGCAGGAGGAAAACCTACAGTAAAGCCTTCTCTGGCATTGCCGCTCGTATTTGGAACTCTCTCTCCCTGAAATACAAATGGTCCCTTCAACGACATCTTTCAAGAAAAAAGTCAACCATATTCACGAACAAATTTCTGGAATAGATTTAATAATTTTACCTTTTTGAGTAAACCTTTCTCTTGTGATATATGGATACAGACCATGCCTGTGCCTTGATTCATTTGTAAAGCACTCTAGTACCCTCAAAGGCCACATTTGCACTATATAAAACTTTTCAAATAAATAAATTGCTTATTTGAAAGGGGACATGGCTGCTCTGCCACTGTGGAATTTACCAACGAAACCTGGTTAGTCTTTAAAACAACAGAATGCTTTGGTAGGTCGCAAAATATTGCATAAATAGATTTTTCTTAATGTTTTTATTCTTTTACAATTCTTGGACTAAAACTCTTTTCGGTTCCTACTAGTAATACATAGGGTAAAGCAAGAAACAGATTCAGCTGCTTTTCCAGATACCAAATTGAGGCAATTTCTAATTATTGATCATGTGATAGTATACTAGTATTAATTCTTAACAGTTAGCTAAACTGTATTATCTTTCCAATGTCTATTCAGTCTACAGGGGCTGTTCATTGATAATCAACTGTGTGTACCGGATCCCTGCTTACCTGCGTGGACTGTCTGCGTGGCCCTGTGCGTTCCTTGGGGCTACCTGTTCCTTCTCTGGCCTTTGTGACTCCCCCCCGCCGTCGCCCGACATCGCGACCGCTGTGTGGGGGGAGCGAGTAACGGGACGGGACTACATTACCCAGGTCCCCTTGCTTCCCGGAAGTTGAAACAACGCATTTTGCGCGCCAGGAGGCGCTACTTAAACTAAGCCCGCCCCCGGAAGAGCGGGGGCTGTTCATTGATAATCAACTGTGTGTACCGGATCCCTGCTTACCTGCGTGGACTGTCTGCGTGGCCCTGTGCGTTCCTTGGGGCTACCTGTTCCTTCTCTGGCCTTTGTGACTCCCCCCCGCCGTCGCCCGACATCGCGACCGCTGTGTGGGGGGAGCGAGTAACGGGACGGGACTACATTACCCAGGTCCCCTTGCTTCCCGGAAGTTGAAACAACGCATTTTGCGCGCCAGGAGGCGCTACTTAAACTAAGCCCGCCCCCCGCGTCGCAGGATCACGCGCGGGTCGGCGCCGGGAGAAGCCCGGGACAAGGGCGGGACCGTCTGTGGCCGTCAGGGGCCAAAGGAGGCTGGGCTGGGCCGCTCCTCTAAGCGCTGCTCCTTGGAACAGAGTGAACATTTCCCCACTGGCTAAGGCCATCTTACCCATTTCTAGTCAGTCTGTTGCTCTGTCTAGAGTGTGTTCCTTTTATTTTAAATATTTATCTTATACTGTTTGGATTTTAGGTACTTGTGTTAGAGGTTCCTCACTGTCTATCGCTGTTGGCTCATTGGAATCATGGGGAAGCACTCCAAATCTACAGTTAGTCGCCCTATGACTAGACAGTTAGCCAACTCCAATCCACAGATCCCTAGTCTTACAGCGATAGATAAGATGCTGCAGAAGACAATCGGGGCGGTGGCTACAGCCATCGAAAATACTGAAAAACGGTTGTCGATTACACCGGCATTCAATATGGCCCCTCCTTCTGATGGATTGGCTGACTTTTCCTCATACCAGGTGGATCCTGATGCAATGTCTTCCTTGTTGCCCTCGTTCACACAACTACCGTGCGCTCAGGCACTAATAGATGAGCCAGCTTTAGTGGAAGATGGGCCATCATCATCCTCCTTTGTTTCTATTGTGGCCCCTATAAAGCAGGTTAAGCCAAGGAAAAAAAGAAAACAGAAACTTAGAAAAAGGAGCTACTTACCAGCTCCTCTTGTAGACAGCTCTCCCCTCCTGGCCCCGATCCATCACCCTCCTACTTCTATCCCTCCGACCTGGGTGACTACCTCATTAACTGACTTACAGTCCCACATAGACCAGTCCCTAAACCATCTTTTAAAATCCCTGTCATCCAAAATTGACAGGTTGGTATCCTTAGTTAATACCAAAGGTTTTGGGAAGAAGCAGCCAAACCAGGACTTAAGTTCAACATGGGTAGTACGGAGGGTCCCAGTACTCAAGTAACCCTCACCAATCCTTCCCCCCAAATACAGCCACCTTTACCTCCAAACCAGTCGGTTATGGATCCAGGCCAGCCTTCTTTGGTGCAACCAACTGCCCCCTCCCTCACTGCTGGTTCTTGTATGCCCCCGACCGTGTCCCGAGCCCCTATTGCCGTTCCATCACATGAGCAGCTAGCCAGCTGCAGGGATTTAGCTTCTCGGAGTTCGGACGGGGATGGAACCCGCCTTTCTGGGGGGGGGAATCGAGCCCTCCGGAGCCCGGAAGATTCCCACCTTCTAGTCCAGCTTCCCCCGGAGGCAGCACCTTATGTGATCGTGCTCACAGGAGTTCCTCCGCTAATGAATGGAAGGGGGGAATCTTACTCTGAACTAAAAAATAAAGTCATCTACTGGCTGTCCAAAAATAGACCATTGAAGGGAGCAGGGAGAGGGGAGATTCTTCATGTTCGGAGGGTTAACTGGCTGGGGACCCGCCCAAAGGACATAGGGGGGGACTGTGTCCTGATTAACTTTAGGAACCCCAGAGTAGTAGGTCACATACTGGAGCAGGGAGGGCATCACAGAAGGGGAGCTATTGAGGCATCGCATTTGGGGTATTTTTATTCCATCTCCAAGACTCTGGACCCATGTGATCTACCATACTTCCACCAGGTCCCACATAATTCTTACTTTAACATCCCGGTTGAAAACCGTTTCGTCGTGCTCAACGCGGTGGACTGACCATCATCTCTGAGCCCTAGAAAGGGAGGGTTTTTGCCCTTGGGGGGGACTCAGGCTGGGGATGTCTATGATACGATGATGGCTTTGTCCCCGGCAGCTCCTGGCACGGAGAGTGGCCCTGGGCCCCCTTCTCCCTCATTTCTGTCCCTCAGCCCCACAGTGGGATGTCTAGTGTTGAACTCCTTTGAGCATTCTGCTTCCCACAGCCCCCCCTCTTCCCCCCCTCCGGTTGACAGCCCACCCCGAATACCCATCCGGAGACCATTAGTTGGGTCTTGGAATGTGGCCGGTTTGGAGTCCAAACTCTCTGATCCCGAGTGGGGAGAGCTAATGGACAATTATGACATCTGCATATTCCAAGAAACCTGGCTACGGTCTACACCATGGAGGGTGGGTTATGCATCGTTTTCGGCCCCAGCAGTCCAAGGGATGAGAGGAAGACCTTCTGGGGGGTTAGTAGTATGGGTTGCAACACACTTGGGGTGCTCAGTAAAGTTACTGGATTCAAAGTCCCCTGACATCCTATGTCTGCAACTCACCTTCCCGGCTAGCTACTCGCTAGTAGTAATAAATGTGTACTTGCGCCCCCAGCCGGTTCAGTTGGGCCTGTCGATCCTGGGCGCCCTGGAAGTTGTTCTACATTCTCTTCCACCCGCGTCCCATAAACTAATTGGCGCAGATCTCAATTGTCACTTCGAACCCCTCCTTGGGATCCCCTCCCCCACCTGTGATGAGGATGAAACCTATCTAATCCCAGATCTCATCTCCTATCCGGCCAAACGCCTTTCATCTCTAGCCCTTGAGATTAATAGGCTTACTATTGCACACTCCTTGCGGGCCTGCAATGGTAGACTTTGCCCGGATGTGCCGGGGTCTTTCACCTTTAACAGATCCGGGAGCTGTTCGACTATCGACTATGTTTTAGTGAACGTGGAATTCTGGGGCCACTTGGCCACCTTTTCTATTATTCCACGGGTCGATAGCGATCACAACCTATTGTCTCTGGAATTGATTAACAAGTTAGGTGGTAGTGAATTCCCTAGGCCCCAATCTCCACTACATAGTGAGAATTTGGTTCTAGTGGCAGGTGGCAGAAGGATAAGGTGGGAAAGGGTAGTGTCTGATGACCTAAAACTTGCTGATATATATAGCACTGTGACCTGCTCCTTGGAAGCAGTCTCCCACCTTTTGAGTCCTGTCGGGGACATCCCGCAGTCCCGATTCCTCGATCTCCAGACCATTCACAATGATCTCCTTGGCAGTTTGGCTAGCTTCTTTTATAGCCCTACTGCCTCAAAACCAAGGCCCTCTAGGCCCGAGCACTGGTTTAATGGTACCTGCAGGCGGGCTAAGTCTGCCCTGTTAAAAGAAGTAAAAGAGGGTACCCTGTCTAGTATCCGGGCGGCTAGGGCCACCTATAAAAACCTGATCAAGGAAGCAAAAGCCGAGTGGGAGGACCTAAGGTGGCAAAATCTACTGCAAGCTTTAGTAGACCGTGACTCGAGGGCGTTTTGGAACATTGTCCGAACGGGCACGGTAGCCAGTACCCCAGCAATTATTCCTAATCTCAGCGAGGAGGTCTGGCTCGCCCATTTCCAACCCCTCTTCTCGGTCAGTAACCCTCCGGGTGGCACCGATGCAGGCATGCCACGGGTTGATATTGCAACGGACCTGTTGTGTCAGGAAGAAATCGAGACTTGTCTCTTTTCTCTTCCAGAAATAGAATTGGCCCTCAATTCCCTATCAGTAGGGAAAGCCCCGGGGCTTGATAAGATCCCCGGTGATCTCTACAGAAGTGATGTAAAAATCTGGGCCCCTTATATATGTGTGTATTTTAATGCTATTTTGCAGGGCCTTAGAATCCCGGACACCTGGTTGGGTGCTGAAATTATACCCATCCACAAAAAATCTTCCCCACTGGATCCAGCCAATTACCGCCCCATAAGCCTGATTGATGTTCTTCAGAAGCTGTTCGCCCGAGTCCTCTTATCCAGACTGCAGTTCTGGATGGAGGAACAACAAATTCTAACCTCCCTCCAGGCGGGGTTCCGAGCCAAGGTTTCTACTATTGATCAACTATTCAGATTACTTTTGATTTATTGGAAGACAGTCAGCATGGGTGCTGGTAATTTGTATCTGATCTTTGTGGACCTTCGGTCCGCTTTTGATATGGTGCAAAGGGAAAAACTCTGGGCCCTTTTGTTAGAGATGGGTGCCCCTCCCTACCTTTGCCATTTATTCAAACGCCTCCACTTAGGCACCTATGCAAGGGTGAGATTTGGGAGATGTGGGGAAATCTCTGGGCCATTCCCGGTAGAGAAGGGTGTGAGACAGGGCTGTGTCCTGGCCCCCACCCTTTTCTCCCTATTCATAAATGGGCTGATTGAGTATCTTCTGCGCTCCGCTAACCTGGACTCCCCTGTATTGGCGGGGCGTAAGGTCCCGGCCCTAATGTTCGCTGATGATACGCTCTTGTTATCTCAATCTTACATGGACATCCAGCGTACATTAGAGGCCTTTTGCTCCTTCTGTAAAATTAGGGATCTGGAACTGAACCTTTCCAAGACTAAATTCATGGTTTTCGGTTCTAATTCATTTAATTGCCCCCATCCTAAACTGGGAGAGGTTGAGTTGGATAGGGTTGCCACGTTTGAGTATTTGGGGGTGACCCTTAATGATAAAATGAACTGGGGGTCCCATTTGGCGAAGGCAAACCTGAGGTTGGCCCAATCAGTGGGGGGCATCCTGAAGGTGTTTAATAACTCCTCTTTTAAACCTTTGGCTAAATTCCTTCTCTCAATGTGGTTTGCAAGGTCCAAATTTATGTCTTCTGTTACTCATCTCTCTGATTCAGTATTATCTATATTACCATCATAGTACTTTGAGGTGTAATGTGTATGTCTTTGGCCCTGGATTAATTTTTAACATTTTGTTTTCGTGGAAAAGATCACGTTTTTTATTGCGTATGTTCTAGGGAACTATTTTAATGTTTTAATGGATTACACTCTACACAACGCTATTTAATCATGTTTTAAATGTATATATGTATTTATGTCTTTTTATGGTATTTTACCGAAATAAAAGCTTTGACTGACCAATGTCTATCACTGAATATTTTAAACTCAGCATTTAAATGTTTTTCAAGGAGGCCTCATTAACATATACTCACACAGTATAAAATGTCATCTTTGGAAATCATGACACTTGAAGCTGACATATGTTGGAGCTAGAAACTGTTAGAAGGTGGTTCAGACACTCTGGGCCGGCCTGGATTTTTTGCTTTTTCAGCACCTATTTTTGAACTTTTACTGGGGGAGAGCCTCAAAAGTTGGCACTGACCCCCAGTGAACTCATGATGAAAGAAACTGCATGTGGATTTTACTGGTGTCCCCCTAGCTTCACTAGGCTGCTGCACAGCAGCTGGAGAAAGGGGCACCGGGCTGATTAAATGCAGACACATGTGAACATGTGTGTGCACACGGGTAGGGCCTGCGCAGGGGAGATTCCTGGCATGTGCAGGCAAGGAGCAGGTGCAGATAGACTGGTGTGACAGGACTTATGCAGAATTTGGTGCTGACATGGAGTAGGCTTCATACACTGGGAAGAAACATGCCAGGGAAAGTCAGTGTGTTTTACTGTGTTTTTCACTTCATTATTCCCCTATGGGGAAGTGGAGCCCATGGGTTAGTGTTACTTTCCTAAGGCCTACAAATTCCAGACATGCACTAAAGTCCACTGTAACGGTTGTGAGAAGAAGTATTCTGCAGAGTCCAAAGTCCTATTTGTACTGCTTTTGGGTCATCCAGAAATGTCATATTTCTCTGAGTCAGGCATAACCAGGGCCTGGCTGGGGGCTGACCTCAGCAGGATGGATTGATGACCTTTCTTCCAAGAGCTAAGGCCTCCTCTCCCAGGAGGAGAAGATGGGTGGAGCTACAGGCTCATCCATCAGCAGCTGTCACTGAGCGCCAGGCACCAGGCTGCACAAGGGAGAAGGCAGCACTGGGGGAAGGGGCTTTTTCAGACACCATGCGCCAGGAGACCCCTGGATGACGCCATCTTGAACCAACCCAGAGCCCTGGGCAGGAAGGAGGGAGCAGGGGCAGAGAAGTGATGTGTCGCTGTGTGATAGGACAAACAGAGACTTCCTGCCAGTCCCCTCCCCAACTTCTTAAAAGAACTTGCACAGTAAGAGGAGCTCTCTCTGGGGTGTGGTCTGCTGAGGCAGAAGGTGCTGGAGCCTGGCACAATGGGCAGTTGGAAGGAGGAACCCCCTGACTGTCCCAGGATCCTGAACAGCGCCAGGAGAAGAGACCAGGACAAGTGCGCAGAAGCAGGGGCCTCTCCGCATGGAGAAGAGAGGCCCAGGAGGAGAGCCAGGCGAAAGGCTAGTGCAGGGAGCCAGTGAAGACAGCTCCCTGCTGAATCCACCCTCCGTGTGACCAGAAGGGCAAAGGAAAGTTCTCCCAGTGGCTGGGGTGCACCACCAGGAGCAAGAAGGGGCCAAGATCAGTCAAAATCGGCCGCCTGGGGGCCAAGACACGCTCTGCAGAAGGTAGGCGACCTTTGATCTCTGGAAGGACCGACAACGAAGCACGTGGGGCTTCACCGCCTGTCCATGATGTGCCCCCATGGGTGGGTCAGGTTCCGGGGACTGCCCTAAGAGAAGTAAAGTTGGGGTGCGCTGTCACGCACCCTGTGAAGGTACCCCTGCGGGGTGCCAGGAGCCCACCCTGGCCCCCGCCGAACATGAAGCCAGGGTGCTCCATCACGCTCCCCGTGAGGATGTGCCAGGGGAGGGGCCTGGGATCCCAACTCTGGGCCCCATGTGAGGAAGGAGGCGAGGGAGCACCGTCATGCCCCTGTGAAGATGAAAGTCGGGGCGCGCCATCGCGCCCCCCCCCCACGAAAATGTGCCCGAGGGACCCAGGACCCCATCCCCAGGCCCTGAAGAAGGGAGCGCCGTCGCACCGCGCATGAAGAGGGCTTGGAGGCCAGGACCTCATCTCCGGGCCCCGAAGCGCTCGTGCTCTCTGTGAAGATTACACAAAGCGGGGTGCCAGGAGCCCACCCTGGCCCCCGCCGACGTTGGATGGAGGTGAGTGCCGTTGCACCCCCCTCAGAGTTGTTCAGGGGCTGGGACCCGAGCCCTGGTGTCAGGAGAAAGGAGGGGGGAGTGCTGCCGCGCTCCTCACTGCAGCCGGAGGAAGGCGGGGGAGTGCCAGCACACTCCCCTGAGGTCCAGACAACCTGGCAGAAGCTTCGTGTCTGCCCGCAGGAGCGGGCAGACCAGAAGAGATGTGCCGGCTCCCGCGACAGCACACAAGGGTGCTGGCCGGGCGGGGAGCCGGTGGGGCAGCCAGGGGTAGACTCCCTGGCCTGCCCTCCAACGTGAGGGCCTGCGGGGTCCCGGGTAGGACGGGGACTCTGAGTGGACACTGCTGGGAGCCCAGGTGGGACTGGGCTCCCAAGGAAGAGCGAGAGAGATGAATGGGGCCCGGGTGGGAACGGGCCCCCAAAAATGTACAGATCGGCCAGGGGTGGTCTCCCCGAGCTGTAAGACTCACCTGGGGATCCGGGTGGGACCAAATCCTCGAACGGCAGGCTGACACGGCTGGAGGCCCACATTGCGGCTCTCGCCGGAGCAGCGGGAGAGCCGCTGTTCTAAAATACAAAAGCGCCCATAATGCCTTGCAGGCCTGCAAGGGAAGAACAGCGTTTTTTCTGGTTGTGGTGGCCCCAGGAGGACGTGGTCACCACCCAGTGAGTGCAGAGGTGCAGGGGGAGCTGCAGAAGAACGCAGCCTCCCCTAGCACAAAGAAGAGGTGTCCCTCCTCAAGTCTCATGGGGACTTGAAAAGAATAACCCCTCAAGGGCTCAGCCTGCATTTTAACACCTCCTGAGCCTGAACTTAGGTTCTACAGCAGGGGGTGTATTGAGAAGTGCACCAAGTGATGAAGAACTGAGCTGAGGATGTCTGGAGAAGGACATCCCCTGGAGGTGAAGAGGTGTAATTGCACCACAAATGCATTTAACCACAGTTATTTCTTTTAGGGAGACTGAAAGTCACAGGTGTAATGTGAAGTACCTGTGTAAGATGATGTTGTAAGCAAAGTGGGGTTATGTTGCCAGACATTCCTGCCAGGGCATCTGGCTGTATATGCTTAATCCTGTGATTTCATCTGTGATGCCTTTAGGGCTGTAATTGCAATGCATTCTAATGACCAACAAATGTGATAAGTACTGTCATTCTAAAGTGATGCTTAAACATGTATTCTTGCTGCTGCACTTAGGTTAAGAACCCAGACTGTTAGCCCTTAAGATGTAGAGGTGTATACTTCATGGTCAGCAGGAAATGCTCAGTCAGGGTTGTGTGTCACCAGGGCAGGTGTGACTATTTTAAATGCTTGTTGAGGTATTGGGGTGGGTCTCCACTGCTATGGTGTCAGTGCGCAGGGGCCTTGTTCCAGGTTATGTTCAACTAATTGCATTTGGGGGCAAGATGATGTGCATACATGGGAGTGGTGGTATTAGACCCCACCCCCCTGTGGGAGGGGTGGAGATGTTATGCAATGTCACAAAGTAATTCCAACAGTTTATGTATATTTGTAAATTGGTGCATAGTATTGAGTAGTGTGTGTGTTTAATAAATGTACTCTTACTTTTATAAAGCATAGTACAGACTGGACAATCAATTATTGAGTGTTATTGCTGCGCACCTGTAGAGGCGGTTACTAGTCCACACCCCCTCCCTTGAGTAAACTACCCTCTGAGAGTCAGGCGCTACAATTGGGTGTTTGGTTCCCAGTGAAGGACATATGTAGTCATGTTATTTGTGCAGGCCTCTCAGATACTGCCTCGTTTTCCAACATTAGTGTCTAGTGGCGGGAAACATAGTATCCCATTCTGGTGCGCATTTATTGCATTTGATAAGTCCAGTTTTGCCACACATTACCTATGCAGTAATGAGCAAATGGAAGAGCGCAAGGCTCTGAGAAGGGTTCAATGTTTTGGTTATGTGAACTAAAAGTATGGGAAAGGAAAGCCCTGCGCACCTGTGAAGATATTATGCTTTAACCCGTTCCCTACGTGCTTCGGCCAACAGTCGTCACAAGCACTACCTGGCTAGTGCCGCGCACGTCCATTGGCCGACACGGCCCCGCCCACTCATTAAAAGTTCCGCACCGCGGCGGAATTTGCGCTGCGGTTAATTAGTTAAATGTAAAATGCATTGATATGACTGAGTTATTTTGATTATCATGTGCTAGTGGGAAGGTGCTTTCCAGGAAATGATTGCATACAAATGTTCTAAGCCATATTGTACACCTTTGAACCCTAACTCTACATACATTACACCTGCATGAGGAGGGTGTCTCCTCAAGAGATAGGGACAGCAACTGATACCTACATCACAGAGGGGGGTGTAGGGGTCGATTGACCTTTATAAGGGACAGGAGAGGTAGGGGGTCCTGGGAGATTCCCGTGCTTTTTAAGGGCAGGGAGGGTGTCCACAGAAGTGTCCCCAGATATCCCTCCCCCGCTGAAAGTCTTCTTGCTATTGGCGCAGGCCAAAACCACTGGAAGGGTGGGGCAGGACGTCTCTTTACCCCAGGTAGTAACGGCCGGGGGTTCCCATGGTGGGGGACCCCAAGAAACTTTTCCCACGGTGGGAGGAGTGTGTGGTAGAGTTGTGGGTCCGCAAAGCCCCCCAGGTTATCTGGTGAGGGAGGTGAGCAACCCAGGGGTGGCCCCTGGCGGGGCTGGCCCCAAAGGAGAGTAGTTCTTGAGCTAGGGTGGGTATTGGTAGCCCCTAGGTACACTAGGTGGGCTAGGTAACTGACCCAGTGGAGATCTGAGTGGGGGTGATAACCAGATTCCAGGTGAAGGGTTAGTGGAGGACCCCGAGATGTCAGCGTCCGGTGGGTGGTTACCCCGGAGTGGCCCATGGTGGTGGTTGATCCTAATGGTGGGGTACTTCACGAGCTAGGATGTCACCCTGGAGCTTGTGTGGTGAGCCAGAGGTGGTGGCTGGGGCAATGCCTGGCTGGTGGCCAGTCAGGTAGGTCCTAGGGGACTTGTTTCCTGGGACTGGAAGTAGGAGGGTGTTCCCCAGCTCGAGGCAGAAGGCGGACTTCTGCAAGGTAGTACCACCCTGGACACAGATGGGACCATCTTAAGTGAAGGGACCCTGTGTTTCCCAAAGCAGTGGTGCAGGCCTAGCCGGGATCTTTAGGGTCCCTGGCTGATGAAGGTAGTACCACCCTGAAGACAGGTGGGGCCTATCTTAAGTGAAGGGACCCTGTGCTTCAGAGGAGGGTGGTGCAGGCCTGGCCGGGATCTTTAGGGTCCCTGGCTGAGTGTGGTAGTACTACCCTGAAGGCAGGTGGGGCCTATCTTAAGTGAAGGGACCCTGCTCTTCAGCCTCTTCAGTAGAGGTAGTGCAGGCCATCCAGGGATCATGTAGGTCCCTGGACGGTCTCCCAAGGTGCTGTAGGGAGACTGGGGAGAGCCATGAGATGTGGGCCTGGGTGTAGCTAACTCGGGGCCCACAGGCTCTCTAAGGGTACTCCGGGAGGAGACTGCGCCTCTCGGAGGGAAGGGTGCATAGACCCTGCTCTCGCAGCGGAGAACAAGGAAGGAGTCTAGGTTCCCAGGGTAGTTTCCATGTGGAGCTACTGATGGGGGGAATGAGCTGTAGAATGTCTGACGAGGCACCCTCAGTGTTCTTCCCTGGCACTGCCAGTGTGGTAGTGAGGCTGGTCTGAGGCCATATTCTGGGAGCCAGGCCAGTGGCCAAAGGAGCTTTTCTGTGATTGAAAAGCATGAGTGGCTGTGCTTTCTTCAGGGAAGACAGTCATCCTGAAAGGGTATTGGCAGCAGAATGACCCCAGGGCCAGGCTGAGTGTGACGGTCCAGAGAGGTTGCATCTTTGGAGTGCAAGGACCAAACGGAGAGAGGGTACTGGTTGAAACAAACTCCGGAAGGGAGGCCAGCTAGTGACCCATGGGCTGGTATGTAGACCTATCCCAGAAGACCGCATCAGTGCTGAGGTACTGTACTCTTGTCCAGATAAGTTACAGGCATAGGGTTGCATGCCCAAGGGCAAAGGTGGGCCTAGCTAGGCTGAGTCCATGTAGACCATGAGTGACCTAGAGGTATCTAAACTAGAGCCCGGAGGGTTCTTAGGGTAGTCTGGGATCCTTGACATGGTTGGTGAATTCATGGATGGGAGGAGTAGGTGATCTAAGCGAATAACTGTTGAGTAAGGGGGATCTGGTCAGAACCCCTTATAACTAGTTATCGCTGACTACAGGAAGAATACAATGTAGAGTGGCTATTTCTTCCCTGTAGGAATCAGCTGGGAGCGTCGTGTGTTAGAAGGTGGTTCTGACACTCTGGGCCGCCTGGATTTTTCGCTTTTTGAGTACCTATTTGTTGAAATTTTACTGCGGAGAGCCTCATAAGTTGGGACTCACCCCCAGTGAACTCATGATTAAAGAGAATGCATGTGTATTTAACTGGTGTCCCCGTAGCTTGACTGGGATGCTGCACAGCAGCTGGAGTAAGGGGCACCGGGCTGGTTACATGCAGACACATGTGTACATGGGTAGGGGTTGCGCAGGGGAGATTCCTGGCGTGCGCAGCCAAGGAGCAGGTGCAGATAGACTGGTGTGGCAGGACTTATGCAGAATTGGGTGGTGACATGGAATAGGCTTTATACACTGGGAAGAAACATGCCAGGGAAAGTCAGTGTGTTTTACTGTGTTTTTCACTTCATTATTACCATATGGGGAAGTGGAGCCCATGGGCTAGTGACACTTTCCTAAGGCCTACAAATTCAAGACACGTACTAAAGTCCACTGTAACGGGTGTGAGAAGAAGTATTCTGCAGAGTCCAAAGACTTATTTGTACTGCTTTTGGGTCATCCAGAAATGTCATATTTCTCTGAGTCAGGCATAACCAGGGCCTGGCTGGGGGCTGACCTCAGCTGGCTGGATTGATGACCTTTCTTCCAAGAGCTAAGGCCTCCTCTCCCAGGAAGAGAAGATGGGTGGAGCTACAGGCTCATCCAACAGCAGCTGTCACTGGGTGCCAGGCACCAGGCTGCACAAGGGAGAGGGCAGCACTGGGGGGGAAGGGGCTTTTTCAGAGACCATGTGGCAGGAGATCCCTGGACGACACCATCTTGAACCAACCCAGAGCCCTGGGCATGAAGGAGGGAACAGGGGCAGAGAAGTGATGTGTCGCCGTGTGATAGGACAAACAGAGACTTCCTGCCAGCCCCCTCCCCAACTCCTTAAAAGAACTTGCACAGTAAGAGGAGCTCTCTCTGGGGTGTGGTCTGCTGAGGCAGTAGGTGCTGGAGCCTGGCGCAATGGGCAGTTGGAAGGAGGAACCCCCTGACTGTCCCAGGATCCTGAACAGCGCCAGGAGAAGAGACCAGGACCAGTGCGCAGAAGCAGGGGCCTCTGCGCAGGGAGAAGAGAAGCCCAGGAGGAGAGCCAGGTGAAAGGCTGGCACAGGGAGCCAGTGAAGACAGCGCCCTGCTGAATCCACCCTCTGTGTGACCAGGAGGGTGAAGGAAAGTGCTCCCGGTGGCTAGGGTGTGCCACCAGGAGCAAGAAGAGGCCAAGATCACAAAAATCAGCCGCCTGGGGGCTGAGATACACCCCACAGAAGGTAGGCGAGCTTTGACCCATGGAAGAACCGAAGACGAAGCACGTGGGGCTCTGCTGCCGGTCCATGATTTGCCCCCGGGGTGTGTCAGGTCCCAGGGGCTGCCCCCAAGAGAAGTAAAGTCGGGGTGTGCTGTCACGCACCCCGTGAAGGTACCCCCGCGGGGTGCCAGGAGCCCACCCTGGCCCTGCCGAACATGAAGCCGGGGAGTGCCGTCGCGCTCCCCGTGAAGATGTGCCGGGGGAGGGGCCCGGTATCCCAACTCTGGGCCCCATGTGAGGAAGGAGGTGGGGGAGTGCCGTCGCACCCCCGCGAAGATGAAAGTCGGGGGAGCGCCTTCGTGCCCTCCCACGAAAATGTGCCCGAGGGACCCAGGACCCCATGCCCGGGCCCCGAAGAAGAAGAGGAGAAGGTGGGAATGCCGTCATACCCCCCACGAAGAGGTCTCGGTGGCCTTCCAGGCCCCGAAGCAAAGGCAGGGAGAGCCGTCATGCTCCCCATGAAGATGACTCCAAGCGGGGTGCCAGGAGCCCACCCAGGGCCCCGCTGACGGTGGATAGAGGGGAGCGCCATCGCACCCCCCTCGGAGTTGTTCAGGGGCCCGGGACTCCAACCCCAGTATCAGGAGAAAGGAGGGGGGAGTGCCGCCACTCTCCCCCACTGCAGAGGAGGGTGGGGGAGTTGCGTCGCACTCCCCCGAGGTCTGGACGACCTGGCAGAATCTACGTGTCTGCCCGCAGGAGCAGGCAGAAGAGATGTGCTGGCTCCCGCAGCAGCTTGCGAGGGTGCTGGCCGGGTGGGGAGCCGGTGGGGGCAGTTGGGGGTGGGCTCCCTGGGCTGCCCTCCAATGTGAGGGCATGCACGGGTCCGGAGTGGGACTAGGACCCCGAAAGGACACTGCAGGTAGCCCGGGTGGGACCGGGCTCCCGAGGAAGAGCAAGAGAGGTGGAAGGGGCCCGTGTGGGATCGAGCCCCCGAAAATGCACAGTTCGGGTGGGGTGGGCTGCCCGAGCCGTAAGACTCACCTGGGGGTCCGGGTGGGACCGGACCCTCCAACGGCAGGCAGGCATGGCTGAAGGCCCACATCGCAGCTCTCCCGGAGCAGCGGGAGAGCCGCTGTTCTAAAATGCAAAAGCGCCCATAATGCCTTGCAGGCCTGGGCCGTCCTGCAAGGGAAAAACTGTGTTTTTTTCTTGTTGTGGTGGCCTCAGGAGGAGGGAGTCACCACCCAGTGAGTGCAGAGGTGCAGGGGGAGCTGCAGCCCCCAGCACGAAGAAGAGGAGTCCCTCCCTAAGTCTCATGGGGACTTGGAAAGAATAACCCCTCAATGGCTCAGCCTGCATTTTAACACCTCCTAGGCTGGAATTAAGGTTCTACAGCTGAGGGTGTATTGAGAATTGCACCAAGTGATAAAGAACTGAGTTGGGGATGTCTGGAGAAGGGCATCTCCTGGAGGTGAAGAGGTGTAATTGCACCACAAATGCACTTAACCAAAGTTCTTTCTTTTAGGGGGACTGAAAGTCACAGGTGTAATGTGAAGTGCCTGTGTAAGATGATGTTGTAAGCAAAGTGGGGTTATGTTGCCAGACATTCCTGCCAGGGCATCTGGCTGTATATGCTTAATCCTGCGATTTCATCTGTGATGCCTTTAGTGCTGTAATTGCAATGCATTCTAATAACCAACAGATGTGATAAGTACTGTCATTCTAAAGTGATGCTTAAACATGTATTCTTGCTGCTGCGCTTAGGTGAAGAACTCAGACTGTTAGCCCTTAAGATGTAGAGGTGTATACTTCATGGTCAATAGGAAATGCTCAGTCAGGGTTGTTTGTCACCAGGGCAGGTGTGCCTATCTTAAATGCTTGTTGAGGAAATGGGGTGGGTCGCCACTGGTATGATGCCAGACCGCAGGGCCCTCGCTCCAGGTTATGTTCAACTAACTGCATTTGGGGGCAAGATGATGTAAATACATGGGAGTAGGGGTATTAGACACCACCCCCCTGCGGGAGGGGTGGAGATGTCATGAAATGTCAAAAACTAATTTCAACAGCTTATGTATATTTGTAAATTGGTGCATAGTATTGAGTAGTGTGTGTGTTTAATAAATGTACTCTTACTTTTATAAAGCAAAGTACAGACTGGACAATCAATTATTGAGTGTTATTGCTGCGCACCTGTAATGGTGGTTACTAGCCCACACCACCTCTCTTGAGTAAGCCTCAGACTGCCCTGCAACACTACCCTCTGAGAGTCAGGTGCTACAATTGGGTGTTTGGTTCTCAGTGAAGGACACATGTAGTCATGTTATTTGTGCAAACTTCACAGATACTGCCTCGTTTCCCAACAGGAACACACATGATAAATCTATGAGAAGAGACCACCACAATAACATGTGCAAAACTGAACTATACATGTTATTAAAAGGGCTAGGGGATTTATCAAGGATGTTAGTATTGTCAGGCAAGTATGTTACTGTGGATGACATTTTCATTATAGGATTGAAAGATTTCTCATGGTGGGATTTTGGAGTTTTGTGTTTTTCCTCTAGAACACAAGTGTCAGGAATATCCAGCAGGGCCCCAAATAAATCACCTGCCAGTACCAAAGATAGAATATGGAATCTTTGAGTTACATGTTTGCAATTCAAAACCTTTGACGGTCAAACAAGTTTGCCAGTACAAAGCTATGTGTCCAAAAATAAGTTGATTTATAATACCATCTAATTTGCAATGTTACTATGGAGAAGTAGACAGTTGAATTTATCATGCAGGGAGTGGGAGAGGTTTATCACAGTTTCTGATCAGCTCTATTCTGTGCAAGTTGCAGTATCATTGCCTGAGATGTTTAGTATGAAAACGTGGATCAATGATTCCAGACTTTTGCATACATTTAAAACAGTTAAATCATATCTTTGAAACAGGAATGAGACATAGTAATAGGTTAATTTGAGGTCTTAGGAATGGAAGTCAATGCCCCTGCAGGGGTATGCTACACAAAACATCGGACTGACTTTTGGGGCCCACACTCCCTCCTATGATAACATTTAACAAAAATAACATATTACCTTCTGAGTCCACCTTCTGAGGCCCACATCCCTGGGCCCACCTTCCCGAGGCCCACTTCACCCGGGCCCACTCTCCCTAGCCTGGCTTGTAAAACATCAATAATTGGTAGTCTTCCTCAAGATGCTAATTAATCGCTCAATTTGTAATAGAGTCTCAACAATTCAGCAAGCTCTTCAATCCCAAGTAAATTATAATATCTGATAGAGGGTTCCCACAACCAATTTTGAAAACATTGTGCAAAGAATCCAATCAAGTTGGCACAGAAACTGTGATATTATACAACTATAAACACAACAAGTGGATTTAAAATAAGACGTGACTATGTTCACCAGTGTCCCATTTTGGAAAAGACACAGGGCCCAATTCACAAAGGTAAACTGAGACAAAAGTCTAAGTTTATGACTTTTGGTCTTCACAAAGGGCATTTATGCATAGTAAAGTTAGACTTTTGTCTCAGTTGTGGTCTTACATTTATCTGAGACCAAAACTGAGAGAAAATTCTAACTTTACTACTCGTAAATGGCCTTGGTGAATACCAAAAGTCGTAAAGTTAGACTTTTGTCTCAGTTTACCTTTGTGAATCGGGCCCACACTGTCCAAGTTTGCACTATGGCACATCTTTAAATTGGTGAGCTGGATGCAAACAGGCAGTGCAACCTATTTCAAAAAATGCACTGACCCCAGGACTGACACAAAGCATGCCTCCCCTCAGGACAGAGCATCAGTGAAAGGCAGAATGACCGTTTGAAGCAGCTACACTGTCTTTCACACTGCAGGCAGCACATGGCTTGTACTTCAAAAGGGGGACACAGATCCCCCTGCAGGAGTGTGCAGCAAATAACTGTACCCACCTGTAGTTGGATGTCTGGGGGCTGCATGGGGCCCAGTTTTCTCCCTTGCAGGGGTCACTGTTAGGAGGATTGAGTGTACACCACCTTTTTGTGGCACTTAGTAAGTGCTACTCTTGATGGTCTCTTTGCCTCTGCACCAGCGACCAAAATATGGTGCAGGCTCAGAGGCAAAGTTTTTTCTTATTTGCATAAGTCTTGCTCATGCAAATTAGAGAATGTCTCCTTAAGAAAGAGCCGGTGTAATATGTACACCACGCTATTTGTTTAGAGAAGGGGTTGGAATAACATCTATGACTCCTGTAATATCAAGACTCCAGGTGGGAGCAGAATGTGGGTGCACATCCCTGTTGTGCCTTGGGGCACTTTGTGTAATACTGTCCTAAATTATTTTATAATATTCCACGTTGAAAATAAAATGCTCATTTACACAAGAGTACTAAATATTTAACTACTTAATTGTATAATCAGAGGATAATTTCAATCTTAGTTGCATAGACCATAAAGCCTTCTAGCCACTTTCAGACATGGCTGGTTTTGTGGCCTGACAATGTAAGACAGGAACACATAAAGGGATATTTACATGAAAATGCTGAAGCGCGCTGTTACGCCAAATTTGGCAAAGCCATGCGCCGACATTTTCAAAAAACAGATTGCCCATATTTACAAAAATATGGCACACCCCTGTTTCACCTAGCACTAAAAAAGCTAGCTAGCACCAGTGCAGGCACCCTTGCCCCATGTTGCAAGGGTGTCTGCTCTGAAGGGGCAAATGTTTATGTGCAGGAAGGGACACCTTGCTGTTTGCTTTGTCATCTTGAAGAAGATCTCCAGGGGCTTGAAACTGAGCTTGCCTCCTGTTCTGAAGTCTCAGGGACACAAAGACTTCACCCCCAGCTCCCCTGGATTTCCTTGATGGGAATTCCAACATGCAAAGAGGTGCCTGCTGCTGTTTAGGGCCTCTGGAGACTGTTTGTCACTGGGAGCTGGAAAATCAATGCAACACCGAAGAAGTGTGTCGCATCCGCACTTGTTTCCGACGCATCGCCAAAGAAACTGCCGCAGCGCCTGCCGCGGCTCGAGAAATCGCTGCACAACTCATCGGGTGTAACGATCTCCGAAGTCCGAGATCGCAGCACCGACGCAAGCCTGCTGTGTGGCTGCACAAAACCACACATTGTACTAGATCAATGCATCACATCAAGGTGCAAGACTGTCGCATCGTTGGGGGCCACAGTAAGAAACAGACGCATCAACTCCCCACCCAGTAAGGAATTGACGCATCATTTCCCCTGCGCTGCAGTTAGGAACAGACGCATCACCTTCCCTGCAGCCATTTTTTTGTTTGCTTTGGGTGACGCATCTAAGGTACTTTTGAGAAAAGTGTCGCATTTACGACTTGCATTGAACTGAACTATTTCTACCATTTGAAAGCCTTGTTTTTAATACTGTATTGTGGATTTTTGTCATTTGGTCTTGTTTAGGTTTAGATAAAGATTACTTATTTTTCTAAACTGGTGTGGTGTCCATTTGTAGAGTTTTCACTGTATTACTGTATGTGTTCACGAAATGCTTCACACACTGCATCTGAGACAAACCTGTCTGCTCGTGCCAAGCTACCAAGGGGGTGAGCAGGGGTTATTTTAGGAGTGTATCCTCCTTACCCAGACTAGAAGCAAGGGTACCTATTCGGACAAAGGTACCTACGTCTGCCAACTAGAGACCCCCAATTCTAACATTGGTGGTCAGGGGTGAGGATCCTGGACTTGCATTTGTGATTTGCATACAGTGATTGGTGTACACTACTAGTGAGTGCAGACCATTACGCGACCACATACATTTTGGTAGCGTTTTTTCCTTGGGATTTTTTGTCATCTTGAGAATTGTCAATTTTCACCATGAGCAAAGCAGCATCCATTGCATCTGTGGATATTGAATTTGAAGAGGAGAGGGTTGATACCTACACTGTGCCACAACTTAAAGCCATTTGCAAGAAAGTTAAAATCTCCGTGAGAGGACTCACCAGAAAGGAGGAATTCCAAAAGGCACTGAGGGCCTGGTTGGAAGCAAGGAATGCCAGTGGGCAGACCGAGTAGCCTATGGTGGAGGGGGAGAATTTAGAAGGGCAGCAGGATGGGCTAGTGGGCCTAACTGGAGGGGAGTGCCTCCCAGGGAAGGCAGCAGTGCGTCCTTAAGGGGTCTGTCTCCAGAGTAGTTGGAGGACAGGGAGAAAAGCAGAGTGCATGAAATAGAGCTTGCTAACTCAAGCTGGGGAGCCAGGGTGACTTGGAGAATAAGAGGTTGGAGTTGGAGAGCAAGAAATTGGCCATGGAGAAAAAGAAGATGCTTATAGAGCATGATAGAATGTTGAGGGAGCTGGAGCTGAAAGCTAAGAGCCTAGAAATCCCACCCTCTGGTGGCAGCATACCATTAGTGCCTGGGGAAGGAAAAGTGTACATCCCCAAAGATGTGATCAAGGATTTTATGATAGGAGCAAACAACAGGAGTAAACCTATTGACCAGGTTGAGATCTGGGTAAGGAGGTACAAAAAAACAACAATGTCTCTACCGGTATTATTTAGAGAAATAATTATCAAGTATGTCCATGATTTTACAAGTAACCCTGGGTGTAGTTCGCGTAGTAGCGCTACACGTAGCTACGCGAAGTGCACTCGCACTACGTGAGATATGCGTAGCACTACGCGAACTGCGTAGTACGCTGTTAATGATGATTGCACTGTACCGTATGCTTGTCCGCACTGTGCAATCATTGCAAATGGCATCTTGCACAGTGCAAGCGGTTGTTTTCTGCCGCTCAAGTAGATTTTTACTTGAGCGGCAGCTTTCTCAACGAAGACTGGTAGTTTCTCATCGCGAGCGGTCGCAAGCATATGCAACCATTCGCAATGAGAAACCTGACCTCCCCGCGTTGAGAATCTCGCCGGGAGGTTTATTTTCCACACTCGCGATTGGCAACTTGATGTTGCTAATCGCGAACAAGAAAAAAGTCTTGCCGGGATGTCATTTTACTCGCTCGCGGTCGCCAACTTGACGATGAAGACCGCGAGCGAGCAAAAAAGCCATTTACGCTACGCGATTTTGCACTGTGCTACATGCAATTCGCGTAGCGCGAAGTAGCACAAACTACGCAAACTTCGCGAGCATAGCGTAGTTGTCCACCCAGGGTTAATTACAAGAAAAGAAAGTAGAGAGACTCATAATTTGATTAACCCTGGGCGTAGTTGGTGTAGCGGGGCTAAGTTGAGATCCATGGAGTTGCAAACAAACTCTGTGTAACTTCTCTCCGCTACGCTACCCTCTTCCACCCCCCCATATTATCAAGTAAATATACATTACATACTAGTAAATTAAACCCACTTACCTGGCATGCGGCGTCCCCGGGCTGCCCTCCTCCTTTTCCTCGCAGTATCGGTAATCCTTGAGAAAACCGCCCGCGTGAGCGCATTTCTGCCATGTCATTTCCAATTCACTTTGTTGCTTCTCGATGTAGTGGGGTACGTACGGGCGGTCATGACCTTGCAGTGAATGCAGATTTTGTGCTGGATTATTCGCTGTTTGACCATTTGGGTGGTTTGGCCGATGTAGAACAGGTCTCAGGCACAGCAAATAGCGTAGATCACGTTGGTAGAGCGACAATTGGTGAAAGTCTTCAGTTTGTGGGTCGTATTGTTCGCAGTGAAATCCTTGGTATTTAATGTGAGGCAACATACCACTCACTTCTGGCATCTGTAGTGTCCAATGATGGGTGGAAGACTCCATGTGGTATTAATGGATTCCTGTAAGCTAGGTTTCATGTTCCATGTAATCCCATGGACGAGATGGTTTGAGAGATTGTCGCCTCTTTTGTACAAAAAGATCGAGGGTTATTGGAATGGTTCATGTGTTCTCGGTATAGACCAGTTTTTCTTAATGATCCAGCTAACCTGGTTACTGCAAGGACTGAACGTGGTGACAAAAGGAATCCGAGTGTTTGTATGTCTATTCTAGGTCATGAGGAGCTGTTCACGGTGGCAGTACCAAGATCTTTTGCATGCCCGGGATACCAATAGTGGTGGGTAGCCTCTTTGAAGGAGTTTGTTTGAGAGGATGTCTGCCTCATCAAACTAATCTTTTTGCCACTTGCAGTTTCTTCTAATGCGAAGAAATTGTCCGTACGGAAGGATGTCACGGAGACTGCAGGAATGGTAACTTGAGTAGTGTAATGGGTTGTTGCGTTCCGTGGGCTTCCTATATAGGGTGGTTCCGATTTTATCTTCCTCTGCATGCAGGGTGATGTCCAGAAAGGGGAGGTCATTGGATCTGCAATCAGAGGTGAATTTTAGATTAGGTTGGGACTGATTCAGCCAAACCATAAAGGCATCTAAGTGTTTATCTGACCTTTCCACAATAAGAGAATGTTATCTATGTAGCGTCGCCATAAAAGAATCTGGTTCTGAAAGGGGTTGATGGGCGTTAGGATGTAAGTCTTTTCGGGGCTGTAAACAAATAGAATTGCAAAACTAGGGGCAAAACATGCCCCCATAGAGTCACCCTGGACTTGAAGATAGAAGGTGTCCAGGTAAAGGAAGTAGTTATTTTCCAAGGCAATCCTCCGTAAATCCATTATGAATTCCGTGGGGATCAAAGTTGGTTTGGGTCTGGTTTCAAGAAGGTCATGGATGACACATAGGCCTTCATCATGGGGGATGTTTGTATAAAGAGACCTGCCATAAGTTCGGTGTTGGTGTCAAATGGTCTATCCTCAATGGTGTTTATGAGGTCCATGCCGTCTCGTAAATGTTTCCGTCATTGGTACAAAATCTTTAATGACCGCATCAGTGTATGTGCCCAGAGGTTCAAGAATGGAACCACATCCTGAGACAATGGGATGGCTGCATGGGTTGGTACTATCCTTATGTATTTTAGGTATTACTTAGATGACCGGCGTGCAAGGGTGTTGGTTGTTCAAAAACAAAAACTTCTTTTGTGAATTGATGTTCTGGGATCTGGCCCGGTTTGTCACTGTTTGAGTTTTTGTTTTGAGGTCTGGTAAAGGGTCTTTGGATAGTGGACGATACTGACAACCGTGGGATAGTTGTCTCTTAATCTCTTGGTCGTATTTGTCAATTTCCATAACTACAATGCCGCCGCCCTTAACAGCTGGTTTTATGATCAAGTCAGTTTTTTCTTTCAGATTCAGGAGTGCTTGTTTTTCAGGCCTGGGTGGGTTATACGGGATGTACTCAAATTGATTCTTGAGGTCGGCAACTTCTCTGAGAACCAGACGTTCAAATGAAAGTATTTCAGGGGGCATGGAGGTGGATGGAGGGTTGAAGTTGGAGGGTGGGTGGAAGAGGCTTCTGGTGGTTTGTTGTGATGGTGGTCTATCAGAAAAGAAATATCAAAACTGGATGCGTCTGAAGAACTGCAGTAAATTTTCGTGGAGGTCAAAGAAGTTACTCCGTTCTGTTGGGACAAATGTAAGGCCTCTGCGTGTTTCCTGAGAAGATAGGGTATGGCTGGATAGGTTCAATATAGGGATCAACTGTGATTCCAGGTTTTCTATGGGTAGTGTCTCTGTAACTGACGAATCCCTGATAGCAAGGGGATTGTCTACTCTGGTGGGCCCCATTGATAGAACTTTCTTCAAGTATTGATACTGGAAGTTGGTTTGTGTCCTGCCCCGTCTGCGGTTCTCCTCTAAACATGGGGGGGCAGGAGTGGAGGGGGTCGGTTGGAATTCCTTGAGGTGCTGCTTCCTTCCCAGAGTCGGAATCTTCTATGGAGGTATTGGAAGAGTCAGAGAAGGTGATGGTCTGATTGTTTTGAAACCTGCCCCAATTGCGGGTTCTAGGTGGATAGTATGGGGTGTTGTAGAACTCGTCCGTAGATTTGGGTATGTCTTCTCTTTGTTGTAGTTCCTTATGTCTTTTTCTATTTTTGTGATCTTTTTATTGAGCTCAAAGGTGTTGAAGGTGTCACTGTTTTTTCCACTTGTCACCTACGCCGTTCACCTTTGAGTGTCACGAGCACTTGCGTGCACAACGTCTTCGGGTTGTCTATACAATAATTGTTTACAGTGCTGATACAACTGTTTCCAATTGTCTTCAACAACCACTGTACTTTACTGCTCCACTAATTTATTGTCCTCATCCAAATATATGATGCCTTGCGCACATTTGAATCAAATTATGAATCTCCCTACTTTCATTTCTTGTAATGTCCTGGACCTACTTGATAATTTGTTCTCTCAATAATACCCATTGAGACATTGTTGTTTTTTTGTACCAAGGATTTCATGAAGCATGAGGACATTGGGCAGTGGTTTAAGGCCTATGAGATAGCGATGAAGTCCCACCGGGTCCTGAGAGAGATTGGGGAGCAGGGTTATGGGGCTGCTTCATAGGTGAAAGGGGGGAAACCTTACTAGCTTTGCCCACTGAGGATCAAATGTCATGTTCCCCCATGAAGGAAGCCTTGATAGCCAGGTATGGGCTAACCCCAGAGCTTTATAGGGAGAAATTTAGGAGCTGCAAGAAGCTGGAGTCAAGTACTTGGGTGGAGTATGTATCTTACTTTTGCAGAGCACTGGATGGATTGATGAAGGGTAGCAAGGTAACTGACTTGCAGAGGCTCTATGATTTCGTTGCATGGGAGAACTTGTCCAGTAGTTGTTTTCCATAGCTTTGCCAACACCTAATTGATAGTAAACTGAATGACCCCAGGAAGCTTACTGTGGAGGCAGACCTCTGGGTCAGTACCAGGGTTCACAAAGGTCTTGTGGGAGACTCTGCCAAAGGTGGGCAGGGTCCCCAGCAGAAGAGTGCGGGGAACAAGTGTAAACAAAAGGAGTTCCAAAAAGGGCCCCATAGTAATCCCAAAGGGAACCAAGGTAAGGGTTCCCAGCCTCCTGCTGAAAAGAAACCATGGGTCTGGCCAGGTAATCCTGTGCAGAAGGGTCCCAAGACCTGTTTCGGTTGTGGTCAGGTGGGCCACTTCCTGGGGGATCCTAAATGTCCCAACCCGGTTACCACCGCACCCACTGATGCACTGCTCAGGCAGATCGTTAGTGTAGCCTTGGGGGAGGAGTTGCGTGCCTTAGGTGGGTGGGGTCCCGCAGAGGTGTCCCTGGTCTCTTTAGGAGACAGCGAGATGGTCCCATGGGTGCATTTGCCTGATAACACTAAACTGTTCAGGCAGTGGGTGACCATCAATGGCCATAGTGTGAAGACTCTGAGAGACACTGGAGCCAGTGTGACAGCTGTCAGTTTTCAGCTGGTGTCTTAAGAGCAGGTGGTACCCAGCACATTCTACCCAGTAGTTGCCGCTAACAACTCAGAGTGCCTCTGCAAAGTGGCACAGGTTCCCTTTGAGTGTGGGGGGGTCTCAGGTACCTTGAGAGAAGCTGTGAGGCCAGCCATGCCTGTTGACTGTCTTCTACGCAATTATTTGGAGAGCTCCCCTTGGGCGAAGGTGGAGCGGAGGTCTCATTTGGAAATGTTGGGTCTGCCTGAGTGGGCATGCGTGACCACTCGGTCAATGGCAGCTGGTAAGGGCATTGAACAGAACCTGGAGCCTGAAAGAGAGGCCCAGATGCCTGCTGGGAAGAGAAGAGGCAGGGGGCACGGGAAACCGGCCCCTTATGTTCCCACGGTCCAGTAGGAGGAAGACCCTGAAGGGATGCCCTGGAGCACACAGGGGAATAAGTGGCTGAACTGGGGGACCTGCCTGAGCTGACCCATTGTCAGCAAGAAGGAGGGCCCACCAAGGAGGAGTTCTGCCAGGAGCAGCAGACGTGCCGTTCTCTCATTGGTTTGCAGCAGCAGGCTGTAAACCAGGTAGCAGGTGATCAGTCCGGATCACATTGGATATAGTGAAAGAATGGTCTCCTATATAGCGAGCCTAAGGTTGCTGAGCCTGGGTCAGCCTGTGTGCTGGTGGTACCCCAGTGCTTCAGAGCCTTCCTACTGGATCTGGCTCATGATGTGCCTTTGGCAGGGCATTTGGGGCAAGACAAGACCTTTGAAAGGCTTGTCACCCACTTTTACTGGCCCCAAATGTGTAAGCATTCTGATGCTCAATGTAGGTCTTGCCAGACTTGCCAGGCAATTGGTAAGAGTGGGAGGAAGTGTAAGGCTCCTCTTCAACCTTTCCCTGTGGTCAGCACCTCCTTCGAGAGGGTGGGCATTGACATTGTGGGGCCTCTGGATCCCAGGACAGCCTTGGGCAACAGGTTCATCCTGGTCTTGGTGGACCACGTCACCTGGTACCACGAAGCCATCCCTCTCTGGACTGTGACGGCCCCCGTGGTGGGTCGTGCATTGATGGGGATTTTCTCCCATGTGGGGTTGCCCAGAGAGGTGGTGTCTGATCATGATACCAACTTCATATCGAAGTATATGAAGTCCCTCTGGCAGGATTGCGTTGTAACTTATAAGTTCACCACTCCTTATCACGACCAAAGTAATGGGCTGGTTGAGAGATTCAACTGGATCCTGAAAGGCATGATTATGAGTCTTGGTGAACCCATGAGGGGTAAGTGAGATGTCTTCCTGCCATGCCTGCTATTTGCTTACAGAGAGGTGCCCCAGAAGTCCTTATGGTTCAGTCGCTTTCAGCTGCTGAACGGCCATCCTGTAAGAGTACCTCTGAGTTTGGTGAAAAAAGGCTGGGAGCAAGCTCCCAGTAAACCTCCCCAGGATGTATATAGCTACATGCTGGCCTTCCGAAACCAGACTAAGTGCTTCAGGCTACTCGTTCAGGCAAACCTGGAAGCCAGCCAGGAGGAAATGAAACGCTGGTATGATCAGAATGCCACTCTGATCGAGTTTCAGTCTGGACAGAAGGTTTGGGTCATGGCCCCTGTGGGGCCTTGTGCGCTCTAGGATAAGTGGCCCGTACCCTTTGAGGTGGTGGAGCGCAAGAGCACCATCACCTACTTGGTGGACTTGCAGTCTCCCAGGAACTCTTTGCGGGTCCTGTACATGGCCTGCCTGAAGTCCCACTTGGAGAGGTCCGAAGAAGGCGTGCTCCTAGCAACAGATGATGGGATGGAAAAGGAGATTGTGCCTCTTCCTGACCTCCTGTCTGCAAAGGAGCAAGATGGGTCAGTGGACAGTGTGAACCTCTCTGCCACCCTGACCCCTGAGCAGCAGAGTGACTGTCACCAACTGTTGGGACAGTTTTCTGGCCTGTTCTCCCTCACCCCTGGTGTCACTCAGTGGCGCATCCATGATGTGGACACTGGGGACAGTCCTGCAGTAAAACACAAAATGTAACAAGTGACTGACAGGGTCAGAGCTTGCATCAAGGAGAAGGTCTCCAAGATGTTAGCGCTAGGGGTGATTGAGCCCTTAAACAGCCCTTGGGCCAGCCCAGTGGTCTTGGTCCCGCAGGCTGCCGCACCCGGTGCCACACCAGAACTCCGGTTCTGTGTGGACTACCGAGGGCTCAATTCAGTCACCAGCACTGATGCACACCCCATCCCCAGAGCTGATGAGCTCATCGATCGGTTGGAGGCTGCCCCGTACCTCAGTACGTTTGACTTAACGTCTGGGTACTGGAAGATCACCTTAACGGATGGGGTAAGAGAGAGGTCAGCATTCTCCACACCAGATGGGCACTACCAATTCCGGGTGATGCCCTTTGGGATGAAGAATGCCCCTGCCACCTTTCAGAGGTTGGTCAACTAGGTATTGGTTGGGCTGGAATATTTCAGTGCCGCCTACCTGGATGACATAGCAGTGTTCACTGCCACTTGGGAAGATCATCTGCACCACCTCTGGGAAGTGTTGAAGGTGCTGTGGAGGGCAGGCCTCATGATCAAGGCAAGCAAGTGCCAGATCAGGCAGGGTTCAATGGTGTACTTGGGACACCAGGTAGGGAGCGTCCAGGTGGCGCCCCTACAGCCTAAAATTGATACCATTCTGGTTTGGGAACCCCCGCAAGACTCAAACAGAGGTGAGAGCCTTTTTAGGACTCACAAGGTATTACAGGAGATTTGTCAAGCGGTCTGGCACCATTGTTGCCCCCTTGACAGAGCTGACTTCCAAGAAGCAGCCAAGGAAAGTGAACTGGACTGACGCTTGCCAGAAGGCTTTTGATGCCCTGAAATCTGCCATGTGCACAGTTCCCATGCTTAAGGAACCCAACTTCTCAAGAGAATTCATTGTGCAGACAGATGCTTCAGAGCATGGTGTGGGGGCTATGCTCTCACAGCTAAATGAGGAGGGCCTAGACTAACCTGTAGCCTTCATAAGAAGGAGTTTAGTTCCACTGGAACAGAAGTGGAGTGTGATTGAGCATGAGGCATTTGTTGTGGTCTGGACGCTGAATAAGCTGATACCATACTTGTTTGGGACTCACTTCTGGGTACAGGCCCCTCAGACAGTTGATGCAAATGAGGGGTGAGAATCCAAAGCTGTTGAGATGGTCAGTTTCCCTACAGGGGATGGACTTTATGGTGGAACACTGCCCTAGTACAGAACACACCAATTCTGATGGTCTGTCCAGATTTTTCCGCCTTAGTGAAGAGAACTCCCAAGAGGGTGGGTAGTTCTCCCCACATTTTAGCTGGAAGGATACGTGTTAGACCTGGCACCATTGGCGTGGGTCTCCCTTCCATTTTTTGACTCTACCTTCTGTGTTTTGCTGTGTGTTGGACTCCATTTTTGCTGTTCTAGATGCTTTGGGCACTTTGCCACTGCTGTTCAATTCCAAAGTACAAGTGCTCCCATTGTAAATTATTGTTATGGACACCTACCAGTGTTTTTCCATGGTAGGCAGATATTTGTGGACTCCGCAACATCCATAATGTAACTCTATTCATGTTAAAGTCAGTCCCTCGTCAGCCGTCATAGGCGGCTGGTCAGATTGGACTCCACTGCAGTGTATTTGAGTGCATCAACTAGTTTGCTTGCATTCTCTAGTGAATCATCGACTCTTCATTCTTGGAAGGCAAGAGGAGGTTGAGAGTGACCCGGGTGACCCTAATCTGATCACTTCCTTCAGGTGCACCCACTTGCCAGGCCCTCAACCTTCCCTTTTCTACATATTAGTCACCCCTAAGTGAGGCTCAAGGTACCCCTGTGGGCAGGGTGCATTGTATGTGAAAGGTAGTACATGCCCTGATGTGTGTGGCATGTCCTGATAGTGAAACACTGCCAATTTCGTTTTTCACAATTGCAATGCTATCTGCTCCCATAGGCCAGGATAGGGAGTTTGCTTATAACATCTTATAAACATAACTGACCCTGGGAACAAGATCGGAAATTGAAATTTAGTATGCCTGAACTCAGAATGTTAAGCTGCATCTTTTAGTGATGGTGATTTTTATATTCTGTGTTTTTTCAAAATACTACTTTTAGAAATTAGGTTTTTTCTTGCCTAACCATCCAGTGTGCCTCTGCTAAGTTCGTGTATTGCATGTCTGGCTTTTGGATGACAGGGGCTGGAGAAGGGCAGCGACTCCAGAAGTCTGATGAGTCAGGGCTGGGCTGAATTGGCCTGGTCTGCATTTGGAGTGGTGGGAGGAATAGCACCTTCACCTGAATAGGGCTGTACCTGCCTTCCATAAGGATGGCTCCGCCCCCTGTGGTGTGTCTGGAGCCAGGGCTCACACTGATAAAGGAGCTTGTTGTGCACTTGCAATGTGCTCCACAGAACTGGTTTTGGCTGAGTACAGACAATCTCTGCCTTCAGATAATAAAGGATTTTGGTGTATAAAAAGAGGGGCCCAGACCCCAGACTTTTAGATCACTTCTGGGAAATCAAGAGGAACCTTTGCCAAGGAGAAGAGCTGGATAAGCTGAAGAGGAATACTGCCCCTGTGCTGTTTGCTGTCTGGGGTTGGCCTGCAGTGGCTGCTTGCTGCCAAGGAAAGGAGAAAAGGACTTTGCTGTTTGCTTTGTCATCTTGAGGAAGATCTCCAGGGGCTTGAAACTGAGCTTGCCTCCTGTTCTGAAGTCTCAGGGACACAAAGACTTCAACCCCAGCTCCCCTGAATTTCCTTGATGGGAATTGCAACTTGCAAAGAGCTGCCTTCTGCTGTTTAGGGGCTCTGGAGACTGTTTGTCGCTGGGAGCTGGAAAATCAACGCAACACCAAAGAAGCGTGTCGGATCCGCACTTGTTCTCCGATGCATCGCCGAAGAAACCATCACAGTGCCTGCCGCGGCTCGAGATATTGCCGCACAACACATCGAGTGTAACGATCTCTGACGTCCAAGATCACCACACCGATTCCGACGCAAGCCTGCTGTGCGGCTGCATGAAACCACGCATTGTACTGGATCGACGCATCGCATTGAGGCGCCAAGACTGTTGCATCGTTGGGAGCCGCAGTAAGAAACAGACGCATCAACTCCCCACGCAGTAAGGAATTAACGCATCACCTCCCCTGCGCTGCAGTAAGGAACAGACGCTCCAACTCCCCTGAGTGTAAGGAACAGACGCATCACCTTCCCTGCGGCCATTTTGTTTGCTTTGCGTGACGCATCTAAGGTACTTTTGAGAAAAGTGTTGCATTTACAAGTTGCATTGAACTGAACTATTTCTACCATTTGAAAGCCTTATTTGTAATACTGTATTGTGGATTTTCGCCATTTGGTCCTGTTTAGGTTTAGATAAAGATGACTTATTTTTCTAAATGGGTGTGCTGTCCATTTGTTGTGTTTTCACTGTATTACTGTATGTGTTCACAAATGCTTCACACACTGCCTCTGAGATAAGCCTGTCTGCTCATGCCAAGCTACCAAGGGGGTGAGCAAGGGTTATTTTAGGAGTGTATCCTCCGTACCCTGACTAGAAGCAAGGGTCCCTATTTGGACAAAGGTACCTACCTCTGCCAACTGATGACCCCCATTTCTAACAGGCACATAGAAGGGTAGCAAGAAGAACAAACTGGTGGTTCCAGTGCTGTAATTGGGATGAATAAATCAGGGGAGGTCTCTAAAGGAGATAGGTAGGAATCCGTTCTGGACAATTAAGGGTATGACTTAAAACATGTAAACTAAAAGCTTGTGCTTTCCATATATTCACAGAGAGTGCCTACCTACCAGTATTGTGGTACTTCTCTGTGAGTTTTCTGTTATTGCATCTACACATACCATAAAGCAATAGACATGCACCTTAAACAAGAGAGACTTATTGACTTTACCAATAATTGTTACCAGTACTGGGTGAGCATATATTCTGAACATCTTTATGACCCGCATTATGTGAATTTGTCATTGGTTTCAGGGACAAACCCAGAAGTCTTTGTGATAGCCCGCTAAAAACTCCCACTCACAGATGCCCAGAAGCGAATCAGTTCCCAGTTCACAGTATAATGCAGTAACATGGTGCATGCAAAACAAAACTACAGAAAAAACAACCACTCTTAAAGAAAGGAACCTTAAGTAAAACATCTGAAATGTAGAAAGGAACTACCTCACTGCCATGGGATAGCTTTCTGGTTTTACAGTCACTCTTTAGAAATCAATTCATGTTTTGGCTCTAAAGTTAAGGACACGAATATGGGGCTGGATAGGTACCCGTTCCAATGTTAGTTTTTGATTACTGAAGGGCCTGCAACTCGAAGGAATCTCCCCTACTTGAAGCTCTCGGTGGTTTTAATATTACAATATATTAGCCTTCACTACCAAGGCCCCTGAAAGGAAACCTCGTGATTAATTGAGGCCCATTTGTGGCAAACTGGAAGAAAGGTTTTAAGGTAATAAATAATTTGTCACATCCAGGACAATTTACACAAGACAATGTATAAATTGACAGATGTGTATAAAGTACTACTATCCATGTTGTCTTCATTCCAAGGGGGTGAGAAATTCACACAACTGTCACCCACATTTTCAGCCTCCCTAACTTCAGCCACCAACCTTGCCAAATTATCTGCATGAACTCTCACAGCAATCTGCACTGAAGACAATCTCCCTCATATGCTGTCACCTAAGCCATAGTTTAGTACAAGAATACTGTGAAAAATGTATTGTGCTCCAAAAATATCATAGAACAAGTATCGACTGCTAAAATATCAAGGCAAGTATATACCGATAAGTAGATGTACACTATACTTAGCTACATATATATGTACCTTCA
The DNA here is from genome assembly GCF_964204655.1 of Triturus cristatus. Lineage (NCBI taxonomy): Eukaryota > Metazoa > Chordata > Amphibia > Caudata > Salamandridae > Triturus > Triturus cristatus. The sequence goes on from NC_140591.1 coordinate 628,953,009, forward strand.
AAATACATATCCCTTCAAGATGCCTAGATTTTGAGTTAAGAATAGAAAATAGACTCTCTCCCTGCATATTTTGCCACCTAAGCCATCGTTAAGTACAAGAATATTGTGAAAATGTTTTATGCCCCAAAAATGTCATAGCCAAAATACTGACTTCTAAAATGTCATCAAGGCCAGTATATATAGATAAGTAGAACCGTACTATACCTAACTACATATAAGCACCTTAAAATTACATATATGTTCAAGATACCTAGATGTGGAGTTAAGAATAGTAAACAACACTTACCTCTATATGCTTACCTTGATAATATGTTGGTAGTCAATATTGTGGGTCCGATATTTTGTATCATCATATTTATGTTCAAGATATTCTGACATACAACCTCATCTGCATATTGGTCACTTGGCTGCACAACTTCTACTGCAAAATACACACTGACTGCCTCACTAATACTACGTGTTGTCATTCCTGCACTGCACCTCATATATGATACTCCAACCCTACAAACACTCATACATCCACACGAATAAAATCATAATCTGAATTTACATATTTATTCGATTCATAATGATGTAGCAGTATTCGACTTTTGGGATGCAGTATTTTTCTAGTTCAATAGTTTGGCTCTAATAGTGTGACATTCAACCCATCACTCACAATATATACTTCCGCTTCCGGCTTCCCACCAAAACACCCAGGTACACACTACACAAGACATGCCCTGGAGCAGCAGGGATGGCTTGAGGATGCTTGCTTGGAAAAAAGTACCCCTGCCTTGTTGCTCATCGTTCGCATCCATGTCCCAAGAAGAGAAAAAATATCTCCATTCGAAGATTTGCCCTTCCTATGGTTAGAGGCACTTGTTATCGTGCTTGCCGCTCTTTTTCGCGGTATTTATTTGCTTTTCTTTAGGTTAAGCTTACCGTGTATCACACACACTCCCATTGTATGCGTTTGCTGAAAAATTCACATCCATAGGATATATTTTTTACCTCAGCACTCATGTTACAGAAATGCATCTGAGACCTACATCCCAGAGGTTGACTTTGCGTCTAAAAAACATGTATTCCCATGAGGAGATGCGTTCCTCCGTCTTGCCGCGAAATTGAACAGTCCTTTACTGAATGATGAAGCTCTTATCTGGCGTGCCCTTTGTGCAGGCGGCAGCGCTGTGCGCAGCCTTAGGTGTGAACAGAATCTATATTTCCCTTTTACCCGACAAAACCGAGGTTTTCGAAAAAGATGACAATCCGCGCGTGACCTCCTTTCGGCGGGTGAAATGCAGGGCGCTCTGTGCAGCTCTTTCAATCAGACGAATAGACCCACTTATGAGAAGTGCATTAAACCTGGCTGCCTCTTAGGAGACAGGAGGGGGTAGATAACACGGGGAACTCACAACATCCAGAGGCAGGGAGAATGAAAACTGTTTTTCACGGCGAGGATTAGCTGGAAGCCAGCTTGGAAAAGACAAATGAAGTAGGGTGGCATTCACAAAATGATGTTATTTTGTTGTCAGCTCTCAGAGTGAGATTTTAGCATGTTTTTCTTTTTATAGTCATCTAAAAATAAGTTATTAATCTTTAAAGATAACTGCGTTAATACATGGTATAATTTGGGAATAACACAATTAGGAGATTTTTATACTAATCAGGGGATTAAATCTTTTGATGTTCTGAAGGGAGAATTCGGGTTAGACTGGCGGTATTTTTTTAAATATCTCCAGATTAGGGACTTCCTAACTCACAAATCTGGAGTAAGAACACTCTGGGAAGAATCTACTGTAGTAGAGATAATTATACATTCTAAGAAACATTCGATAGGTGGACTTTATGAGTCATTGATGGACTTGTTCCCTGATGATCTAGATAAAATGGCAATGAGGTGGCAAAGTAAACTCGAGATTTCTAAGGAAGGATTTTTATACTCCTATCAGCTAGCTCAAACCATTCTTATTTCTACCAAACTCCAGGCACAATTTTATAAAACCTGTTTTTTTCTCTATTTTACACCTGATAAGATTGCAAAATGGGGAACCGGTAATGGGACTTGCTGCCCGAGATGCAATGTATTAAAAGCAGACTCCATCCATGTCTTTGCCTCTTGCCCAGTGTTAATACCTCTGATACAAGATATAGAGAGGTTCTTAACTTCTGTTCTTCACAGAAAGGTTGTTTTGTCACCAGAGGCAATGGTACTTGGGGTGGAAGATTCAGATAATCTTGAGAATGGTCACGATTTTATTTTTGTAGCTATGGCCGTTTGGCGGCTATGTCTAGCTTCGGCTTGGCTAGACCCGCTACCACCCATTTTTCAACAGTGGCTAGCTAGGCTTTTAGCGGTGCATAATATCGAGACAGCTATATATAAGCGGAAAGGCAGAAGGCGACGTGAAAGGGGCATGAAAATCTGGACTCCTCTCACACTCTGGCGAGATCTACAAAGCTGATTTATTATCAATGCTGTAATGTATTTATGTTATTGCGTTAATTGTTTTTTTTTGTGAAGCATGGAATATATTGTGCAAAATTTCCTATTATGTTTATTTAAATATGACAAACACAACGTAAAGTTCGTGATGTTAATGTACAGAATGTTTACCTGTCCGGGGGGGGGGGGAATAAATATGCTAAAATCAATAAAAATATTAAAAAAAATAATAAGTTATTAAAATGTGTTTTCGTTTAAAATGACTGGAGCACACCCTGGAAACAATTCGCTGAAAACAGGTAAAGAGGTCCTTTTCATCCCAAATTCCATGAATTGCGGCATGTTTGTTTAACTTTACATAATAACATCTTTTTCTAGCAATAGAATGACAGAAGGCCATTGCTAACTTGATGGTCACAGATGGTTTACAGTCCTGGTATTCCCAAGAGGCAAACTGGATGGCTTTGATTGGCAGAAAATTGTATCATTTAAGTCAGGCATATTTAGGATTTGCAGCACACAGTGATACAAATAATTATGTCAACGGTGACACATCTTCGGGACTGTCTGGCTTTTTGCCTAGCCACGTCATTGCAAGACAGCGCTATTTGCATATCGGCAGGTAGTCTCTCAACAGGCGCAGATGAGCTCAGAATGCCGGACACGCCCCCTGGCGGTGACATAAAGTTGATAAAAAGTACCCCCGCTTAGAAGAAGGTCATTACAGGTGTGTAAATACATCCCATGCGGCAGGCAGGAAGACATTTCCTATCCAAGATGCTTCAAATATGGACATTAACTTATGAATAGAGGACAGCGATGCTTACAATATCCCCAAAACTTCGAGCAATATCTCAAGTCATGAGAGATATGCGTTGAGCATAACATTTGAGGGGTTTCCTATCTGTGCTACCATACCGGGGTGGGGTTTCCACACTCCTGACTTCTATTCGTATACGTGTATGCATTCTGTAGGGAAGGAATCAGTTTGATTGATTATGATTCAGTTAATTAAAACGTTTACATGATAAATGAATACAAATAGCAAAAAAAACGAATAGAAGACAGGTACCCATACAAAGGTCCCCTGTAAAAACATATTAAACAAGCATTTGCAATGCAATCGGTCTCGCCTTTGGGACCTTATATGTATTTAGCTATGCAGCACATTAGCCTGGGTGCTGAAACATCTACTGTTCTTTAACATGGAAGGAAAGTAAGCACCAAACTGCGTGACGCGCCAAGTATGGAAACACAGGAAGAGAAATATTGAAGAGAAGTATTGCCTTTCAGCGGGAAATGGTATAGTCCAAAGCTCTGTTTTTAATATAAAATCAAAGCCATATCACTCAAAATACAAGATTTGAAAAAAATATTATTGTCTACGGGTGCTTGTGGAAGACACTTTCTATGGACTGGAATTGAGAGAATGCTACAGTGATTCTGATATTTTACTGACCTCTGCTGGTCGTTTTCTATCAAGAAAGTTAAATAGAGGCAGTTGCCAGAAAAATAAAAAAAAGAAAGTCCCTCAGCAGAAAGCAATTCTGGTATTTTACTGACCTCTGCTGGTCATTTTCTATCAAGAAAGTTAAATAGAGGCAGTTGAACAGAAAAAAAGTCCCTAAGGGGAAGCAGACAAGTCCTAGGACTGATCTCCAGAGCCCACAAAGTACATATACATATAAGTATATACTAAAGTATATAAGTATATACTAAAGTATATACAAGAGGTCTCAAATGCTCGACCTCAAAACTTATGCTGTTTGTGCCGTCCGATACCCGGCATGTCTCAATGAATCCTCTTCAAATTATGTAGAAAGTTTAGATGAAGGTCTTAAACAATGCAATAGTAAGTTGATAATGACTACTGCACCGGCTCATTTTTAGTTCAAATAGTAGAATCCAGTGATGCAAACGGTTAAATTGTCAGTGCTTAAAAAGTGCAATAATGCATGTGTGGTGTGACCATTCCTGTGGCTCTTCGTTCAGCTCATAAAGTGCGCTCAAGTGCCATTAGAGTATTCCATAATTTATCCCTAACAGGACATTGACTTGCAATAATATGTTCAACTCAGACTGTAGGGCAACATTCAACACGCGGTGATTTTTTATCCCCTTTTTCCTAATTTTTGTTCAGCCGGGGTATTCAGTGAGACTTTTAAGGCTTTTACATGGGACAATTTTGTATGCCTTTACCTTAATCAAATTGTTTTGGACACAGTTTTGAGGACTTTCTCAACAATGGTGATACATTTTTTTACCAGGCACTGAGTACTTGAGCCTTGAAAGCAAAACAAGCATTTGCAATGCAATCGGTCTCGCATTTGGGACCTTATATGTATTTATCTATGCAGCACATTAGCCTGGGTGCTGACACATCTACTGTTCTTTAACATGGAGGGAAAGTAAGCACCAAACTGCATGACATGCCAGGTATGGGAACACATGGAGAGAAATATTGCCTTTCAGCGGTAAATGGTATAGTCCAAAGCACTGTTTTTAATAAAAAATCAGGGCCTTCAGTGGTCACATCACTGAAAATACAAGACTTGAAAAACATATTATTGTCTAAGGTTGCTCTATCAAGAAAGTTAAATAGAGGCAGTTGCCAGAAAAAAAACAGAAAGTCTCCCAGCAGAAAGCAATTCTGGTATTTTACCAGAATCTGCTGGTCGTTTTCTATCAAAACAATTAAATAGAGGCAGTTGAACAGAAAAAAAAGTCCCTAAGCAGAAGTATACAAGTTCTAGGGCTGATCTCCAGAGCCCACAAACTACATACACATATAAGTATATAATAAGTATATACTAAAGTATATACAAGAGGTCTTGAATGCTCGACCCAAACAGGAGGGCTTGAGGACATTTCCTAATTCCATGAGTGTTGAAGATGTTACGAAGGAACTTTCTGCATTCAGCTTGCAGGACTGGGCATATGCAAAACAAGTGCAAAAGATTTTCTTTATGCCACTAACACAGCTTACATAGCATCGTTTAGGTTTTGGGGCCCACTTTGGCAATGCGTCGCTCCTCAGTGCTAGGGACCTAGATTTATGCAAGCCTGTGATTATTTCAAGCAAATAATTCTGTGGGTTCCGTGATTTGTACGTTTTTATACATGTTCAAGAGTGTTTGCGCATTTTGAACCATTCCTTGTCTTTCGCCCATAACAGTAATTGTATTTATTTGTTTATTGCAAATTTGAAAGCTTTGTGGGGTATGTTTGCTTCCCAGAGGTGACGTGCGTCCGGAATCTCTAAAGGCTCACTTTTGGCTTTGATTCAGAAGATTCATTTTTGCCTTCTTGAATCTCTTTCCAGATAAAGGATCATAATGTGTCCTGTATGGCCTCTCCTACTGATTAAATATACTTGAGGAGGACACATTGCTGTACTAGCCCTTGGTCTTGTAGCAGCTGCGGTCAGTACAGGTAACAGTGGTAGGGCCGGGTGGGAGGACGGGTGTATGTATTACATAATTAATTTTCACTTGGCATCATCCCTCGAAATACCCCCCCAACCTGACCCTACCGCCCCATCGCTGTTACCTGCACTGACCGCGGTTGTCTTGTAGGCCAAACTCCAAACAGATCTGTGTGGTGAGGTGTACCGCAGAGGATGGAATGCGAGGCGGAAAACCTTGTAATGCGAGTCATTCAAAAATAAGTTTAGTATTCCCGGTAAGGCTTCTGACCCATAGGCCAACATTGGAAGCAGATTTGCTGCGATTGCTGTTAAGATTGTTTTCCAGGTTGGCATGGGTACTTTACCGAGTAATTTTTGAAAAGCGGCAATGAAGAATCCAAGCAACGTTTTAATGTTTTTAGGTGGAGTCTGGGAGACTGGTGATCTTGGAGCCATGCCATTAAGGGGCCGATTCCGATCGCCGGTCAGACAGCTGTCTGTAGCCTTACCGTGCGACCGACACGTACCCGGAGCCGGTCCATCCTGTAGAGTAAGTACGATGTGCATAACTGCCAAAAACCCGACCGACACGCAGGCTGTGATTCAAGCTCCATTCTCCGTCCGAGCCGTAACTCCTAACGCTGAACCGAGTCGCCTGGAAGCAGTATCCATAGCAGTTTCTGGCATGACAAGTACGATGCGTACTTCCTACTCGCCGGATGGCTCACCACGTACGGGACGTCACAGCATCCGGAAAACAAGCATATCAGCTACGATTCGTGCCACAACTCAATACACGGCTACGAGATGGACCAGCTTGCAGCGGGTACGAGACGGAGCAACAAGCAGCGTGTACGACACGAACACATCATGAATCCCATCGCGCAGGTCATACCAGTACTCTACATCTATGAACGGCTCAGGAACTGACGCCGACGGTGCAGACAGTAAGTCAGACACCTACCACATAAACAAACGACATGTACCCGCAAAATGGCACACACACACAGGGGATCCACATCCTGGCTACTAACAACAGCCCACCATAGGGGTTGCATGGCCAGAACCACTAACACCCCACCCATAGGGCTTATGTTGCTCATCACCCCTGCCACACACACCCATAGGGGACCTGTTGCCCATCACTACTGCCACCCCCAGCCATAGGGCTTATGTTGCCCATCACTACTGCCACCCCCAGCCATAGGGCCTATGTTGCCCATCACCCCTGCCACCCACACCCATAGTGGACCTGTTGCCCATCACTACTGCCACCCCCAGCCATAGGGCTTATGTTGCCCATCACCCCTGCCACCCCCACTCACAGGGGACCTATTGCCCATCACTACTGCCACCCCCAGCCATAGGGCCTATGTTGCCCATCACTACTGCCACCCCCAGCCATAGGGCCTATGTTGCCCATCACCCCTGCCACCCCCACTCACAGGGGACCTGTTGCCCATCACCCCTGCCACCACCCCCCATAGGGCTTATGTTGCCCATCACCCCTGCCACCCCCACTCACAGGGGACCTGTTGCCCATCACCACTGCCACCCCCAGCCATAGGGCTTATGTTGCCCATCACTACTGCCACCCCCAGCCCTAGGATGGGTGATGCGCACCACATCCAGCATAATCCAACATCAGGTATGTCAGCAAAATACATCCCCCCTAACATCATGTCAACAGTGTGTAGTCTGTGACAAATGCCCACAACAGTGATTATCGCTACGAACATACAATGTAAGTAACAGCACATGTGTGACCAACACATGAGTGTGACATACACAAGGCAAGCAGCACCATAGCACTGTGGCAATGTAAAAGAACAACCCCTCACTGTGTAGAACTAAAGTTAAGTGTGGGCTTCCAAAACGCAGCAGATGTTGAGCATTGTGGTGATGGGGACTAAACCCCCCCTCATCACAGTGACCAAAAGTTAAGTGTCATCATGTTCAAAGCTGCAAATAACAAACAGCATGTATGAACCCTGCTCCCAACACATTAAACACTGCTGGGGCAAACTAGTGGCTGTGTCCCATACACACAGAGATGTGGTGAGGCTAACAGTGCTGTGAAAACATAACACACTCTCGGCCATGTGCAGACAAGCACCACACATGGGGACTGACAATGCATACAGTGTACAATAACACAAGATCAGAAGTGACCATCACCAAGCATTCACACATCTCGAAAATAGACACACCAATCAAAACAACATGTGTAGACTGTAGGTGTCAGCTCACAAACTCACATTCCATGCCAGCAATGGCACCTAACAACCAGGATGAATATGCACAATGATGTGATATGTCTCACAGGGACAGCAGGCAAAATCACAGAAACAGCATCCAGACAAAGGGCCATAACAGCAATACCAAAGCACTGGTGCAGATGCACAAACACAAACAGGCAAAAACACACTGCACATCTGACACAGCATGTGTGTGTGTGTGTATGTCACAGTATCCCAAGGCAACTACATAAAACATGAGGGGGGCAGAACCACAGTGACACAGATGTGGAAACAGTGCCATACAAAAGTAAACCATCATTGGGACACCCTCAGTGGGCAATCAGGCATTGGGAGATGAGAGGGAGCACAACAGACACATGTGACACAAGCTGGAATGTAAACCAACTAACACAGCAAGAGACTGACACACAACAACACTACCTCCAGGGACCAGACATTGGGGTGACACACGCATGCATGACACCTCCACTGTGATAACAAAGGCAGATGTCGTACAAACTGGGAAACCCAGACATGTGTCCTGTGCCACAAACGTACATCACACATACACAAACACAAATCACTCAGCATAGCCCCTCATCCATGGACAAACGGGAGCTAGGGGACCATCCATGCAAACATTCACATTAGTCCACCCTCAACACCACACACCCTGAACTGCAACAATGTGTATCTGTGAAGCCCACATGGACAGATGACATTGCACATGCACCCATGACAAACACAGGAATGTTGGGAGGAACGAAGGTGCACAGACACATCACACAAGGACAGTTTACAACCCTGGGGAATGACAGACATACTGCACAGTATGCGGTGCACGGCCATGACCTCAAAGCTCACGTAACCTTCAGAATCCCCGGCACAGTCCCAGGACAATGCAGAAGCCAAGGAGGACCACAAGGCACATATGCTGACACCTGCCAGCATCGCAGCCATGAACCCGACCAGTGGGAGCAGTCACACACACATACAAATGTCTCAATCACTGAAAACTACCACCTAGGGACAAATACATGAGTTGGCAAATAAACAGGTGCCTTGAGGAACCCTGACTGTGTCCCATCTGTGTCTGACAACATCATCACCACTCAGAACTGACAAATCCCAATGATGAAACACCAATTAACAGTAGTGTGACATGCACCCACACATCTGGTAGCCCATTGAACATATCAAGGGAACACTGTTTGTGTATGAACAGGGATGTGGACACACACACATGCTCATACAACACACACCATGGGCCCAGGCCATGTCACTGGACAGCACACTTACTTGAGGGGACACAACTCCTGTGGAAGCCCAGCTGTGCCAAACATATTCACCGCAAGTCTCACTCATGTCTGCAGAACACTTGGTCAGTCAGCCGTCAGTTACCACATAATGAAGGCTCTGGTCACAACAGCCTGGGTACGTGAGTCTCCCCTAACTCATCTGCACATACCCAACACATATGTCTAGCAAGTTGCACAGAGGACCCAGTTGCTCCTATACCAATGATGCCCACACCTGTAGGTCCAGTGTTGATGAGCACAAAGTCTGTGGAAGTGACAAATTGGACAATGTGAAGCACATCATATGTGCATGGGTGCAAGCCAGAGATGTGAACATGCAAATGAAATTCTCACAGAGAGATGTCCACAAATAGTTGATCCTGACACACCCAGGTAACTGCAAAGGATGACATGGATACCAACCAGAATAGGATATATATCTCATGGACCACAGGGAGTACCTCACAGCAACACATCAGTATTCAACATTGTAAACAAAGCATCACAGGTGCAAGGGCATGTTAAACATCATCAACATAATGTACAGCTAAATCAAGTTCACAGGAATAAAGAAAAAAGCTTTATTCAGCATATTAAAAGTTAAACGTCTGTTCAAACAAAAGGCCAATGGCCAGTCCATGTCCAAATGCCAAGGAGTGAACTAGAGTGACAACTGTCTCACCTTGCTTGCCTGCACTGCTCAGGACCGGGGTCATCCCCTCGGAGGGGCATACATGGAGGTAGGCCAGGCACCGCAGGGACAGGATCAGGGCGCAGCAGAAGGAGGCAGTGAAGGGGTGGTGGATGCAGGCGAGACACTTGCAACTGCAGTGGAGCTGACTGAAGTGGTGGGTGCTGTCACAACTGTGGGGCACAAGTCAGATGGGGTGGGTGCTGGCACAACTCCAGTGGGCAGGTCAGATGGAGTGGATTGGCTCACCACTGCAGTGCCCAAGTCAGACGGGGTGGTCGTGGAATCCAATGCAGTGCCTACATCCATGGGAGCGGAATGGGGGGCTGGTGAGGTCATCAGGGCAGGGGGGGACATGGTCCCCACATCAGTAGCACTAACCGTTTGACCAGGTGTGGAGGAGCAAGTGCTAGGGGGGGATGGCCTTAGCATTTTGGGGATGGTGTATCTGTGGGTGGGGGAACCCGGGGCAGGGAGTGGCGGGGGAACCTCTGGAGTGGTGGCCTGGGGGATGGAGGACAGAGACTTTGCCTTGGAGCTGCGTGGTGGCGTGGGGGTCTTGCTCTTCTGGCACCGGGGGGACTTGCGGGTGGGGGTCTCTGTCTGACTGCAACTGGGCGAGGGTGTCTGGGTGTGAGGGGCACTCCCCTCTGTGTGTGGGGACTTCCTCCTCCCCTTGTAATCAGGATCTGCTGGGTCGGTGGGGAAGAGGCCAAGGTCACAGAGGAAGAGCTTCTGGGGAGAAGGGGATGCAGGTGAGGCAAGGGAAGGGGGCTGGGAGGGAGAGGTCTCGGAGGACTGCGGAGTGGTTGTGGATGTCTGTGTGTGTGTGCAAACCAGCCCCTGTGACTGTGGTATCAGTCCCCAGTGCTTGCGTGTGTGCAAGTCTAGACCTTGGTTTGGGTTTTTTTGTGCTTGGGACAGGTAGGGTGCTAGGAATCGTGGGTGGTGCAGGGGTAGGAGGGGTACGGGACTGTTGGAGGAGGGACACTGCTGCCATCAGGGAGGAGGCCACAGACTGATTGGTCCTCTGTAGGGCAGACATGCCTGAGGAAATGCCCTCCATGAATGACACCAGTTGTGTCAACAGACCTGTGTGTGCATGGAGGACCTTCAGCATCGACGTCTGCCCTACATGGATCTGTCTAAGTAAGTCCACAGGCTCCTCACTCAGGGCAACAGGGGACACAGGGGCAGGGGGTGCGGTGCCTGGCACAAAGGAGACATGCTCACGAACACGGGAGCCCACAGGGACCTCTGGGATGGGAGCAGATGGGAGGGTGGTGGTATTGGTGGTGGCGGGGACAGCCTCACTAGCTGGGGTTTGGTGGCTGCTGACACCCGCCTCCACAAGTGAGTCATCCTCAGAGCTGCTGTGGCCCTCAGCTGGGGGGGGGTGCTGACGACTCCTCTGTGGGGCTCCATTTGCCCTCTGTGCCACTGGATCCACCCAACTCTTCTCCTTCTGTCCCTGTAAGGCTCTGTGGCTCCTCCTGGTCCGTGGAGCTGTCCCCTCCTGTGGCTGTGGATGTATCTGGATAGGAATAGGAAGTAAGAGAACAACATCAGTCACCTGCACTGACTGCACACACCACAGTGAGTACATCACATCACAGGGCAAGCCCCTGGCATCATCAGCTGAACACAGCTCAAAGTGCCAACACTGTTTAGAATAAGACAATTGTCATTCTCAACATCAACCATGGCACACATACCCCTCCTTGACTTTCACACATATGACACATATGTCCGTTGACGTAACAAGAAGTGTTCCTATAGTTCCTCAAAAAAGGGAAGAATGGTGTCAACAAGAAGGCTGATATAAGCTAGATGCACCGTGTAGACCTAATTGGAAAATCCATATGTCGGATTTGAATGCCCTCACACACCCTTGCAGGTGTCATGCTTCATCATTTGGGCTGCTCCTCGTCGGGCCGGCGGTGCAATGCCCGACGGGCTCCCTCGAAGGGGCACTTTAGCGGAGATCTTAATCCGACTACCGTATTGGTGAAGTGCGGGTGTGGGGCCTGGTAATTGTAGATATGAGGTAGTGTGGTTAAAACGAGGTAAGGAGTGCCAGGTGAAAACAAATTTTATTCTGGTGGCCTCCTACCTGGGATTAACAACGTGTGTACATAGCACTAATACGGGTGTAATGTCCCTGATTAAAGTGGCATGTAGCTGTCAGAAGTTGGTCAACATGTTTCTCGCAATGAGTATCTCTACTCGCGATTCTTCAGGACCTTATCAAAAACTATTATGTCTACAAAGTATGGACCTATTCAGGTTGGAGTTGTAAATAGTCTACGAATTTAGACTCAATACCTGTTGATGTCAGGAACTACCCTAATCGGTCATTACCCTGTCATTATCAGTACTCGGTGGACTGTACAAGGGAAAGTATTCCTCAAAGTCATAGGAATCACTGCTTCCCCTGTAGCGTGCGTTCACCTACCCTCTCCACCGAGCCGCACTTCACCAATACGGCAGTCGGATTAAAGATCTCCGCTGAAGTGCCCCTTCGAAGGAAGCCCGTCGGGCATTGCACCGCTAGCCCGACGAGGAGCAGCCCAAATGATGAAGCATGACACCTGCAAGGGTGTGTGAGGGCATTCAAATCCGACATATGGATTTTCCAATTAGGTCTACACGGTGCATCTAGCTTATATCAGCCTTCTTGTTGACACCATTCTTCCCTTTTTTGAGGAACTATAGGAACACTTCTTGTTACGTCTGCACCAGGGGCCCTTATTCCTACTAATTCTAATTTCTAATTTAAAATATTTCTAAAGCGCAGCGTACACCTTGCGGTTTCTTGGCGCTGGGGAGATTGGCAACTGAGGGAGAGAGACCAGAAGAGAGGAAGTGGGGGTGTTTTAGGGGAGTTTTTAAGAAGGGAAGGCCTGGTCGAAGAGAAACGTCTTCAGGTCTCTACGGAAGGAGAGGTACTGAGTGGCAGAACGGAGGTGGTCGGGAAGTGAGTTCCAAAAGGTAGGATCCAAGGTGGAAAAGCTGGCCCGCCCCACTTTTTACGTGTGAAGCGAGGGGTCTGAAGAAAGGACTTGGAAGAAGACCGAAGATCTCTTGCAGGTACATACGGGTGAATTAATGAGGAAATAAAAGCGGGGGCGGTGCCCTGGCGGGCCTGGAAGGCCATACAGCCGATCTTAAAAAGAGAGCGCTCTTTTACAGGGAGCCAGTGAAGCTCCCTGAGGAGGGGGGTGGAAAGGTGATAACGAGGAAGGCCATATACCAGTCGGGCTGCCTGGTTTTGAATAATCTGGAGTCTACGCAAGCTGTATGCGGGGATACCATGGTAGAGAGCGTTTGCGTAGTCCAATCGCGATATCACTAATGCGGCCATGATGATCTTAAGTGCCTGGGGGGAAAAGAAACGGGAAATAGTGCGGATAGTGCGGAGAGTGAGGAAACAAGAGGATACCACGGAGCTAATTTGTGAATGAAGAGTGAGCTGGCTGTTAATTTTCACACCGAGTGTTTTGACCGAAGTGGAGGGGGTAGGAGAGGGACCAAGAGAGGGGGGCCAAAAGAGAGAGTTCCAGGGGCTGGATGAACCACCCGTGAGAACCAGCTCGGTCTTATCCGGGTTCAGTTTAAGATGGTTGTGGTTCATCCAGTCCCTGATGAATGTCATAGTAGACTGGAAGTTGGAAACAGAAAGAGAAGAGGGGGATAGATCAAAGATGAGCTGGAGGTCGTCCGCGTAATTATAAACGGTGACCTCCAGCTGCTGGAGTGCGAAAATGAGAGGAGAGATATAGAGATTGAAAAGCAAAGGGGAAAGAGAGGAACCCTGGGGAACCCCGCAGGTGACAGGAAGAGGAGTGGCCGTGAAGTCGCCTAGCCGAACCGCCTGGGTGCGGTCCCTCAGAAAGGAGGAGAGCCAGATCAGTGCTGATCCCCCGATACCAGCCGCCCTGACACGGGTAAGTAGGATGGTATGGTCCACCGTGTCAAAGGTGGCGGAAAGATCAAGGAGGACCAGTGCCTGGCGTTTGTTATCGTCCATACCCTTTCTGAGATTGTCTAGGACCGCAACCACGACTGATTCAGTTGAATGCCTGGGGCGGAACCCGGCTTGGCGGGATGCCAGTCCTCCGTTTGCTTCAACATGAGCGCTGAGTGCCGCGGTGACATGGCGTTCCATCACCTTGCCCAGGAAGGGTAGCAGGGAGATGGGGCGGTAGTTGGCCGAGATGGAGGGGTCCGCGCCATGTTTTTTCAGAATGGGCACTATTGTAGCTGCCTTTAGCACAGAAGGCACAACGCCCTGTGCCAGGGAACTGTTGAGGAAGGCGATGGGGGGGTCAGGGCAGCTGGAGTAAATTTGCTGCAGGACTCGTGCCGGGCAGACGTCCGCAGGGGACCCTGACTTCACTTTGGGGAGTATCTCCAAAAGAGAATCATAAGTGAGGGGAGGGATGGAGGTAAAAAGGCATAGGATGGGAGGAGGGGAGGGATCGATGAAGGCAGAGGAGGGTGGTGGGATGTTGGTCTTGATAGTAGCAATTTTCTCTACGAAATAGGTATTGAGTTGATCGCAGAGAGGCTGGGAAGGGGGGATTTGGGACGAGGTGCGGTCTGAGAATGCCAGGTCATTCACTATGCCGAAAATTTCCCTGGATTTGTTTTCTGCAGAGATTATTTTTGAAGAGAAGTAGGAAGTTTTAGCATCCAGGATTGCTGTTTTATATTTAGCTAGTGCTGATAGGAAGTGAGTTTTTGATAAGGGACTGTAATTTTTCCTCCATTGCCTCTCCGCCCGTCGGGCGCTCAGTTTAAGATCTTTTAGGTGGTCATTGAACCATCTATTGGAGTCCTTAGGTCGGCGGATGGAGATGCGGCGTAAGGGCGCCACTGAGTCGCAGCCTTCAGCCAGCCAGGTGTTAATGGCCTTGGCTTGAGAGGCAGATGGTAAACCAGCGAGAATAGGAGAGGAGTTGCGGAGTGAGGAGGTCAAGGAGAGATAGTCCACTCTATTCCAGTTCCGCGCCCAGGTGTTTTTGGCATGCGGAGTTTTGGGCGTCAGGTTTCGGAGAATGAGGAAGGAAATGAGGGAATGGTCGGACCATGGGCACGGCGAGACAGCAGCCGAGGCCACAGGAAGGTTAAGGGACCAGACCTGGTCCAGAGTGTGTCCATGGGAGTGAGTGGGGACAGATATGTGTGACACGAAATTGAGGGATGAAAGGAAATCGGTAAATTCTTTAGAGACTGAGCACTCATGAGGGTCTGAGGGCCAGTAATTGAAGTCCCCTAGCACCAAGACCGAGGCGTAGTTGACCACCAGGTTGGCTAGCAGGTCTTGAAATGCCGGCAGAAATAAAGGCGAGGGTTGAGGAGGGCGGTACATAAGGAGGCAAGTGATGGGGGGGGAAAATGAAAGAGAGCGGACTGCCAAGAAGTCAGCAGGGGGAATAGGGGAAAAAGGGAGTGGTTGGAAATTCAGCTCCGACCGAGCGATTAAGGCGACCCCGCCACCCGCCTTGCCTGTCGGTCGGTCGGCCCGCAGGGCCACATAGGAGGGGGGTAGGGTGGCCAAGAGGACAGGAAGGGAAGAATCGCAATACCAGGTTTCGGTCAGGAGCAGTATGTCAGGTTTTTCTGAATCCAGTAAGACAAACAACTCATGATGGTGCTTGACCGCTGACCTGGTATTGAGTAGGATGACAGACAGTGCCGATGAGGGGGGGGGAGGGTCAAGGGGTGGGGGGCGAGGTAACGGGGGGACGTGCTGCGGGGGATCGGGTGCAATGGGGGAGGAAGGAGCAAGGTCTAGTGAGGAGATCCGCCTGCGGATGGGGTCCGGGAGAGGCCAATGGCCCTGGAGGGCAATAAGGTCCTTGGTAGAGTAAAAGGTAGTTTTGGCATGGAGTCGTGCCCCTAGCCCCGTCCGGCCGCGGACGGGCGCAGACGGGCTTGCCTTAGGCGCGCCTTCGGCGCGCAAAAGTCGCGCCCGCTGCGCACGTCCGCTGCGCTTCCTGCCAAGACACATGCTTTATGCTGGCGGGTGTAGGAAGTTGGGGGGGCGTGGCCAGCCGAGGGGGCGTGTCTCGCCTCGCCCTCGAGAATGGCGTGAGAAGTAGGGGGATCGTTGCAGCGCGTAGCGCTGTTTGTAGCGAGCTAGGAATTACAGGTAAGTGAAGGTGCCTGGTAAAACACAATAATCCGTGACAATAATTTTTAAAAACAAGATAGCCCTGCTCCCGGCTTTCCGCCTCAGGAGCCAATCAAGAATGCGACGCCCGTCAGCGGCGCGCTCTATTTATGAGTCTGGCGGGGGGCGTGGCCAGCCGAGGGGGCGTGTTTCGCCTCGCCCTCGAGAATGGCGTGAGAAGTAAGGGGATCGTTGCAGCGCGTAGCGCTGTTTGTAGCGAGCTAGGAATTACAGGTAAGTGAAGGTGCCTGGTAAAACACAATAATCCGTGACAATAATTTTTAAAAACAAGATAGCCCTGCTCCCGGCTTTCCGCCTCAGGAGCCAATCAAGAATGCGACGCCCGTCAGCGGCGCGCTCTATTTATGAGTCTGGCGGGGGGCGTGGCCAGCCGAGGGGGCGTGTCTCGCCTCGCCCTCGAGAATGGCGTGAGAAGTAGGGGGATCGTTGCAGCGCGTAGCGCTGTTTGTAGCGAGCTAGGAATTACAGGTAAGTGAAGGTGCCTGGTAAAACACAATAATCCGTGACAATAATTTTTAAAAACAAGATAGCCCTGCTCCCGGCTTTCCGCCTCAGGAGCCAATCAAGAATGCGACGCCCGTCAGCGGCGCGCTCTATTTATGAGTCTGGCGGGGGGCGTGGCCAGCCGAGGGGGCGTGTCTCGCCTCACCCTCGAGAATGGCGTGAGAAGTAGGGGGATCGTTGCAGCGCGTAGCGCTGTTTGTAGCGAGCTAGGAATTACAGGTAAGTGAAGGTGCCTGGTAAAACACAATAATCCGTGACAATAATTTTTAAAAACAAGATAGCCCTGCTCCCGGCTTTCCGCCACAGGAGCCAATCAAGAATGCGACGCCCGTCAGCGGCGCGCTCTATTTATGAGTCTGGCGGGGGGCGTGGCCAGCCGAGGGGGCGTGTCTCGCCTCGCCCTCGAGAATGGCGTGAGAAGTAGGGGGATCGTTGCAGCGCGTAGCGCTGTTTGTAGCGAGCTAGGAATTACAGGTAAGTGAAGGTGCCTGGTAAAACACAATAATCCGTGACAATAATTTTTAAAAACAAGATAGCCCTGCTCCCGGCTTTCCGCCTCAGGAGCCAATCAAGAATGAACTGGACCTCCCACTCACTTGTGAGTGGATAACGGCCTCTCTAGTCCCTCATTTTGTATTCACATATGTCCGTTGCCTGTTGGATGCTAACACCCCAATGTGCCAACATGCACCACCCACACATTAGTTGTACATGCAAGTGAACATGTAGGAGTATGTCACTATACACACAGCACATCTCTTGCTACTGACTCAGTACAGGTGTCCGTGAGAAGGGATGGGCAGAGACTCATTTCACATGTTTGTGATGCATGCCAGCAATACACACTATGATGTACTCATGTCCTGATGGGCAATGCCACAATGGGGTGCATGGTGCACACTTGAACACAATGCAGGATCACTCATAGCAAGTTCAATGCCATGGCACTGGGATGCCCTGAAAGTCAGTCAACACTGTCTCCTGTCACAGGGGCAGGGCATCCAGACAACAACAATATGCACTGACTCACAATCCTAGCTCAGGGGTAAAGCTAACTCTGCAGATGACCGGCACACTTGTCCATCCCATGCAAACACCATATCCAGGACCCAGAAGACCCCACATCATGCAAATCATACATATGAGTCTCTGCAAACACAAATCCCTGTACATTAAAACATCACAGTCTGCCATGCATGTAACCCAGCTGCATGAAGGACACAGTTGCATACACCATTGTGCACTGTCAGATGATCACACACCTATATGTCACACAGGTCTTGTCTCTCACAGTCACATCTCAGATGTCATGCTGACCCTCTGAATCATGGACACCCCAGTTGTACATAACAACAAGCCACACCCTAATGACACAGAGGCAGACACCTGAGGGCACATGTCACTAAGCACAACCTGCAATTTCATACACAGGAGTGGGATTACAGAGTGTTTCAAAATGCCCTTGAGGAGGCATGAATGGCCAGGTCTACGTGAAACAGTGTTTGGCCCTAAACAGTAGTCAGGTGGCTAAGCAAGTGTGACATACTTGATATACATACTCCTGAGGCCCCAAAGTTGGAGTCCCCTCCTGCATGGGTTTGTTTGGAATACCCCAGCCACATGTTGCGAGTCAGACCAGCAATTGGAACACATCTCAAGGGCACACACAGATCACATGTCAGATCTCAGGCATTGTGTAAACAATTGACCCACCCATGAAACACACAACAGAGTCACGGGAACAGATGCTGACCGGTAGCTGAAGCATAGCTGACTGCAGGGACACAGTGCCCTAATGACACAAGCAACAGACTGAAGGGGCCACACCTGTGGAACAGATGAGGAGGGTGCATCACACAATTGAGGGACCTGAGTATTGGACTACAAGACCTACGTAATGTGGAAGTGTGACCAGGCCAAAAGACTGCTCTTAGCATGTCAGACATAGTACACAGAATATGCATGAACTTACCCACTTCCTGCTGCTGTCTGGCCTTCAGCTGCCTATCCAGGTCCGGGAAGACCACAGCCAGTATCCGGAGCATGTGGGGAGTCAGGGTCCGGTGTCCGCCCCTCCTGCGTGGAGGTGACAGCTTCAGCTGGACTCTAGCTATCCTCCGGGTCCAGCCCCGAAGGTCCAGCAACCTCTTCTGGCAGTTGCGGATCCGGTGCTTGTAAACCCCCACAGAACGAACAGCCTGGGCGATGGTCAGCCAGATCTCCTGCTTCTGGTGGGCATCAACCTGTGAGGATGACAAAGTGAAAAGTACATTAACACACATGCCCCAGATTTGTGCAGCACACATTTGGATATACATGTCATCATCACAAAGGGAAATGAATTACACAGGTAGTGCAACCAAGGGGAAGGAAGAATCACCTGCATGTCTGACATGTTAACAATGCCTGGATAGTTTAAGCTTGCAATAATGCACTTTAGCAGCAGGAAACCTATTCATTACATGTACCTACACACTTTGGGGGAAAAAAGTAGTCAGTGAGAATGCTTGCCACTGGTGTACACACTGCTAGTACTGCTAGTCAGACAACATGCATAATTAGGAAGTCAGTGGACTGCACACTCACCTGTTTCCCTGGTTTCCCATAGAGCTTGCTGTACTGTGGAAGGATCCTGTCCAGCAGGGCCTGGTTCTCCTCCTCAGTGAAGGCTGGGGCCCTCTCCAGAGTACGTGCCATAGCAGGAGACAGAGGATGCAGAGACAGCAGCAGTGGTAGCAGGGATGTGGTCCAAGTGCATGTAGTGCAGGCAAGTGAGCTCCCTGGGGGCCAGCCAGCCCCATATCTGTGCTGCAGAGGCATAATCTGTGCCATGTGTCCCAAGTGATAGGTCCAACACGGTTGCATTCTATGAATCTGGCCAATCCATTTAAAAGTACAACTCGTACCCGCCTTCCGCATCGTTCAAATCTTCACCTTCATGGAACACTTGAAATTGCAACATTGTTGTAGGCATCCAACTTAATTTCCAGTGCACAATTCATACAAGTTTTGAATCCGCATCTATCTCCATGACATGTCCGGAGCCAATGGGTGCGCCCAACTCATTCAACTGACTGTACAACGCGTATTTTGAATATACACATGCACCCGTCTCCAAACGATTCAATGGCCAAGGCGTACGCCTGTCTCGGACCATGCCTGTCCGACGCATATGCATGATAGTCACCCGCATCGAACCTCATTGCATTCAATGACAAAGCGTACGCACGGCTCGGACATGACCCATGCAATGCATACGCATTGTCACCCACGTCGGTCCTCATTGCTTTCAATGACAAAGCGTTCGCACGGCTCGGACATGACCCGTGCAATGCATACGCATTGTCACCCGTGTCGGACCTCATTAGTGTGACTATTATACGGATGCAACACACATATACTGGCCAGGGACACCTGTGCACACCTACCACACAACAGCATTGGCCACACAGTGTCCCATGGCATGCAAGGCTGCATTCCCTGGGTGTTTGGGGGGGTCACATCTGTTTTTTTGGCTGGCACTTTGTGCAGCCACTCCCAGGCTGTGCACGTGTACATGGGGCAGAATCCTTTGTGTGTTGTGCACATTACCACTGTGATGTGCAATTGTACAGTAATGGGCATGAGTCACGGACACATGGTCAGGTTGGATATGTTTAGGACAGGTCACATACACCCTGAGTCCTGGGGGTGATGGCATGTACGTCACAGTGAGACCTGTAGCCACAATAATGATGTGCACCCACAGTCTGTGTGCATGTTGTCTCTCAGATGTGTCTGATCAAATGTGCCCAATGGGTGACAGTCTCCACATCCATGTGGTATATGCATCACCCTTGATGGGGGGTGTGTCTAAGAGACATACATGTAGGGCTGGCAGGAACAACAGTGGCCACTACCTGTGGGACTTACGCTTGCCTTGTGGTGTGTACGTGCTACACCATGTCCTTTGCTGTGTTGATGTGGCAATACAGGGACTCTGGGTTTCTGCATGGCAAAGATCTGTTATGCCTGGGAGACATGACGCCTCAATTGTCACTGTGGTGTGTGTTTGGAACGTTGCAGCAGCACATAGGTTGGGTGACACAGCCAGATGATTGGCCATTGCACTACATGGGACTCATGTGGACATGTGGAATTGAGATGTGAGGTGGTGGTCTTGTAGGTGACATATGTGTTCATGACCAACAGCACACACCTCATTACATTGTGTAATGTCATGATCTAGCATGTGATATTGATCGTGGTCATGGCCACATGGGTGGATAAACTGACAATCTTCCTTTGTGCATCTCTGTACTGCAGGGCACCAGCTGTCCATCGGCCATTCCCAGACCTTGCAACCATGCTGGAACGCGACTGCATCAGACGGTACCGCTTCACCAGGCCACTGATTGTGGAGTTGGCGCCACATCTTCTACCTGGTCAGACATACCGTACAGCATTGACTCCAGAGGTGAAGGTGATGGCAGCCCTACTCTTCTTTGCTACTGGTACCTTCCAGTACACTGTGGGTACTGCTGGTGGGATTTCGCAAACGATGTTTAGTTGGGTGCTACGCGATGTCTTGGAGGGGATGTTGCAATTCCTTAACGTGTATATCAAGTTCCCGAGCCCAGCTGAACTCCCTGAAATAAAGGATGCCTTTTATACACTGGAGAGGATGCCGAACGTCATCGGATCTATTGATGGACACATGTTGCCCTGATGCCACCACAGGCACATGAGCAGGCATACCGTAACAGGAAGCACTACCATTCGATCAATACTCCTGCTGTCTGTCTTGCTGGCATGTCGATCACATATGTGTGTGCACCGTTCCCTGGTTCTGCGCACGATACCTAAATTAAGAGGAGTAGTCGCATTGCAACGCTGATGTCACAGATGCCAGCTCAGCATGCCTGACTTGTCGGTGTGTACTGACTGTTTCTCATTATGTGTGTTTGTCAATGTTGTATTCCGCACTCCTACAAAACTCAGCTACTTGTTCATTTTTATGTGTGTAGGTGACTCCGGATACCCCAACATGCCGTGGTTGCTGACACCCCTCAGGAACCCTGTGACACCAGCCGTGGCACATGGTCGGAGCAGGAGGGTGATTGAGTGGACATTCGGCCTCCTGAAAAGCCACATTCGCTGCCTGGACAAGACCGGAGGGGCCCTCCCATATGAGCCTGCAAAGGTGTGCAAAATAATCCTTGTCTGCTGCATGCTACACAACATGGCGGTGCAGAAGGAGGTGCCTCTCATCCAGGATGACGATGACGATGACCAACCTCCGGCACCTGTGGAGGATCCCTGCCTGGGCCGAGAGGCCAGTGATGATGAAGATGATGGTGACGTCCGCTCACAGCTCATCAACAACTTCTTCACCTGAATGTGAGTTTCCAGGGTTGTTATGTGAATGTATGGAGGTAGCCTGGAATGTGTTGTGCCAGCTCTGTTGCTGTCTGAGTGTGTCTGTGTGCCGCTTGACTGGATGCGTGCTGTGATGTGTCCATTCAGGTGGTGTGTACTTCACAATAGGGTTGTACTGCTAGTGTTTGTGTAGGTGTCCTGCAACATGTTTTGTGCATTGCATTTCTCTCCTGTTCTTCTGTGCTTTTGACTGTATCTTGTCTGTCCTTCCCAGGGTATTTTGCCTGACGTGTGGTCAACACTGACCCCCAACACCCAGAAGCCAACACCAGTGTGGAAGTTGACAACTCCCATCAACTGATGTACCACAGATCCCTGGATTTCCATTCTCCAGCACATTGAGAGTGTGTGTCCACTGTTACTTAGAATTACTGTGCAACTATTGTGGAATAAACGTGTTGCTGATGTGTAATGAACCTGTGCTACGCTTTGTTATGTGCGTTGTCTGTCTTCCCACATCTGAGTGACATCTGCTTACCTCACCTGTGGACTTGTTACCACTGACTGGGGTTGGTGTTGTGTCTGTGCACGCCAATGCGTTTCAGGTCAACATCATTGTGTATGATGAGTAACATGGCCATGGTGAGTATGTTTTGTGTTGCCATAGTGGTGTGTCTCCCTCACATGTGTCACATCCCCATGACTCACCTTACTTTGGTCACATTGTTGCAGTATTTGGCATGCACCGTGTTGTGTAGCAGATCGACATCTCCCTGAACATGACAAGTTGGAATCACAACAGAGGCAAGTATGGTGTACTGGTGAGTTTATTTACAAACATATGTGAGTGAAGTGCACAGGATGGTGGGTGCTGTACATTGGTGTGGGAATCCAAAGTTCACATTGGAGTTGGAAGTGCTGGTAGATGAAATGTCCAGAGTAAAGTCCACAGTCATCTGATACATTGGCCCAACATGAACCCTCCATGTCATGTGGGCGAGTTGTGTGCGATTGGACAAGGTGAACAGGTTGCGCACAAAGGACATTGTCCAGAACAGGTTTAGACGCCCTGGGGGATGTGCTTGGACATCTGCCTCTCACATGTCCTTCTTCGGACGACCCCTCTTCTTCCGGGGGGGGTCCTCATGTGCAGGCCTCTGCGGTGTAGGGGACTCTCCGCCAGAGTCCTCCTCACTCCCTGTGGCGCTGGCAGATGGTGTTGCGACAGATGTTGTGGGCACACAGGGGGGTGTGGATAGGTTGGTGTTGATCTGGGGGAGGCATTGGAGTATGTCCCGATGCACCGCAGTAATGTCATCTCACTTGGCCACCATGAGGGCATGGTGGGTGACCTGCTCGTGTTGCATGTCCTTGAGGATCCCCACTACCTGGCCAAATCCTCCGGTGCTATCCTGGTACGCATCTAAGATGCGTGCCAGGTGGGGGTCATCATTCAGTGCAGACCCCTCTGCAAGGCGCTCCCTGTGCCTCTCACCCCCTCCCAGCACCCCTCTCCACACGGGCAGGACCAGCAGCAGGACGCACAGGTGACACTGGGACCCCTTGGGCGGTGTTGCTGGTGGTGTTTGCTGTAGCTTCTGGGGGGTCCTGTGTCCCTGTGCTGTGGGTGTGGATTGGCCTTGGTCTGTCTGTGTTGGCGGGGATGCCCTGTCAATGTCCAGATGCTGGAGGCGTGGGTACAGGGGGTGCAGATGTTGATGCTGATGGTGCTGCATGATGGCTCACACCCCAGGGGCCAGGTTGGTCTTCGTCATCCGAAGAGGACAGTGAGAGAGTCAGACCAGAGAGCTCAGTGTCCGCCAGAGTCTGGGAGTGGGTATCCTCAACATTTGGTCCTGGGTGCCCAGCACCACCTGTGTTTGGAAGAGACACACAATGTGATTTATGTTTCTACATGCATCGATGGTTCACAAACATGACTTTTTCTACTTTTGGAACAGATGCCTGCCTGTACACTGCTTTTTCCCAGCTTGTCACGGACAGAGTTTGATATTGTTGTTGGCCATTTCCCAGCATGGCCTTGTGCTCCCCACAACACAGCCCAGTGTCAGACATCTTGTCAGTCCCTTCCCACTCCCTGTGAGGTGAGTATGGTTCAGTTTGATCTTGCAGGGCCATGTGGATGGGTGTAGGTTGTCTGTGACTGCGAGTCCCATCATGCTCTTGGCTATACCCCCTTCCCAGCATGTCCATACTTCCTCCCTCTTGACTCTGCTTTCTGTGAGGGGGTGTGACAGCAATGGCAAGATGGCTGACTGTGAAGTCCTGATGTTTGTTGTTGGCCATTTCCCAGCATGGCCTTGTGCCCCCCACAACAGAGCCCAGTGTCAGACATCTTGTCAGTCCCTTCCCACTCCCAGTGAGGCGGGTATGGTTCAGTTTGATCTTGCTGGGCCATGTGGGTGGGTGTAGGTTGTCTGTGACTGTGAGTCCTATCATACTTTTGGCTACACCCCCTTCCCTGCATGCCCATACTTCCTCCCTCTTGACTCTGCTTCCCTGTGAGGGGGTATGACAGCAATGGCAAGATGGCTGACTGTGAAGTCCTGATGTTTGTTGTTGTCCATTTCCCAGCATGGCCTTGTGCTCCCCACAACAGAACCCAGTGTCAGACATCTTGTCAGTCACTTCCCACTACCAGTGAGGCGAGTATGGTTCAGTTTGGTCTTGCTGGGCCATGTGGGTGGGTGTAGGTTGTCTGTGACTGTGAGTCCCCTCATACTCTTGGCTACACCCCCTTCCCAGCAATCCCATACTTCCTCCCTCTTGACTCTGCTTCCCTGTGAGGGGGTATGACAGCAATGGCAAGATGGCTGACTGTGAAGTCCTGGTATTTGTTTGGCTACAAGTCCAAAGTGAGCCCCTGTGCTTCACACAGCAGCACCCAGTATGGGGTATCTTTTGCTGATATTTCAATAAAGTGTGTGTCAATGCATTGTACCCGGTGAGTTGTGTGGAGTTTGTGTTGAGGGGGGGGGTGTCTCCCCATGCTGGTATGTATGGTCAGGGCTTTCAGTCCCCCTTCCCATCATGAAACATGCTTCCATTGTAGGGCATGCAAGTTGTCTTTCAGGATGTCAGTCAGTGGTGTCCTGCTTCTGATTTGCATGCAACCCCGAGCAGGGCCTTGTGCTCCCCACAGCAGGACCCAGTGTCAGCCATCTTGTCAGTCATTTTCCACTCCCTGTGATGTGGGCATGTTTCAGAGGGGTCTTGATGGGCCAATCAGGAGGGGGAGCATTATCTGTGACTACAGGCCCCATCATGCTTTTGGATACACTCACTTCACCTGCATCCCCAGTATTCCTTCCTGGCAGTCAGCTGCACTGTGAGGTGTTGTGTTTGTGGTGGCAAACTGTCTGGCACGGCCTATTTGGCTTTGTGCCACTGGCTTGCTCTATTTGTTTGTAGGTTGGAGCATGTCATGACGCAGTTCCCAGTCACTCTGAGATGGCAGGTATTGTGTTTGTCTGACTGACATACACATCTTGGGCTGATTATCTATTGGTTAGTGTAGCTTTGCTTGCGGTGCATGGTTTCACTGTCCCCTTGCCACACAATCTTGTGTATGTTGTTTTTGTACTCACCAGGCTCTGGGATGTCTGTTAGGCCATGGACGCTCTCTGGTGGTAGGATGTCCCGCACCTTCTCCTCCCAGGTCCTGAAGTAGACTGGTTTGGCAGGAGGGCCACCGCCGGTGCACTGACTCAGGGCGTGATCTTTTTCGATGAGTTTCTTGACCCTCCTGCGCACGTCATACCACCTGTTCTGGATATCGTCCTTTGTGCGCCTTGCTGGTGCTTGGGCGTTCACCTTGTCCACAATCCTCGCCCACATCTTGGTTTTCTGTGAGATGGGGGTCCTTTGGACGAATGTACCAAACAAATGTGGCTCTACTCTGATGATCTTGTCTACCAGCACTTCTAACTCACTATCTGTGAACTTTGGATTCTTCTTTGGGGGCATGGTGATGGGTGGTGGTGGTGAGGGATGTGTGTGTGAGGGTGCAAGTGAGGGTGGGTTGTGTTGGGTTTGCTGGGTGTATGTATGTGTGCTTTTGTATGAAGTGCTGATGGTGTGTGAGTTGTGTGATGGGGGAGTTGTGAGTGTGTCTGTGGTTGCTGGGTACTGGTGTTTGCTGCTGGCTGTGTCTCCTGTTTGCAAGGGATGATGGTAGTGATTGTAGTCCTTTATATAGTTGGAGTTGAGGGTGTGTCTTTGTCCCATGTTTTTTTTTTGGTATTTATTGGCTTTGTCATTGCTTGTTTGGTCCTTTTTTTTGTCTTTTTTCCTTTGGGTTTTTTACGCATGAAGTAGACGTTCATGTGATGGAAACGGACACTGCTGTTGACTCGTGCGGGCTTCTCCGCCTCGTTCATGCAGCCTATCTTCTGTGTTTGGTACGCGTCGGTCGCGGTGGTCTCTATTGCTTGTGTGCCGGGTTGTCTGTGCGTGTCGGTCGTGCAGCTTGGTCTCCGTGCATGACGGTCTGGTTTTAAACGCATTGCATCATACTGCGCAAATCGTCCATCGCGGGTACGGGTCAGTCGGGTTCATTCCGGGTTCGTGTCGGTCGGTGATAATCGCGTCGGTTTTCCGGCCAGATCACTATTTTTCCCTACGGCTCGGTCGTATGGCTTGTATTCCGTACATGTCGGTTGTAATTCACACGCGTTGCATCGTCCAGCCCGAGCTGTCAAGCCAGGTCTTTCCTGAACCGGAAACAAGCATCCTGGGACCAGTTTTGGGGTAGCACCCCTCATCAGTCAGGCTAGCTTGAGTCCAGTAGCAAAGTGAGCAAGGAACCCACATCTGGGCATACCCTGCTAACTTAGGGCGAACACAGCAAACACAAGGAGATGATGAACAGAGCGCTGAAACTTTTCAGACACTCAACCCCAGTCACAGATCTGAATCCATCATTGTTATTTAGCTCACTTCGCCACCTCAGTCCGGACCCAGCTTTTGCAAATCAGTCATTTTTTTTTTGCAGTGTTTTATATAGCCAAACTTGACCCGAATCCAATCAGGTATCAGAGCGCTTTACATAGCACCAGTTACGTTACATGAGGACACACATTAATTTTTTGTTAGGCACGGGAAGATTAAGTGATTTGCCCAGAATCAAAGGATATCTAGCATTATTACCGAGACTCGAACCCAGTTCCCCCAGGTCCGAGGTTGAGCGCCCTAACCGTTAGGCCAACCTTGTGAATCATGGGAACAGTTCAGCCCAAACTACCTAGCCAGGTCTTTCCTGAACCGGAAACAAGCATCCTGGGACCAGTTTCGGGGTAGCACTCCTCATCAGCCAGGCTAGCTTGAGTGCAGTAGCAAAGTGAGCAAGGGACCCACGTCGGGGCATACCTTGCCAACTAAGGGTGAACACAGCAAACACAAGGAGATGAGGGACGGTGTGCTGACTCTTTTCAGACACTCATCCCCAGTCACAGATCAGGGTTAAATCGATCATCGTTCATTAGCCCACTTCGCCACATCAGTTCGGACCCAGTAATATGCAAATCAGTCTTGCCCTGTGCCTCATGGAAACAGTCCAGCCTGAACTGCTAAGCCAGGTCTTTCCTGAACCAGAAACAAGTATCCTGGGACCAGTTTCGGGGTAGCACCAATCATTAGCCAGGCTAGCTTGAGTCCAGTAGCAAAGTGAGCAAGGGACCCACGTGTGGGCATACCATACCATACAGGACGAACACAGCAAACACAAGGAGATGATGGACTGATCGCTGAAACTTTTCAGACCCTCACCCCAGTCACAGATCTGGGTTGAATCCATCATTGTTAGTTAGCTACTACGCTACCTCAGTTCGGACCCATCTAAATGCAAATCAGTCTTGACCTTGTGCCTCATGGGAACAGTCCAGCCCAAACTGCCAAGTCAGGTTTTTACTGAACCAGAAACAAGCACCCTGGGACCGGTTTCTTGGTAGCACCCCTCATCAGCCAGGGTAACTTGAGTCCAGTAGCAAAGTGAATGGGTGATAAAAAGCCTGGCAGGGAGATTTGTTGTTCTCTCTGCCCCAAATTCCACATTATGTTTAATATGTGTGAGCATTCCTACAGGAGTCATAATGAAATCTGCTGCTTACTGAGATGTGCCAGGCAAACCAAGCATTTTTCACTTGCTTATATTATTAATAACAGAAGAGGAGTATTTGTAGATGTCCTGTCCATCCCCCAAAGATATGTCTTTGAGCTACTGGCAGATAGCTGGTGATGTATCATAAACAGTTCTGCTCGGTCAGAGATGAGTGCCTGTTGTTATGCGATTACACCAACTGAATTACATACATGCATTTAACAGCAAATTTAGAATCACAGAGAGGCAACCACGGCTCCCTTTTTCCAAGGTTTGCTAGATGCACCTGAAGCATTAATGTGGTTTAATTTCTAGTGAAATGCATTAAACAGCTGCTCAGATATGAGCCAGTGCAGCTGTTCATGTTTCAGAGACATGTTTATTATTACACAGATACTCTTTTTGTCAACCTCAGGAGGACACAAGGCTGAATGATCAAGTAGTGATTCGAAACTTTGACCCTGGTATTTAAGAAATCACTGGAGTGGCTGCAGTCGGCACCTGAGTCACCACTCTAAGGCAGAACCAGTTATAAATCTGTCTTGATTTCTTGTTTGTGGTAGGTACCTTATGGGGGCACTTCCCAGTGGGCCAACAGTTTAAACGGAATTAGCATATTAAATGTATGAGCACGTTAAAGATGCATGGCCAATCAATTGAAAAGTTTTGGTAAGTTCATAGAGCTCAGAGACAGAGATTCAAATGACAAGCAGCTGCACAAATTGAAGAGGGAGAAACTGGAGAAAAGAGAAATTGTTGGAGAAGGGAGTAAAATTGGTCTGAGAGCATCTTTTTGATACAGACAAATTTGCAATTGAATTAGTCTGAACTGAAATTCGGCAGACAGGTTTGAACATCACAGAGAGGTTTACTCTTCAGCTAGCAGACTGTAACCAGGCACTTTACATGTAGGAGGGAAATTTTACATTTTGTAATTGTAGACAGAGTGCTGAGTGGGGTGCTGCCATCTATTTATTGGCCTAAGGCCTTCAGTGTAAAGTAGTATTAGGCCTGGGGCCCTCCCGCTGACCAAGTTACAACCAAATGTTAGCTATGATCTGTGGGACTGACCTTGAGCAGTTAGCCCTTCCTTTATTAAATGCCTTGGCTGAGGTGCTTGATGACATGTGTGATGGCATGCGGCCATCCTTACACAGCTCGGACGGCTCAGAACATCCCATTTAACCTCAGATAGCTGAAGCCCCCTTTTTCGTTATCCACACAAAATGCCCCTCAGACTCTAGTTGTGTGCAGAAGTAAGTCTCATGCCATGTGAAGGACATCTGTTTGCCTGAGACACCCTTGGATTCTCCAGAACAGGAGTTGTTTTTATGGAGTTCACCCCTGAAGCTGCCATTCTTTCCTCAGCCCCCAGCTGACACTCTCTGTCACTTGGAATCTCCTCCCATGAGTCCTCTGTTCCCACGGGCATCTCCTCTCCTCCTTGTTGAGCTGGTGCCAATAATGGCCAAAACCCATTGATGCTTTTTGTAGTAGTCTCACGCGCCGCTGTGCTGTGATCATGGTCCCTTGGGCTCGTGTGACCACCCAGATGCCTCTCACATGCAGGGTGTGAAACTTCCAACCAGGATGACAGCCTTTGATTAGCACATGATAATCTACCTTCAGCTTTTTGTGGGTGGCCCGTCGGACCCAACTGATTTTCTCATTTGTTCTTCAATACCATTCCCTGATGCTTGCTACATCTGCAATGGGGATGCTGCCTTTCATGTGCCGCTTGAACATCAAGCACATGGGGGTGCACTGAGTAATACCGTGGGGTGTTTTTAGTTAAACTCTTAGGAAAGGGTGTTAGCTCCACTCCCAACCCTTCTTCAGATCAACCTCTATCTAGAGAGCTTCATTTAATGTCCTCAGGAATCTACAGAGCCATTGGCCTGTGGCAACTGCAGTGTTATATTTTGGTGTTTGAACCCTAGTGCAGCCAGGTACTTCTGGAACTCAGCTCCTTGGAAAGGAGGTCCATTGTTCATCTTTATCATTTCTGGCAGGCCATAGCTGCTGAGTTTCTTCCAGCAGAGGTTGTACATGTGATTTGGACTGGCAATTGACCATGACTAGCATGAGCCTGCCATTAGGAAAACTTCCAAAGTCAAGGTTCACTTTTGTCCACAGGGTTGTGAGCACGTCCGCTGTAGCGACAGGCACCAGGGCCACTGGACTCCCCATGATCTGGCAAGTTGAACACTGCCTCAAAGCTTCTTCTACCTTGGCATTCATCCCAGGGAACCAGACCTTATCTCGCATTCGGGCCTTAGTCTTCTTGATTACTTGGTGACCCATGTGAGCCAGCTTCAACATTCGGTCTTCCAGAACCTTTAGCATCACCAAACGGTGATCCCTATTGATAATCCCTCCTGCCCTGGAGTTTAGTTTGTCTCTCACCTTCAAAATTTGTGACAATCTGGTCTTCTCCTATGGCTTCCATTGGTTGGCGTACTGTAGAAACAGCTTCCAGCCATTCTTCTCAATGGCCTCCAACACTCTCCTCAAACCATCATCTGCCTCTGTGGCTCACCTGAGGTCATCAGTTGTCTGCGCCTTCCAGCAATCTGCCACAACTACAATGTTTGTGAACTCTTCCACCCCTTCAATCTCTCTTCTGCCCCCTTCGGGATTTTTGTGGGAGTGACAAGGTAGGAAGTGCACCAGGTAGTGGGCTCCAGGCCTGTAGTTTCATTGAAACTGTACGACAAAAGCTGGACTGCTCGTCTCTCAATATGCAGCGGTGGATGGGGCACGGTGGCACCAAATAAGCTTACCAGAGATGTATGATCCCTGACCATATTGAATTCCCTGCCATAAAGATAAAGGTGAAAATAGCGACAAGCCCAATTGGTGGTGAGGACCTCCGTCTCCATTTCTGCATATCATGCTTCTGTTGCTGTGAACGTCCTGCTCGCATACGCCAAGGGGCCCACACTCTCGGTTTCTGTTCCTGTGTTAGGACAGTCCCTAATTTCACAGGGCTGGCATCGACTACAACTTCAATTGCTTTATTCTAATTTAAATACACAATCATGGCATCCACCAGCAATGTATATTTTTTCTCATCAAATGCCTTCTGCTTTTCAGCACCCCAAGCCCATGTGATCCCCACCTTTGTCAAGGCACGGGTCTGGAAGGGTTGTCAGATTCTACAGGAAACGGGCACAATAGGTAGCCATGTCCAAGAAACTGCATACCTCTGTGAAGTTTCTGTTTGGTGGGGCCAGCCTGATTGCCACTGACTTCCTAGTGTTGACCTGGAGGCCATCATATGAAAATAGAAATCCCAAAAATTCAATCTTTGGCTCAAAGAATGAGCATTTGTCTCTATGCAACATCGGTCCACAGTCACTCTGGAGTGTGCCTTGAGGCCTTTATAATGATCAGATTAGGTGGATGTGTATATCAAGATGTCATTGCTAATGTTAAGGACCCTTTTGAGGCTTCACAGTGTCTTCCTGATAACATTTTGGAACACTTCAGCTGCCAAAGAAATCCCAAAGCACAGCCTCCTATACATTCTAAACCCCAAGTGGGTTGAAAACTTTGTG
Organism: Triturus cristatus; assembly: GCF_964204655.1. Taxonomy (NCBI): domain Eukaryota; kingdom Metazoa; phylum Chordata; class Amphibia; order Caudata; family Salamandridae; genus Triturus; species Triturus cristatus. Next base: position 628,984,811 of record NC_140591.1, read on the forward strand.
ATGTACCTGCTATCTAGGTGTAACACCAGGTAGTGATATCCAGCATTCAGGTCTAGTTCTGAGAACCATCTTTCTCTATTGAGGTCCGTGATTATGTCATCCATCATCAGGGTGATTTGCCTCTCCTGATAGATGGTGCAGTTAGGTAGCCTCATGTCTACACACAGCTGTGTGCCCCCTGGCTGTCTGGGCTTCTCAGTGTTCACAAGTGGAATGACCTACGGGTTGGGCCCTGGCACTCTCTCAATAACATTTACCTGTTTCAACTTCTCGATTTCTGCCTCCACTTCAGCCCTCTGGTGAAATGGTATCCTCCTGTGGAATAGTGCGGTGGCCTGAACCGTTTTGTTAATGTGGAGCTTGTTGGGAGCACCTTTTATTTACCCTAGACCCTAGAATAATTGTGTGAACTGGTCCAAAATGCGGTGTACTTGAAGATCATGAATCTCTTTTGCAAAGAACATGAGTCACAGGCAATGTTCCCTCTAATTTTTTTCCCCTGTGTGCGCTAGTGCAAGATCTCTGTGCGCTGGAGTCAAGGCTAGGTGCACCAAGGAACTGGATATGCTCAGCAATATACATCTGTGGCAATTACCATTCCAAACATTTGTTTATAACAAGCAAAAAAACTGGCATTTCAGACATAGAGCTCTGTTTAATAGGATCTTGACACAGTTTTTCAATGTAGATAAAAAAAAAACATCACGACATGAGTTGTTTACTCTTATGGCACCTAAATTCTAGATACAAAAAGGAACAGCACTCAGAAGGTTGTACAATTATAAACTGTTATTGGGCAGCAGTGTTGATCTAAGCAGTCAGAAGAATGAGACAGCTATTATTAAGCCAGAACTGGGATTCTGGCTGGACCCACTGAAATATGCTGAAATGTTTTTCAAAGTAATTTGCCGACACTGGGACACAATGAGCAGCGTCCACAGGTTGTCTGCTTTCCTTTCCAAGTAGGAATCTTCAGACCATGAAGGGGGCTTTCTCATCTACAATTTCAGTTAGGACCAAAACAAAAGCCTCTTTTAGAGGGCCATCAACCCTATTTTTGTTCAAGAATGATCCTGGCTGGGAGGCACCTAGATGCTAATTCAACGGAGGGGAAATTTAGGCACACAGCTTATCACTTTACAAGTCAAGTACTTAAGAAAAACATTTAAAGCAGATTTTGACTTTGTTTACCCCTTGAATATAAGCTATATGCATGTACTGTAAGAAGGTAGGCATTGTGTATTAAGAATGCATATCTGAGAGAAACAAAGTCAGGATTCGAAATGTAACACAGTGCTTCGGGTTGTATGTAGTTCTAAGACTTTACTACTACGCAAATAAACCATTTTCAGCACCTTTATATGAAAAATTGAGAAAGAAACCAATAAGGTTCTAAACCCTTGACTTACAGTTTGCAAGCAGCTTGTTGATGCTGGTTCATAGCTCACTGTGCTATATTAGAAATATTGCAATATGTGAACTGCAAATAATAAAAGCATCTTTGTCTAAAGCAAAAACCAAATTACTGCTCTACATAAAATAAAAATCTCTGATCGAAATGTTACCCAATGTGCTTTGCAGGCGACACATTAACAATCTATGCAACATTATGAGTCAAAACTGTAATTAGACAACAATCTGATCCCTCCGGCAACTGCATTAACCCCCAGAGTTACCTTACCGTTATTATTATGCCTGAGATTTGCTGGGCACCTAAAAATGCCTTCAGAAGTAGCCTGAAAACTTAAGATATTTTATAATGCAGCCTTTGTGAACCTATTAAGCTCAACAAATTTACTGTCACATTTGTTCTTGTTGCCAATTTCTTTACAGCAGCGTTTAAAAAAAGTAAATGTACAAGTTGACAACAAGACTCTGTTCCTTTTGACTGCACCTCCTTTCTGTTGACAGGCCTTGGATTCCAATGTATGTGTTCTCTGCATAAATGTTTTCTAATTCCAGCACTGAATGTCACACATCAATGATGTTTTTGTAGAGGTTTCTTGGTGATATCGCAAAAAAGTGTATGTGATGTTCTAAGATGAGCACCTACAGGATAGCAGCCTAACAATGTAAACAGTATGACTTAGAATGGGTGGCTTTCTTATTAGTGTTTCTGCACTGTTTTCAGTTCCCATACATGTATAAATGAATATAGCAACGTAGCAGAAGAAGCATGAAGTGGATGTGACAAGACATCAATTGGGAGACAAGTCAAGTTGACTCTGGCTCTAATAGCCTGTGCACAATCTTTGAACATATTTGGAATGTAAATCATTCAGCAAACATCATGCCAGAATAAGATAAGCTTGCCATCAAAGTTCAAGAAAATTTATTTGTTTAACATCCAGATGCATTTTCCCTTAGTTCATCAGATTACTTGGAAATTATTTATAAAAAGTTAGCATTTTTAAACGTGAATTGAGAAACAGTCACTCACATACCTGGAGCAGCTCCTCATACCGTGGCTGAATTGCAGGCCACTTCCACTACAATAAATAAATGCTATGGACAATACATTAATGCCTACATTGTGCCTGCCCCCAAGAAGAATCGTTTTTCTTCAGTCCTTACTGCATCCCAGCAGCGTATACCATTCCATTATTTTGTGACATGGAACGTGGTCAATATCTAGCAGTCGCTGTGCTGTATTGTGGCATCCATTGCTTCCGCCAGCATAATGGGTTCAATGCCCCCATATACATAGATTCTCATGTGGGATGGCCACACGGGTGTTCAGGGACAGAGCTGTAATAGAGTTGTTGGTTAATCATATTGACCAACGCCCCAGTGTCTATCACAGCACGCACGACAGTGCCCATGATGGCGATGTCACCCAAGGGCAGGGGAGCCCTCGGTGGCCTTGGCAATGCAAAGGAAATGAAGAACACGTCCTTCTCCTCAGGGTCCTTGTTGTCACATGGTTCCCGCCTCCAGTGCTCTTAGCGCTTGTCCCCTGAATGGGACTGTTCATCCAGCGACAGCTGCCTCACGACTTTCTTGGGGGGACGCCTGCCAAATGCTCCCCATCCTCTGTCACCACTTCATCACAGTCTTGCAAAGTGGTACAGCTTATCGCACACCGAGCATGATAGCACATTCACCGCACACTTGTCTGCAGGCTGAGGGTCCAGCTGACAGTTACCACACGATGCAGCCACGTCTCACTTAAAACGTCCGCGCAGTGGTGGGGCTTTGGTTTGAATGGTGTCCGCCAACTCCACTTTGATGGGCATCCCACTGTTCCCTGTGGGTCGTCCAGTTTCCCTGTTGAGGGCCACCTACATTTCATCCACCCTCATACACGCCATCACCAGCATGCCTTCCAGTTAGATCCCCGGCTGTCTGAGGATCAGCCTTTTAAAGGTGGCCAACCTGCAACACTTGGTCATCAACGCATGTGCTTGCCAACACCCTCTACATGGCATAGCACATGTCAATTGACTCCTCTTCTCACTGCCTGACCTGTCTCAGCTTAAAGCATTCAAAATCGGGGATTAATTGGGGGTCAAAATGTGCACTGAGCGCCGTGATCACGTCGCCATAGTCCTGTACATCACCAGTCTTCAGGAGGTGATAAAATAATTTGTAAATCCCATCTCAGATGAAATGTAAGAGCAAGGCCTCTTCACCTCCGGGTCCCTCTCCCTGGTGGCCCTGAAACAATTTTCCAGGCAGCCCAACCACATCTTCCACTTGGGAGCAGCCATGGCTGGGTCAGCCAACTCACTGATTGGTGCCAGTACCCCCACCGCTGAGTGTGCACTCCCTCCAGCTCTTCCAACGGCTTGGTTTGGTCCAGGGCCTGCCCCTTGGGCCCCCGCAGCCTGTGCATCATCCGCCATCTTCCCGTGCAGCCTCTAATCACGACTTCTGGGTTAGTTCCAGCTCTGAAAAGTCTTGCACCTTGTTGTATATTGTGTCCTCTTTTTCCCATTCTCCTTCAGGCGGGTCTGACGGTGGGTCCTCTGCCCTCTCACCACATGCTTGCTGCCCTCGATAAGCCCTCTCACATGGCATGCAGCCGACCTCGTACGGCCCGGGTGGCTCAGTACAGACAACATAGTACAAGATAACACATGAATGCTGCATGGGTGATGATGCACATTGTATTAATGTGAGTATTGATTCCCATAAGCACTCGTGGTAGCACAATGCCAGCCACAGAATTAACACAAAGAAAATCGAATGAATGGGTGAACAGGTGTCAAGCAAATCAAACACATAACAAGCTCCAGCCTTCGGCATGAACAGAGAAATAGCTGTAGGAAGTATTTTTTACTGCGGATTGATATCCTTTGATTCCTTATTTCATTTTCAAAGTGCATGTTCGATGTAAGACATCACACACTTGAAAATGCTGGCAGAAATACTGTGCTGAGTTGCCTAAGGATGCTGCCCACAATTATGTCAGCCTGTTGGCACATAAAGTTGTGTGCACAGGGAAAGGTTCACAAAGAACTTTGCAAATGTCACACTACATGATGCATGCCTTTACACTACAGAGGTTAACAACTGGTTTCGAAATTTACAAAAAGCATTAGGAAAGTCCTATGCATAATGTATTTTTTAAATATTCTCCAGGTGAGTCTGATTCGTGCATTGCCTCCGCTTTGCATGTATTCTCCACTCATAAATTTAAAATGTTGGTGAAATTCCCATGATTATTATTTTTTATTTCTTTGTTCTGTGCATTGAAGTAGTTAGAAAAAATGTCATTTACCATGCTGCATCTGTGAAAACTGGAAATACTGATGCATGTCTGTACAATTACTATATACCACTTGATGCCGCACCAGTTGATGGTTTACATGCCAAGGTCATTTTGAGAAATTCTTTAGAACCATATTTGTGGACCCACAAACTGCGTTGAAACTCTCCCCCATTTTAACTTCCCTGACGTCTTCTTTATTTGTCACTCACTGGGTATCAATTTCCAGCTGTGAAAGTTGTGAAAGTTGTGAAGAATCTTGCGGAAATTGCACATATTCTCATATCCACTATTTCGAATGCAAAATGAAATTCATTACACAAATATGTGAGTTGTAAAATGTGCAAATGCTGGCGATGTAGCACTCAATACGATCAGTGATTAAAATTACTTTTTGGACAAAAGAGAAGTCACCATTGTTAAATCATTAACAGCTACACACTTGTATATTGGGGGTACCCAAGCACACGCAGAATTATAGTTTACAAAAATTATTATATAAATTAGGCATGTAACACAAATAAGTAAATCTCCGTTTCTTTCTTGTGAATTCCTTCAATTTAATATTCTCGTTTTCATAATGGTTTCACAGTCTTCACAGTGGTTCCCAAGCCAACACGTGTTTCATCGCCTCTAGTAATATCGTACATACGACTTGTTCACGGCTAGGTACAAATTGATATGATATTCCACATTAGTCCAAATGTTATTCAAGATGTTGCAAACATTTGTTAACAACGTAAACAAATGTGCTCCCAGGGTAGGTGTCAATGTTATGGGTTTTTTAGCAGGTGGCGGTATCACAAGGCAATGGTGTACTAACATGCACCGTGAATTCAGGTAAGTACTAGCCTTATCATATCAGTTGGTGACTGTCCGAACGTGTGTAACTTTAGCATGTGGGTGGTGTATGTGAAATGGTTATATATGTGATGGAAGTACGTTCCATGTGAGTTTTACCAATTATTTCATGCGGTATGTAAAGTCTATATAGGCTGGGCAAGGAGTATAGAAGCAAGGGCTAGTCAAAGTGGACTAGCTCGGGGTATAAATAGCTAACGTGCTATACTGAAACAGGTGGAAATATTTAGTTAACTGACCTGAACACTGTCTTGTAAAAAATATCTGTAATATACAAGAACAGGAAAGAATACGTGGCTATGAATATCCATATATAAGGACACAAGTGTAGAACAATGACAATACTGACAAATATATGTCAAGAAGATATATACATACATCAGGTATGACGATAATTCCAGGTCAAACATTCAAGCGACGTGGGGGGCAGGCCTCTGTAAGGTATGTACTTCCAATTAGCAACTGTGCTCAGTACTTTTAAGTTCAAACCCCATCTAATACGAAAAAGATAAAAATTGTCTCCGCATAAGTATAAATACGGCTATTCTAACTAAAATTGATAAAGTCCCCAAAACAGGACAGAGGTCAACCACATGTATACATGTGCCCAGTGTGCTCGAAGTTAATCCCTTACCTCCGGGTTGAAGAAATTGTATCCGCGATGTGAAGCTACCCCCTTCCACGAATACTCACCATATGCGCCTTTTGTCTATTGATAATACCACTGCCCAGAACGTAAACTACACTTGTATATTAGTGACCCAAATGTATGCAATCCAAAATACATTTTCAAAAAAGCATGCCATACAGGGAAAACTCTACAAGAGGCCTTATTCGCATTTGTACTGAGTGCTAGGTGATCTAATCACCATGGACATGAGGGGTCGGTGTTTTCCAACTCCTGCGCAAAACTCAATTTGCACAGGTGTCAGGATTCTAAAATTGTGTGATATTTACCACACCCAACAATTATCAGGTGAGAAACTCCTCACCCTGTATTACATTTTGGCAGATCAAAGGTGCTGGAATTGAACTTAATAGGTGCAACGGACTGTACCACATATATGTTGATTCCGAAGGGTTTGTAATTTATTGTATGAGATAAATAACATCTATCACAAGTTTTTGAGGGAATGCAGATTTTGGTGTTTACCACGGCAAAATCCGTTTGGTACGGTAAAGACCATATACTACTTCTCCTGTTGCATTCTTGCAGGTTTGAACTACAGAAATGTAACAATGGTTGCGATATTTAACAAACCCAGTGATTCAGCAGCATAACAAAACTTGAGGGGCACATGGGGCCCAACCTCCCGACCCACCACCTACCACTTTTGCTGAGGCCCCTCCCTGCACCGTAGGGGCTTATGTTATGCCACTGCAGTGATGACTGTGGTAAATAACTCCAACCCTTAGTTTGAACCCCTGAGCAAACAGGGGTTTAGCATAGCGGTCGGAAAACATCAACCCACTCATAATCAGTATCATAGTCAGGGCCTTAGATGGTCCATTACTACTGCTATAACATTTATACTGTCAGGTCTATAATAGCCAAATGCGACTCACTTCACACCACTCCTCATGAAAGCTGCTTACTAAAGTTTTGTCAGTTCAAGCCACACTAATGAAAAAGAAGAAACACAATTGCCTGGCAGTTCATACACCCCTCTAACATTTATGAGCTTACCCCTTTCAAATGCAACAGCAAACTTCATGAAAAACCAATCTTTTCTTCCGTAGTTCCTCTCAGGCACAGTCATCCCATAAAGGCCCAGAGATCCACAAGGTGTTATTTTTTTAACAACAAAAGATCAATGCCAGTATTCTAGGATTATTTCACAGTGCTCAAAGAAAAACTTCATGACCTCCTAAGGCACTGATTTAGCAAGTAGATATTAAAGAAACTACTATGAAATGCCATTTTAAAAACGTGCCCCTAAGGCAAGATGCCGGAGTACCACGCTGATAATTATCATTTTATGTTTCCATGTAGAGGCAGTTTTGCCAGGTGGATAAAGGCTGCTCATAGGGCAAGGGAAGTAGTGGCGAGCACTTTTGTGTGCATGACTGCTTGGCAGGCTGTCTTGGGCCAGCCAAACAGTCATGCACACTTTGCATGTTCCCCATGAGGCTGTAATACCCAGACTGGTGAGGAACATGCCTAGGCTCCCTGTCCCTGTGTGAGCGCCGAATCACAGCGCTCAGACAAATCACAACACTGCATTGCAGCATTGTTATTGGTTTAGGGGAAGCCTGTGTTTTCCTTCTCTGTTCCGGATTCATCAGAAGGAAAGTGGAGTAGAGATGTGGCCGGCAAAGAGGTAAGTGATTTTTATCTTTCTAAACTCCACCTCTCTCCTTTGCCCCGTCACCCCCTTTCCAGCCACCCCCGATCTGTGCCAGCTGTCCAGTAGAATATGCCTTTTGCACAAATAAAAACAGACATTCTTTTTTAATTAATTATTTTTGCACCACAGAGCAGGCTAAAAAGGAAATAAATTCTGATGCTTCTGGAGGAGATTGAAGTTCACTGAGATACATTGCATTGACCAAGTGTGTCATGGGGGATCCAGAGATCCAGAGACAGAATACAGACAGGCAGAAGACTATCAAAATCTTTGATTGTGCACCCAGGAGCAGGAAAATATACATAAGAGGTAGATTACCTATAGGTGTGAAGAAATGAGTAAAAAGGTCAAATAGAAATTCAATGAGGTCTTACTAGAGATCCCATCCCTAAACACCATGACATCTCAGAAGTAAGTGACAGCCCTAGCACTGATGAGAGAGTAAGGTACTAGCTTTGCAACTGTGATAATATGCACCAAAATTCCAAAGCAAAGGTCACACCAAATCAACATTGCAACCTAACCTACCATTAAAAAAGTATCCATGATCATAATTCTATAAACGAGTTGTCTATAACATATTGGCATGAATGCAAAATGAGAACCTAGGCACCGAACAATCGTTTTATGTACACACTCATTCATGGTCATGCTCTACTCTTCATTGCTTGCAATCTACTAATCAGATGAGTAAAGCCACTTGCACAGTCACAACTAGGCTGTGAGAGGAACTTTATACTGTACAAGACTGACTAGAATATAATTGACTATATTACCTAGACATCAGCTGCCACACAAGCACACAGAAAAGACCACAATGCATATTTTGAATTACTGTGAAGCACATTGTTTAGAGGTGTCTAATTTATGAAAGTACCATAGTATTGATGAAGGCGGATTCTTATCTACTTTACCATCACCAAGAATCCTCTCAGGTCGCCAGGATCTTTTTATCTGCTAAATAGTGTAGAGGGGAGGAAATCAAATTTCAACTCTTAATAAATTAAATCAAATTCAACTCTAAAAGGACCACTGATGGGCCACCATGGGCACTAGTACAAAAAATATCCTACGCAGGAGTCTCATCCGACTCAGAATAAGAAGAATAGTCAGCTCCAGTATCATCAAGCAAGCAATAATCACTCCAATTTCTACATTAGAAGTCATTAACCTAAAAGGAAAATCAGTAAGTCTATCCCTACTCTATCTCTAAACTGACATCCCTACCTAGCATTTTCCCTCCGAGGCAAGAGAGTAAACAGTGTCAGTGTCAGTGTGAGCTCTAAACCTCGACTGCTCAACCCACGGGGCACTGTCCCTAATTCAAAACATAGAACACGCCCTCCGTAACACCTCTTCAGCCAGGTCTCCTTCCAGTAGTTTTCCACTGAAACTTGTTTCTCATCCAACGACGGTTTACTCGTCCTTGAGTTCCAGGCACCTTTTCCGCCGAAAGTATCATCCCTACATTCCAGTATACCCCCATATTGGCTTATCATGCCATCCCGACTCCTGAAACAAAGAGTTAGTTTCTCTAACGAGCTGAGGGGCATATTGTCGAGGGCCGGCGATAAATATCGCAAATCGTGCTTAACGCTTACATATTTATCGCTATCTCCGGAATTTATCGCCCGGTTAGCGCGTTATCAACAACGCGCATCGCCGAGGCGATTAAAATTCCAGAGATAGTGGGGATATCACAGTTTTCCATGGTGGAAAACGGCGATATCCTAGATGATAGGGCCTGTGGTCTTAGTCACACAATCCACCCCCCATGTTAGGTATGCCTTAGTCAGGAATGTAACAGACGTTAAATTTCTGCGTTAAGGCATACTTATCGTGATTTTAAATATCGCTAACCCTCGTTGTCAATATGACGAAGCTGGGTTAGCGATATTTTCCCAAGGGAGTCTTGTCAGGCACGCCTCCTTTGCATCTTATTAGTGAAGCAATGGGAGGCGTGCTGACAAGGGGCGCTATTGCCAGTAAACTGTCGCTAACAGCTGTTAGCGACAGCTTTCTGATAGGGCGATAAAAATATCGCTGCTTTAGCGGAAGAAAGTGCCGCTAAAGCAGCGATATTGTCCTTGATGATATGCCCCTAAATGTCCTTGCACCTGCAACAGAAACATGCGAAAGAGAAACTGTCCACTTCTCTGAGATTTTCTATCATCCTGAAACCCAAAGCCTTACCAAGGGAAATCATTTTCGGCCTACAATATTTAGCAAACATAAGAAACGAACAGGCCTTTGTCTTAACGTATATGGGATCAGGCCTCTACACAATTTAAACACACACTTCTGGAATCACACTATAAGCCTTGATTTTCATTACACTTCATATATGAATAAGCAAACTACACGTGCAGACTTTAATATGGTGCACGTTTAAACCTAATGCATCACGCTACACAAAATCAATCATCATGCATTGGCTAAAATAAATTTGCAATTGACTACGACATTGCTCTTCATAAATGGCATGGTTACATTTCTAATCACATTATTATAAGCAGATTTTAGTAATGCATTTCTAAGTCACACATTAATAAATTCCATCAACATATGTGGGTGCTGACTAACAGTGACTATGATGCACCCCTACAATTTTCAGAATAACGTGGCGCTCTATCAGTTCCCCCCTTTGATGACTAGTGTCATCACACCATTTCACAATTCCCTTGGGGAAAGAACCGACCTAAACAGTACTTGTTGCCATCCTCCCCCGTCGGAGTCTCTCCATAGTTTTAAGAATCTGATATTGACTGTCCTGCAGTCTGGCCATTCACATTTCACCTGCTCTGAGAGCTCTCTCAACTCTATTTCCTTTGTACCACTTATAAGCTCTGATGAATCCCCACAAGCAAACCACACAAACCACAACAATGAGGAGTGGATTTAACACCAAGCCAAGGAACCCTTTCCCTAAGCTGGCAAACCAACTTCCCACACACCCAAATCCTTTACCAATCTTTTCCCACACACCCTCTTCGGTCAAATCCTCTATCTCATGGTGAATCGTGGTAATGTTGCTTATCCAGATCCTTGCTGTTATCTGGAATATACGTAGAACATTCCTGAACCTTCAATAATTTACAGACTCCACCCTCTTTTGCTAATAATACATCTAAAGCAAGGCAGTTCTGCAAAACCATCGTTCTTATCGACAACATCTCTCCATCCACAAGTAACAGTGACTTCGCTGTGTTCATTGATAACTCATCAACCACATTCGCCATTCGTCTGATCTTCACGTCATTCAAAACCACACCCAAACTCGATATGATTGCTCCAAAAATATCTCCAATCACTGCTCCTGCACTCGCAGCTCTCTTCACTCTCGAATGCTGTCCATCCTTCAAAAGCTCCAAATCTTCTGCATGGTAAATCTTCGGAAAAATGATTCCCAAATAGCACGTACCATACCAATTCGCAGGCAACCTGACATGGGCATTCTTTCCACACACATAGTAAACGGTTGGAATCACTTGCACAGAGCCTTGCAGAAAGTTCTTAGCAGAATCTTCCATGGTGAAGACATGATCACACGTAGTCTGTCCTACCGGAACCTTTTCGTAGTAGGTCTGGTAACGTCTCACACATAACTTCCCTCTCTGCTCCTTGTCCAATGATATGGGACCATAACTCCCTTTGGCTCTGTGTAACCTTTCTTCATCAGTCCAATCTAATGGACTGTCTCCTGTATCTCATGTTTGTGTTAGTTTTCTATACCTATCTTCTACCTGATCTACGAATTTCTTCTCTACATCTGACAATGAACAGGTCAAATTATGCAGATGAGCATAAGCCGTATCCAGTTCCAAAGACGGTATGAAATACTTCCGAAGCCTGTCTTCTGACTTATAATAATCATAATTATTCAAATGCTTTTAAGCTGGGACCTCAGGACGCACTGCATCATAACTGGAAAAGAAATACTGAAAATGACCTCTTTCATAAAAGATACTAAGCATCAAACTACACGAAATTCCATACGTCAGTAGAAGATGGTGATATCTAATACCGTCATCCACAGAAGCGGGTAACTGCATGCATACGTAACAGTCTTTCGCATCCATCGCATCCACATATTCATATAGCAGCTTCGCATACGCATTAAGCTTAAAATCACCTCTAGACAAATCTATGTGAAATCTACGACTCTCTTCGATTAGTAAAGCTCTTTCAGCTCCTATAGTGACCTCCTTTTGGCTGGAAGTGGTAGGTGTAGGTGTTCCCTGTACCTCCGCTTCCTGCTCATGTGAAACAATATATATGAAGCTACAACTATTATTATTATAGAGACTATAACCCCACCTATAGGTGTACCTTCTACTAATTTGGACCTACGATGAGTATTTCCAGCATCCATGATCTCGCAAAGTTCTCACAAGTTCTTGGCTTCAGCAGCAAACAATTAAGAGTCTCTTTTCTCCTCCAGATGTCGCTTGATAACCAGTTGAACAATACTTCAAGAGCTGGAAATCCCCTTGCAATTTCAGTTCCTTATTTACACAGTCCACAAAAAGACTTCCCTAGCCCTCTCTTGTCGTCTCTCCGGAAAGTCCCTAAGTTTATTCTTCTTGCACTCGGGCCTAGGTTATCTTCTTTATAGACTTTTATTTACAATAGTTTGTTTTTCAGCCCCAAAATAAGATCAGCTCCCAGAATCTCTAAAACATGTTGCAAAAGTTGGAGACGAAGCCACACTAATTCTTGATGTGGTGGCACATAACCAAATGTTGGAAAAACCAGCCTCCCCAGGGTTAGATCACGAATTCTGCTTAGACGTGGTGGATTCGTAATAGTGAGAGTCAGTATTCCTTCAATCTCCACTCCTGGGACCAACAGCAACACATCAACTTTCAAGTTCGGAAACTCGCTGACCAACGTCAAGGAATTCAGCCTCCCCGAGCTCCCCACTCCTGGCATCAGTCACAACGTATGTCCACTCCGGTGAGGCAGATCTCTGACACGGCACTCTTGTTCTCCTGGATCTTCTCAGACCACCTCAGGCTTGCTCTTCGTCACTCTGTTCAGATTCAGACGTTTCAAAAACAGGGGCAAGATCTTTTTCAGGTGCCAACCTCAAGTTCAGCCGCCTCTGACTCACGGGCCAAACCTCTTCTGCTCTCACGGCACTTCTGCTCTCCCTCTGTGTACCCGGTGCACTACTTCCTTCTTCAGCTGAATTTGACTCTACTCCTCCCACAGCAATACTTTCTCCGTCCGAGTCAAATTCGGGTCTCTGATTGACGCAACACCTTTCAGCTTGATCCAGTGCACAACCAGCTGCGTCAGCAACCCTCACAGCTTGACTTGCCCTCTCGGATGGCCCTGCCACCTCAGCTGGATTCTCATTTACAAGAGGGGCTGTTTCTTCCAAGGGTGCTGGGACTCTGTGGGTATGGGAGGCATGTACCCAGTTCGGCAACCCTCCACACTTCACTGCCGTGTTCGTGACCAGTATTACCTGGTACGGGCCACACCAACGAACATTTAGGCAACTCTTCCTCACGTGTTTGCGAACAAGCACCCAATCTCCCGGGCACAGGTTGTGGCACAAGTCACTTGAAGCTGGAACAGTTGCTGCTTGCACCTGGTGAGACACAGAGCGGCCTACATCAGCCAGTCCCTTGCAGTAATCGAGAATGAAATCATCAGTGATTCTAATTAGAGCGGTAGCAGGTATTGCTGGTAATCGCATTGCCCTCCCCATCAGGATCTCGTGAGGTGTTAACCTCGTTCTCCTATCTGGAACACTACGAAGACTCATAAGGACCAAAGGCAGTGCATCAGGCCATTTCAGAGGTGTCGAAGTGCACACTTTTGCCATCCGTGCTTTCAAAGTCCCATTAACCTGCTCCACAATCCCAGAAGCCTCTGATCGGTAGCTGCAATGTAACCTCTGATCCACATTCAATGCGGCACAGAGCAATTTCATGATTTCGCTGTGGAAATGTGTCCCTCTATCCGACTCCAAAGAGGTCGGAAAACCGAACCTCGGGATAAGCTCCCTCAACAACAGCTTAGCTACAGTGAGTGTGTCACATCTACGTGTTGGGTAAGCCTCCACCCACCTTGAGAAAACACATATCACAATTAATATGTACCTTAGCCCATTACACTTTGGCATTTCTATAAAATCCAACTGCATTCTATTGAAAGGCCCTCCTGACCTTCCAATGTGGCTCAAAGTTACAGCAGTTCTTTTTCCTGCATTCATTTGTTGACACGTTACACACCTCTGGCATACAGCTTCAGCAACCGCACAAAACTTTGATTGTACCATGTCTGTCTAAACACTCGCACCATTGCATCCCTGCCAAGATGTACTGCACCATGTATCAATCTTGCCATTGGGCTCAACAAACTTTCCGGCAACAAACCTCGACCATCACTCGAGACCCACACATCCACATATCCTTTCTCATATCCTGATCTTATCCAGCCATCTCGTTCTTGGTCAGTAACCTCATCTTGCAATCGTTTTAGTTCCTCCCATGTGTCTGCCATGACTAACATCATGCTGAGCTCGGTTCTTTCTTGGCTTTCTCCAGTGGAACCTCCTGTAAATATCTATCCTTGTTCTGCACAGAAACGGGCAACCTCATCTGCATAGTTATTACCCAACGAAACAAAATCAGTCCCTCTCCCATGAGCAGAACATTTGACAACCGCAATTTCCTTGGGACACTGTAATGCTTCCAACAATTGTCTCACATATTCCCCATTTCTGATGGGCGACCCTGAAGATGTCATGAAACCTCTCTGTGACCATAGCTGCCTGAAGTCATGAACCACTCCAAAACCATACTGACTGTCAAAGCAATGATCTCAGCTACCTGTGTGGAGTGTACTCCCTCTAGACAAGCAGCTTCAACAACTCCAGTGATGGTACATACAGCAAACACTGCTCATAGTCGACCAACATTGTTCCTTAAGCATGAGCCATCCACAAAGAAAATTTCATCTGGATCAGGGAGTGGATCATCAACAATGTCTGGTCTCGGTTTGGTGCACAGTTCAGTCACATCGAGGCAATCATGGTCCTCACAATCTTCATCATCTACATTTGAAATGGGCATCTATGTCGCCGTATTCAAAACAGAACACCTCCTCAGAGTCACATTTTCTGCGGCAAGTATAACTTGCTCATAGCGTGTTAACCTGTTAGATGTGAGGTGCTGTGTTTTGGTCCTCGTCATCAACAGTTCAACAGAATGTGGCACATAAACTGTAAGCGGATGTCCCATGACAATACTCTCACACCTCTCAATACTGACACCTGTTGCAGCAACGGATTTCAGACATCCGGGCAACGCAGAAGCTACTGGGTCTAAAGTAGCTGAAAAGTAGGCGACTGGTCTACGGACACCTCCATGATTCTGAGTCAAAACTTACAATGCGCAACCTTCTCTCTCGCAACAGAACAACGAGAAAGCCTTGTTGTAATCAGGCATTCCCAAAGCTGGAGCGCGACTCATGGCTTCTCTCAGCCTTAAAAACGACATTAGACAGTCGTTGTCCCATGGTACCGAATCACTCACATCTTTGTGCATCAGCCGCTGTAAAGGCTTCGCTTCGAAGGAAAAGTTGGGAATCCATTGGTGACAATTGCCAACCATCCCCAGGAACATCCTAACCTCTCTCTGTGTGGTAGGCACAAACATGTTCATAATTGCCTCAATGCGATATGGTGACACCTTTCTCTTGCCCTTCTCAATTCTGTGACCCAAATACTGCACTTCACTCAAACAGTACTGCAATTTGTTTGGGGACACCTTGTGTCCATTCTCTGCCAAATGGTAAAGTAAAGCAGTGGTATCCATCTTGCAGGCGTCTTCTGTTTCTGAAGCAATGAGCAAGTCATCGATGTATTGCACCAGAACGGAGTTCTGTGGCAACACAAGACTCTCAAGATTCTTCTTCAAGATCTGATTAAAGATCGATGGACTCTATGTGTACCCCTGGGGGATACAACACCACGTTAACACACGATTTTCCACCTGGAAAGCAAAAAGAAATTGGCTTTCCTCATGGAATGGAATCGAGAAGAATGCTTGACACAGATCAACCACTGTAAACTACTCAGCTTCACATGGAATCTGAAACAGAATCACAGATGGATTCGGTACCACTGGACAGCATGGAACAACTATCGGGTTGACCTTTCGCAAGTCCTGCACAATCCTGAATTTCCCACTCTAATCATGGCTAATCCCATGATAGGTGAATTACATGGGCTACCCATGATCCTCTCCTTCACAATTCCCTGCTTGATCATAGACTTGATTACAGGTTTGATCCCTGCAATAGTCTCGGGCGACAAATTGTACTGTGGCGTCCTAGGAAATTCCACATTCTGCTTGACCTGAATCTTCACTTGCTCTACACCTTTGATCAACCCAATCTCTTCTCCGGTGAAATCCCACACCTCGTGTGACACAGAATCTCTCAAGTCAAGTGGAAGTTCCATCCACTGTCAGCGCTGGGTACATTTCTATGCACAAGTGCTGATTGGCAACTTAAAGGTCGCATCATCATCCTTTGTCTGTACTTCAACTCCCTTCAGTGCGTAACAGATGGTACAATTTAATTTGCAGAACAGATCTCTTCCTAACAGGCAAACTGGACTCGAGTCACACACCACAAACTGGTGTCGATCTGGGAAAGTTCCTATTCTCACAGGAATTGGCTCTGTCAGTGGACTGGTCATTTTCTTGTTTGCTACTCCAGCGACTTGGATCGACTGTCCCGAGAGGGGTAGGTTAGGGACTACTGCGGATCTCACAGTAGACCGGGTAGCACCAGTGTCAACCAAGAAGGTTGTAGGGTGACCATCAACATCTGCTTCTACCTATGGCCCCCTCTGGTCTACCTCCAAGACTGCTCCAAGTGTGCAGTCTTCCTCCCCTCTCAGGCACCATCATGCCAACGGGTCTGGGCTGAACTCATCACACCCTTCGAACAAGGGCATCTGTTGATAAGTCCGAGTTCCCTGCTGAACATATTGAACCCTAGGTGGCTGGGGAACTTGTACCTGCGGACTGAACGTCCCCCCTTTCATCGACCTTGGTCTATTCACTGTAGGGACTGCTTCAGGTACTGGTACCTGAACTATCTCTACTTCCAGTTGCACTTGGTTAATTGGATTCAAGGGGCACTCGCGCTTCTAATGTCCAATCTGGTGACAAAGATGACACGCAGTGGTCTTCTTCAATGTCGCCACATCCACTCCTTTCTTGGGATCACTGCCTTTGGTCTTCCCTGACCTTGCACATTCTGTTTTCCCCCTTGGTTACTTCCCTGTCTCCCTCCTAGCGTCCCTCCGCTAGGCTGCACTTGAGCCGTTTGCATCTGAACAAGCATCAATTTGTCTTTCAACTTCCTGTGCTTCAAATCTACCTCATCACTGCAGTATCTGGCATACCGCAGGATCTCATACACCGGCTTGTTCTGCCAACAAATCAGATGTTGCTGTATCATGTGACTAACTTCTTGTCTCAAACCCAACACAAACTTCGAAACAAACTGTCCCATGTCTTTTGAATCTAAGGCATCTAATCCACTGTACTGTTTGAAGGCCTGCAAAACGCGTTCATAGTACTCGTGCACCATCTCTTTTGGTTCTAGGACTGTCTGATCTATCTTAACCCAATCAATATCCTGGGGCAAAATTTTCGATTTTAACCCCGTGATCACTTGCTCAAAACTTTTTCATAACTATGGGTGACGGGCCATTCGTGATAGGATTCCTTTCTGGCTCTGAAGTCGGCCATTCAACAGCAATCTTACATGCAGACCATAAGTCCCCTGGAACCACGATGTCAAACAACATGTTCAAATCAATCCACAACACTTTTGAGATCTTGACAAAGCGATCAACCTGCTTGTACCATTCTACAGGCTTCTCCCTCAGCCGAGGGAAATCGTTCTTAAATGCAGCCAAATCACCCCTACTCCAAGGCACATGAACGTACCCTCCATTTTGTACCTCTTATAAAGGGAAATTCCCTATGCCTAGCATCCCTCCACCTGTAGGCGGCGTCTCTCCTACTGTCCTTTTGGAACTCTTCTTCTTGGACCATCTTTCCTCCCATTTATCAAGCATGATCCATGCACGCATCGCTATTATCAAATCTCTGATGTGTGTTCTCAGCCCTATGACCCTTTTCTCTTCCAGTTCTTGGTCACCATACTGCAACCTATGGTTTCCCTGCAATGACTTTGTTTTGGATAAATCCACCTCATACTTCTTGGCCAACTCTGTCAATTTCTCACGTGCGGTTCTTGCCTTGCGAGCCACATCCTTCGCTACAAAAAGTGACTCATCTTGTTCATAAATGTCTATCCTTTCAAGGGGCAAATTTCCATTTATTATTTCATCTACTTCTGCTTTCAATCTCACTACATCTAACATCCTCGCTTTCATGGCGCCTTTCAATATTTCTCGACAAGCTGCACCATTTCGTTCATCATACTCGCAACTCTGATCTCAAGATCAACTCTCTTCTGTCATGTTCCTTGAGACTGGTTGGTTTCCTGAATTATCTTCCTCCTCATTCCCTGCCGTCCTCTCGCTCTGATTCCTCGCAGGCGGTACCCACATTCTCAAATCTGATCTTGACTCGGCCGAAGATCTTGGTCTTATCGGTCTCACATCCACCTGTCCCCTAGAGGAGTCTGCGGTGGCTGGCAATGGCGTACTCCATTCGATAGGTCTCGAAGCCTGTTCCATCTTGCTCACTGTCCCGTTTCCCTCAACGACACTCCTTGATCCAGCAGCTGACTGTGCTATACTACCAACTCTCTCTTGGTCTGGATTGTAAACTGTAACAATGGGTCCAATGGTAACCGGTACTATTAAAGCATCCGGTAACCTCACACCTCTCGCAGATTCAGTACTCGCTACAGACTGAATTCTCAAGTCCTCCGTTCCTGTCGAGATTTTCCCTACTACTCTCACATCTGACTGAGTC
The DNA here is from genome assembly GCF_964204655.1 of Triturus cristatus. Classification (NCBI taxonomy): domain Eukaryota; kingdom Metazoa; phylum Chordata; class Amphibia; order Caudata; family Salamandridae; genus Triturus; species Triturus cristatus. The sequence continues at coordinate 629,003,713 of NC_140591.1, forward strand.
TGTAGTCCACTAGTCCCTTCTGCTGGAGCCGACATTCTTAAATAGGAATCTGGATTAAACGGAGGCGGTCTTTCAGATAACAACCTCTCTACCAAGGTGTCATCCGTATCACTATCATCCTCATCTACACTCTTTGACTTCGCACTGTCTGTTTTCTCTAGTAGTGGGTACAATCTATCCCCCTCAATCGTTTCCACTCTCCGCCTCTTCTCTAGTGCATCTCACCTCGCATCCTGGAATGCCCTGATTAACTTCTTCACTCTTTCTTGACTTCTGTCTCTTTTCCTGTCATACGCTGCTCTGATCCATGCATGTAATGCCTCAAACTGGGTTGGTCGAGGCAAGGTCGCAGAGAAGACATCACAGATTTCAATTGATACAACACATCCAACCTGAAAGTACCATATCATGGGAAAATCAGTTCTCCCTCACCATGAGTCATTTTATGCCAATTATCAAGCCAAATTATAGTATGCAATCCCACATTCTTTGCCATATAATGCACTGGAGTATCCTCGGGAGGGGCTTCTTCTCCCCCTCGAGTAAGCACATGTTTGTCACCTCTACACAATTCTCGGAAAACCTTAAAACATTTCATGATGAACGAGTTTGTGATCGCGCACAATGTTTTCGCTCACTTCCTGATGTCAATCCACCAATAGCAGCGCGACTCTCACCAACCAACCTATCGCAGCGCGACACCTTCCTCCGCTCGCAGCAGTTCCCCTCCTTCACAATCCGATTCTCCCTCTTTCATTCGTCCCATTCACACTCTGAAGCAATTATCTGTTCACGAAACGACTGGACAATCACTTCTCTGACTGCCTCCGACAGTCTCTCGAAATTGTTGACCTCAACCCTGGCAACTGTCTGTCCACAAAGCGACCGGACAATCGCCTCAACTGATAGGCTTCAAACGCTCAATGTTCCACATACAACAACCCACGACCAGCGTCGGTTACTCACGCACTCACGCATTCGCTCCCCCTATCTCGGTCTGGGTAATCGATGACGTCTCATTATTCCCTTTCAGCGGTTAACACAATCTACTTTGGGTGTCTTCTACACCACAACTTCTCAGACTACTCGTCGAGTCTAAGAATCCCCAGGCTGTGCGCACTCACAGCCTAATCTCACAATCACTCAACTCTCATACTAACTCCGCAACATCACACAATCAAATCAACACCGAAATCTACAAAACGAGTCACCCTATTCATACTCACTCTATCACGGACTGCTGCTTTCCGCCGCACCGCTACTCTCCGTCAATCTCCATCAGCTGCCGTCGTCTGCCGCTCACCATCCAATGGGTCACCATCACTCGAATTCTATGGGCCTCTAAAACCTCTTATCCTGATCTAGATATCCCCTCACTATCAGAGATAACCATCCTACTCTGCTACCAACTGATGAAGCCGGATTCTTAACTACCTTACCATCACCAAGAATCCTCTCAGGTCGCCAGGATCTTTTTATCTGCTAAATAGTGTAGAGAGAGGAAATAAAATTTCAACTCTTAATAAATTAAATCAAATTCAACTCTAAAAGGACCACTGGCTCCGAATCTCAAAATGTAGGGATTTATTACAAAGCCAAAAATAATTGCACATACAAGCACCTCAGCACGAGGTTAAGAAAATAAATGGGCACTAGTACAAAAAATATCCTACGCAGGAGTCTCATCTGACTCAGAGTAAGAAGAATAGTCAGCTCCAGTATGATCAAGCAAGCAATAATCACTCCAATTTCTACATTAGAAGTCATTAACCTAAAAGGAAAATCAGTTAGTCTATCCCTACTCTATCTCTAAGGTGGCATCCCTACTTAGCATTATCCCTCCCAGGCAAGAGAGTAAAAAGGTGTCAGCAGTGAAGACTTCCATAGAAGTGCACTCACTTAGTCAGAGCTCGTTCTAAGATGCTCCTACTAGCTCCCCATCTAAACCTCGACTGCTCAACCCTTGGGGCACTGTCCCTAATTAAAAATCCCCAAAACAGAGAACACACCCTCCGGCACACCTCTTCAGCCAGGTCTTCTTCCAGTAGTTTTCCACTGAAACTTGTCTCTCATTCCAACAACGGTTTACTCGTCCTTGAGATCCAGGCACCTTCTCCGCCGAAAGTATCATCCCTACATTCCAGTATATCCCCATATTGGCTTCTCAGGCCATCCCGACTCCTGAAACAAAGAGTTAGTTTCTCTAAGGAGCTAAATGTCCTTGCACCTGCAACAGAAACACAGGAAGGAGAAACTTTTCACTTCTCTGAGATTTTCTAACATCCTGAAACCCAAAGCCTTACCAAGGGAAATCATTTTCGGCCTACAATATTTAGCTAACATAAGAAACGAAGAGGCCTTTCTCTTAACGTATATGGGATCAGGCCTTTACACAATTTAAACACACACTTCTGGAATCACACTATAAGCCTTGATTTTCATTACACTTCATATATGAATAAGCAAACTACACGTGTAGACTTTAATATGGTGCACGTTTAAACCTAATGCATCACGTTACACAAAATCAATCATCATGCATTGGCTAAAATACATTTGCAATTGACTACCACATTGCTCTTCATAAATGGCATGGTTACATTTCTAATCACACTATTATAAGCAGATTTTAGTAATGCATTTCTAAGTCACACATTAATAAATTCCATAAACATATGTGGGTGCTGACTAACGGTGACTATGATGCACCCCTACAATTTTCAGAATAACGTGGCGCTCTATCAGTATCATTGTTAACCCATGCAATAAATGGCAATGCAGGCAGAATTTTGTCCCATTTCACCGTCGTGGACATTAATGAAATATTCCCTTTTAATGCCTATATATCTGCCTGTGACATCCTGCTATGTGATATTGTTACACACCTTTCACACCACATTATACACACTTCTCAACAGCAGCACATACCACCCTCTGCACACATACATGGTAAAAAGCCATCCACTCAATTTTTTGCAGTGCCAGATTAACTAGCACAGGTATGTGCACTTCAAAACATCATTATACTACATCAATAACCAACGTAGTCACACAAGTTACTGTTGACATAGTCATTCTCAATGTTCATCATTCTCTACATTGTAAATACACAAACTCAGAAACAGCCAGAAGACATGTTAGTGAGGCACAGCATGTCATTGGCTTGCAGATCTATTGCCGAATTTCATAACAGCTGTACATTTCCATCAAGGCCATAACATACATGGCAATATTTTAAAAAAGGTAAGTGGGAGATTTTAACAAAATAATTGGGAGAATGTATTTCTCCCATTGACTTCTAATTGAACAGAGGCAATTTCAGGTGGAAGACAGGCAAAATAAAACCACTTGTGTCTTCAAAAATCGAGAATCTGAATCGGGTCTATCGGCATGTGTGCCACAATGCTTCACAAAGTTACACTATGACAAGCCTGCCTAGTGTGAGCATAACCACAGTGCAAGCTGAAACAAACATGTCTGGAACAGACCAACTATAAATTCTACATTGACATCACATTGGAAAACAAGACTGTCAGTAGGTAGTTATACTTAGGACCTAATTTCCTTAGGAAAAGTGTTTTTTGACTTGCCTATAACTTTGGCACAGTTTGACAAATCCACAAATTGTTTTAAACAAATACACAGCTGATTCCAGTTGTGCATGTGAAGTTTCATGGCGATCCATTGAGTGGGAGCAGAGAAAAAGGGGTGGGGGTCAAAAAAAGTGTGCTCCCCATGTTAATTCTCATTGTGATTTTAGACACCACGGCAGCCCGAACAGCTGAACAGAATTACACCAAATTTGGCAGAAAGGTAGCTCTTGGTGCCCTTTTGGTTATGTGGTGCAAATTGGTTTTAGAGATATTAAATAAAATCCAAATTTGTATATCTAGCGATTCAAACCCTCCGCTTGACAGTACAAATCGCCAGATAGCCGTATTACGATCTGCATTATTCTTATGTTGTGAAGTACCTGATTCTTGCATAATGAACTGCATATTACGAAATTAGGATTACGTAGGATTGTTTAGTTTAGCTCAATAATAATAGGCCAGGGGGAACATTACCCCAACGTATATGTTGGTTTAGTATTGTGCGGTCGCATCGTATATCTTTTTATAAACATATACTTATTTTTCTATGAAACTCGTCTGGAGTCTATTTGTGATGTCATCATTGTATTGCTGTGAGTGTAATTGCAAATACTTTACACATTGGCCTTGAAGATAAGCCTGGCTGCTCGTGCCAAGCTACCAAGGATGTCGAGCGGGGGCTATCTCTAGAGGCGACCTATCTTTTCCGTAACGTTGGGCCTCGCGGGTCCCTGTTTGACCCACGGTACCTACCTCAGCCAACCAGGGATCCTTGAAATTCTGACATTTTGGCGGCAGTGCGGTGGGATTTCCTAACATTGTTTTTGTAAATTAATGCTGTAGGAATCGAATGTGTATTTGCAAGTTCACTCACAGTGATTGGTGTACATCACAAATTTAGTAGACCACTGCGCAACGACGTATTATGTTTTTGATTTGTTGGTTTTATTTTTGAGCAAACCTTTAAGCCACACATCATGTCTCAGAGGAGTCAATGAGCTAGTGAGGCTGCAAAGTTAGAGTTCAACATTGAGGCATTGCTTACCTACAAAGTTGATCAGTTGAGGCAATTCTGCAAGGCTTTGGGATGTCCCATGAAAAGTAGCCCTAAGAAGGAGGAGCTACAGGGGGCCTTGAGGGCATGGTGGGAAGCCAAAGGGACTCAGGAGGTGGGTGATGTTGAGGTGGATGAGGATGACCCAGTGAATGGATTTGGTCCAGAGGATTTGCCAGTGGAGGGACCAGCTTCAGGGGCTGGTAGTAGCCAATCAGGGAGGAGTTTTTCACCAGAGGAGTTAGCGGAAAACCAAAGGGTCAGAGAGCATGAGTTGGAGGTGTTAAAACTTAAAACTCAGGCAGGGGAGAAGAAGCTGCTCATTGAAAGTGAAAAGCGAGCAGAGGAAAGTAGGAATGCTCTCGCCATGAAAGAGAAAAAGATTCTCTTAGCTCATGAGTTAAGCATGAGGGAACTGGACTTTAAGGTTAAAAAGGCAAAGGCCAGTTCAGATGGTGGCAGCGTACAGCCAATGCTAAGTGTGGATGAGTACAAGCATGCACTGGATGACTGAGTGTTGGTGAGCATGGCAAAAGTTTTGATGGAGGTGCTCAACCTTACCCCTAGGGAGCCTAGGCTCAGTAATCCTTTTTCAGGATTGCGCCCACCCGTGTTAAGGTGCGAGCTCTTTGATTCCCGGGAGCTGGCACCGGAGCTGGACCCCTGGTCATGGGTCCAAGGGCCTAAAAGGGCCCTGGAGAGGGAAGAGAGAGGAAGTAGAACCGGTAGGTCCCAGAGTAGTGGAGGGGGCATGCGGGCTAGCACCCTGTCTCAAAGGAGAGGGAGGGAGATGCATCCCCAGGGTTTTACCACCCCAAGCAAGAGACTTGAGGGTCCCTTATTGGTGCCCCCGGTGAGGGGCCTAGCGCCTACTTGCCAGCTGTGTGAGGAAGAACACCTAGAATCAGGAGGGAATGGAGCGTCTGTCATCAGAGCTCCCCCAGTCCTGAAGTTTGTGGGTGCTTTTCCTAAGTGGCAGGCACAGAAATCTAAATGGAAGGTTAAGGGAGGGAGGTGTCCCTCAGTGGGAAAACCCATGGAACTGTGTCCAGCCGGTAGGGCTCAGTACACTAGGAGTGACCAGGGTATACCCACATCTAACCTGGAGGACATGATAACTTGGAACAGTGTTCTGGAGTAAGGGTCTTCCAGGGATACCGCTCTAGGTGGGGGTTGGCAAGGTGTTAGCACCCCTAGAGAGGCCCCACCTGATTGGAGGCACCAAAGGAGCGGCATAGTTGGCCCAAGGAGAAGTGACCAAGAGAATCCCCTGGGTTCAGAAAGGCATAGAACTGCAGTCCCTGTGGTAGCGGGCCTGCGTCCGTGTTCTATCGCCCAAGCAGGGAAGCCCATCAAGGTAGTTGATTGGTCTACCCTGGCATTTGTCTGTGATGGGGTTGTGTGGGACTTGGCCCTTTTTGGCTAAAGTTCCCTAAACTTTTTGCTTTTCCCCTAGACCTTTTTTTCTGACATGTGTTGCCAACATAGATGCTTTGGACACTTTGCCACTGCTAAACAGTGTCAAGGTGCAAGAGCTCCCTGTGTAGAGTGTAATGGAGAATGGCTGTCCATTATTGATATGTTTGCATTACTAGTAAAGTCCCTAGTAAAGTGCACTATGTGTGCCAGGGCTAGTAATGCAAATGCTACTGGTGGGCCTGCAGCACTTATTGTGCCACCCACTCTAGTAGCATTGGGAAGGGAACTCAGGCCTGCCATTGCAGGGCCTGCACACAGTTTCCTAAACTGCCATGTTCTTCTGGTAAGTGCACACACTTACCAGACCCTGCCCTTCCCTTTCCATACACATAAGGCACCCCTATGGTAGGTCTAGGGTACCCCCGGACTGGGGGCAGTGCATGTGAAAGGTTGGACATATACCAAGGTGTTTACCATGTCCTGGCAGTGGAATAATCTCCCTTTCGTTTTCACTGCTGAAAGGCCATCTTGCCCATTAGAATAGAATGGAAAGGCTGTGTAATGTGTTTTCCAGCCTATCTTAGAAAGGTGAAGTTTAGTATGCCTGAACTCACACTGCAATAACACATCTTTTTATAAAGATGGTTTTTGCATTATGTATTTGTAAGCCACTCTTTCAGAAGTGGCTGGGTTTTTGTGCTTTAAACATTTATCTGTGTCTCTGCCTGGTTGTGGATTGACTGGCTGGATTTGAAAGCGATAGGATATGGGGAATGTCTTGACCCAGGGGAGGAGGTGAGGCAGCACAGGTTGACCTGCATCTGGAGAGTGTTGGGGGAGGAGTAGGCCTAGAGGTGAACAGGCCTGGGCTGGTGCTATAAAACAATTGTCCCATCTCCTGCTGAGTGATTGAGAATCCAGAACCCCACTAATCAAAGGAAGAAGGTTTTACTGGTAGGGAGGCCCCCAGAACTGGTTTGCCCCTTGTAACACAAAGACTTCAAAGCCATTGAGGGGTATAACTATGCGATCTGAAGCCCCTGAACTCTGGAGAATGGCTTGATCAAGTGTGAACAAGACTGGAGCTACTTTGTAGATCAAGAGGAACCTTTGCCAAGGAAGAAACAACTGAAGAGACTGATGGATAGGACTGCTCTTGTTGTGTGATCTAAGCTGGCCTGCAGTTTGCTGTTTCAACTACGGAAAGGCTGTAGGGACTTTGCTGTGTGCTGTGTCCCCCTGCTTGAAGGACTTTGCTGTGTGCTGTGTCCTGAAGTAACTATCCCCAAGGGCCTGAGGTGAGCTGGCTCCCTGTTTGGAAACACAGGAACACAAAAGTTTCAAGTGAAGACTCTCAGATACGCTGTGTACGTGTACTTTCTTCTGCCTGAGACCTGCCCAAGAGATGCCATGTGATCAGGGGCACCGGAAGATAAAGTGTGTCTCAGCGACACTGTGAGCGTATACTTTCTATCGGCTGGAAGCTGCGCAAGTTGTGCCCTGTGATCGTGGGCACCAGAAGATCAAGTGCATCTCAGCGATGCTGCGTGCGTGTGCCGTGCGCAGCCTGCGACCCTCGTGAGGAGTTGTCTGGTTATCGTGCACCCGAAGTTCCCGTGAGTCTCATTGACTCTGAGTGCGGGTGTAGTGTGCAGCCTGGGATCTTCCCATTGCCCGGAGATTCAGAGAAATTGCATTGGAGGCCCAAGTCGCTGGACGAGGAGAGGAAAGTGGTTTCGAGCCCCCAGGTAAAGTTTGTTGACTCCTGGGGCGGGGCACGGGCTCGGAGGAAGACGCTTTTGGCCTCTCTTTTGTCGCACAGCGTGAGCCTCTGCTTCGGCTCGGATTAAGGCCCGTGTGCGATAGGAGTAGCAGCACCTGGGCCTGAGTGCGAAGCTGCATTTCCTGTGTTCTATCTTACCCGTATGGGGGGCAACTGTGGCCGGAGACTAACCGCAAGCCAGCACGAGTGGCGGACAGACCGCCGGAGGCACCATGAACAGTGCCGTAGTAACTTACGTATTGCATTATTTCTGCATAACGGAGTATCTGATGATTGTACGACACATTGCTTTGTTTCTGCACAACGTCTGCCTGTATTGTCGTATTGCCCATTGCATTAGTTTGACTAGCAAAATGCCTGATAGGTGTGTTATGCATTGCACTAGGTTTGCATAATGAACTGCCTGATAGACTTGTTACGCTTTGTCATAGTCCTGCATCACGATCTGCCGGATTGTCGTATTACACATTGTATTAGTGTTGCATACCGAACTGCCGGATATATGTGTTCCGCATTGCATTAGTTTTGCATAACGAACTGCCTGATAACTGTATTACACTTTGCATTGCTTTTTCCTAACAGAGTACCTGAAAGAGGACCGTAAGCATTGCATTACGGGGGCCTAGCAGTCTACCACTTTGTTGCTTTACGCATTGCATTACAGTGACAGTACAAATCGCCAGATAGTTGTATTACGATCTGCATTATTCTTATGTTGTAGAGTACCTGATTTTTGCATAACGAACTGCATATTACGACATTAGGATTACGTAGGATTGTTTTAGTTTAGCTCAATAAAATTAGGCCAGGGGGAGCATTACCCCGACGCATGTGTTGGTTTAGTATTGTGTTGTCGCATCGTATATCCTTTTATAAACATATACTTGTTTTTCTATGAAACTCATATGGAGTCTATTTGTGGTGTCATCATTAGATTTCTGTGAGCGTAATTGCAAATACTTTACACATTGGCCTTGAAGATAAGCCTGGCTGCTCGGCTGAGCTACCAAGGGAGTGGAGTGGGGGCTATCTCTAGAGGCGACCTGTCTTTTCCCTAGTGTTGGGCCTTGCGGGTCCCTGTTTGGCCTATGGTACCTACCTCAGCCAACTAGGGCTCCTGGGAATTCTAACATTGGGCAACATCCTTAACAGCTATTGATGTGTACTTTGTCTTTGACCATTCTTTGCAGATACAGACTTTTTACAGTATGAGCATGTTTACCCATTGCCATCTACTGTTCTGCCTCTTGATCAGTATACATGTATCATTTATAATGATGGTTCAGCACAACATGCTATAGGTTCTAAACAGCAGAATTCAGCTGCATGAGCCATCATTACTGGTATTATATCAGATGGCATTGTTCACCAACACATGACTCGCACACAGTCTCTAAGAGACTTCACTGCGCAGTTGGCTGAATGGAAGGCTTTACTTCTTGCACTTGAATATATGGATCCCGAATTCCCCACACTTACTGTGTGTGACTCGCATTACTGCGTCCTTAATGATAATCTACATTAGTGGCAACACAGTGGATTCAAATCTTCAAAAGGTAGCTCAATCAAGCATAAACTGTTTTTTTTTTTTATAACTCTTTTTATTAGAAACAATTCAACAACAAGGCATAGTGTCACAGGATCACAATATAGGTAGCGGCAAAAACAAGGATTTCTCAGGATACAATAACATTATGCAGTTGGAATTACAGGGAAGAGGAGACATCTTTGTCATACAATCGAGGGGGGGTACATATGCTTCCACGGTATAGATTCCAAGGGGGTCCATATCTTGGGCCATTTACGGGGGCAACCCCGCGCAGTGTATACAGACTTCTCTCGTTGCATGCACCAATCAAGGTCCTTTTTCCAGTCCGCGAGTGTGGGTGTATGTGAGGCCCCCCAGTGCTGTGCAATATTCCTTTTGGCGATCATGCAACCAAGTGTGACCCATTGTATGGCGTAGGTGTTGAGGTCTGTTGGTTCCCAGATATTAAGAAGGCACCTGGGAGCTTCTGGCTGGATCTCAGCCTCCAAAACTTCACTCATGACCGTATGTATTTTATGCCAGTACTCCTGGATTAGTCTACAATGCCAGATGATGTGCATGAAAAGGCCTGGCTGGGAGCACCCTCGTCTGCAAGACCCATCCGTACGACCCCCCATGTGCACCAGTTGGGGCCCTGTTAGATATATTCTGTGAAGAATTTTGAGTTGTACCAGTCGGAGCCGCGCTGATATTGCGACTATTTTAGGGGATGAAATCGCTGTCTGCCACCCTTCGTCATCCAATTCAATACCGTCCCCTGTCCACTTCTCCCGCAATGGGGTCAGGGGGTCACCCATGTTGTTGATAAGTTTTCTATATGTCAGGGATATAGCCCGCTCGGGCAGGTGTCCGCCAAGAAGTCTGTCCTCTAATGGGGAGCTATCTGGTAATGAGGCGTCCCCGAGTAGTGCGGACTGTAGTGCGTGTCGGACCTGAAGATATCTAAACAACTCAGAGTCCGCCAATAAGTACTGACTCTTAAGAACGTTAAACGGTTGTACTCCCTCCGCGCCCCACAGATCTCCAATATTGGAAATGCCAATCAGGTCCCATTTGTCAAAACCTTTGGAGCTGCCCAGGTATCCTAGCTTTTTTGAGTCCCAAAGTGGGGTGGCTAGTGTTAGCCTATTGTTCCAGCCCAAAGACTGTGTCGCAGCGTGACAGATCTTAACTGTGTGCTTGGTAGGCCCTGTCAGTGGGTATTTGTCAGGTTTGGAGTATAGTGCTCGGGTGTAGGCCCCGTTAGGGAGGATCCACCGGTCCATACGGAACCCTGGAGCGTCAGGGGGGCCGTAGGTGCCATGATTTATAGCTATGAGGTGGGCAGCCCAATAGTATTTTCCGATGTCTGGTAGTCCAATTCCACCATCATACCAACTAAGCGTGAGTTTTGGTATGCGTGGTCTCCCACACCAAAGGAGGTCCCTCTGGAGGCCTTCTATTTCCTTAAAATAGGAGTTTGGGACAGGGCCTGCGGCATTTTGTAGTGCATAGAGGAAACGGGGCAAGGACATCATTTTAAATAAGGCTGCCTTGCCTAATAGAGAGATCGGGAGCGATTTCCAGTGTATAATGTCGCTTTTAAGGCGTTGCAGGGGTGGGTCCAGGTTACGGGCATATCTGAGCGCCAGATCAAGAGAGATCCTAGATATTTGAAGCCTTCAGTAACGATTGAGATGGGACAGTTTCGGGGCAGTTGGGGGGGAGCTCCCATGTAGGACATATATGAGTGACTTCTGCCAATTGACTCGGAATCCAGAGTATCTCCCAAAAATGTCTAGGATATCAAATATGACAATCAGGGAGGCGAGGTAGAGGAGGACATCATCCGCGTAAAGGGAGATACGGTCCTCCCAGCCCGGCGACCATTGCAGCCCTCGAATGGCCACATCATTGCGGATCCATGCTGCAAGAGGCTTGTTGGCCTGAGCGAACAACAAGGGAGAGAGGGGGCAGCCTTGGCGAGTGCCGCGACTAAGTGCAAAGGAGTTGGATTTTTTATTATTCACTACCACTTGCGCCAGAGGTGCGGCATATAGGAGTTTTACCCAGCTAATGTAAATCGGGCCAAATCATAGTTTTGTTAGTACTGCGAAGAGATAGGGCCACTCAAGGGTGTCGAATGCCATGGTGGCATCCAGAGACGCTATGATTGTGTCTTCGCGTATGGTAGGGGCACTACCCAACACCCCGTGTGCTCTACGCAGGTTCAGGGCAGTGTTCCGCCGGGGCATGAATCCCGATTGGTCGGGATGTACTAGGTCCCCTATAACCTTAATCAGCCTGTTAGCAAGTACTTTAGCTAAGATTTTAGGCTCTGCGTTAAGCAGGGAGATGGGCCGATAAGAGGAACAGTCAGTTTTGGGCTTGCCTTCTTTATATATGGTAACAATGGTAGCCAGACGCTGGTCAAGGGGCAGCATCCCCTTCTCTAGACTGCAAGTGTACATGGATTTCAGATAGTGGCTGAATTTGTCAGGGCGAAGCTTGTACAGCTCAATAGGGATACCGTTTGGGCCAAGAGCTTTACCCGGACGTAGCGCTCGTATTGCTAATGCGATTTCCTCAGTGGAGAGGGAACTATCCCAGAAGAGGCGATCAGTCCCTGAGAGGGTAGGAAGGGAGATATCCTGTAGAAGGCCGAGGGAGTCCTCATCTGTATATGGGGCCACTGAGCTGTATACTGTGTAGTAATGGGCTGCAAATTGGTTAGCTATCTCTTGGGGATCCATTATGGGGTTACCGTCCGGTCCTTTGAGCTCTGGGACTAGGCGGCTAGCACGCTCCCTCTTATCAAGCCAGGCAATTAGTTTCCCTGCTTCATCTCCCCAGTCGTAAATCCGGCCCAATTTTTCCTGCCCCATTATTTTTGCGCGATCAGTGAACAGAGCCCTATATTCGTCCTGGCAAAGTCGGGGTGAATGCATCGCTTCGGGTGTGGGGTTTGAGTTAGCGTCTTGTTCGAGTTGGTGGATCCTCTGCTCGGCGTCTGAGATGTCTTTCAGTCTTTCTTTTTTGGCTCCCGCTATGAGGGACAAGGCCCCGGACCACCGTTTTAAAGGCTTCCCAGAGTGTCTGTGGGGATTCAACTGTTTGGTCATTTTCTGTAAAGTAATCGTCAATGGATTTAATCAGATCTTTACGTATTTTGGGGGTTTTAAGGTGCCAGGGATTTATGGGGGCGATGCGCCCTACTTGTGTGTAATCTAATACTATGTGGGCCCACAGGGGGGAGTGGTCAGATATACCTCTGGGAAGGTGTCTGACCTCGTGGATATTGGCGACCTGAGAGGCGGGGCAAGTATGTAGTCCAGGCGGGAGAGGCTATGGTGTGCATTAGAGTAGAAAGTATGTTGTATTTTGCCTGGGTTATAGGTTCTCCACATATCCACTAATCCCAGTTTATCCAAAAAGTTAGGGAACAACTGTGTCGTTGGGGGTAAGACTCAAGGCGGGTGTCTGTCTAGCTTGCCCCAAGCATAAACTGTTTTTGGTTAAAGTGGACGACCTAAAGTCTTGGTTGCCACAGACTCATGTAATACATACACTGAGTCATCACTGTAGCGAGTTCTCTGGCAAATGAAGCATCAAAAGCTGCAGTAGCCACAGCTAAAATAGCAGTAGTGACACACTATAAAACAAGTATAGATAACAATATATTGGCAGCCATGAATTTTATTAAAAACGGCACCCCTTTACCAAAGGGTTTTCCTTCTAAATGCTCTTATCATTTAAATGACCAGAAAGTTCCTTTTGTGAACATTCCTGGTGTTGGCTATTGCTTGATTCCCAACAAAGACTACAGACAAGCTTTGGTTGTAGCAGCACATGAAGGTGTTGCTTTCGGGCTTGTAGCAGTGGTAGCCACAATTTCACAGTTACAGTAACATTATTGGTGCAATGCTTATAACAACAGGCTAAGAAATATGTCCTGTGTTGTGACATCTGCCAGTAGATTAAAAACTCCACCGATGCTCGTCCATCCGAAACACAACTCTTAATTTCCAACAAGCCTTTTGGCTGTATTTCCCTGGACAATTGTGGCCCACTAATTTCAGATACTGCATTTAAATGTATTTTAGTTGCGGTTGATTCTTGCTCTAGATTCCTCTGGGTTTGGCCATAGCACTGGCCTGATGCCTGAACTGTTATGAAAGACTTGCAAGTCTTTGTCAGTACATATTCGTGCTATCCATTACATTCGGACCCACTTCGAAAACTGGCAAAGTTTGACAAATTACATTGAAAAAACAACTAAATAGCCTGGTGCAGAATGGTACATTTAATTCCAAATTTCCAGGTCATAATGGGTGGTTATTGTAGCCAGTAGACACTAATGGTAGTCATGCTCGTTTTCTCGATTCCACACCTGTGTTCAAATCAAGCAGTCCTGATCCCTGATACTCTCCCTCACAACATTCTGGTATTGTTATCACCTATTCAGTGAGAAAATTGTCTCAACAATGGTTGGAACATTCCACAACATTGGGCATTCACTCGTTAACACAGTAAAATCCACAGCGCATTTAATACGTCAGCGCCAAATTTGGTATGTTATTTAAAAGGAATACCGGTTCCTGCAATTCTTCCACTTTTCACAGTCTTTTCAAAAGGGAGTTATTAAATGCTTAGTGATCAGTATTGTTGCGGAATGTGAGCAGGAGTTACCTATATTTTGTCAGTTTCCCAGCTTGTCACTGGTTGCAATAACGTCTTGTTTCCCCCTCAACTTGGGATTGTAGATAGATTGTTGTGGCCTTCCATTCAAACTTTGAAGGCAGACTTTAACAAGCTATGGATACTCAAACCATTATTGTTTCAACATGAGGTAGCTCACACATCTGCCCAAGAATCCATTGAATTGCAGGTGGCTAGAACTTCTTTTGAAACACAGTCCAAGTTAATAACAAACCTTCCCCTGCATTTCAGTAAACTAGTTCATTAAATCTTTAATGCCTCTACTACGGCCGGTCTCGCACACTTTCTTAAAATTGTAGGATCCGGCTTCATCAGTTTGTTCCAATCTATCTTTGGAATAATACTAGCTTTTATCCATTCCATTTTCCCAGTGTATTTGGAGGATTTCCGCTGCTGTTGTTCCACTTTTGCGACATTCTCATCTTATTACTACTTCTCTGCAATGGATGTTCCTTTTCAGGGTCCTCTAGATCTACAACAGCTCCAACATTATCATGAGTGTATGCTTCAGATTTTTGGAATCTTTCTACTGCAAGAATTGGATCTTGGCTGGTCCTTACCATTCTGGCCTGCGTGGTTTACCTGCATATAACCTGTGTTCCATGGCCTATTGTGCCCTTTAGAATGGGCACTGGATACTTGCCTGGCCTCGCAGACACCCACTGCTTTGGACATTGAACTGCTAATGAGAACCTTAGCAACCCATTTTCAGTACTGTCCCTTCGGTTTGAACGTCTCCAAAATACAAGGTTTGAACCACTTACCTTCAAATAAATATGTTAACCCCTTCGGTGCTCATGACGGAATGGTTCCGTCATGAGCACCAGTGCTCCTGTGCTCATGACAGAACCATTCCGTCATGAGGACAGGGGCACAAAATCCCTCTGCTGCAAACAACAGAGGGATTTCCATTTTATTTTTTGGGCCTCGGGAGGTGGGAAGAGCTTCCCCAACCTCCCAAGGCCCTTCACACGTTTTCAGTCTAATGACGATCGCACGCATGGCGCGCTGCCATCTTTAGACTGAAAACAAAACTGAAATTGAATGTTTCAGTGCTCGTGGGGCTATCTCATCCCCCGAGCGCTTAAACACTTGGTAGAGGAATCGTTGGAAAGGGGAGGATCTCCGCCTTCCAATGTACCCTTCCCTAGAGGATCCCTGCTTGGGGATCGCCCCAGGAGGGCGATCCCCAAGCAGGGATTCACCCACTTGCCACCAGGGAGGGGGGAGCGGCCTCTTAGGCAAGGGCCTTTGCTTCCCCATTTAATTTCCACAGACAGCCTTTCTGTCCCCCCTGGGGGGCAGATGGGGGTAGTAGCCCCCAATCTGCCCCCTCGGGGGGGCAGAAAGCACCCTAGATGCCATTATGTGCCAGGGGTGGGGGTTGCCCAGAATGGGCATGCCAAAGGTAACCCACCTTACCCCCCAAAAAAGAATAAGACTTTCTATCCCCGAGGAGGCATATGGGGGCAATAGCCCCTTATCTCCCCCCCGTGGGGGCAGAAAGCCCTCTAGGCACCAGGGATTTCTTTTTTATATGTACATTGGGGTGGGGGCTGCCCGGAATGGGCATGCAAATACCCCCACCCAAAATTCTACGTTCTGTCTGCCCCTCCTGGGAGGCAGATGGGGCAATAGCCCCCAATCTGCCCCCCGGGGGGGCTGAAAGCACCCTAGACACCAGGGATGTTTTTAATACGCCAGGGGTGGGGCTGCCCAGAATGGGCATGCCAAAACCCCCACCCTTCCCCCTGAAAGAAGGAATAAGACTTTCTGCCCCCCAGGAAGCAGATGGGGTAATAGCCCCTGATATGCCTCCCAGGGGGGCAGAAAGCCCACTGACATCAGGGATTTGTATTTTTAGATATACGTAGGGGTTGGTGCTGCCCAGAATGGGCAAGCAAATACCCCCCAAAATAAAACAAATGCTAAAGTCTTTCTACCCCTCCTGAAAGGCAGATGGGGCAATAGCCCCCAATCTGCCCCCCTGGGGGGGCAGAAAGCACCCTAGATGCCAGGTATTTTTTTATATGCCAGAGGTGGGGGCCCCCACCCTACCCCCTGAAAGAATGAATAAGACTTTCTGCCTCCCCCAGGAGGCAGATGGGGCAATAGACCCTGATCGGCCCCCCAGGGGGGCAGAAAGCCCACTAGGCCCTAGGGATTTTTTATATATATACGTAGGGGTAGGGGATGCCCAGAATGGGCATTCAAATACCCCCAACCAAAAGAAAAAATGCTACAGTCTTTCTGCCCCTCTCGGGAGGCAGATGGGTCAATAGCCCTTTATCTGCCCCCCCTTCAAGGGGGCAGAAAGCCCACTAGGCACCAGGGAGTTTTATTTTTCCAAAGTTCAGATGGGGGTGCCCAGAATGGGCATGCCAATGCCTCCACCCCCCACCAAAAATGCCACAGTCTTTCTGCCCCCTCACAAGGCAGATAGGGACAGTAACTCCTGATCTGCCCCCCGGGGGGGGGGGTGGAGAAAGCCCACTAGGCCACAGGGATTTGGTTTTTTTATATGTAGGGGTGGGGGCTTCCCAGAATGGGCATGCCCCCACCCCCAAAAAATTACCACAGTCTTTCTGACACCCCGGGAGGCAGATGGGGATATAGCCCCTTATCTGTCCCGTGGGGGGGGGCAGAAAGCACACTATGCACCAGGGGTAAATGTTTTAAAAAAAGTCTGGGCTGGGGGCTGCCCAGAATGGGAATGCCAATGCCCCCACCCCCCAAAAAAATATGCCACTGTCTTTATGTCCCCCCAGGAGGCAGATGGGGCAGTAGCCCCTGATCTGCCCACGAGGCACCAGCGATTCAGCAGACTTTTTTTATACGTAGGTGTGGGGGCTGCCCAGAATTGGCATCTCAATGTCCCCACCCACCCAAACAAAATAGCCTGTCTTTCTGCCCCCCTTTGGGGTATATCAGGGCAATAGCCCCCGATTTTCCCCCTCCCCAGGGCGGCAGAAAACCCACTAGGCAGAGACTTTTTTGCAGAATGTGCCTACCTCTGGATTTTGGGTTCCAGTGCAGCTAGCACCCACGGAAACCTAGCAAACCTATACATTTTTGAAAACGAGACACCCAGTGAAATCCAGGATGTGGTGACTTGTGTGGCTCTCACTCAGTTCTGTTGCCCAGAATGCCATGCAAACCTCAAACTTTGTAAAAAAAAAACACATTTTCCTCACATTTCTGTGATGAAAAGTTCTGAAATCTGCATGGATCCACAAAATTCTACCCATCCCGCGGTCCCCAAAGTCTTCAGAGAAAAATGGCACCTCACTTGTGTGGGTAGGCCTAGTGTCCGCAACAGGAAACTTCCCAAAACTTAACTTGGACACACCACATTTTCACAGTGAAAAAGGACCCTTTTGTTGCAAAGTGCCTAGCTGTAGATTTTGAACCCTAGTTTTACCGGCACCTAGGGAAGCCTAGCAAACCTATACATTTTTTTAAACTAGACACCCAAGGAAATCCAGGATGGGGTGACTTGTCTGGCTCTCACCAGATTCTGCTACCCAGAATCCCTTGCAAACCTCAAAGTTTGTAAAAAAAAAGACACATTTTCCTCACATTTCTGTAGTGAAGATCGTTATCTACATATGTACAATGCTAAGTTAGCATAACCGCGTTAGATGTTAGAAAGCCATCTTGCCACTTTTGCTGCTTTTGCACACGACACTGTAGTCACATATTATTAAATTGAGAAATGCTTACTCGACTTTACTTCACATGAGAACTGTCTGTTGTTAACATCCCAAACAGTGAGCAGCGACCTTGGTCTGTACACAGTGTAAAAGAAACAGTCTGGGTCACTAGACGGTGCATGTTGTTGAGTTCAGGTTGATCGGCCCACTAGTTTAGCCATAACACGCACGCAGCTGCAAATACCTGAAAGTCGGGTGCTTTTAATATTGCAGTGTTACATGTTTTCATTACATTCGGAAGAAGAGCGTTCCTAGGAGCAGAGCATAGCTGATCCTGTGATGTGAACTCTCTGAGCTGATATTTACGGTATGGGGTTCCCCATTCAAGCCTAGAGACCTTTTATTAGTCTAATAATACTATTAGTGTGTTAGAGAAAGGAAGGTGGCTTAGATCCACTGTCATTTTAGTATGATTGCTCCTTTCATTTTCTATGGCATTGTAACTATGCTGATGGTTTTGATTTTAATCATTTGTCTGCTTATGTTAGCCAAACTGATGCATCTTAGGACACGAGGTTTATAAAATAAACTCTTTAAACTTTTACCGTGTCTCTGTTTATTCTGTTGTGGACTGGTATGAGAATAATTACGAAAAGGTATTTCTGATTCTCACCATTCCTGAGAAATATACTAAGTCGCTTGTTCTGAGTTGTCTATACATTGGGACCGCCGAGCTAAACCTTGGATAACGAATGGGACACTGATGCTGGCCGGATAAGGGGTTCTGAGTTCTGAGGTGAGTTTTTGGTACACCGCAATTCACTGAGGGCCTGGGTTCCTGAGCATAGTTCTGCGCATAAGCAGAATCCCTGCAACATGGCGCACCTAACGTTTGGTCTATTGATTTGAGACACATTAGTAGTGCTTGTATTAGTCCACAACACCCTCACTCTGGTTTCCGGATAACGGGAGTGACGGTTTAACCTACCTGTGTTTCGACTAAATAGGTTCCTTCAAGCTTGATCATTAAAAAGGTTATTTAATCTGAACCCTAGTGCTACTAATATACTATAGATTTACTGTTTCTGTCCTATTGGCGGTCGATATTCCGGCTCATAGCCGGGCACCTCTGAAACGTCATCTGGCGCAGTATGGGGTGCCGGACGATGGTATGGCTGTGATTTTTGTGGTAAGTGCCGATGCGTTGTTTCCATTTGAGTTGTTCTACTTTTGGGTTACTTTGCCGGCGGTGAGTGAAGACGATGATACATTCCACACCTATACTGCCACGCAGCTACCAGCCAACTATACGCCATATAGGACTCAGGAAATTCCTATTTCTGCCTGGCAGCATAGCATTTGGTTTAATGGCGCCCTTCCCCATGCGGTTATACCGGCGAGAATGGGCCCTTTGTCAATTGCAGGGGCCACATGGCCGGTACTGTCCGGATATACGCCTCATCCCCGCTATCTACAGGTAATTGTGGCTGAGTTGCATGTGCTTCACACATCCCTTATTACAGTACATAGGGCTTTAGTGCAGTACGTGTCACGCAACGTGCAGGTGGGGCAACTGCTGTTGCGGGACAACCGACGGACGCGGTGGTAATTAGTCCTGTTATGGTTAATTCGGTTGTGGGCAAGCGCCCCCAGAATAGGGATGATTTCCCTTATTGGCTTGCTGAGAAATTTGACCAGTTGGACGCGGTTTACCCGCATACAACTCCTGTGGAAAAACACAGGATCCTTACCATTACTTTGCCGAAAGACTTAGTCCCAGATATGGCCAATTGTGAGAACTGGGGTAAGGTCTTTGCAGCGACATACTCGAAGTGCTTTGGCACTCCGTCTCTGTCGGTACTGCCCTCCGTTATAAAACGTGTTCAGGAGAATCACGGTGCGGAGGCTGCCATAGAATTGGGAATGCGGCTTGTCGGAGTGTTCGATGTGGTTGCTACCATGATACTGGGCAACCTCAAAGGAGAAGCTATGCAATTCCAAGTGCTTAATAAATTAGACGCAGTGAACGAAGACGACAAGCCGAGGGAATTCGCGAAAATTATCGCGAACGCCTATAAACAAGTTGGTCGTAGCACTTTAGGTGTTAAACCAACTGTGAAGAATCCTGATTTAATAAAGCAGACAAAGGCAAACTCGTCTGGTAAGGACAAACGCCCTAATTTTCCAAAACAAAGTTGGTGGGCGAAAAACAGGAGAAGCAGCAACAGAAACAGGGGTCTCGTCCTGCCTCTCCAGTACAGTCAGGTAGTGAACGCACTTATGATCTGCGCGATCGTGCTACTATTAAGTCACCTGATCGATTTCAGGTTTCTGAACAACGTTCTCCTCGTTCTTCACAGGAAACATCGGCTTCACAGTCCGGTGGCGGAGGCAGTGGCAAAAGTCGGGGTGCACCGCAAGCACGTGAACAATCCCGACAGACTGACGGCAAAGGCAAGCAGGAAGAATCTGCACATCAAAGACCCCCGTTTCAGAAGAAGAAAGTTGCTGCACTGACAGCGAGGTATGCCTCAGATGGTACGGACGCAGCTTCAGAACCTGACATGGGCGCTAACGCTGCTAGACAGCGCGGCGGAAGTTACAGTAGTGCGACAAGCACTGCGTCCATATCTGGTGGCGACAGCAACTGATATATTCGTGAATATTGAAACTGCTGACACTCGGGTGTCTCCCCCTGATAGACTATATAACATAGTCATTCACATTGAAGGTGAAATACAACGTACAATTCAAGGTTTTTTTGGGGATAATCTGACCACTACCTATGATATTCTGTTGGCATAGGCAGATTGGCTCCCGGCTTTCGTTTTAGATGCTCCTAGAGGGGAGGAGGTAATCCTCCCGTCCTTTGCGCACACAGTGCCTAAGGTCCTAGCTAAAAAGTACGCCGGGGAATGGGCTCAGGTGCAAGCGCCTGCGTTATATCGAAATCAGGTTGGCTGGGATAAAATGTCTCCCGGCCATGAGATTCCGTTGCGGACTACGCCCCAACCTCAACCCCAATACCCCATGCATCGCGAAGCTAGACCTCATGTCGCGTCGATCCTTGAACAATTGGAATATCAAGGAGTTATCGAAACATGTGTGTCACCTATGAATAATCCTTTGTTTACTGTGACGAAGCCTGACGGGTCATACCGCCTAGTTTTGGATTACCGGCACTTAAACTCTCATTGCCGGACCTGTGCAGTACAGAACACCCACAGTTCGGCTCTCGTCGATAGTCTCGTGAGAAAAAGGTTTAAAACCACACTTGACATTTCCAATGGCTTTTACAGCCATAACCTGTCCTCTCTTAGTAGTGAGTGGACGGCGTTCACCTCTGGTGGCAAACAAAAACAATTCAAAAGATTACCAATGGGCTATAAGAACAGCCCAGGAGTCTTTGCAGCTCGCGTGGTCTCCCTCTTAGAGGGTATTGACCCGGATGCGTACTCGTATGTGGATGACATTTATCTCACCGATAACGAGTTGGACCCGCATCTCCGTCGCGTTGATCGCATTATTGTTTTGTTTGCAGACTTCGGTTACAAATTCAACTTTGTGAAGTCACACATTGCGGAATATACAGTGTTGTTCTTGGGGTAAGAACTCAACAATGAAGGTCGAGGATTGGCTCCGCACATTCTAGAGAAGTGCGCATGCCTCCGTGCTCCTACTTCACTGAAGAAATTACAATCTCTGCTGGGTTTTCTGAATTTCGGTCGAACTTACATCCCGGATTATGCCCAGCGTATCAAGACGCTTTATGCCTTGGTACAACCTACTTTTTCCAAATCTTATTGGCTGCCAGAGCATTCAGCTATATTGCAGTTATTGCAAGCTGATCTTCTTGCTTCTAAGTACTTACTGATGTGTGATAACCACACTAACCTGGTCATAAGAATAGTGCCCGGCGCAGTTGGTTTCACATACTTAACGTTCAATGAGGGCGACACCGTCCCCACTGCTTACAAATCTCACTTGTACACTTCGGCTGAACTGTGTTTTTCCGCTGTCGAGAAAGTTCTGACGGCGGTACAGATGGCGATTCTGAAAGAACGAGCGCTGTCGCAAGGAGAATGCATGTTGGTGGTAACACCCTATCCTGCCCTTGAGGCGGTGACAAAAGCAAGTGTACCAAATTCTAAAGCTTTGCATCCAAGGTGGATACAATGGGCCACTTCCTTGACCTCGCCGGATGTCACTTTTATCTTTGACGCGACACTTCAGACTCAGGAGTTTTTGCAGTATGAATTCGTTCATCCGGCTCCTCTGTCCTTGCGCCCGCTCGAGGATTACCATTGTGTCATATACACTGACGGTTCTGCGCAACCCGCAACTGGATCAAAGCACTCCTATTCAGCGGCTTGCGCAATTGTAGTCGGTACTTTCGTAAATGGTGAATTCCAGTCCGATGTCGTGCATACACAGTCATTGGGTGATTGTACCGCTCAGTTGGCGGAGCTTCGTGCTCTGGTGCTTGCGCTAGTTTTCTGATCCCCGAGTCACTACCCTTATTGTGAGTGACTCCTTTTATTGTGTTCAATCTTACAACAACAATCTACATTTTTGGTCTCAGAATGACTACCATGATTCCAAAGGTGGCACTATTAAGCATAAACTGCTTTGGGTTCGAGTGGCAGATCTTAAAGAACATCTGCCTCTCGTGAATGTAATTCACACTCTTGGTCACCAACGAGTTGGTGTCCATGCTGTCGGCAATAGCCTAGCTGACGAGGCAGCACAAACAGCAGTGGCGACATATTTAGTAGCAGCAGTTACAAGATCCAAAAGTAAGATCGATGATGACATCTTGGCAGCTCTTGCTGCTACAGAGCAGGGAACGAAGCCTCCAAGAGGTTTCCCTGCTCGTTACCATTATCGCTTAAGTCCTGATAAAGTCCCATTAGTGAGGATTAATGACATTGGTGACAGATTGATTCCCAACGCGGACTGCAGACCTTCTTTGATATTAGCGGCTCACGAGGGCATGGCGTCAGCGCATGCCGGTGTTGCAGCTACTGTATCTCTGCTACAACAACGTTACTTGTGGTGCGGTTTGTATAAACAAGCCAGAGCTTATGTTCTTAATTGAGACATTTGCCAGCAGATTAAACCTTCAACTGCTGCGCGCCCACCACAAACTCAGTTGTACATATCTAATAAACCGATGGGTTGTGTTTATTTAGATCATTGCGGTCCTTTTACCTCTGATACTGCGTACAAATACATCTTGGTTGCAGTTGATTCGTGCACACGTTTTCTGTGGGTGTGGCCACAAAGGAGTGCTGATTCTCGCACTGTCATAAAAGATTTGCGTGTCTTTGTTGGGAGTTTTGCATGTGGTACCTTTCATTCTGATCAGGGCCCGGCGTTCGTCTCTAAGGCGTACAAAGAGGCCATGAGAAATTTGGGGGTCCAAGTCAAATTTTCGTCTCCATACCGGCCTGAGGGTAATAGTGTAGTGGAGCGAATGAACCATGACTTAAAGCAATCTTTGACAGCCAGAGTTTTTGGTACTGGCCGGAACTGGCTAGCCCACTTGTATGACGTGCAACGTGCACTTAATAATCTCCCTAGAAGGTCTCTGGGTGGGCGGACCCCATACATGATGCTCTTTGGTGTACGAATGTTTGTTCCAGACCTTGATGGTCTAGACATGGTGGCGTCAGCCGCACCCTTTGACGTAGATGAACACTGTGCTGTATTGCAGAATCTTCAAGAAGCCAGAAACAGTCTAGCGAAGGAACACGTACCCTCCTCATCTGAAGCTGAACTTCAGATTCCGGTAGTCGTCTGGCTACCTCGAGTTGGTGATCTTGTCCGTGAGAAGGTGGAGAACAAGGAGTTCGGCCCCTCTTATCGTGCACCAGTTCCAGTGCTTTAAGTGCAGGGTACTAGAACAGTCATTTTACCTCCACTTCCTGGTCGAAAGGATAACAGGTACATTTCAATGTCAAACTACAGGGAGTGGCCGATTCTTCTTAGTATGACTCCGGCGGTTTCCTGCCCTTCGATGCTGAGAAATTCTGCTGTGGCCCAAGCTTCTGACATAGTGCCTTATGTTGCCATCGAGATGCATGCCATTACTGGTCCCTTGTTGCCACAAACACCTAGTGGTGTGCTTGAAGAAGTTGAGTATGCTTATCCTGCGGATGTTACCTTGCCTGTTTTACAATCCACCACAGTTGCCCTCTCACAAGACTCTTTTGATTCTCGTTCAATGACTTTCATGGCCCCGTCCAAGGTTTCAATTTTTGTGGCTTGGTTCAAAAGACATTTTTTAATACCCCCTTGGACTTACATTTGGCTGGTGCTCATATGTGTTTTTTTGTTTATGTCCATTGGCTTTGTGGTAGTGTTTTTTAGACTTATCAATGGACACTACCTGAATGAACGGTCTACGATTCGACTGATTAATGGAACTTTGGCCCCCCACTCCTCATCACACATTATGAAGAGGGACCAGACTTTTGTGAACATTACTGCCTGGACTGTACGTGATGGGATCGCTTGGGATGCCGTAAAATTTCAAATTCATGGCCCCACTGAAGTAATTAATGTGCCAAATGTATTTCGTGTTTCTATGGGTGATGTCGTTAAGCAGAACATTCACTCAGATGACTGGGATGTTCAGGCCATAGAAGCACTGTTTTCTGATTTGAAATACTATGCTGCATTTGATGCTGAGGATTTGTATTTAGATACTGCTAATTATGATGAGCAATTTTGTTATCAACATTATGGCACGCATTTCCTACACAAAGCAAATACGTTTAGAAATTTTGTAAATTATACGCAATGGGAACACTGCCCCGCCCCTAGGATGGGCAGCTCTGCCACGTTAGTGGAAAAATTCACTTATTTTTCTGATTTTAGTGTGTCCAATCTGGCCTCCTTTTATTTTAAAGTTGTGCCTGAGTCTCCTTCTAAAGTTAGACTGACACACACCAAATTGTTGTATTCCAAGTCCTTTATAGACGAGTTGGCAATTGGCGGGTATGATCTGTGGAAAGCTACAGTCGATCTTAAATCGGTTTGGGGCTCCAAACGATGGCAAGTACAGGGAACAGAAGCTTTGCATCGTGCCTGTCTTATCCCGAATCACATGTTATTTTTAAATTCATCCATTTTTCAGACAACCTGTTTTGGATTGGCTACTTCTAAAAAATTAAATTCTCCCTCCGTTCCGGGTCTGGGTGCTTATCCCAATTGGGGTAATCATACGGATCTATCACTTGCTGTGTTGCAGACACAGGTTTCCAACACGTCCTTCAATATTTCTGAATTGAATCCGGAAGGGTGGTTGGTGTGGAAAACGAGTTCAGACTCCTGTCAACATCGGTTTCTGGATCTCAAGCAGGGGTATACACAGGTTCGTGTAGACCCCCATTTTGAATCTTCTCACACTGTAACTACCTACTCAGTAGGGAAGTTATGCCAGTCTTGGCTGCAACATTCCACTTTAACGTCTGTTAAACTTCATTTAGCACGTTTGAATGACAAAATAGATTTGAATGATTTTGTTAAGGGTCCTGCTGTTGGCAGGCCCAAACGATGGGTGTATGCTGTTTATAACGAAGTTTGGAAGTTATCACAAGTTGAGGCTGCGTCCAGATTACGTGCTATTGATCAAGCAAATATGGAAAAAGTGTTGGCTGTAATAGATAATAGTATTAACACTCTCTCTTCTAGAATTTATACCTTAGATAATATTGTATCGTCTGTGCAGGATGATTTGTCTGTATTGTATCATGGTCAAAATCAGTTGCGCTCTATTATGCAGTTTGCGTGGACGTTGCAAACTTTAAAGGCAGGGAAGGTCCCTTGGGATTATATGAATACTTCATCTTTGTTCCTACCTTTTAATTTAACTGCGAAACAGCAGTTCATGTCCATGAAAGATGCTACATATTCATTGCTACACATTGAAAAGTTAGAACCTTTGCCTTTCTCTGTTGCTGAATTGAATTCTGCTGTGTGGCTTGTACATGGTTTGATCACGTCACCGTTTCCCCTGTTTAAGTTTAGTTCGTGCATGAAACATTATGCTCTAGGCAGATATGAACAATTAGGTACTGCCTTCCTGCACGAAGTTTGGTCACTCCCTTTCATATACAGATGTGTGAGGGACGGCAAGGAGGTATACTTGAAAGGTCACTCTGTGGTGTGTAGGCACATTCAATTGCTTGGGGCATGTAATGTGCACGCCCCTAATTTAGCTTGCGTCCTGAAAGGGATTCCTGTGCCAGTTATTCCTCCATCTTTTACGCTGCTTGCTAACAGTAGTTATTTGCTGTTAAATAATGAAGCTTGCAGTGGGATGTTAGTGGGAATTCCCTACATAGTGACTGTATCACAGAGAGTAGTTTGCTGTAATAACGTCCTGTTCCCACCCCCGCATGGCCGGCTCGATGTATCCATCTGGCCTTCCATTCCAACCTTGAAAGCAGAGTTCAACAAGATGAGCAGAATAAGGGCTCTATTGTCTCAAAAAGAAGTCGCGTTGACTTCGTCCCGGGAAACATTTGTCCTTCACGTAGCAAACACCCGCACTGAGGTGCAAGCGCTTTTGAACACTGATCTCCCACTTCATTTTGGGACCCTGATTCAGACTATCTTTAATGCCTCGTCAACAAGTGGCATGGCTCATTTTTTTAAACTTGTGGGCTCCGGCCTCGTGAACTCTTTTCAAACTATTTTTGGTGTGATCCCAGCCTTTTTTCATTCTATTTTTTCCAGCGTCTTCGGAGGTCTCCCTTTACTTCTCGCCCTCATAGCTGGAATACTGTTGTTGATCGGCGCCCTGCGCTATGGATGCACAACTTGCGTCACAAGACAACATGTCCCGGCTGCTCCATCTTCGTAACCGGATGCTTGAATACTATGGCACTTTACCACTGGCAACTCTAAGCATAGCCTATGGATTGTCCTTCCGGTTTCCTTACTTTACTTGTGTGCAGCCAGTCTTTCATTGCCTAGTTTGTCCGTTCAAATGGGCTCTGGATTTGTGTCTGTCAAACTCGGTGTCTCCTGTCCCGGATTATGATCGGCTAATGAGCCCCTTAGTGGCTCATGAGTTGGACTGTTCTGGCGTCGGGATTATGGCCTGTGGAGCAGCACATGGAGTCCTTGGGAATTGGGACATCGGAATGGCTGCGATTGACTTCTTAGCAAGAAGTTATCTTGAAGAACACGCCAGTTGTCCTCGTCTGGTGCTGGAGGCTCCGGTGGTTGAGGAGCATGTATGTTCCTTCCCCGTCCTGAACTGGATGGCAGATAATTTTGCAGAACGTTCCAATGATTTCCTCTTGGAAGCTGTTGCAACTTATTGTGCCTATACATTAATGGATTGACTTTTGTACTTTAATTTCATCCTACGTCCTTCAATGCTGTTTTTTTTTATCCTCTACATGGTTTTTCTTTACACCGTTTTAACTTTTTTCTTTTTTTTTTTTTTTCTCTTTGAACTTTTTCACTTCCCTTATATGGACTTATGGTTCATGCCCTTGGTTCCGTTCTATCAAACTTGAACTCTGCGTTCTTGCAAGTGCGCCCCTACTGGTTCGTGGTCCGATCAAGGGGTGGTGTAGTGAAGATCGTTATCTACATATGTACAATACTAAGTTAGCATAAACGCGTTAGATGTTAGAAAGCCATCTTGCCGCTTTTGCTGCTTTTGCACACAACACTGTAGTCACATGTTATTAAATTGAGAAATGCTTACTCGACTTTACTTCACATGAGAACTGTCTGTTGTTAACATCCCAAACAGTGAGCAGCGACCTTCGTCTGTACACAGTGTAAAAGAAACAGTCTGGGTCGCTAGATGGTGCATGTTGTTGAGTTCAGGTTGATCGGCCCACTAGTTTAGCCATAACACGCACGCAGCTGCAAATACCTGAAAGTCGGGTGCTTTTAATATTGCAGTGTTACATGTTTTCATTACATTCGGAAGAAGAGCGTTCCTAGGAGCAGAGCATAGCTGATCCTGTGATGGGAACTCTCTGAGCTGATCTTTACGGTATGGGGTTCCCCATTCAAGCCTAGAGACCTTTTATTAGTCTAATAATACTATTAGTGTGTTAGAGAAAGGAAGGTGGCTTAGATCCACTGTCATTTTTGTATGATTGCTCCTTTCATTTTCTATGGTATTGTAACTATGCTGATGGTTTTGAGTTTAATCGTTTGTCTGCTTATGTTAGCCAAACTGCTGCATCTTAGGACACGAGGTTTATAAAATAAACTCTTTAAACTTTTACCGTGTCTCTGTTTATTCTGTTGTGGACTGGTATGAGAATAATTACGAAAAGGTATTTCTGATTCCCACCATTCCTGAGAAATATACTAAGTCGCTTGTTCTGGGTTGTCTATACATTGGGACTGCCGAGCTAAACCTCGGATAACGAATGGGACACTGATGCTGGCCGGATAAGGGGTTCTGGGTTCTGAGGTGAGTTTTTGGTACCGCAATTCACTGAGGGCCTGGGTTCCTGCGCATAGTTCTGCGCATAAGCAGAATCCCTGCAACAGGGAAGCCTAGCAAACCTATACATTTTTTTAAACTAGACACCCAGGGAAATCCAGGATGGGGTGACTTGTCTGTCTCTCACCATGTTCTGTTACCCAGAATCCCTTGCAAACTTCAAAGTTTGTAAAAAAAAGACACATTTTCCTCACATTTCTGTGGTGGAAAGTTCTGGAATCTGCGTGGATCCACAATATTTTTATCCATTGACATAGGGTAACACAGAAATGTAGAGCAACTGTTATTGCCTATTGAATTTCGAGGCATATCTGCCTCTGACAATGTGTAAAAAAGAAGTCATTTTGAAAAATGACCTATAATTCTCATGCTAGTATGGGTACTCACAATTTCAGAAATGTGCAAATATCTACTGTTTCTAAACTTTATATTTTAATCCAATTTCAGAAATACATAGGTGTCTCCCATACCGATTTTTCCATGTATATATTTTCCCAAATGAATTGCTATATACCCGATACATAATAAAAAAACATTGCAAAACACTGCTCAGTTATTGGCTCTGGGTTCGTCGGGTTCTTGGTGAACCTACAAGTCCTATATATGCCCACAACCAGAAAGGTCCAGCAGATGTAACGGTATATTGCTTTCAAACAGTTGTCATAATTAGAAGAAGTTACAGGTAAAAACGTTGACACAAATGGCTGTTTTTTTCAACAAATTTTCAATTTTTCCTATATTTAACTGTTAGTTTCCATAAAGAAACCTTGAAGGATCTACACAAATGACCCCTTTCTAAATTCAGAGTTTTGTCTACTTTTTTAAAATGTATAGCTTTCCAGGATTCATTATTGCTTTCATACCCATTTCTACCATTAACTGGAAGGAGGCTGAAAGCACAAAAAATAGCAAAAATAGACAGACAGACAAATGCCAAAACTGTGTAAAAGTTTTTGGTTTTCTGACAATAGTCTGCTTATCCCGAAAAGCAGGGAAGATGGTGATTTCAGCACTGCAACCCCTTTTTGATACCTGTAATACGGGCAGTGCGGACGGCGAGTCGTCCGGGCCCTTCAAGATGGCGGCGTCCGAATTCCAAGGGGATGAAGGTAGCGGTCTAGACTTCCAGGACGGCGCGGATCTTAAGTGGCGTGCCGGGACAAGAGAGGCGGAGAAGGCGAGGATTGGGGAGGAAGAAGGAGGAGCGGAGAAGGAGTCGGAGAGGACGTTGGAAAGTGAAGGAGTGGCAGATCAAGGAGCAGCACCTGTGGGAGACTCGTGTCCAGGACGGCGCCGGAGAAGCATCAGAGAGGAAGAATCGAAGGGCCAAGGGGCCCCAGCCGACACCGCTCTCGTGTCCAGTCGTCCCTCGGAGAAACAAGACGCCAAGACACCCCACGCTACAGTCCTGGAGGACTGTAGCTTCAGGTCAGTGCCTTTCCTGACTTATTTCAAACGGTGGGCTGGGAGGGGAAAAGCAGGGAGGACCCCCGAAGCAGGGCACTAATCAGGACCGTCCTGTCCCTCACGATTCCCCGCCCTCACAAACTGTGGTGGTAGTATAAGCAGGTGGAGGGTCACCCACTCACCATTAAGAAGTATAAGTCCTGTTACTGACGGGAGGTTGTTTTGTGTTTCCTTTGTTTCCCGGGGACACCACACCAAATCAGAGAACCCCTACCGAAGCTGATGTGAAGCGGTTTAAAGAAGAGGGACCTGAGGAAGTGGCCACCGGACCTGTTACGTCGTTACATATAATTTTCTGGACTGTTGCCCTGCAACCCTGACTGGGTATCTCGGTCACCGCTATCCGGACCTTGTCTATAAGTTCAATAAAAACACAGCCACCTAACCCCTATACGCGTCCTCAATTACACCGTTACCTACCATAAAGAAGAGGGTCAGTTGTAGGTCCTGGGAGGGTGACAAACGTACAATACCATTTGCAGGGATAAAAACTGACGCTTTCATCTGTAGCCCTTTTTCCCATTTTCCCCCAAAAACTGAAAATGTAGCTAATTTCTGGGTCCCCTCCTGGGGAATCCACAAACCCTGGATACCTTTAGAATCCCCATGATGTTGGAAGAAAAGGACGCAAATTTGGCATGGATACCTTATGTGGTCACAAACGTTACAGGGACCTAAGCGCAAACTACTCCAATTAGCCAAAAAAAGCTTAGCACGGGGGGGTGGGAAGGCCTACCAATGAAGGGGTTAATCATCACATGAATCACGGAATACACACTATACAAACACAGATGCAGGTTGCCTGATAATTATTTTAGCATCTGTTGGAAGGGAGGATCATGTCTGTTCTTTGGAACTTGTGACCTGGGCTGTTGGGTGAGCAGTCAAAATATCTAAAATAAAATATCTACCTACAATAATATCGAGTTGACAATATCGAAGGGACAGAATATCGATGTCAATAATATCTATGGACAGAATATCGACCCTAAGGTAAGTATTTTTATATCGATGTTAGTAATATCGAAGTTAGTAATATCGATATAAAATATATCGATGTTACTAATATTAATGTTACTAATATCGATATTCATATTATAGTTATGTATTTTATTATGTATTTAATATGCATGTGTTATATGTTTTTTGTTAAGTGTTCTACTGGTTTTAAAATATATGTATACCAATTTTTATATGTTAATAATGGTTTTTTAAGTCAATTTTATGCTTTAGTACCGTAGCGGGTTGTGGGTTTATAGGGGAATAGGGTGGGAAGTAATTTAATTATATGAAATTAATTATACATTTTTAGGAATTATAAATTAATTTTAATTAATTTTAACGTTTTAGTTCTGTAGCGGGTTGTGGGTTTATAGGGGAATAGGGTGGGAAGTAATTTATTTGTAATTAAGGAATAATTTATTTTCATGTATTGGTATTGATAATTATATTATTGTTAATTAAGTATTCATTGGTAATTAATTTTTATTAATTGGTAATTAGTTTTTATTAATTGATTAATTGATAATTATGTTAAGTGTATTATTTTATTATTGGAGTGTGTCGTGCGTTTATAGGGGAATAGTGTTGGAAGTAATTGAAATCTACTTAAGTAATTATTAAATATGTTGTTGGGTATTGATAATTAATTAATTGGACATTAATTATTAATTGGTAAATATTTTAAATTATAATATTTTGGTAATGAAAAATAATTTATTGTTGATTAATCATGTATTGCTAATTAAATATGATTAAATATTATGTATTGATACTTCTAATTAATATATTAATAAGTAATTAATTAGTAATTAATGTTTAATAATTATTATTTTGGGGTATAAACATATTTAATAGTTCAATATTTTGTAATTGGTAATTAATGTCTAATAATTATTATTTTTTGGTATAAAAAAATTAATTCTCCAATATTTTTTAATTGGTAATTACTTTTTAATAATTCATATGCTTTTGGTTATGAAAAATATGTTATGTAATATTCATTATTTGGTAATTAATATTTATGAATTATTATTTGTTGGTATTTATTTTTAATTTATTGTTAATTAATTATTCATTGGTAGTTATGTTTGTAATAATTATTTATTGGTATTTGTAAAATTTTGAGTTATTTAATCATTAAATCACTAATTATTTTAAATAATTATTTTATTTATAAGTATGTTATTTCTAACTTCTACGCTATCCAACACTTTCCCTACTGTTGCACTCTCTGGAGTTGGAATAGTAATTCTTATTCCTACGCTATGCAACACTTTCCGTACTGTTGCACTCTCTGGAGTTGGAATAGTAATTTTGACCCATACGCTATCCAACACTTTCCCTACTGTTGCACTCTCTGGAGTTGGAATAGTAATTTTTACCCCTATGCTATCCAACACTTTCCCTACTGTTGCACTCTCTGGAGTGGGAATAGTAATTTTTACCCCTACGCTATCCAACCCTTTCCCTACTGTTGCACTCTCTGGAGTGGGAATAGTAATTTTTACCCCTATGCTATCCAACACTTTCCCTACTGTTGCACTCTCTGGAGTGGGAATAGTAATTTTTACCCCTATGCTATCCAACACTTTTCCTACTGTTGCACTCTCTGGAGTTGGAATAGTAATTTTTACCCCTATGCTATCCAACACTTTCGCTACTGTTGCACTCTTTGGAGTTGGAATAGTCATTTTTACCCCTACGCTATCCAACACTTTCCTTACTGTTGCACTCCCTGGAGTGGGAATAGAAATTTATACCTCTACGTTATCCAACACTTTCCCTATTGTTACACTCCCTGGAGTGGAAATAGTAATTTTTAGCCCTACGCTATCCAACATTTTCCTTACTGTAGTATTTTTTGGAGCTGGAGTACTAGTTTTATTGTCTGTGCTATTTAATATTTTTTGTATTATTTTAGCTAATGTAATATATAATTAATTTTAACAATATTCAAATTAAATGTAATTTTTTAAATTAGTTATATATAATTATTTAATTTCTATTCATGTTATTGTTTTATGTGTATGATGTATTTGTAATTTATAATAATTTGTAATAATTTATAAGGTATTAAAATAATTATTAAAACTGATTATTAAGGTGCCGATTCCGATCCGGTAAAAAAATTTCCCGTACGACTCGTATCCGTATATTTTTACGTACGAATCGTAAAAGTCCCGTCCCACCGGTGAAGTACTATTCGTACGAGAAAAATACATACGAATCGCATCGGGAAAAGGTCTATGAGACGTACCCGGACAGTTTTATGTACAAATCGTAAAACTGAAGTCGGGGCGCACAAGTACGATCCGTACCGCCCTTCCGAATACACAAGCGTATGTAAAACTCTGTACCACTTGTATCCCGGGTAAACTTGTGCCCGAGATATGAGTCGTACAGCCCCCCCTCCCCCCGCGTATGTCCGCACGTACCCCGTATGTCAGCACCGTACCCCCCATGTGTCAGCACCGTACCCCCCTTGTCCGCACCGTACCCCAGCCCCGTACTTGTATGCACCGTACCCCAGCACCATACCCCAGCCCCGTACTTGGACACACCGTACCCCAGCACCGTACCCCAGCCCCGTACTTGGACGCACCGTACCCCAGCACCGTACCCCAGCCCCGTACCTGGACGCACCGTACCCCAGCCCCGTACTTGTACGCACCGTACCCCAGCACCGTACCCCAGCCCTGTACTTGGACGCACCGTACCCCAGCCCCGTACTTGGACGCACTGTACCCCAGCACCGTACCCCAGCCCCATACTTGGACGAACCGTACCCCAGCCCCGTACTTGTATGCACCGTACCCCAGCACTGTACCCTAGCCCCGTACTTGGATGCACTGTAACCCAGCACCGTACCCCAGCCCCTACTTGGACGCACCGTACCCCAGCACCATACCCCAGCCCCATACTTGGAAGCACCGTACCCCAGCCCCATACTTGGACACACCATACCCCAGCCCCGTACTTGTACGCACCATACCCCAGCACCGTACCCCAGCCCCGTATTTGGACACACCGTACCCCAGCACCATACCCCAGCCCTTACTTGGATGCACCATACCCCAGCATCGCGTATGTACGGACCTTACAACAACATTGCGTATGCGAGCACAGTACAACAACATCGTGTATGTACGCACCTTACATACATGAAAACGACTCATACTGAACCAGGACACTGGAAAACAGCACAAGGAGGGTCAATTCGACTCGCACAACACCACAAAACACGTCTACAGTAGAAAATACATCAAAATGACTGACCTGGCGCATCCAAACAGGCAAACAGAGGCCCAAACTCACAACCACCTCTTATAACACACCCACCAAAATTTCAAACTCAGGCACACCCACAAATGGACCAATAAAAAGGGCCCAAACACACAAACCATGAGCCTTTGCAACAGACACACTGCAACTACAGAGCACACCCCAACAACTTCACCAATACACCTTAACATATACACCTTCACACTAACTCCTTCACACATACCCCCTCTTCACATTCCCACACACACCTTCACATTCACACCCACACATCCACAACCATCCACACCCTCACCCCACACCATGCCCACAGACAAGAATCCAAAGTTCACAAGGGAGGAGCTGGACATCCTTGTCAACAAAGTCATCAGAGTCGAGCCACAGCTCTTTGGAACATTGGTCAGACAGACCAGCATAGCCGAAAAATCACACCTGTGGCAGAGGATCGTCGATAGGGTGAATGCTCTTGCAGAGGGCAGTCAAGCGGAAAATGAATGAGGACTATGCCCAGAGCAACATCACTGGAGGTGGGCTGCCCCGCAGACCGGTACATTACCATCCCTGGCAGGAGAAGGTGATGGCCCTGCTACCGCCGGTGGGAGTACACAGACTTGAAGGAGTTGCAGAACCTGGTGAGTACACAAACAACTTACGTAACATGGGGGTAATGGCATCCACACCCCAACTACACCAAAGGCACGCAACCACCCCCAAGCCCTCACCGGACACAACCACACTCAAAAACAACGCATGCCACTAACATGTGTATGCCCCATTCACAAAGCAAGGCCATGCCATGTCCCAGGCTACACGAAGCACTAACCCAAGACTGGATGTCCGGGATGCTGGGAGGGTGGGGCTCACAAAACACATTGTTCAACTCTGAATCAGACACCATTGCCCTCAGCCCATGTGGCCCAGGGACAAACCCATGCACCATGCTCAATGCACAGGGACTGGCAAAGTACTGACAAGGTAGCTGACACTTGGCCCTGCTGTAGGCAGCACAAGGCCCTCCTGTGACCACTGCAAACTCAAACACCAATACAACAAGCTCAGATATCTAGGACAGGAACTCACACTCACTGTCATGGCAGCATGCTCCATGGGGGGACAGATACATCACCTGGAAGACCACTGCCAAATCACACTACACCCACCAGCAGGCCCTGTCACACACACCCCTTACACAAGCACACACCCCCGGGGCAGGCAATGGATTTACCCACTCTCACAATGGACATGTGACACAACAATCCATAGCCAAAGAAGCATCCAAGCCAAAAATCTACATGTCAAACACTCATGAGAACATATCAATCTGTCCCCCGCAACATACCCATCCACAAGTGAACAGTGAGGAGAATGCTAGGCACATCCAACTACCTGGAGGAACTGTGCTAACTTGAATATATATGAAACATGGATGTCGCATGAAACAGCATTAACATTGTCTCTCTCTCACACACAGGGCAACCTCACGGATCTCCCCCCAACAATGGGGGGGAAGAATCACAGTCCCAGGCTCGGGAGGAACCTGAGCCCACCGGCAGCGACGCCTCTCAACACTCTGCGGATGACCCCAACCCACCTGGACCCTCTGGTGTTCAGGCCCCTGCAGCACCTGCTTCAGGAACATCTGTGCCAACCACCACCCCCATTCCTGCCACATCCCAGGAGACACCCAGGAGCCCTGCCCGCAGTGAACAACTGAGCCAGTCTGACCTGGAGGGACAAGGTTCGCCGGGCACCCAGGAGGAGGCAGACATCCCCGCAACTGCCATCCCTCAGGGGTCCCATAGACCCGATGTGCCCACAACCGCAGGCCAGGCTCATGTGGGCAGGGGTGGTGTGAGTGGAGGCAGGCGGAGGCAAGAACCTGACCAGCCAGCTGAAGGGACCGGTATGTCACACATATGCAACATCATGGACGCATACCGGCGTGACACCAGGGCCATCAGCCAGGTAGTGGAGACCCTCACAGAGATTAAGAATCAGCAGGCCGAGCAACACACCAGTCAACAAGAACACCAAGGACGGATGGAGGCAAGACTGGCTGAGCTCCTGGCGGTGCAAACAGACATAAGCCGTTCACTCCGTCGGATCACCGACAACATGGGCAACCCTCCCTGTGCCACCAGGTGAAGACCACCACCAGCCACAGGGAGGGAGGAGGAGGAGGATTCATCTGATGGAGCGTCCCAAGCATCGTCAAGGCCTGCATCTGAGGGTCCGCGAGGAAGGTGGGTCGTCCACGGAAAAGACCGTGAGAGGCAGCGGACCATCCACATCTCTCAGGTCACCTGACCTGGCACCTGGACTTCATGCGCAACAGCATCACCTCATTCACATGGACTTGCTGGTCACAGTCTGACCAATGATGACAAACACTGTGGTCTGGACTCTGATGACTTCAAATGCCAAGGATCCCATCTCCCCCTGTGAACTTTGGATTCTAGGCACACTGTATAGCACCTATTTTTCCCCACAAAACACGCCCCCCACCGAGAATAAAATGAAATTTCTTTAATTAGATGTTGCAGTCATTTTGCATGAGTCCACAACATACGTGTGGGGAAATGTCAAACTATGCCTGAGTGTTGAACTAACTCCAGCCATCCATACCCTGGGATCTGAGTCCGGTACAGGACACACATGGGTCACAATGTATCATCCAATACAGACATGGAGCACAATACTCACCTGTGATGACCTCAAGCTGCTGAGGGGGGGCTTGGAATACTGTGCGGACAGACCAATTTGGAAGAGTATCATTAAGGCGGAGAGGTCATGGCTCATGTGGAGGTTCCCAGGGAGGGAGTCCCAGGTATGTTTGGCCAGGTGGGAGAACTATCTCCTGCATGCTGTAGTTCGGTGGATGTGAAGAATGTTGGCGAGTGCAAGGTTGGATGCACAGAGTTGGCCCAACGGGGTCTTGGATGACAGACGTCCAAGGTTGGTTTGGGGTCTGGGGTTGTGGACTGCCTCCTGAGTGTGGGTGAGGAGTGTGAAGGTCATCCTGCAGCAGACAGTGATCCCTATCTCAGGTGGACGGTGATGTGGCTGGGGCGCGGGATGTTGAAGCTGAGGTGTGCAGATGCACCCTGGATGTGGACAAGTTTTCCGGGGGTTTGGCTGTACTTGCTCCGTAGAGGGCGGGGCTGTAGTTGACACAGCGGGTGTCGTGGGCCTGGGGGACGGTCTGTCTTGCCTTGGAGTGGATCTATCTGTGGATCATGTGCATCATGCTGAGGATGTTGCAGCATGAGGTACAGATGCTGGTGAGTTGCATGGCAACTGTGAGCAACAAGTCCATGATGCACACCATCTTGCGTGCATGGCCACTGGGTGCTGGTGCAGTGCCCTGGCGGGTGGGACACAAGGAGTTGACCCAGCTGTAAGGGGACAATCCTCAGATGATTACCTCAGTCCTGTACAAGTCCAGCCTCAGGTGGCTGATGTTCAGCCATTCATCAACGGACCTCATGCCTTCTTGAAGGTTGGAACTGGCAATGGCTGTGTCTTTGGAGAGGGTGAGGAGCAGCTGGCTGCCAATGGCATACGAGATGATGATGAGGTTGTGTACGCATGTGATGGTGGAGAAGGGGGCCATGGACACATTGAAGATTGACACGCTGAGAAATGAGCCCTGGCCCATGTGCCAGATGACGCTACTGTACTACATGCTAAAGGCTTGAGTCCCACTCCCATGGCCTTGCTGGTGAGCTACTTGGTGATTTCATCCTGGTCCATCCCCTGGATACCAGTGTTGGAGATGTGTGAGCTGACAGTGTGTGAGCACATCGTGTATAATGCTGTGGAGAGGTCAAGGGGGGTGGCCTCACCATTGTTGAACAGGGCAAAGTTGTCGGTGTTGGTGGCAATGATGATGGTTGCAGTGGGGTGATTACTGTGGAAGATGGTCTTGTGCAGGTTGGCTGGAGCTCTTTGCGTGGAGGAAGTTTGTCAGTTGCTCGTTGACTGTCTTCCTGATGACATTTGCTGGCTAGGGAAGCACGGTGATGTTCCTTGAGAGCCTGTGTTCCTGCCGTCCATTGTCTAAGAAGGGCCTGGGTTACTGCATGCCTCTACCTACCATGGAATGTGGCTAACTCCAATGATACATACATGACGTGCTGGACGGGGGCTACAAGGATGGGGAATGATGTGGTTGAGATGTTGTGTGGGAAGGGGCCTGATGGAGATCCCCAGGGGATGTTGCACATGAGCTGGGTGTTGGATCTGCTGATGATGGAAGTCCAAAACCTGAGGGGGGTTGGTCCCCTGTATATTAGTTTGTTCTGCCTCTGTGTGCCAAGGCTTGCGTGTATGTCCATGAGCTTGCAGTGGTAGAAAGTTGCAAGGGATTGGCTCAGCCTTGCAAGGCTGGGGTGTCTTTTGGATGGAGAGCTGATGTCAGTGCACTCACAATGCAGATGAGCTCCTTGATGTTGTGCGGTTTTTTCCATCTGAAGGATCTCCAATTGTCCTTGCTGATGATATGGTGATGGCTGTGTGTGCCGTTTTCCAGGGTTGTAAGGCCACTGATGGTTATTTGTGGTACAAGCTGTGCACAAGAGTCCTGCTAGACGTGTATGAGTCCAGTAGGTCTGCCTTGTCGCAGGTGGCTTAATTGTTGATGACAGGAAGTCAACACAGGAAAGTCCGTCAACGTGGCTAGATTGTTGGATCAGTTGCTGATCCAGTGTGTGAGGTTGCAGGGTGTGGCGGTGGTGTTGGTTCCAGTGTCCCACACAGCATGTCTGTGTTGACTTACATCAAGCATCTTTGGGGGATTGGTAGCGGGGTGTGTGGCAGTGTGTTGCTCGTCGGAGACGTGGATGCTAATGTGGATGGACCAATGATGGATGCTGGTGTGGTTCTGATCCAGCCAGTAGTTCCTGGCCCACATCCTGTGGATGTGAGTGAGTGCGTGAAGATGGACATGTTGATGGCTTTGCGGAATTGTGGATGTAGGCCTGGAGATCTGTAGATGAGTGTTACTCTGAGGGTTTGCAGGGGGTTTGTGCCAAACCGGATTTGTGGCCCTGAGTGCGTACTTGTGAATAGATATCAATTCATCCTCTGGGATTGTTAGTGCCGTCCCTGCGGGTGCTCTTGTATCCGTCTGAGATGGCAATGAAGAAGTTGTGTGCTGATGATGCTTTTATCCAGATCACTGTCATGAAGGTGATGTGTGGGCCTGTTGTGTTGAGGAGGTAACAGAGTCCAATGGCGTGCTGTTGGATGGAGCCGGTGTGGAGTAGGAGGGACATGACCTGGTTGGTGTGACAGGGCCTGGAAGGCGGGGCAGCGCTGTGTAGGCTGTTGGAGTTGCACACTCAGCATGCGAGGGTGTCGTGTGTGCGCT
This sequence comes from Triturus cristatus, assembly GCF_964204655.1. Taxonomy (NCBI): domain Eukaryota; kingdom Metazoa; phylum Chordata; class Amphibia; order Caudata; family Salamandridae; genus Triturus; species Triturus cristatus. Next base: position 629,043,070 of record NC_140591.1, read on the forward strand.
TAGGGTATGCCTGTGAGCAGGCGGTTGAATTTCGGTTGGACATTGCTTGGAGGGTGGCTGCAACATGAAACTGTTGTGTGCTGTGGGTGATGCAAGGACATGAGGGTCGTGCAATGTGCACGTTGCATGCGCTGATGGTCCTGCCTTTGGCACCGCGTGGCCGCAACAGTGGCAGACAAGCTGATTACAGCCTGATGAATGGGTGCAGGGAGGAAGGGAGGAGCATCTTGGAGGCATGTGGGTTGCAGAATCTGGGAACTTGGTGGGCCCTAGCCGCAGGGGCCGCAGCAGCAGGCGGCATGTACTGGAAACTAGGCCGAAAGTAGCACACAAAGACAAGCATGTCAGAAAGGACAACTGCAACAGGCGTATGTAAAGAAAGGAGTGTCAGGTTACTCATGGCTCACCCAGAGAAAATGGATGAAGAATCATCAAAGATGACTGACACAGGATCAGGAAACAGAAGGCCGAGCTGCGCACAGGAGACACACCCTCAGCAGGTGTTGACGGCCCGTTAGGGGGAGCAACCTGCCCAAATACATACACAACCATGGACTTCATGCACCATAGAGATTATTAGCCATGAAGAACCGCATGCATGTTGCCGAACTACACATACACTCATATGCACAATCTTTGACAACTATGCCAGAGATGACGCATGCAAAGTGGCAAGAGAAATGCATTGACAGAGATGAGGCACTTTGGAGGGTGAGGAACACCTTTATTACTCAAGCTCACACTAAGAGAAATGCATCAATATGAACAGAGTCACAGGTCATTTGACTGAACATGTGGGACCTACGCTGAACACCCCCTTCACAACACGGATGTTGTAAATCCAAATGACCTGGCACACAAGTTAAGGGGATGAGCCAAACACCTCCTGCTGCACACGGAGAGGCTGCAATTCCCCTTTGAGCCTGTTATGGGGATGTCCCACACTATGTCCGTATGTTTCAGAGGGAAGTTTTACACACATTGATGCCTTCATCAGAATCCAAAATCCATTACAGATGACTGTCACGAAGGGTGACTATCAATTCATGGGAGTCATGCTACATGTTATGTGCCCCATGGTGAGTCAACATGTATGCATGGTAACACAACATGCACAGAAGCAGTCCCCACACATTCCTAACACGTACCACCCCCAAAATGCCTTGCTGCAATCCTTACCCAAAATGACATTTCCCCATGTCCGTGCATGGAACGCTGATTCAGCAATACTCATGAGGAATAGCAGGAGGACAACGATGACACGAGCAGACAACATGCGCAAGAACCTGGGAATGACAGACACACAAGAAGTCAGATAAAAGGTTTTTCTCCGCATACATGGTCATATACTAAACATGAACAATGTTGTCCCCATGCTAATTTAAAAGAAAGTGTCTCTGCTAAAATGTGTGGAATTACATCATCACTCGAGTGACACGTCAGAACACGCATCTAAGTCACTTAGCATTAGGCCTGGGTGGCAAATTCCGTTCCGCTCGCGGAATTTGCGGAATTTCGGTAATTTCGCGTTCCGCGGAGAACGCGAAATTGCCCAAAATTCTGCTTTCCGTGACTTCGCGAAATTTTTTCTTGTTCGCGTTCTCAAAATGCGTGTTTGCGAGATATTTCTCCCCGAGCACGCAAACAGCAACTGTGAACAGGAAAAAAGCATCGCGAACATGCAAATCCGCGTGTTCGCGGAATTTCTGCATGTTCGCGGAGATTTTTTACTGTTTCGCGGAGATTTGCGTAATGCGATTACGCAAATTCCGCCCACCCCTACTTAGCATACAGTCAGATGGACGCACACATGGCAACACATGCCACCCAAGGCTACAAGCGTGCACACTCAGACCCAGTGACTCACCATTATGACAAAAAGTTGTGTATGAGCTGACTCCGGATATCCTCCTCCTCCTCCTCCTCCTCACTTGCCTCGTGACCAAGCCCTTCATCCTCCACGGATGGATGTTCCTGCTCATCCTGCTCCAGGATGAGTGGCACTGCCTTCTCCACTGCCATGTTGTGCAGCATGCAGCACACGAGGAAGATTTTGCAGACCTTTGCCGGTGCATATGGGAGGGACCCGCCTGTCTTGTGAAGGCACCGGAACCGGCTCTTCAGGAGGCCAAACGTCCTCTCAATCACTCGCCTGGTCTGCCCGTGTGCATTGTTGTACCGGTGATCTGCAGCTGATCTTGGGTTGCGGAGAGGCGTCATCAGCCATGGCATGTTGGGATAGCCAGAGTTCCCTACATGGAACATCATGTAAATAAGTGGGTCAGGAGATGCTGTAAGAGCCAAAGATACCGCAACACACAGGACAAACAGAGTATACCCACCAACAAGACATGCTCATTCATTGTGCAGCCGCAGCATCCTTTGTGGCACCCTACTACGCCTCATTATGTAGGCATCATGTGCTGACCCTGGAAAACGTGCACAGACATGGGAAATCACCATGTTAGCAAGACACACCACAAGGGCATTTATAGAGTGGTAATGTTTACGGTTGCGATAGGCTACCTCCTGTGCCTGTGGTGGTACCAAAGCCACATGTGTCCCATCAATGGACCCAATGACATGGGGCATCCCTCCCAGGGCATAGAAATCACCCTTGACACCTGTCAACTCCTTAGGAGTAGGAAAATGGATGAATTCATCAAGGTGCTCCAACATGGCTGCCAAAACATCACGCAGGACACGGCTGAACATTGTCTGTGACATGCCACCAACATCAGCCATGGTGAATTGAAACTTACCTGTGGCAAAAAAATGTAGGGCTGCCATCACCTTCATCTTGGGGGTCAGCGCAGTAGGATACCTGTGTCGCTGTTGGAGGTGTGGTGCCAGCTCGGCGGTCAAGTCCTCAATCAACTGTTGAGTGAATCTGTAACGTCGGATGCAGGCACGTTCCCTCATGGCACCCAAGTCTGGCATTGGTCGGGGGACAGGCGGTGCCCTGCAGACAATTATATTGAATAACGAACATTGAGAGCATAACAACATCAATGTCAATGAACAGAGCACATGCTAAACTGCTACTACACATCAGCTAAATACAGAGTCTGGTCTGTGCAATACATCCAGGACACGTATGCCAGCTTAGTGATACTCCTACGAAAAGCCAGATACACCCGTTGATTGGCAAGTCTACATGACATGCCCTGAAACGAGCTGGGGGCCAGTCTGAGTGAACAGCCAGAGACATCACAGGAGTGACATACATCCACATAGCTGCATTTAAAGGATGTCATCTCATACAGACAGCTGACGGCAAGCTAGACGCACAGGTCACATGGAATGTCAAATGTACAACACATTGCGATGTAGGGGTACACGTGAAAACAGAAAACACAGACATTGAGACGACGCAGATATGTCGTCACATGAAAATATCATGTCCGATGCATACAGACCCTGCTTATGTGGGAATCCACATGTGGCATGGTGTGCGTAGATGTTTGCCATGCCCATCTCCACACAGACACATGTTGGATGCAGCAACAGCAGATGTAGTTGACGGAACACTAACAGCAAGCTCATGGGAACACATGACTCACACATGACATAGTCACATCAGGGCACGATGATCGTGAAATGTCAGTTGTTAATGTTGCTATCCCTGGCATCAGGGGACAGTTGCGGGTGGGGGTGACTGTGCCATACCAGTGATGCTGTGCTTGACACGTTTGCACTACAGGCACACGTGTGCAAAGTGTGAAGGGGAAGTGTGCCACATAGTGCCCCATCACACATGACATGTGTACACAGGTCATCACACATCAGTTGTGCAACTACATGAGGAGATATGTGCAATATCACAGCCTGACACACCTAGGCCCTGCACATGAAAGTCTGCAATGACAATGACTTGATGTACAGCCTTGTGCGAGTCGGAGACCTCCATTCCTTTCGTGTGCGCCTCCTATCACCAGTGTAAGCGTGTGAAACGCACCGTACACACGCTCTGAGAGCGTGTGTACGGCCCGTATCACTATAGTAGTGGTGCCATACGAGTACGCATGGTACGGACCGTACACACGCTCTCAGAGCATGTGTACGGCCCGTATCACTATAGTAGTGGTGCCGTAGGAGTACTCGTGGTACGGACCGTACACACACCGTGTGTACTGTCCGTATCACTATAGTACTGGTGCCGTAGGAGTACGCGTGGTATGGATCGTACACACGTCGTGTGTACGGTCCGTATCACTATAGTAGTGGTGCCGTACGAGTACGCGTGGTACGGACCGTACACACGCTCTCAGAGCGTGTGTACTGTCCGTATCACTATAGTAGTGGTGCCGTAGCAGTACGCATGGTACGGACCGTACACACGCTCTCAGAGCGTGTGTACGGTCCGTATCACTATAAAGGTGGTGCCGTAGGAGTACGCGTGGTACGGACCGCACACACGTCGTGTGTACGGTCCGTATCACTATAGTAGTGGTGCCGTAGGAGTACGCGTGGTACGGACCGTACACACACGCATACTCCTATGGCACCACTACTATAGTGATACGCACCGTACCCACGCTATGGATGTGTGAGTACGGTGCGTATCACTATTGTAGTGGAGCTTCCACAGAGGCCAATGTCTATATGAGAAATATGCTATTCCTTGGCAGCATCCTATGCCCTGTTCAACATATCAAAGATGTTCAAATGTGTGTCTCTGTGACATGGAGCAGGTGTAGTGATGTTTTCTCACTTTGTCATCCTCACAGGTAACTGCCTACGAGAAGGGGGGGATCTGGAAGGAGATCGTCAGGGCCGTGAGAATGGTGGGGGGTCGCAGTCGGCGCCTAGCCCAAGTCCGAAAACGATGGCAGGACATCCGGTGCTTGACCCGGCAGATCGTCCGGATCCAGCTGGGGCTCTCACCTCCACGCCCCCACGGCGGGCGCCGACGCCTGACCACCCACATGATGCGTGTCCTGGCAGTGGTCTTCCCTGACCTGAATAGGCAGTTACAGGAGAGACAACAGCAAGGAGGGGGTAGGTACATGTCTGTTTGTTGTGTTGTGTATCCCCAGCTTTTGGAAGTGCTCTGTAGCCTGGATACACTGCCAGGGTTTATATGTGCAGTGCATATTTTGTTCCCCAAAGTCAACCGTTGCTCCTATTTGTCCCTTCCCCTCCTTGACATGTGTCCTCCCCTCCTTGACACGTGTCCCCTGGTCTGTGAGTAATCACAATTGCACATGGTCATCTAGGCTGCCAGTTAATCCAAGTGCACATTGCTTTCTGCATCATGTGGGAGGGTGGTCTGTGACATGTGTTGGTACCTTGCCTGTGCCGTGTCCTGTTCACTCTGTTGAGGGTCCATATTTGTTGGCACTGATGATGAGTCTCAACATGGGAGTGTGAGGTTTCAAATGAACACACTTGCAGCATGCATGTCAATGTTGTGGCCTCAGACATGATGTGCATGAGTGGGTGATATGCATAGTGCCAGGACGGTTGATCATGTTACAGTCAGATCATTCCAGGAACAAGGAGCAGTGTGCCCACTACAGTCCCCTGAGACACCCTTGCCTCGTAATCATGTGTGTCATCCAACACTGTGTACATTCTCAGTGTGTTGAGCATATGTTTGCCTCTGTGGCATTGTTCCCTGGCCTCATTTGTATTTATCCAAAGTGTGCTACATGTGTCCACTGGACAGGGAGACCCCATTTGGCTTGCGCATACTCACACTGAGCAGTGCCTGTGTGTCTATTCACAACTATCTGTCGATGTGTTGGCAGCCTCACGAGGTGATGTGGAGTACATTTGGGAATTCTTGCAGCATATTTTTGTAAACCCTGATTCAGAGGTGTCACTTCTTGATCTGTCTCAATCACATTGTCTCAGGTATGGGGGATTTGTGTGGGCGAGGCCTACATAGACAAACCTTATGTCTCCTTGCCAGGTCTGACCTGTGTGTGATAATTGGCTGGACAGAGACTCAACGTGCAGTGACCCAGTGATGTTGTGCAGGGTTTAATGTTTGTGCTTTGGAGCATGTGTCATTTGTTTAAATACATGATTCCTGCTCATATATTTTTGGCACCAGTGTGTAGTCCAGATGCTACATAGTTTGGTGTTTGTGTGCTGACATCTGTGTGGACATTCTGGCTTGCCATGAGGGTGTCTCCTCAGTGCAGGTATGCCTTTTTATGACACAATTGCAGGCCCATTAGCTTATGCATTGTCCTGGGTTTGGACATGTGTGCCACTCCACATGACAGGCAGTGGGTCAGATGTGTTGCCAACTGTGTCATCAGGTAACGGATGGCCATGTGACAACTGACATAATTCAAGTTGTTAGTCAAAAGGTATTGTACCTTGGCACTCACAACACTTGTCAACAGGTCTTCATGTTTTAAATGCTTTAGTTTCATGTTTTGTTGTTAAGAACAATAATGCTGGGTGCTACCATTTACAAAAGAGCACATCTGGGAAGCTCGGACTCACATTTAGAGTGGGACAATAGAATCATTTCAGAACAACTCCTCTCGGAGTAGATAATGATAATATTGTGACAATTACATCCCTCATGATCCCCGTTATGTATTACAGACTCACTATAGGAGTTGTCAGAAGGAGCCTTGAAGGAGTGATCAGAGTGACACATACACATGCTCCAGGGTGAAGGTATGCCCCCGTCGGGCATTTTCCCGGTAAATGCTTTGAAGGAGAAGTGGTCTAAGATACAGTATATACCACTTTGGTTCTCTTTTTAATCAGTGACCAACTAACTTTGCTGTGTGTTGTTTGTCTTCTTTTTTGTGTCTCTAACAGAGTTTTTAATAAGACAAGTGACGGTGCAGGGTGGATTGACAATACCCCATGCCCTGAAGAAATTGCCGTGAGTTTTCCCTAAGGCAATGAAACATGTCGGCATTTTTAGGCATTTTTATTTGAGCAGACACACAGCACAAGAATAAAATAGCAAGCCAGTGTGTACTAGCTCACAGTTGTATATAGTTGTCACAGCACAGCTTTTTCTTTCACACACCCTGGCACTTTGTCTTGTGGGTTGTTACCCATTCCTTTTCTCCAACACCTTTTCATTTTCTGGAGTGGTGGTAGCTGATGATGATATCTGAGGTAGCAGGCGAGTACCTTCCTGCTTTATCCTCCATGGTGGTGCTACCGTGAGGCACCATCACTCCATTTCCCACACTTTTTTCCATCACTTAGGGGTGATAGAGACAACAAATTTGGGTTATGGAGACAATCTTTTTGTTGAAAATGTTTTTTATTGGTGAATAATACCTACATATAGCATAGATGGCGCAACCACTTGCTTCAAAAAATGTCTAATATATTTTGACAACTAGAATAGGTATCCAAACAGTATTTTCACCGCGTGAACAGGTCAATTATTGTTTATTAATTCCTTGAGTGGGGGAAGACCTGTTCTCTGCCCCTATAGCTCCTTTTTGTGGTTTGGTTTTAAGAACAATAATGTGCCTGCATGACAGATGTCTCCCAAGGAAGTGCACAACAAACCACCTTTACACTTTCAGGGAACACCCTGGCACATTTTAAAAGAAGGCACTGTTCTAATGAGACTGTTTTTCAGATTATACATATACATGTTCCCACAGTGTTGTGGAATTTGGGTAAGTCCTTGGTTGTAGGTGATACCAACTTACGAGTGTCAAGTCATCAAGACCTCCGTGGGCCCATGTATATGTACTTTCTGCAACACCATTTCTTTCTAACAGTGGCTTCTTTAAAGAAGGCTTCCAGCTTCTTCAATGACTGGGTATATGTAGTTTTGTGTGCACCTCCTTGGGAACCATCTTTTATGGAGGCACATGTGTGTTCTGTTCACAAAATGGCACATTCCCACATTCTGACCATGTCGATTGTTTAAAGTATTGTGATTCCCAAGGGACCAACATTTTTCTGTTTTGTTTTCCTAAGTACTTACAGGTCTCGAAGTGTCGGGACACCTTTGGTATTGAGGTGTGTTACTTTGCCTTGGGTGCACCACTACTGTTTCTTTCAGGGTAAACAAGAGGTGGCATGACTTCATTGTATTGCTGTGCTCACCTGTTCCCAGACACTAGCTCCTCAGTGTATTTCTCATTCAAGTTTTGGGATGGTGTGTCCTATTTTTCCTTGTATCCAAGTGGCATGGTGGGTCTACCAACTGGGGAGTACAGGGCTTACATATGTGCAGAGTAATCTAGCTGTTACTCATGATGCATTGCCTGATATGCACTGTGACCTCTTGGTTTTGTACTCATGTGTCAGATGTATACAGGTGACATATGTTTTTCTGTATCTTCACCTTGCCCGCAGCATCCTCACTGGAAACCGAGGGAGACACCTGCACGGACCTGGATGAGGGATCCAGCACCAGTGCCACCAGTGCTGACGAGTCTGCGGGAGCCAGTGGCACGGAGGGCGAGGGGAGTCAGTCGGAGGACCTGTCTGGTGGCGATTCCAACTATGACGCAGACGGGTCTGAGGCTGACCTCATTGAGGGGGCGGAGGCTGCTACAACACCTGGCAGCAGCCCAACATCTGTCCCCGCCTCCTCCATTACCATCACCGCCTTCCCAGTTGCTCCGGTCCCTTCTGTCCGTGCAGGGCCCCACCATGTCTCCTTCGGGACAGGCACCGTGCCCCCTGCACCTGTCACCCCTGCTGCCCTCAGTGCAGAGTCTGTGGACATACTGCGGCAGTTGCAGGTTGGGCAGGCATCGGTGCTGACTGTCCTCCATGGCCACACCACACTGCTGACACAGATGGTGTCGTTCATGGAGGGCATGTCAGCAACGATGTCTGAACAACGCAGGTTTCTGCGGTCCATGGACTCTTCCCTGATGGCAGCAGTGACTCTCCTGCAGCGCTTCATCCCCCCCACCCCAGCCCCATCCACACTTCCCTCTCCCATACCTGTCCCATGCACACCCAGACATTCCCAAGCACGCACCCCACCAGACACAATCAGCACACCACCAAGTAAGGGCAAGCGCACACCTCCTGGCACGCACACTCAGGGGGATGTAGGCACACCCACTGGGTCTGGGGCAAAAAGACATACATGCAGCCACAGTCTGAGTCTGCATGCCTTACAACCCAGTCCCTCCAAAAGCACTCCCCTTGGCTCCCCTGCCAAACTGACACCCAAAGAGGTCGACATGGGTGAGCTGCCCATCACCCCAACTGTGACACCACCATGCAAGTGGGCGAGGAAGTTCCCGGGCAGGGTAGTTGAGTCCCCCCCCTGTCCACCCCCTCCCCCAAGAGTGCTGCACCCTATCCCTCGGCCACCCCCCCCTCCGTTGGCCCTGGGGTTTCTTCCGGTGCAGGGCTTACCCTGGACGCCCTGGCAGCAGTGTGCAGCGCCGAGTTCACCTCCACCTTTGGCGCTGCCCCACCTCCTGTGGTGGAGACATCCACCCCTGTACCCACCACACCTACCCTTCCCCCTCCTGTCCCTGCGGTGCCTGGTCCTTCCCCACATGATGCCCACCCCCGGTCGACGAACCTGAGGGTTACACTGTGCAGGCAAGCTAGGGGAGACGCGTGCCCATGTGTCCCCCCAAGGACTTCTATTATGGACTGGCCATTGGCCTTTGTATATAGTGTGATGTCATACTTTCTTTTTTATGCTGAATAAAGCATTTTATTTTTACTTTGAACACTATTGCAATTCAGGTATTGATGTTGGTGCTGAGGCTCCAGGAGTTGGTGTTGTGGTAATGTGTTATGGTTCTGAGAAATGTTCTAGTCTGATGGTCATGAGGTGGACCATGGTATCTGCGTGCCATCACAAGGTCTCTGCAAATAATATTTGGTAGTGTGTGTTATTTTGGTTTTGAGACACTGTCCCAAGGAGTGTTCCTTCCTCTGTGGCACCTGACATCTTCCCTGCAAAGAGTTGCACAATTGTTGTGCTGACCTGTGTCTACATTTCCTTTGTTGGTGACGGATCCCTTCAACTATGGCCATGCCTGCTCAGCAATGTCTCCGGCTGCATCGTCTGTGCCATCCTTGCTTGTCACTGTACTTGTGTATTGAGTATGTTGAAATGCCTTCATTCAGAAATTCTCCCTTTTCAGCGCTATGCATGTGAGTACTACCGGCCTAGCACACATATGGTACTTGTTCTGCAGGGTATTTGGGCACCTGACTCACAATAGTGGGCATTGTATCTGTGGGAACTCCACCCTATTCCTTCCATGAGAGACAATGTCTTGGTGGCTGGCCCAGCACCTGTACATTCCTATCAGTCCTGGGATGTGCGTGACAGTGTGTGTTCCCTTTGGCTCTCTTAGTTTAGTAGGCAGTGACATGACTATACGGTCTTGTGGCATGATCTCAGTGTGTGTATTGTGCTGCATCCGCCAGGGGTGGGTATGCATGTCTTATTTGTCCTCACACCCACATGTGGTGTGTCATGCAGTGGGGGAAAGACATCCATCCTCCTGGGAGTGGGACACTGCTGTCAGTGATGTGTTGTTATGGCACTAACATCATTGTCCAAAGTTAGGGATGCGTACATACACCCATGGAGTTGTGGTCATCTGATAATGATGTACACCCCCGTGTCTGTGTCCACTGCTGGGAGTCCTCTGCACCCACCCCCATGTCTCTGTCCACTGCTGGGAGTCCTCTGCACCCACCCGTCACATGTCTTACTACTGCTGGGAGTGATATGCACCCACCCCCATGTCTGTGTCCACTGCTGGGAGTCCTCTGCACCCACCCCTCACATGTCTGTCCACTGCTGGGAGTGATGTGCACCCACCCCTCATATTGCAGACCACTGCTGGTGGTCATATACACCCACCCCTCACATGTCTGTACACTGCTGGGAGTGATATGCACCCAACCCCATGTCTCTGTCCCCTGCTGGGAGTCCTCTGCACCCACCCCCATGTCTCTGTCCACTGCTGGGAGTCCTCTGCACCCACCCCCATGTCTGTGTCCACTGCTGGGAGTCCTCTGCACCCACCCATATATATCTGTCCACTGCTGGGAGTCCTCTGCACCCACCCCTCACATGTCTGTCCACTGCTGGGCATCCTATGCAGCCACCCAACCTTGGTGCAGTACACTGCTGTCCTGGGCCTCCACACACATCAATATAAAGGTAATATGCTGCACCAGGCCGTAGGCCAACATTCATGGCGTGTGTACGCCTTGTATCCCAAATGTACTGGTGCCATAGGAGCATGTGTGATACAGACCATACCCCCGCATTCATAGGGTGTGTACGGTCTGTACCACGCGTACCCCTACGGCCCCAATCCAATAGTGATATGGCCCATACCCACGCTATGTATGTGTGGGTGCAGTCCGTATCACTATAGTAGTGGTGCCGTAGGAGCACGCGTGGTACGGTCCGTACACACGCTCTGAGAGCGTGTGTATGGTCCGTACCATGCGTACCCCTACGGCAACACTACAATAGTGATACGGCCCATACACACGCTCTGAGAGCGTGTGTACGGTCCGTACCACACGTACCCCTACGGCACCACTACAATGGTGATACGGACAATACACACGCTCTGAGGGCGTGTGTACGGTCCGTACCACGCGTACCCCTACGGCACTACTACAATGGTGAACCGCACCGTACACACGCTCTCAGAGCGTGTGTACGGTCCATACTACGCGTACCCCACGGCACCACTAATATAGTGCTACGGACCGTACCCACGCTATGGATGTGTGAGTACGGTGCGTATCACTATTGTAGTGTTGCCGTAGGGGTACGCGTACACGTCCACTTCCGTTGTTGCGGGACGCAGGGATTGGTGGACACGCCCCCCGGAGTGACCAGATCCTGGAGGTAATGTATGTCCTCAACATTGTAGGTTTTAATTTGGGTAGGGGGTATGTTTCCTGCCCCTCACCCCCCCTTGGCCCCTGTGTGTTGTTCTCACCTTCTGCGGCGTGTGCATCAGGTTCAGTGCACCAGGTCATGGGCTAAGAGGGCCGGGATGACACGTAGGATGGGGTCCATGGCTGTCCGTCACGTACCGGGGCTCCGTTTTCGCGTCAGGCTCAGTTTTCCGGCATTTTTTGGTTGCCGTAAAAAAATAGCTGTGCGAAGTGACGTAGGGACGAATCGTACTTGCTGGTCCGTAAAACGCTGCCTGACTCCGTACGGACATCGCGTACGCGCTGTCCAGGATCAGACTCGTAGGTATTTTTTAGCCGTACGGTGTTTTGTACGAATCGTACGGAAATGCTATTTCTGTACGAATCATACTTGCTGGATTGTACGGTGGATTTCCCAGGTACGAGTCATACGGAGAATACGCTCCGTACGACGAATCGTACCCGGGTTTTACCGGATCGGAATCGGTACCTATGTAAGTATATATATTATATATTATAGCAGTCAACCTTTCCTCAGACGATCCTCTGTGCCATGGATCAAGAAGGGGACGGACTCCACTTAGTTGTACCCAAATCAATTTATTTTTTGTTCGTGCGCTCTGCCGCCATGACGCGTTTCGGGCTCAGCAGCTCTTGATCACATGACGTGCCCCTCGTGTTTGTCCCATTTAAAGTGACAGTGCATAGTTGTTTGCCATAGACATAGACAACAGATTTTACCATGATGTAGATGTTTTAAACATGCTTATTCTTATCATAGTTGCTTGTTGTAATTGTAAAATACATTACTAGACTTGTTTCTCATGGCTCATAATTTATAAAATATGATATGATATGAAAAATGAGCTGTTGGCTCATATGTCACAAAATGCAATTGTGAATGTATAAATACATAAATAAACCGCACATATGAAATCAGAGCAATACAAGTGATAAAAACATGTTAAAACAAATTTGTTGGCAAATTTTAAGCAATTGCTAGCAGCATGGTTTTTTCTGACTGTGCAAAAACGGCAAGTAAAGTGCAAAGTTGTGCAAAATAGTGCTATAGTTTCACCTGTGCAAGCTCAGATTAACAACCCAAAGGTTGATTTCCAAATTCCTCTATAAATCATGGTTTATGAGAATAGAATGTAGGTCAAGGGAAAAGGTAAGAACGGGGGAAGGAGAGAGAGAGAGGTAACGAAAGGAAAATTGAAAACATATATATAAATATATATTGTTTACAGATAAAATTGTCTTTTAGTGGAGAGCCTTGGGAAAAGAAATCTATATCCTAAATTGCTTGTTAGGGAAATTAAGTTTGCCCAATTGGATATAAATTTCCTAAAGCCACGTATAGAGGTCTTCCGTGGTGTTGAGCCCATGTGGGGTTTTGCTGTCCAATTCCAGTATATATTTGGTCTCCAATTTTCTAAGGAGAGCCTCACGATCACCGCCTCTTCTAAGAGCCGGAATACAGTCAATTGCAAAATATTTAAGGAATTGTATGTTACTTTCATGACAATCCCTAAAGTGCCGGGCCACCGGATATGAAGTGTCTATGTTGGTGATTGCACGTAGGTGTTGGAGAATTCTCTTGTGGACTTGCAGTTTTGTGGATCCCACATACTGCAGTCCACAAGAGCACTCCAACACGTAAATTGCAAATTCCGTTTTGCATGTCATGCTTTTTGTGATCGTATGTGGTTTCTCCTCAAAGGGAGTAGTGAATGATGTATTGTTTGTTGCATGTCTACAAGCCTTACAAGTAGAGCACTTGAAAAAACCTCTGCGTTTAGTCAGCCAGTTTGTGACTGATTTTATTTCTGGGCTACTGTTAACTAAAAAGTCACTAGTGGATGGTGCCCTTCTGAAAGTGATGGTCGGGTTAGGTGGAATAATCTCATTCAATTGTGTGTCTAGGTGTAACAGATACCAGTTGTTTTTGATGATTTTGCTGAGGCTGTCTTTTTGTTTGTTATATGTTAGGATTAATCTTATCTCCTCTATTTTGTTAGTGCAAACATGACTATTGTTGGATTTGGTTTTACTATTAGATGGTTTAAACAATAAATCCTCCCTTGTCATGGACCTAGTTTTTTGTATAGCCTCATCGATGATTTTATTGCTATATCCTCTTTCTATTAATCTATTTTTACTTTCTTGTTGTGCAATTGCTGGGTCATTTTCAGTACTGCAGATTCTTCGAATCCGTAGCATCTCCCCATACGGAATGCTGTGAATAGTGTGTTTGGGGTAGAAACTGGAGGAATGCAGCGTGGTGTTTCCTGCTGTGGGTTTGCGATAGAGTTTTGTATGAAGCTGGTTGTAAGCAACATATACCTTCACATCAAGAAAACAAACCTCTATTGTGTCAATAGTACTGGTAAAATGCAAATTGAGATTGTTGTCATTGATACCCTCTATAAAACTCAGAGCCTCTCTTTCACTACCACGCCAAATTATAAAAAGATCATCGATGTAACGCATCCATTTCATCACATGATTAGTCATTGTTATTGCATGCTTAGTTTTTAAAACAGTCTCTTCCCAAAAACCTATATGGAGGCAAGCATAGCTTGGTGAAAAGCTAGCCCCCATGGCTACTCCTCGTAGTTGCTGGTAGATTTGTTGATTAAACATAAAATAATTGTTGTTTAAACAAAAATGGATAAGACTGATCAGCATTTTGTTGTGTTGGTGGAATTGGATCAGTCTGCTGGATAAGAAATATTCTACCGCCCTCAGTCCATCTTTATGATTGATTGAAGTGTAGAGGTTAGAAACGTCCAAAGTTATTAAAAGGTAATCATCTTTCCACTGGTAATTATGTATTTGTCTCAGGAAATCAGATGTATCTTGGACGTATGATGGTAGTCCTATATATTATATGTATATGTGTAATTAATGTTTTATTAAATTATATATATTAATTATTAATTTTAAACATTCTAAAATGTATTTAATTATGTTTATTTTATTTATAAGTATTATTTGGTTTATTTTACTTTTTTTTTTAACAAAAAAACCCCGATTTGATTATTTTTCCAAACTGACGATTCTTTTTGATCTCCAGAATACATTTTTACAAGTTATGCTTTGAGTTTGTTTATCTTGTAATTATGTTCATATTATTCAGAGCTTTCTATTGTGCTATTGTCCTGACCACATTGAGGGTGTTGTGTGTTTCTCACATGACCCCTTGACGTTTTTCCTATGTTAGCCTAATTGTGCATATTATAGGCCCCTTTGTTTTACACATGTTACTACATAGTGTGCTTCGTATTGTGCCACATTGTATTTTCACAGAGAACCTGCAAACCTTTTTGGGTTTTATTCTTTTCCTGGGATTTAGTCTGAACTTACTAGACAAGGTTAAACAACAATGTCCCTTGTTCTTCTCTCTGGTCACGCACCAGCTCCTAGACATAACAAGAGAATGCAGCTGCTATTTGAGAACATATATGTCTTGTCATATAACTGAGGACAAGTGTTTTAATAAAACACACACTGATCAAAGGTTCTGAGGCAAGAGTTCTGCGTCAGCTGGAATGTAGAACAACCACCTATGTATGCTAAGGTGCGGGCCTGCCACTAATTGCAGAGATCTTCTAAATATAATTATTTAGCTTCAGTAGAATGGCTCAAATACTGCATCTTTGAACACGATTGTTTAAATAAATATTCTCAACTTCCTTTGTGTCTCTTGTTTATCTTATTGTGGGCAAGTGCAAGTGAGAGAGTGAAAGGGTGTGTCCTGTTACTACGATCACAGAGACGATCGAGACTGTTGTGTTCTGAGGTGCCAGCTCACTTGTTTCTCTGGAAAGGTTAGTAGGGCAAGTGAGGTACTATAGATAGTGCGAGTCAGGCACATAGATACTGAGGTGGAATGGTGACTCAGTCCCTACATGATGATGATCTATGGTCCGAAGCATAGTTCTGTTCCCAAGCAGAATCCATGCGACAAGAAGTTCATGTTAGCACAAATGAATCTGGCTCAGAAAGGTTTTCAGAATCCTTCTTTTGTAGGAAATCAAGGACACATACAAGGAGTTTCCGTGCCTCAGTCAGGGTTTCAGGAAAATCAAGGAGGAATGAATGCATCACAAAGTAGTGGTAGAGGTGTTTCTGTTGGTACAAGATCTGGTACATATATTGTTGGCATGAAAAAGATTACATCTTGTCATATCTGTCTTAGAGTTTGACATTGGCATAGGGAATGTCGATATAATCCTGATAATACTGGATGGAATGTATAAGTGCTGCAAGGTATGCAAGCTCAAATTGTGCCCACACAAAAAATGCAGATGCCAATGCAAGGACAGGCTCCAATGATGCCCTTTGCCCCTGCACAAATGGGAAATCCTGGGTTTAATCACAATCAAATGCCAAAAATGAATACTAATTCTTCTCAGAATACCATGCCATGTTATCTGCCATTCGAGTCCTGTGAACTTGTTAGGAAGGGATTTAGTCTGCAAGTTAAATTGCACTATCTATTGTGCACCAGTTAGTGTGGCATTTCAAATGCATGATGAGGATGTAGATTTCTAATTATTAAAACAACAGGCTGAGACAGGAATATTTCCTTTGCTAACTATCAACGAAATACCTGAGGATGGGAGAGAAACAGTAAACGCAGGAGTCTGGGATTTTATAGTGAAAAACATTATGTTAATTAAAGGTGTTAAGTGATTAGCACATCAAGGAGGAAGCAGATACTTTGCCATGGGCAACCGATATGCTGACTCACTGACTGTTAGCCTGTTCATTCAATGGTATTTTAACTTGTGAGTCCGAGGAGGAGAGTTTATTTGCAATGTTGATGAAAGTAACTGATACGTGGGATGATTTGAAAGTGGTACAGAAAAATGTGTCAGATGCAGAACAGAATGGTTGGACAAAAGCAACATATGAGAAAAATGCAAATGGCATCTGGATGTCAGCAGATGGGAGACCAGTCTTACCAGAAGGCTTGTTGTTTCCAATGACACAATACTACCATGGATACACATATTTAGGGACAGCCGCAATGGTGAGACTTTTCAGGCAGAGTTAGTACAACTCCAGATTCAGAATGTTGGTAGAAGAGATTTGCCTTCAGTGTGTAACTTTTCAGCAGCTAAATGTAGGACAGCAAACACATGTCATTCTAACACACCTAGGAAGATCAGATGGCCAATTTAACAGGATACAGATGGATTCTATCAAGATGCCTGAAATTAACGGGTTGATCTATGTCCTAGTAATTGTGTGAGTCTTCTCAAGATGGGTGGATGCCTACCCAACTAGAAGAAGCGTCAGTCTTCTGTAGCTAGGCTGTTGCTACATGATTTAATACCTAGGTTCGGCATGCCGATTTCTCTTGAGTCAGATAGAGAAATGCACTTCAACAATGAAGTGATGAAGATGATCTGCACAGCATTACAGACTGAACAAAGATTACATTGCAGTTACAGACCAGAAGCCTGTGGTATTGTTGAACCAATGAATGGCACCACAAGTCTAGATTTGCCAAGCTCTGTCAATTAACCTCTTTCAAACCTCTGGAAAATTCAGGCCACCCTGGCTCTCTTCCGGTAAAAACAACAGAAAAATGGCACCAATGTAGCTGGCATCAGCGGGGGCTGGAAATTGAATTACCCTACTCTCTAGCTGATTCATTCTGTTCATTAAAATACTTCTTTATGCTTTAGATATATGTAACTCTCTTTATGCTTTCGATGATTGTGCCATTTGAGTCTCAGATCTGAGGGAAACTCAGTGAAACATGTAATACATGTTTGTTTGTCTGATAAATTCATTATAAGACTCACCACCTAGAGGCTAAAGCCCACCTCCGCCTGTATAGTGAATCAAGAACTCTGGGGAAGAGCAACTGGCACAGAAAAAATCCAGTCATAATTAGTAACAGCAAAGAAATGAACAGACTAAGGAAAACTACACTCGAAGGAACAAGGAAAACAAACAAGTTGAATGAAGAATAATTCAGGTGTTGAATGGAGGGAAAGTTGATTATGAACTAGAGTAATGAGAGAGAAGCTTCCAACAAGCACAGCTGCAAACAAAGTGCAACTGCAGATCTCTTAGTCTTCTACTGTCCCAGCTAAAAGTGGCCCGTAAGAAGAAACTGGATTCCATCATTGTCTGGGCCAACAAATAACAGGAAACCACTGGTTATTGCCATCTTGAATTGGACAGTTCGCAGAGTATTACCTGGATAAACCACTATCCTTCATCGTCTGAACGCCAAGGATGCCAGATGCCCAGGAAAACATTATCTGACACCCTGAGACCCCCTTTACCACCAGCCTATGAGATTCTGCAGATATTGGCCCTGTAACCCTCCGCATCCTACAGTGTATATGTCTCTGTCAGCTCATCTACAATTTTGAGCGTACCGTGGTGTCGTGACCTGGGCACAGGGCACTAGGACCCTGTACCCGACTGGTGGGGAGGGGGCAAGGAACCAGACACCACTTCCGCTCAAGGGGTGGGGGACGGCAGAATGCTGGGAACAGGGCACGAGGCTGGACGTGTGGTTTGGCGCAGCGTACAAGAAAATAAAGTTTACCTTAAACCTACAAAAGACTCCTGTTGTACCTGAACCAGTAAGACATGACACATGGCTGAGTCTTGACAAGAGATAACTTTTGCCTACACATCATCAAGCTTGATATTGCAGTCTTTTTTAACAATACGGCTAGGTCCATTAGCAAACATTCCAAGGGCACCTTTTTGTGAATTGCAGATACTGTTCATATACATTTATCAATACATCACTACTTTGCCATATTACACTGAGTGCTTTAATCCATAGGCTTACCCAGAAGATATATTTTCAACAAAATTATATGACCCACTTCACAAACGTTCACATGGACTGAAGCTATCTCAATGTACATCTAATGAGAAGCAGTATTCATTCATTGTAATAGTAATCACCAGTTCAGTACTGGGGACAATCATTATAGGTTTATAATGCATGATTTGTGTATTTCACAGCCCATTGATTTTATTATATGTTTATTCTCACTGCTGCATTGAACATTAAAGTAATGCATGCATATTTTCTCAGAGGATGTCCCATTATGTCTAGTTTAATGCCTGGGATTCGCTATACATTTCATGTTCTTAATGACAGCTCACCCTGTTCAAAATAAGTAAGTACATAAATTCATGTTGTATTGCAGACCCTATCAGCAGGTTCTAATTCCCTGCATTTGCTCACATAATTTAGATGGGCAATAATTACAATGCATACACCAATACAAGAATAAAATGCCTAATTTCTCAGAGCTTGCACCATTCAACCTCAATAGTCTTTTCTTTGGAGCACAGGCATCTTCATAAAGCACAAACTGTAAAGAATGACCACAGTCACATTATTCAGACAACAGATGCAGTCTTTCCCCTTGATTCCTTCCAGACAGACTCTTGACTACCACAAAGTTTTGTCTCTGCCTCTTCACTGAGTCCGACTTTGTGCCATCTCTATCACAGCACCAAAAATATTAAGGAATTTAGGGGCATATTATCAAGACACGGCGTTAAAATTATCGCCAATTTAGCGGCAGAAAACTGCCACTAAAGCGGCGATAATGGGCTTGATAATATGCCCTTGACAATTCCCATAGAAGCCCATGTTCTGCTGTGAACATGGGCTTCAATTGGAATTCTCTGCGGCATATTATCAAGCCCATTATCGTCGCTTTAGCGGCAGTTTTCTGCCACTAAAGCGGCGATACTTTTTACGCCTTCCTTGATAATATGCCCCCAAGGGTGACTCCATAGGGACTTTTGGAAATGTGATGCCAATGGATACAGGGGGTTAATAATAGGTCCGGGAGGAATTTCCGTTAGACTGGTGTAATCTTGTCTGGTATGGCTAATTTCATGTTACACTGGTATGCAGAATTCCAGAAATTACGCGATCAGCGTAATTTCGTGCTTTTCAAGCTAAAATTTAGTGCAATGCTTGCGGAATGACACCACATTTTTCACTTAAATACAGCACCAAAAAGCATTTTGGCATTTCAGGTAATTTGACGTCATTTTCCTGAAACTGGGTATAATTCCACAAATGCAAATTAAATGAATTTCACACCACACTCATCAATTATACAAATCAGGCCTGATCATGATTGGACTCTGTAAGAAAGTGAATTATTATTGAGGCTCTGTAGTTGCCTACCTCAAGAGAAATAATACTAAATTGTCAGGGTGAATCCAAAGTCTCTATATTAACCTGTGCTCAACACCTTGGTAGCTATAGCAGATAACAGATAGGCTTAACCTTGGGCAATATATGAATTATCTAGCCAGTTTCAAAACAGTAATAAAGTCAAAACGCCCAAAAAATAAAAATCTCAAACTAAATTACTGAAATACCTTACAATTAAATGAACAAAATTACACCAAAATGACAGTAAGGGGAACTAGAGCGATTAATTTTTTAAGCTTTAAATAAAAATAGTCCCAAAAAGCCCCAAGCACCAATCATAGTCTATAGAAGCTGTAGACTGAGATCTAGACACGGTTTCAGGCCAACCATGAAGAAGCGCAAATCAGATACACCAAGGAAGTTTGTGGCGGTCCAAGAACTTACCATCTGACTTAGTATTGTTTATGGAGGTCAAAATGCTCCAGCAGAGCAAGCCAGCGCTGTATGTGATTAAGTTGCAATGAAATTGGACACCATTGTAGTGAAGTTACGTTTACAGCTCAGGAGGTTTTAGAGGTCCAAAAAATTCCAAATTGTTCATGGTTTCTGGAGCAGCTCCTCAGGTCAATGATAAGGCTTCCAGGACCTCATAAATAGTACTCAGGGTCCAGGACTCACTCCAGAAGAAGTCACCAGCAAGGTCCAGTCCAGGTCCAGTTGGTACTGGCCATCTGGTCACCTCAGAAAAAAAGACCTCGTCCAGTTTGTTTTGTCCCTGTAGCCACACAAGATTTCAGCCAACAGATCCTTGGAGTCCACTTGTTTGTCCTGGGTACAAGAGGGATCAGGTATCATACTTCAAGGCTTCTGCCAAGTCACAGACAGCAAGTCCAGTTCTCTTCTGATCTTCCACCGGTCCAGAAAGTATTTTGAGGAGGGTTTCTTGGTGTGCCACATTCTTGGGTGGCACTAGCTATAAAGCAGGGGGGACTCCTGTTTAACATTTCCAAACCAATAGGGATAAAGGATGACAGGGCAACCATTACTACGTTTGCAACACATCCTATTTGACTTAATATGAACAATCCCACAAAGAACCTCAGTCCTAAAACACAGTATAAGTAACCCTTTCTTCCTTGTACAGAGTCTTTGGCTTCAGTGAGAGGTGTAGCCAGGGAAATGAGCACTCTCCTCCCCTGTGTCCACTCCAAACCAGTTCTTTAATTACCTTACCTCCCTCTGGGTTTGGTGAGGCCCAGTTAGTGTGGGCCGTTGACATACACATTTTTCACTTCTTTATGCCTCCTATTACATTAATGGGCAGACTTGGCCCCTGCCCCTTTCAGATGGAAAACCGAATTTAACAATGTGGAGCGAACTACGCGTCCCAGTTACAACCCAAGTGTTACAACAAATGAGCCTTTGCCATGTATTCCATTACAATGCATATCATAACAACGACATGCATCAGGGAAAGGGCCGTTGAACTTTAAAGTCCAACGGAGTGTGGCTAAGATGACGGCAAGTGCAGAGGCCTAATTCGGAGCTCCGCAACCTGCCGCTTTTAAAATCCTGGTGTATACCTATTTACACTTTCTAGCTGATGTTGCAAGTGCTGCGGGCCACCATTGGACATCGAGGTGCCTGTCCAACAGCTTATGGTTGGTTGCACCGGCGCCCGCCTGTAGGAGTAACGATCTGGTGAGGCTCAGCCTCGTGAAGCCTGGCGCGGCCCTGCGTACTTGGATTGGGAGACACAGATAGAGCTGCCCACTCCCGGGCGCTGGGACCGTCAGAGACTGGGCGAGGCCAGGTGCTTCTTCTTCCTGGAGTGTAGTTGGCTGTGTGGGCCAACGTTTGGGTGCTCGTCGTGCGCCGCGCACAGACTGTGCGCTCCGGCCTCCGATTTGCTGCAGGGGCCTGTAGACTCTGGGCCTACTCTGCACATTGGTTGAGACGCCCGGAGGGAGCCCTTCTCCTTCCCACCTGTGCCTGCGACGGGTCGCGTGGCCCACCTCCCTCCCGCGCTCCCTGAGGAAGAAGACACCTACCAGTAAATGGGGCAAAACAAAAGGGAAATTAAAAAACTGTGTAAAAACACACAAAAAAAAGAACAAGGCGGGGATTACTTACTCTCTTTCAGCCTGCGCCTGTGGCAAGGTGCCCCCTTCCTGAGGTGCCTGGAGCCCCGGAGCATGCTGGGGTGAGCACCCGGTGACATGGAGCTGGAGCTGGAGCTGACCGATTGGGGGAGCCACAGAGAGGGTCTGCCGTAATTAACCTGAACTCCTGTGCCACAGGGGAGAGCGTTGAACTTCGCTGGCTGGTCCATGTGAGTACACACCTGTGTGTACTCGTGAAGTTGCAGCCTAGTGCCTGGGCTGGGCAGATAATGGATACATGGTGCCAACCCCACACCAGGCATGGACTGCAATGTGAATTTGGCATTCGTCGCAAAAGGGGGCAGCCATGTCACTAAATGGGGAGGTTTTCCCCTTCCTCAGTTCTCCCCTCACTGGCATGCTGAAGTCTATCACCCAAACATATGAAGCAGGGTTACCACCAGCGGCTCCTCACCGTCAATGGAATGTGCAAATGCACATAGGAACCGTAATAAGTCTCAGTTGCAATGCCTCACCAAGACTCAGGTATCACACAAACTACATACAGCACAAGGGGGGTTAGCAACTAGCAGCTACGTTATCTTGGTGTCCACATGCCTTCGCCAAATGTAAATCCCATTTTAAAAAGCAAAAGGGGTACTCTTGCCAGACAATAATTATATACTACTCACTTGGAATGTCCGGGGACTAGCTGGTTGCACCAAGCGGCATACGTTATGTCAAGATCTGCACAGACACTAGATCTCAGTTGCCCTACTCAAGGAGACCCACCTCACCCAGCAAATTCTTTCATCTCTGCGCAAGCGCTGGATTGGCATGATAGTGGGGACTACATATTCTGGATATGCCAGAGGTACTTTGATATGGGTGGCACCCAGGACCCCAATGCAGTTACTACACACCCGAACAGACCCACAGGGCCGCTTTGTGACCCTAGAGGGACTCCTAGATGGTTCCCCGATTGCACTCATCTCATTATATGCACCAAACTCCGGACAGGCTACTTTCTTGCAGACTTTGACCGTGTCGATATTGAGCGACCCGACAGCTCCTACATACTCGGGGGCGATTACGACTGCGTACATGATTTAAATTTGGACAGGTCATGACCACTACTTCCAAGTGCTCAATCTATAGGCTTGACCCTACTCATCAAGGACTGCGCCAGAGAAATTCTACCACGAGAAGCATGACGTAATAAGCACCCCACAGCACACGTATACTCATATTACTCATCGATGCACGACTTGTATACCAGAATCGATGCAATATTCTGCTCAGCGTCTGCCTTAGCCAGAGTATCCCATGCTGAGTATTTAGCCCGCACACTGTCGGATCATAGCTCTCTGAAAATACATGTGACTTGGTGTGCGCATAGGACTACCATCCCAATGTGGGGTCTCCCTTTGGAGGCACTTCAGGATGCACCACTGCACACCTCTATAACGCAATCAATCGACACATACTTTCAAACCAACACAGACACAGACTCACACGCAGGTATAGAATGAGATGCATTTAAGGTTGTGTTGCGCGGCCTGGTAATTAAAGCTGCATATGGCTCCTGTATGACTCTCTTGAACGCACTACGTGACCAAGAGATTGAAGTAAAACGATTCAAACTCCTTGCCCCCACAGATCTGGGTATCGCATCTGCACTAGCCAAGGCCCGACTGGCCTATAAAGAGACACAGGATAAGCTACGCGCCTTAGATTACAAACAACACCTTGCCCAGCAGCACACGGATGGCGATAAGGCAGGCAGGACACTGGCATGGTTACTAAAAACTGACTATACACCACCTCCAATCACAGCCATATGTACAATAGAGGAACATTTGGTAGACACTAACAGATGAATGATTCCTTCTATAAATATTACTCCTCCCTCTATAAAGCTCCAGTATCTAACATGTCACAGGACATTCAGTACTTCCTGGAACGTGCTACCCTGCAAAAGATAACACAACCTTACTACGAAGCCCTTGAGGCTCCAATATCTGAGACCGAGATCACTGAAGCAATAAAACTATGGACAAGAAACAAAACACCAGGGGTGAACGGTTGGCAATGGGAGTTCTATATGACATATGCAGATACACTAGCCCCCCTGATGCTGCATTGATTTATCAAGCGGCTTTCAATCGAGGCGCACTCCCTCCATCCCTCCGGGAAGCAATATTGGTTGTGTTACCTAAGCCGGGAAGAGACCCATTATTGATGGGCTCATATCGCCCTCTTCGCCAACATTCCTCCAGGTGCCCCAAAACAATAAAGAATTTGGGGTTAAAAACATTTTGGCAGGAAAACGGACCCTACTGGAAGGTTTAATTTTGACTTCATTACCCAGCATGCCACTTACTGGAAAGTGACTGCGCTACGGGATAAAAAGATGTGAAGTACTTACCGGATCTTGCCAAGTTCCCCCTCCCCCTATGATTAAGGTGTTTGTTACACTGAAACGCGTAAGGGACAGCAAGGACTGGGCTGCTTCCGTGGTTTGCAATAAAAGGTTTTGTAAATCATCCTCCGTGGAGTGGCATCTTCATGTTCTGGGGCACCTGGAGGAATGTTGTACGCGGCAGGCTCCAAGCCGCGGAAGATGCACCACCTGAAAATGACAGGACTGTGAGGCTGTGAATCTTCATTGCCTGCCAGCACGAGGGATGCGTTATTTGAATCAGGAAAGCAACCCAGCAGCCCACCGGAGGGCTGTGCAAAACAATAAAGAATTTGGGGTTAAAAACATTTTGGCAGGAAAACGGACCCTACTGGAAGGTTTAATTTTGACTTCATTACCCAGCATGCCACTTACTGGAAAGTGACTGCGCTACGGGATAAAAAGATGTGAAGTACTTACCGGATCTTGCCAAGTACCCCCTCCCCCTATGATTAAGGTGTTTGTTACACTGAAACGCGTAAGGGACAGTAAGGACTGGGCTGCTTCCGTGGTTTGCAATAAAAGGTTTTGTAAATCATCCTCCGTGGAGTGGCGTCTTCATGTTCTGGGGCACCTGGAGGAATATATATATATATATATATATATATATATATATTCACTGAAAAAACCATAGGTTTCACACATGTTATAGTTAGCGGAAATTTTACTGATAAAAAACCAATGAAATTCCCCCGTTATAGTTAGTGCAGGCAACTATAACTCACGCGACCGCAATCCTCTGCTGATGCTAATACTGTATTTAGACACTTATTTGCCCATGTCTTCTTCCATAAATTTTTAGCTATACATATATTACAAATATTTTTTTTTCATAAAGACACATATGTCATCAGCAGAAGATTGCGGTCGCGTGAGTTATAGTTGCCTGCACTAACTATAACGAGGGAATTTCATTGGTTTTTTATCAGTAAAATTTCCGCTAACTATAACATGTGTGAAACCTATGTTTTTTTCAGTGAATTTGCAAGGTTTTTTAAATGCTAATTCCCAACTATAACGTGTGTGAAACCTATGGTTTTTTCAGTGAATTTGTACGGTTTTTTAAATGCTAAGTTACTTTACGCCATTCGTGGCGTGCGCGCCCACTTAACGCAGTTCGTTCCGTGCGCGCACAGTGAGCACGCGGTGCGCTTCGCGCACCGCGCGCCCACTTTACGCAGTTAGTGCCGTGCACGCACGGTGGGCACGCGGTGCGCTACGCGCACCGCGTGCCCACGTTACGCTAGATGGGGCATGTACGCACGATGCGCTTCGCGCACCGTGCGCACATGGAGGACATATAATGCGCTTCGTTGTGAAAGGTAATATTTTAATTTTTCATAATATAGATTAGGCCATGCACAAATGATGCCCTTCGGGCACCAATTGCACATGGGGTGGGGAGAGTGTGGATAATTTTTTTTTTATAACATTTTTTACCGAACGCGTACGGTAAGCGTAGTCGGCGAAATTATCGAAAAAATAAAAATTCCGTTTTTGGCCTTGGGGGATCTTTGGGGACTCCCTCAACATGGCTAGGTGCTTTGGAGCTGTCTAAACAGCCCCTTTACATGTTTTTGTCCTTTGTTTTTTAATCCACACTCTGAGTGCGAGAGAGAAAATGGCGGCCGCCGCTTCCTGGTTTCGACCGATTCGAATGTTTACTAAGATCTAACAGCCAATCAGAATCGCGCTCGCGCACGTCACCGTACGCGTACGGTAAGCGCACCGTAAGCGCACCGTAAGCTGGCTCAGATATATATATTGATTTAAAGGCTATTTTCTCAGAATCTACTGAACAGATTTACACCAAACCTACAAAAGGCACTTCCTTGACCTGTAGACTACCTCTCTGCCAAATTTCAAGGAACTCTGTTCAGCCGTTCGGGCTGTAGCTGTGTCTAAAGGTCCTATAGAAAAATGCATGGGAAAAACGCATTTTGGGACCCCCCTTTTATCTCAGCCCCCGCTTGACGAATCCCCCCGAGACTTTCAGGGTAGGAGCGGAGCGCCCCACCTATTTTGAAATATTCGCGAGGATTCGTCGACCGGCGCCAAAGTTATTCAAAATAGAATGTTGCGGATTTCCTATGGAAACAGGGTCCTAACTATAACTACCTACTGGCGACCGCCAGTAGGTAATATATATATATATATATATATATATATTCACTGAAAAAACCATAGGTTTCACACATGTTATAGTTAGCTGTACATTTCACTCGTAAAAAACCAATGAAATTCCCCCGTTATAGTTAGTGCAGGCAACTATAACTCACGCGACCGCAATCCTCTGCTGATGCTAATACTGTATTTAGACACTTATTTGCCCATGTCTTCTTCCATTAAATTTTAGCTATACATATATTACAATTTTTTTTTTTCATAAAGACACATATGTCATCAGCAGAAGATTGTGGTCGCGTGAGTTATAGCTGCCTGCACTAACTATAACGGGGGAATTTCATTGGTTTTTTACGAGTGAAATGTACAGCTAACTATAACATGTGTGAAACCTATGGTTTTTTCAGTGAATTTGCAAGGTTTTTTAAATGCTAATTCCTAACTATAACGTGTGTGAAACCTATGGTTTTTTCAGTGAATTTGTACGGTTTTTTAAATGCTAAGTTACTTTACGCCATTCGTGGCATGCGCGCCCAGTTAACGCAGTTCGTTCCGTGCGCGCACGGTGCGCTTCGCGCACCGTGCGTGCACAGTGAGCACGCGGTGCGCTTCGCGCTCCGCGCGCCCACTTTACGCAGTTAGTGCCGTGCACGCACGGTGGTCACCGCGTGCCCACGTTATGCGGGATGGGCCATGTACGCACGATGCGCTTGGCGCACCGTGCGCACATGGGGGACATATTATGCGCATCTTTGTGAAATGTATTCTTTGTTAGTTTCATATCGGTAATAGCCCATGCGCAAATGGTGCCCTTCGGGCACCATTTGCACACGGGGTGGGGAGAATGTGGTTAATTTTTTTAAAAAATTTTTTTTACCGTAAGCGTACGGTAAGCGTAATCGGCGAATTTCCGAAAAAAAAACATTTTTTTTTTTGGGCTTGGGGGATGTTTGGGGACCCCTATATCTATGCTGGGTGGTTAGGATCTCAAGAAACTGCCTCTTTAGACATTTTTTGGCTTCGTTTTTGCTGCCCAACTCAGAGAGCGAGAGAGAAAATGGCGGCCGCCGCTTCCTGGTTTCGACCGATTCGAATGTTTACTAAGATCTAAGAGCCAATCAAAATCGCGCTCGCGCACGCCACCGTACGCGTACGGTAAGCTTACGGTAAGCGCACCGTAAGCGCACCGTAAGCTGCCACAGATATATATATTGATTTAAAGGCTATTTTCTCAGAATCTACTGAACAGATTTACACCAAACCTACAAAAGGCACTTCCTTGACCTGAGGACTAGCTCTCTTCCAAATTTCAAGTAATTCTGTTCAGCCGTTCGGGCTGTAGCTGTGTCTAAAGGTCCTATGGAAAAATGCATGGGAAAAACGCGTTTTGGGACCCCCCTTTTATCTCAGCCCCCGCTTGACGAATCCCCCCGAGACTTTCAGGGTAGGAGCGGAGCGGAGCGCCCCACCTATTGTGAAAAATTCGCGAGGATTTGTCGACCGGCGCCAAAGTTATTCAAAATAGAATGTTACGGATTTCCTATGGAAACGTGGTCCTAACTATAACTACCTACTGGCGACCGCCAGTAGGTAATATATATATATTTATATTCACTGAAAAAACCAAAGGTCTCAGGGGCTTTATAGTTCGGAATTGGCATTTAAAAAACCTTAGAAATTCACAAAAAAAAACATAGGTTTCAGGGGCGTTATAGTTAGCTGGACATTTCCCTTGTACAAAACCCTCGAAATTCCCCTGTTATAGTTAGTTCAGCTAACTATAACTCGCGCCCCCGCAATGCACTGCTGATGACGTCACATATTACATCACTCATGACATGGTCAGTGACATCACTGATGACATCACTGATGACATTTCAAATGACATCACTGATGACATCACTGATGACATCATCCAGTGAATGTGCGTTTTTCTTAAAAGTTTAAATATGTTTTATATATTTATAGTGAAAGGCCTAAGGAAGAAAGAGTGGGTGTATAAGTGTGTGAATGGGTGATTTTCTAGGTGCGTAACTGACTCTATAAGTGAGTCATTAAATGTATCTTACTGCAGACTAGTGACTAAACTGTGTAAATGTCTGTATGTGTCTGTGTGTTGGTGTATAAGTGGCTGCATGGTTTTGTGAATAGCTATATGAGTGTCTATACGGGTTATTGATTGGTTGTCTGAGTATCTGTACGGGTGCCTGAGTGTTTGTGTGGGTAGGGTGTGTGTGACTCTGTGCATAGATGTGTGAGTGGGTGATTCTATGGTGCATGGTTTTAGGAGTGCAACTGTGATGGACTGTATGGTTGGGTGAGTGTATGTATGAGTGTGTTAGTGATTGAATGTATATCACAGTTGTACATGTGTCAGTAACTACATATGTGAAATGCAGTGTATATGTGTGTAAGAGTATATAACTATCTATATGTGAGAGTGTGTGATTGAGGGAATGCCTGTATGGATGAGTGTGTGCTTGTATTAGTAATTGTATAAGAGTGTCAGAATTTGTTAGTATTTTTATGAGTAAGTGAACTTGAGTGTGTTTAACTGTACAGGTGAGTAAATTGGACTGTGATTAATTATTTGCACAACTGACTAGGTGTGTCAGTACCTCAATGGATGATTGGCGGTGTGTGAGTGTCTATATAGGTGTATAAATGCATATGATAGTCTTGTACGGAGTGACTGTAAGTATGAGTGACTGTACAGGTGAGTGAGTGGAGGTGTATGTAGACCTAAGAGTCAATGAGTGGGTATGTAGTTATTGGTATTGGAGTATCTATGGTTTTCAAAAAGGCAGTCTGAAATTTTGAGTCGGTGTATCAAAGGTTATATTAGGGTGTGAGAAGATGCACTAATTTATCACATGGATGACATCATCAGTGATGTCATCAGTGATGTCATCAGTGATGTCATCAGTGATGTCATCAGTGATGTCACTGACCATGTCATGAGTGATGTAATATGTGACGTCATCAGCAGTGTATTGCGGGGGCGCGAGTTATAGTTAGCAGAACTAACTATAACAGGGGAATTTCTAGGGTTTTGTACAAGGGAAATGTCCAGCTAACTATAACGCCCCTGAAACCTATAGTTTTTTTAGTGAATGTCTAAGGTTTTTTAAATGCCAATTCCTAACTATAACGCCCCTGAAACCTTTGGTTTTTTCAGTGAATTTCAAAGGTTTTTTAAATGCCAATTCCTAACTATAACGTGCATGAAACCTATGGTTTTTTCAGTGAATTTCAAAGGTTTTTTTAAATGCTAATTCCTATCTATAACTTATCTCTGAAGATATCATGTTTAATGATTTAGATTGGATTTCTATATTTTTCAAATTCAGTGTGTCAATTTCATTAATTATCTTTTTTTAAAAATAATTTTTTATACCCATTTTTTAAACTTATTTTTTCAATTAATTCTTTTAAAAATTAAAAAATATTATTTGAACTTAATGGGTTTTTCAAAAATATTTTTTTTATATTTTTCAAAATATTTTTTTAACTATATGTTCAAAACTGTATTTTATATATTTTTTTTAATGTTTTTGGATCCGCGCACCCTATGCGCACCGTTCTCGATCCCTACGCGATAGCATCCGTGCATGGTATGCGTTGGGTACGTGTTTAGTGCGCGATCGCAATGCGACCAGTACGCGACTCCCAGCCTATACGCGACACGTTCGATGTACGTAACGCGACGTTTACGCGCTTCCCCGATGCATCATCTGCGTCTATGACGCGGTAGGTGCGCGGATCCCACAAAGTATTTAACATTTAAAAAAACATATATATATGTATTTCATGTGAATATTTATTGAAGACAAACTCTAAACTAGTCTTAAAACTAAAATATTTTTACATCTAATCCTATAATTTTTTGTTATTCAATTTCACGGATGCGCGCTGGGTGCGTGCTGAGTACGCGCAGGGTGCGCGGATCCCATGTGACCTGCAAAAAAAGAGATTTGATTGGTTCATTACACTTCCTCTTCTAACTATTGAAAGACCCCACCCATTTCAATCATTCTTCTTTGACCTTCTTTAGAGCACCATCTCTTTGGAGAGAAGAAGATTTTTTAGACTAAGTTTACACTTAGCTCTAACTTTTTTCAACCAAAAATGGCTTCAGGGCAGCAGGCATCACCTGCATCACCTCATACTTCTGAGGATGAATTTTTGCCGGAGGCACCACTCAAAAAACGTTTTACTTCAGTGGTGTGGACATTTTTTACTTTTCCCGAGGGGCAGAATAAGACCAATGCCACCTTGGTCACGTGCAAGATTTGCAAAAGAGTCCTGTCGCAAGGGGATCCTAACAAGAAATACTCTTGCGGCACGGCAAGTATGATGAAGCACATGAGGACCCTTCATCCGAACAATCTTGCACGAGAAGAGTGCCGACGGATGAGAAACACTCCTGCGCCATCCACCTCATCGCAGCCGAGTACATCAAGAGTGCATCCATCAGCCCAAACCTTGGACATCCGTCCTCAATTAAAATTTTTAAAAGTGCTCTGCACTAAGTGCAATGCGACTTTGTGCTATGGTGAGCAGTCGATCGATCTGATCTGCCACCGCCAAGAAAGTCACATTTGCTAGTTTTTTTTTTTTTTATTATTGTTCCCTGAAGTTCATTGTTTGGTTTCTCCTGTTTAGTTTTTTGTTTTGTTTTTTGCAGAAAAACCCCCCAAAATTAAAAATTGTTCAGAAAACCCCCCCAAAATTATAAAAGAAGAAAAAAAAAAGCTTTCCTGGTTTAAAAAAAGAGCTACATTTCTTTGTTAGTGTTAGTTTAGATGAATGTATGTGTAGTATGTAATTGACTGAATGAATGCATTAGTAGTGTATGGTGAATGTATAAGTGCAGAAGTATGAGGAAGTGCTGCAACACCACACAGTAACCTCTTTAACTGCAGTGTGCTGTAGTACTTCCGAAACACAGGGATGCAACATATGTACATAAATATGTTGCAAATCTATGCTCCTGTCTGCACGGCTGCTTAAACTGCAGCCATGTGGTGACACAGGCACCCTTGCACCGTAGTGCAAGGATATCTGTGTCATGTGCTGTTTGTTTTTCTGCAGGAAGACACACCTTCCTGCACAAAAACAATGAGAAAATGCATTTTTCTCCTTCAATGTATGCTGAACATTTCAGCATGCATTGAAGATATAAAAAGGTGGAG
Source organism: Triturus cristatus (assembly GCF_964204655.1). NCBI lineage: Eukaryota > Metazoa > Chordata > Amphibia > Caudata > Salamandridae > Triturus > Triturus cristatus. Next base: position 629,074,966 of record NC_140591.1, read on the forward strand.
AAATGAAAACAATTCTCCTTGTTGTGCTTTCCTACACCAATTTTAGAATGGTGCACCATTCACACACATATCGAGATTTATGATTTCTGATCAATCTAGACATGTGTCTTGTTGTATGAGTATTCAGTGCAATCGGGCACCACAACACTTATAGAACACCCTATCAACGCAAAGTGGTCTGCATGATGAGGTTGTATTTACATGGAGTATAAAAAGTGCACAGAGTGCCTTTTCCTCTCTTTGTAAATATGAAAGAGTATCTTACACAATAACTGTGTTACAAAAAGTGACATATTTCCATTTTTAAAATTCCTTGCGAATGATAAAAGGTAGGCACAGAGTTTTGTCTGCAAAGATGTTCAAAGAAGAATGATTGAAATAATTACGGTCCTTCAATAGCTAAAATAGGAAATATTATGAACCCCTCAAATCTCTTTTTTTGCAGGTCACATGATATCTGATTATGGTCAGATTTCAAAACTACATAGGTATAAACAGAGTGTTTTTAGAAACATGTTTCCAATTTGTAGCTTCTTGCAGACCTCCTCATTCTGCATATTGAGACTTAGTTAAACTTACCTTCACAGTAATAGGAATAAAAAATGGTACACATTTTTTTCACATTTTCATTCAAATCTAAATTCTTAAAAATTGCTTATTTTAGAATTTGGATCTGTGAAAGAAAAGAAAAAAAAAATTATAACATGTAATAATAAATTTTTTACAACACAACATAATTTCCACAAAGTAATTTGTTTGCCTTTTTCGCTGTTCTCAGAATATATTGAATTGCACTAGAAATAGTGATTTCAATCGTACTCATCACTTAACAGCGGGCAAAAAAAAAACAATCAGAAAGATTGTTAAAAAAAAACAAACATACTATTCTCAGTAAAATACCAGAAAATACAGATCATACATATATGAAATGCTTACAGATTACAAAATGTTATAATTTTAACTTATAAAAACTGTAAATGTGCCGCATTAAAATAATCACCGAATAAATGACCACCAAAAAGTCCATAATTCAAAAATATACCTTTCCTTGAGGCCAAATGGTTTTTTTGCACTTCTTCTTTATGTAAATTGTCCAATGGTAGTCCTATTAAATTATAATAATACATTCCTCTGAGAGTGAATTATCTTCCTAAAACTTTGGCTTTAAAAATATTAGGTAGGAATTTGGTAATTCACTAGGCAAACGTTGTTTGAAAACCAACTGGGCATCATTACAAAGTGTCCAGTCTTTGTCACATTTTAGATAGGCAGTGTAATATCCAGATGTGGTGGAAGGTCCATCATGGAAAATTATTGCAATTGCTACAAAAGTCCTTCCTGATATTGATAGTTGTGCTGCTACAAATTGTTTTATTAAAGTATCCAATTTTCTTCCATCAGCTGTACAGCGTTGCATCATTAAAATTATGTATTTTCCATATTTTGTTAAGAATAATGTGGATAACATTTCTGATTTACATTGGCTACACTCCATGTTTTGAATTGCACCTTTCACTAATTTATTGAAAGACACTGATTTACAGTCTGGTAATATTAAATACAGAAATCTCTCAGTGTCTACATTGGTGCTACATGTATACATGCAATTTTCACAATAATATTCCCATTTGTAAGAAAGGCCAAAAATATTTTCTATTTCTACACCTTCATTTTCAAAAATGGTAAGCATATACATTAAAATTCCTGAGCATCTTGTTGGATATTTTGTGTAAATTGTGTAGAACCAGAACACACATCCAAAAGACTACGAACATCTGAAACAGATTGTATTTTAATTCTATCTGTTGTCAATTTTTCATAAACAGAATGCAACAGAGAACAAAATATTTTTTGCCGATTCTCCATAATTTGTTATTGCAAACCTTCAAGATAAAAAACAACATTGACCACTACATTAGCATAGCAGTTGACACCAGAACTATTTTCAAACTGATAACCAACATTGTCTCCAACAGTGTCTAATTTCTTTTTATCTGCAATCACAACATTATCTTGTTCTTTTCTTTTCTTGACACCTTCAGAACAGATATTCTCTAACCTTCTTTTTCGAACAACCACACGCTTTTCAAATACAGGATATTGTCCTAAATTTGGAGCATACACCCTTCTTAACCTATTATACTCTTTTACACAGTTTGCATCTGCAGTAACCTTTGTCTCATCAAAATCATTCAAAAACAAACCAGATAATGTTCTGACTCGCGACAAAGCAACATATGCCATACCCTCTTTAAATACGGTAGATCCAATGTTCACCAATGCACTTAATCCTTGCAATTTATGAATAGTCACTGCATATGCCAGAAAAATGGAAATTGTTTCCTACGGACATATAAATCTTTAACAAGCAAAAAACGAACTGAACAACGACCAATTTCTTTAACGTCTTCAGTGCCCCGCCCTTTCCCCGCCCTGTGCCGGGCCTTTCATTAGCGGGCGGGGTTCATGACGAGATAGTCTCGTCATGGGCACAGCGCAACCGCGCTCCATGACGAGACTATCTCGTCATGGGCACTGAAGGGGTTAACTTCATCAATCTGATCAAATTTAATTTTTAAAAATTCAATTCCTTCTTTTTTCTGATAATTCACAAAATCCACCACTTTGCCCATTGCACCATTAACTAAACCTTTCTCTACATCCCAATTACGCCTTAAAATTTCACGACAGTTTACACACGCATACAGTGTCTTTTCCAAACCAGCAGTTTTTGATAATTTATTTTCTAAACAATCCAGTTTTGATCTCAACTTACCCGTCAAAATATTAGTTATTCCTTCATGCAGTATTTTATCGATGGCTTCCATTTTTACAATTTCTTCATTTTCCAATTTTAATAATTCTTCGCTGAATATTGAACACTCACGCAGTGTTGGCATTAAGCAAATCACGGACTTATTTTTAGCAATTTCCACGTACACTTTTGCAGGAACTGCATTTTCCTTTGGAAAGACATTGCAAAGTAATCGTCTCTCCTAAGCTTCTTTCACTTGTTTTGAAAGAATTCCAATTCTTTAATCTTGAAGAATACTTCCATATTCAGCATCATTTGCCTGTCGCATATTTGTTGTCAGTTCTTTGTATTCAAAATTACTCCAAATGTTTACATTACCAACACTGCCAAGAGACTTTCTGGTATCTTCATGGGCAAGTGTTTTAAATACCGGTTGTCCTTTTACCGGTGTCAGTTGCAGTAGATCTCCAAAAACTATGACGTGTTTTCCTCCAAATAACACGTCATACTCTGTTTTAAGAATTTGCTGCATTCTTAAATACACAAAGGCAAGCATCAAGTTTGAAACCATGCTCACCTCATCAATAATGAGAAGTTCCATTTTCTTCAGCACTCTTGAAACTTCACAACAAGCTTCTCCAGATAGCTTGTGGTATTCCAATTTGTTCTCATGCTCTACTGGCAGCATTAGTAAATGATGTAAAGTAATTCCTTTAATGTTATGTGCTGCCAACCCAGTTGGAGCAGTGACAACACAAGACAAATGCGACTCAGTTGTTTTTTACAGATAACTTGTAATTACTTTAATTAAGAAACTTTTTCCTGTTCCAGCTTGACCACTCACATACATTCGGATAGGTTGAAATGATGTACATGAGCACACTCTCTTTTCATGAAGTAATCCATGGTCAATCTGCTCTTTCACTTGCTGATATATTTGTTTCTGTTCAACATTTAGTTGCTCTTCCAAGTTTCCTAACTGTATTGCATGTTCTTGAGCTTCATACATTGCTGTTTCCACCTCATTCATTGCAATCACTGCTTCATTTTCAACAATTGGTTGTCCTAGTGGATCTTGACTCAGTGCAGCAGAACTTTGACTGTCTTGAGAACTGTCTCTAGCAATCTCAGCTGCAATTATAGCTTCTTGATCAATTTAATCATTCAACATTTTGACATAATTTGCGAAAGCACTGCATTGTATGCTATCTTTACAAGCATTAAATGAATCTTCATAGCTGGGAAAATCTCCAAGTAATTCCAGTTCAGAACGCCATGGTTTGAACATTTCCAGAAGGGCTAAATAGTAAAATTCCCTTTTGTCAGCATGGTCGCAGCTCAGTTTTCTGTGATTAATTAAATTTCCTTTCCTTTGTTTCACCAGACATCCTTCAGAACCAATCACTCCATATTTTCCATCATTGATGTTCTCTGTAATATTCCGTTTAAAAGTGTAGTTTTGCAGCACTTCATAGAGACACATGTTCTCAAGATGATGACTTCTATTTGGATAGTATGTGTCCAACATATTGGTTTTCAAAATATCTGTACTTTCAGGGTCATTTTCTGCTAAATATTCAATTTCTTGAACAGATTTCAGTACCCGATTTCGCATTCCTGCAAGACCTAGACTCACCCAAATGATTCTTCTACTTTTGGAATATAGACTTTCAGATGATAACCGATCTGAACATTCATATGCTCCAATTTCACGATGCGATAACATCTTCAAACTGAAACTGTATAATTTCTTACTTAGAGTCTTCTCGTGAGAAATCTCTTCCCACATTTCTTTCAATTCAGTCTTTTCTGATTTAGTAATGTAAGACGTTACTTATCGAGCAACAGCAATGGAATTGTCCGCAACATACTGAATATCCATGTTAGCGTTTCACATAGATAAAATAACTGGATTGTAGTCATTTATGTGTTTTGATTCTTCGCTTCTTCTTAAGTTGTAGGTGTTTTTCGGAGACTTTCTTGTGATGGTATGTCGTACAGCTGACATAAAACTGTTCACTCTTCCTATGGATAATACAGGACGTGGAAATCCAAAACGACATTTGGTATAGAACTTATCCTTTGACTGTACTTTCGTCGACAGTATTTTCCACACCTGTGGCTTTGAAATCGTAAGACTTGTTGTTTTAAGTTTTTCTCTTCTCTGCTATTTGGAAGAGCACATGTAGCATAATCTTCAATGAAAGACAAAACAGTTTCATCTGAATCTGTTCCAAATTTGGGGGCGTCCTTGACCCATAACAACATATGTATGTGAGGAGCACCTCTTGCTTGATACTCCTTTCTCCAAAAGAAATCCACAACTTCCCCAAGAGTAGGATTCTTTTTATTGCATATGAAAGTAGGCCTGGGCCAAAATTCCGTTCCGTTCGCGGAAATTGCGATAATTTGGCATTTTCGCATTCCCCGGAAAGCGCGGAAATGTAAAAATTTCCGCATTCCGCAGCTTAGAGATAATTTGTTTCTTGCTCGCGCTGTAAAAAAATACATTCTCGCGTGCGCGCGATCGCCTTACCTGAATCCCCGCGTTCGCTGACAAGTTTTCCTGACCCCGTCGCGTTCTCCACGAGATATTGGATTGTTGGTAGCCATTTTGCGCTGTCTCGCAACAGTTCGCGCTCGCATTGTCGCGCGATCACATCATTTGTCGGGCGATCACGTCATTCTTCTCGCGATCATGCACCGCGCGAGTATGAGAAGATTGAGATCTCGAACACGTCATTCTACACCGCGAGCGAGAGCGTGAGAACACGGGCATGTCTAATCGAACGCGAAAAGGAGAAAGAGACCCCGAACACGTCATATCAAATGCGACAGGGAGCGAGAGAACACGATCAAGTCATTTTGGACACGCCATTGACATCCGGCGGAAGTAATGTGAAGCTCGAGAACTCGAACATGTAAAATTTTCAATTTGGAGAAGAATATCAGCTCTAGCAGCATGAAACCTTCTGCAAATGATGATTTTGGATGAAAACAACTCCTCAGATTGACATTTGGCTGTCCTTTTTTGTGCGAGTCCTTTTTTAAAAAGGTGAGGAGAGGGAGGAAGTGACACAGAATCTCCAACTTCCTGTTCCTGTCCAGAAGGCTCCTCCCAGTGCTTTGTGCATCTCCTGCTCATTCTGCCTTTGGATTTTGAGCTGGAAAGATCACTCTTTTTGTCTGCTGCATCATTGCAATTGGATTTGAGGATTTTTTTAATAGGATATTTTACAAGTAAGTGGTTGTTGTGTCTGTTTGATTGTGGGCATTGCAGTTGTTGTAACTACAATTTATTTTTGGTAACTATCATCATTCCTTTTTTTTTTAAATGTTGTGGGTAGTAGTAGTCAGTAGTAGGCCCGAGCTAGTCATGGGCATGGCCTCATGGATGTGTGCATGATGAAGCAACTGTTCCTTTGGTGTTTTTTTAATATATTTCATTTTCAAGCATCATTTACGGCATGGATGGCATTGGATTGAGTTAGGGAAGTGTGTTTTTTTGGGGTGGCCTTTCTGATGTTGGGCCTGGCCATATGGCTGGTGGCCATTTTGAAGCCTAGGCCTGCAAGCTTGCCTGGCCTTGTCTGCCAACAGGCCTGCTTTTTCATCCACTAGGATCAGAGCAAGTAGCCACAGCTTTGTTAATCAAGTGTTTTCTGTGTGGTCTGTTGAATCTTTAGACATCATTTAGGGCATGGATGGCATTGGATTGAGTTGGGGAAGTGTTATTTTTGGGGTGGCCTTTCTGATGTTGGTTGTCTTAAAGACATGCTTTTGTTGTATGTGCCTGGTGTGTTGGTGTGCAATGCATGCACCCTGCAGACCTTTTTGGGGCCTGTGAATGTTCGTATTTCCATTTTGTTTCATTAAAAAGGCAGAGCAGTGTGCTTTAGTATGCATCCTTTACCTGGCTTTTATAGGCCTTTTGTCAGCTCCTGGTGTTTCCCAGGCCCTTGGCTTGTTTGTGATTTGTGAGTGTCCATGCGGGTGGTGGCCTTTTTTTGTGTTTGGACTGGGTGTTATTAGTGTCCTGCTTTTGCCATAGGCCTGCATGGTTTTCCTATTGGCTATTTGGCTAACTGTTTCCATCCATCCACCCCCTTTGCCAGCAGCAGCTCCATGGATGCTGAGATGCTCAAATAATTTAATGGCAAATAGGGTCCACCCCACTTCCATTACATTTTTATTTTGGTGGTTATTATTAACTTTCCTATCCTTCCTGAGAGTGTAGTTTGTGACTGTACACAGTAGTATAACATAGCCCTAGTTAAAAAAAGTCATAAATGGCTAGACTATCTTTTGTTTGCACTAGTACAGTACTAAGTAACTGAACCACAACAACAAATGCAACATTTCACTGATGTTCTTCTCCTGGCTTATTTGCTTTTAGGTGCACAAAAGACAGAGGAGGAGGTGTCATCAGCATCACCCGGCTATCCGTTGTACTGCCAGCCAGACAGAAGTCCTGCTGCGCATCACGTCCACGTGTGACCAGAACTTGTTTTGCATCTGCATCCTGCCTGCCATCTGAAGAAGATGGCCCCAAAGAAAGATACCAGGTCCAGTACCAAGACAGTTGCCAGTGAGAAGAAGGAACAGAAAAAGGAAGTGCCATTAACCACGACTGGTGGTGTGCCGGCCAATGTTTTTTTTGGCACCAAAAACGTTACGCCTGCAGCAGCGTTGTCCGGGAACCAAGCTGGGAGCAGCACAGCGGTCCAACCCCACCAACCTAGGCCCAAGGGCTTTAGTGTCGCAGAGGTAGCCAGTCTACTAACGAGCAGCGATGTTGAAGAAATGTCATTACCACAAAGTAGTACACAATCAAGTTCAACGCAGGCTCAAACTCAGCAGATCAGTGTGCAGCCACAACAAGAACAGCAGCAGCCACAACAAGAACAGCAGCAGCCGCAACAAGAACAGTAGCAGCCGCAACAAGAACAGCAGCGGCTGCAACAAGAACAGCAGCAGCCACAACAAGAACAGCAGCAGCCGCAACAAGAACAGCAGCAGCCGCAACAAGAACAGCAGCGGCCACATCAGCCCACCATAGTAGTTGTTGCTCCTGACGTAGGGGCATTTCAGGAAATCGAGCTTCATGCAGACAAAGTGGAGCAAAGTCAAACCACTGTTTCAGAAGATCTATTGTCTACCAGACCACCAGCAAGGAAAAGGAGGCTTAGTCCATCATATTCTTCTTCAAGCCCCGCGTCTGATGATCGTGATGCCACTTGGCTCCCACAAGCTCAGTCTGAGAGTGATATACGCCACAAGACAATGCTTCTGAAAAGGAAGGTCCCAGAAAAACTTAGAGTTATAGAGGTAGATGTAGAAGAGCGGGGTGATGATGATGTTGATGAAGATGAGCCAGTCATCACGCACATTACTCCCGCCCCAAAGGGATTGGAGACCAACATTCTCACCCTATCCAGAAAGGCTGCTACTGAGCGGGATGTAGCACGGATATCACCAACACAGGTTACACCACCACTACCTCCAGCTGCCATATTTTCCAAGGCCCGGCAGGGACCTACATCCAGCTCAACCATCTCAGTAGGTAGTGGTAGTAAAAGACACAGTCTAGGTGCACAGGGTCACATTTCAAGCACACTCTCCAGTTCATCTGGTATTGAAAGTGGCACATCCAGCAGTGCCAGAAAGTTCTCCTCCCCAGTTTGGGACTTCTTTTCTGTTAGCGCCAAGGAGGAGAACGTTGCTATATGCTCAATTTGTCGGCAAGGTGTTCGGCGTGGTAAGCTTGGTACAAACTATGGTAGCGGAGGACAAGCAAGTCATCTCAGAATACACCACACTATCGTGTGGGAGGATCACCTTCTAAAGTTAAAAGATAGTAGAAAAACTCAACCCATTGAAGTTGGTCAGGATGAATCAGGGAGCGATATTATTGCGGTGGCAGGTGAAGAAACCTGTCCCTAGTAGTGCAGTGGGAACGCCCACATCCTCCTCAGTAACATCAGAGTGGCACCGCAGTAAGAGCCATACTCTGAGTCAGGCTGAGAGTGAGACACCAAGGCGACCGAGTACCACAATGAGACAATCTGTGTCATTGAGCCTTAGTAGGTTAATGAAAACAGCACCACAAAGGAAAGTAATCCAGCCTACCATTGAGAGCATGTTTAGGTTGGAGGGGCAGTTCCAACGCAACCACCCAACGGCATGATTGTACAATGCGAAGTTGGCTAAAAGGTTAGCGCTGGACCTTCTTCCTTTTTCATTTGTGGAAGGGGGGGTTTCCTTGAATTTATGTCTGCCATCTGCCCTAAATGGGAGGTTCCCAGCCGGTCCTATTTCGCAAGAATTGCTGTTCCGGCACTACATCATGATGTGCTGGAATTGGTTGGACAAGCTTTGCAGCAGAGTGCTGTGCACTATATCCACCTGACAACAGACATGTGGACCAGTTGCCAAGCCACAGATTACATGTGCATCACTGCACACTGGATCTCTTTTGTGGGGGTTAGAGATAAGCTATCTGCACGAGGTGCTGTTGACACAGCTGCGATTTTTGAAGGTACTCGGAAACATGCAACTGTAGCCATGTTCGCCATGGAGAAATCTCATACGGCTGAAAACATTTTACACGAGTTTTGCAGCAAGGTTTTGGAATGGCAGCGGCCAAGAGGGCTTGGTATTGGTTTTGTCACCACAGACAATGGCAGTAATGTACTTAAGGCCATGGAACTTGGTTCCTATTTCAGGGTTCCGTGTTTGGCGCACTGCATGAACATTTCAGCCATTCTTTTAAAGCTCGGAAGCAGCTGAGGATCATCCAACGTGAACATAGGATGCCAGTCAAGGCACTCATCCAGGAGGTGGCAACACGTTGGAACTCAACGTATTACATGCCTGATCGTCTCTATGAGCAGTACAGGTCACTCCATGAATATGTCTGGAACAGAAGCGGGGATGCTACTGTTAAAGGCATGAACCTTGAGATAGATCAATGGAGCCTAATTAAATGCCTGACTGAGATGCTGTGTCCTTTTGAGGTCTTCACACGTGAAGTCAGCAAGGAGGACTGTACAATGGGCCAAGCTATCCCATTATTGCAAATGCCTGAGCATCAGCTGAATAATGTGTCTGAATCATACAAAGGTTTAGAGGACAAAAGGCAAGCCCATGACTTGGTGGAGAGCTTATCCCGGCGCTTAGCTGAAAATGTAATGCTACAAAATAAAATTTTGTCACAAGAACATTACATTTGTGCCACAATTCTGGATCCACGTGCAAAACTTGGACTGAAGACATTCTTTGCTTTTTCCGAGATTGATGTTGCCCGCTACAAAAGTTGTATAGCTGAAGCAGCCAGTAAGTTGGAAAACAAACGGCTGCTAATTCAAAAGCCCGCAAGATCAACCCACAAGAATTACTGAAGCAGGCCATGCAGGATCAAGTGCAACTTCGTCGACTGAGGGCAGTGCGTTTGGATCACAACACTCACCATCACTATCGACCACAGAAACAATAACTGGATCATTAGGCCGAGTACAATAATTACACGATTGGTATGTAAAGTTAGGCATTAATAAGCACAGTGCTGATGCACAGAAAAAACAGCATGAAAGCTTACCAGCAGCAACCCTGAAGATTGAGCGGATGGTCCAGGCCTATCTGGACGACCCAACAGAGGTGTACATTGATCAAAAAACCCATTGCAGTATTGGTATAGGAAAAGGTCTGAATGTCCACAGCTCAGCAGTCTGGCGATAAGCTATCTGGCTTGCCCTGTCACAAGTGTCTCTTCCGAACGTGTTTTCAGTGCTGCTGGTTCCATTGTAACATTGAGAAGGACCAGTCTCTCGCCCAAAAACGTGGAGAGGTTAACAATGATCAAAATGAATCAGCACTTCATACCACCGAATTACAAAATACATGAAGCAATAGAGGAAGATGACGGAAGTAGTGTGTCACATGATGATTACCTACTACTGGCTGACCCCCCAGAGTTTGAGGACGAGCTATACTTCCCTGACAATTAGGCTTGCACTTACTGTCTTCCTCCCTTTTTTCCCACCGATGTTTGTGTGTCTGTCGTTCCGTTTACAAACTTGTGAATCACAACAAATCCATTACCACCGTCTTCTACTCTTCTTATTTAATATAGAATTTTCAGGTGTCTGCAATTTGACAGTACAGTCCTCCGAATCCAGCTCCTCCGCTCCATCATACTGAATCTGCCACCCAAATCCATTGCCCTCATGAATGATGATTGGTTGATGGTAAAATAGTACTAGAAGAAAAAAATCAAACTTTCCTAGTCCTGCCAAAAGAAGTGGAGCATGAATCAGATGACTACTATAGCTATCCTCCTTTTAAGAGCTGAGAGAGACTGGCCATTAACTGAAAATAAGATGGAACAGGTAATGATTGATGCCATGCATTGGACGCAGAGTCGCAGACAATGATTTTGTTGTGTTTGTTGTGCATGAATTTATGTAATTGTGCACTGCCACTAATCAACTTTCTACAGAACACACTAAACTTAACTCAAGGTGAACTCAATTTTCCCCTTCTTGCAAATAAGAAATTGCTTTTAATTCAATACAGGAAGGGGACTCACTATATCTGCACAATGAGTATGATGACACAACAGCACCGCCCATCATGATGATGGCGAAATAGACGGCCCGTTAACTTAAGATGAGAAGGAACAGGTAATGACAATTAATGGCATGCATTGGACACCTGACTCTGAGCGGTTGGTCTTTGTGTTTTCGTTGTTTGTTTGTTGTGCACAAAGTGAAGTCAAAGTGTGCTAGTAATCCATCTTTCTGTACACACTAAAGACTGACTCAAGTCAATAATATTTCTACTCTTGTTGTGTAATAACAATTTTACTTCTACTGCAAGCCGATCTTCACAGTCAGTCAGTAAAAGTATCGGAGATGATGATGAAGTCAGGAGGACGTTTCATGAGTGGCATAAACTTAAAAGCCTAAAGGTAAACACGTCAACAACAACCACAGCAGACCCAAATGTCTGAAGAAGTGGAATAGAGTGTAGCGGTGGGATGACTGCGGTGCATTGATTTACTAACTTAAACTGTAAAATGCTATGTTTGGAATGGATAATGTGCTTTGCCTTTGTCCAACTCAAAAAAAAGTACTCTAAAGTCTTAACGTAGGATGTGCTACTGCTAAGCACTGTGGGTCTGCTCTCTCCTGTTATTGTTGAAGGTCAATGCTGGAAACAGACTAGAGTAGAGCTGATGCATACATGCGACCTCGGAAAGTGTTCTTGTTGCACTACACCATAACTTGTGCATTTGTTTCAACTTTGTTTCTCAATATCCCCTTTGGTTTTCCATCTACAATTACAGGCCGGGCCTTGCCCTATACTTTGGAAAACATTAAAATGCACACTTACCTTACCAATAAATCGACATTTTTGTTTCCAGCCGGGCAGTGGCGAGTGGCGAGGTGACACACCCAAGATTGATGGACGAGAGGAGGACCAAGAGGAATGCTGAGATGCAAATCCAGTCCACATTTTTTACCAGGATAACACAGTAACAGTATCCACTTTTATCTTCTTTTAAATAATTTGATTAATATTTTGTATACAATCTTTACAAAAGTGTGTTCTTGAAGTTGTTATTATCATCATTAGGTTTGCTCTGTGTTTACGATTCTTCCCTACCAATATTTAAAATTTCTATTTGCTATCTGTAAAAGTATTAAGGCCGGAACAACTGAACAAGAACTAGAAGTGTATGTAATCCAGGTCTCTCATCATCATGCATGCATTTCCTTTTTCTCCCTCAACATATGGATATGGTAGTCTTCAATGATTGTCGTTTGTTTGTCCCATCCATTCAACAAACCCTAACCCTCTTCCCCCGGGCTGTGTGACTTATTATCGTGGAGTGACTAAATTAAATGTACACCAATACTTAATCACACACTTGCTGGGGCGGATGTGTCGAAAGCAACAGTACTTCAATTTCAAGGCAGAGCGATGATCTTCTTCTGCTTGCCCACCCATGATTAGGATATTTTAGGGTATTTTATTTAACAAAGGAACATATACCTCAGCATAAATTGCCGGCATTGATTGGATTTGTTTGTTGTCATTCCTCATATACAGCACTAACTGTTAGGCTGTAGGCCTAGTCAAGTGACTCGACACAACTATAGTTTGTAACTCTGTCTAGTAGGCTATCCCAACCACCATTATGTTTTGTTGTCTAATATTTGAGCATATTATTGTTGCTCGGTAAGTTCTGTACTGTACTTCATTCTACTACTCCTCTAACAGTCTCTCAAAGGCGATTGACTGTCTCATTTTCTTTTTTTGCAAATGCTGCCGCCCTGCCAGTGTCTACTACTACTACTACTATACTACCACCACCACCACCCCAATCATGGCATGTTAGAAAAAGGAAACCATCTTCACCATGCAGCCATTGCTGTGACATAGTTGGACATAAACATCAAGCAGAGGTAAGAGAGAAGTTTGGGGGAGGCAGAATTAATAATGGACATGCTGTCAATGATTTCATGTTCACACAACAGTCCAGATAAAGAATGCATAGACTAGAGGACAGACTGAAAGTACTAGAAGGACAAGTCAATCAGTGAGGTGTGTTGCATCTATCTGTTTGTGTCTTACACAGTCAGACAATTCTTTAAATCAAACACAGGCAATGGGCGGCCATGCACCTGCAAGGAAACAGTGAGATGTAAAACAGTTACCCCACCTACAAAACATTAACAACATTACATGTAACATAGAAAAATATATTTAATTTTCCCTAACAAAAATAAACTAAACCCACAAAAGCTGACCCACCCCCCTCCTTAACCCCAACCAATGTCCAATTGTCCATAGGAGAAAAAGTCCGTAAAGAAAAAATCCCAAACCCAACGCCCAAACAAGTTCCCACCCACCCAAACAAGAATTAAAAAAGGGGCAGAACTTAATGACAGGGACTAAGGTGTGGGGCGGGACTCAAGGAGGACACGCATTTGGTGCTCTAGACGGGCGACGCAGCGTCTTAGGGCGTGGCAGTTGCAGCCACAGTGGGGGGGCACCGGAGATGGCACTACGGTGGCGGCGGGCAGCCACCAGACGGTGACGCATTACCGCTGAAGGGCGGTGGCTGGGGCCCGGGGCACTGGAGGAGGCTTGAATTGCTGCCGCAGTCTCCTCCTCCTCCTCGGCTAAGACCACCAGCCGCCGGTATTCCCGCTGGATTGCCTCCAGCTTCCGGCGCCATGCCTTGCCGGCCAACTCCTTGCGGTTTAGTTTAGGAGTAGCTGTGTATCAAAAAGAAAAAAACAAGACAATTGTAAAATATACTCTTAGAAAAACAGTAAGACAAGTTAATTATTTATACACATAGTGGCATGGTAGAGTAGCACTATAAAGCACAGTAGTACATAACATTTTAAATCTCGCCCGTCCTTCTTACTTCCACCAGTCTTTCACTTTTTAGTTGAACAGTGCACCAGGTGCTCTTCTCCATAAAACTTTCAAAGCGGAGTTGAAATCAGATAGATGAGGCCATTGGTTACTCAATACTCCCGCTCCTATGCAAATTAAAGGGATTGTAGTCTTCTAGTTCACTCTTCAAACGTCCCCAACAACTCATACTTACTTACGACATCGGATGGCGGACGGACTTTGTCCGCCCACCATGCTAAAAAGGGTGGGGGTCCCATGGGGACAATTAATCAGGATGATGCGCCCAGCACAGTGGCGGGCGCATCCTGTTTTTTTTACATTCTGGTTGGCGGTGCCGAAAGCAATGCTAAAAATACATGTTGTGCTGCTTTTCCAAGCACAACATGATGGGCCCCACACCGAGCCTGTCATGTTTTGCTTTGAAAGGCAGGGGGGTACCATAGCATAGGTAGGTACCCTCCATGGGGGCCCCCAAGCATACTCTGCAATGTCTGCATGCCTTTCCGTGGCGGACGGCAATGCCGCCACGCAAAGGCATTCCAAAATGCAGATGATATGGCTGGCGGTGTGTTCAGAGAGACACCACCACCATATTGAACCCTTTTCCGCCTGGTCAACATATGGGGGCGTCTTACTCTTTTCTACAGGGATGGCGGTAGGTTTGCCACTGTGGTGTTGGCGGTGAATACCGCCGGCCCGGCGGGGGCAATACGCCCTCCATCCTAATGGGGCCCTAATTCTCAACAGTACAGTATACATATACATACAGTACACCCTTGCAGTGAGTGTACTGTCAAGTTCAACAATAGTTAAGGATTATGATTCTAACTTACCACCGCCCGCCACTGGTGCTGCCACTCCCCCTACCGCTCTGTTGCTATCTGCAGCAACTGCCGCATACTCGCCCTCCGCGTCGCCTTCGCTGGCCCCGGCAATGGTGGTCGGTAGTGCGCCTAGAAAACATTACACATTGATTAGGCGTCATATACACCTCCCCCCTATTGATCAGTAGCAAGGTTGAAAAATGAGTTAATACTAACATACATCACTAGTACAAATCAGGTAGTAGTAGAGTAGACACTAATAGTTATATATGGTCATTATTGTAGCCTTTGCTTAATTAGCCCGAGCCATGCTACCATTTTACCTTTGTGTCTTTTATTTTTGCACATGTGACGTTACCTTGCAACTTCTTGTACAAGACACCTTTGAGCCCACATGACCTGCCTCACACTGCTACTGTCTAGTCTACACGCTGCGTACAAGTGGTCAACAAAAACATTAACAAGCCACTTTTTTAGGAAGTACTGGTGTACTGTTAGTTACTAGTCCATATTGCTTATCCATAAATGCTACACTTTTTGGCACGGCTGAGAAATGCTTGCAAGTTGCAATATACTAACGCACACCATTTCATTTTTCGCATTACAGACGGAAGATTCCCTTCTACGAACCAGAGCTTTGCAGTGCTTCTGAATGATGCAACAACTACCAGTACTAGGTTCTCCTAAGGTGAGGGGTCCCTTCACTCACATCTTCATTTATAAATGTATATAAACTACATTCCTAGGGGATGGTGGTGCTGCCTTCCACCACTGTTCAGTTATCATGATTTAATTCCCAACTGTATAAGTGTAACAATGTTTATTGTTTTAATGTTATTGATTTTCCGGTTGGTGCTGCATTTTATAATAAAACAATGTACAGAGCTTCTCAATTCAAAATAAACATTTTGAACTTACATAGACTTGGTGGTATTTGATGTGGACTAACTTACACGAGTGAGCAAATTAAAGTAAGGGTGTGCATGTGCATTGCTTCCACGACTGAGAGGTTGGGTGTGTTATGTTCTGGGTTGTCTATTTGTTGGGTATCTTGGGGGGAGGGTTCAGAGACCTAATAGTTATGACAAGACAGTACTATAGTAGAGCAGTGGAATTGTGGTGGGTGCTGAATTTCTGATTGTGGTGTGTGAGGAAGGTCCAACCTACCATCACCAACATCCTATTTTCTTGTGCAAAGGTCTGTGTATGTGCAAGATCCCTACAACAGTAGTAGTATGTCCTATAGGCTATCATATCAAAATAGTAATAAATCTGGTTGGGCTTTTGTTGCTGGGAATTTTCAAAGCCTCAAGATTAACAAAGACTCAATATCAATAAGACTAGAAGTAGTACAAGACGACGACCCAAAGGATTGGACTCAATGGCTAGAGCTACTGGTGAATATGAGTTTTATATTACAACCTTTCACATAAAGAGTGGCACTGGCCAACTGGGCAAGCTTAGCTACTACAGTATAGACAGTCTGATAGTAGTAGTAGTACTGAGAGTCATCATAGCAGAGGCAGGGATAAAGATTTTTTAAACCGTACAGATCGAAGGATAATTGTTGGTAAAAAAATAGCATTTGTAAACAAACAATAGTTCGTGAAAAATATGGTGCAGTAAAAGTTATGGAATAAGAAATATTATTAAAAACAAGAAGACTTACTGGGGCCAGCAGAGGAGCCCTCATTGGTGTCCTCCTGGTGCTGTTCGGACTGTTGTCCCGCCGAACCCCCACTTCCTGTCTGTCTGCCCCTGGGTGCTGATGAACAGGAAAGATATCAGAAAGAGACAAACATTAATGGATTGTGTCAAACCAATACAATATTTTTCAACAACGGTCAAAAAACACTTATGTAAACAACAATTGCAATAACTAAATTGACCGATCTCATCTGGTCAACAAGTAGTATTGGGGGATTCGCGGATCGACTACTTCAGTTACTATTTATCAACAGTAATCCTGTCTTCCATTCTGATTCCAGACTACTAAGTTACAACTAAGCCTAAGTATGACGTACCACCCAACCTAGCCCACCTATTCCAGGCATGCCAATTGTACATTAAGTATGCATTTCCACTTCTTTTATTCCTCAACAATGCATATGGTCAAATGGAGGACACATGACTATATATTTTGTATACACCAAATTAGGGTTGATTGATTGATGCTGATGTTCTGCTAGTGCTAAGCCAATTACCACCACTCATTGAACAAACTAGAAAAGGTTCTAATAAAGACTGTCGTAGTCGTACTAGCAGCACGTCACGTAACTGAGGGGGCATCACGCATACCACTAAAAAATTAGAAACTCATACAAAGTACCTAAGTATCAATCCGCCCCTATCTATTAGTGACAGGACAAAGTAAGGAGTGGACTAGAGTCACTGTAGCATTACGTAACTTAATTTCTCTAAAATAAACTCGTACAGAATCACGCTAAGCGAGCGCAAACGCAAAGTTGCAAACAAGTAAGATTAGTAGTAGCGCAGAAGAGCACCTGTGTCATAAAAAATCACAGAAGACTTTTAAACGTAATTAACCTGGAATGTAAGCAGCAACATTCTAACTGGTTGGAAGAAAAAAAAGATATTCGCAATATATAACACAGAGCAGAAGAACAGACACAAAGTAGTAATAATTAAATAGGTACTCACCAAGCCCCGGGACCTCCACTCCTAGCAGGTCCAGCAGGTCCTGCTCACGGTCCAGGATGTCGGACCACCGGTGCGTCAGCTGCGCCTGTGTGCGCCAGACCCCAGAGAAGCGCGACACTGCCCGGCGCACCTTCCCCCACCGCTGCCGATGCTCCCGGAGGCTGTACCCAGACCCAGGCCTGCCACCTGCTGCCAGGGTTGAGAGGAGGTGGCGCTGCACAAAGAAAATTAGTGCAGCCAACTCCACCTCCCCAAATAAGGCCCGTGCCTGCACCCCTTGTGGGCGCCGCCTTCCGCAAGGAAGGCGGTCGCGGTTGTGGCTGCGACGGCGACCAGCCCTACCCTTAGATATGGTTCTGGGGTAAGAAAAGGTAATACAATTAAAGAAGTAAAAGAAATAAAGAATAGCAGGCAATAGAAAGAGAAAAAGTAGCTAAAAAACTAAAAAAGGAGCCAAAAACCAAAAATATAGAAGCTGGAAAATAGTAAGAGAAATAATAAATAAGAAAGATAAAAAAAAAAGTGGGTTGAAACAAAGGATTGAAAAGATTTGGAGAGGATTGAAAATCAGGCCCCAGAACCATGCAATAGAGTGAAAAACAAGAAGGCCACATGCGCAAGTTCGCGCGATATTTTCTCCCCGACCAAGCAAAAAGCACCGCGATCAAGTAAAAGCAGTCGCGAACAGGAAATATCTACCTCGAACGGGCGCGAACATGCATTGCGCGACCCAGAACAGGAAGTAAGCATCGCGAGAGGGCGGGACAAGTGAAAACAAGATGGCCGCGCCCCTGAGCAACCGCATGGGTAAGTTGGCGACCCGCGATCACGCAAAAAATACCGCGAACAGGCGGGAAAAAAACATCCGCATCTTCGCGATATTTCCGGCGTGTTTGCGGAGATTTTTAGCATTTTCGCGATAATTTGCGAAAGTTAATTTCGCAAATTCCGCCCACCCCTAGATGAAAGACATCATAGCTTCAAATCTATGATTGAAATATCTGCATACATTGACAGGATCCAAAGAGCACAATTCTCCAGGTGTCTTGTATTCAATATTTTTTATATTGGAATTTGCCTCTCGAAGAAATTCAAGTAAATCATCCCAAGCATACTCAGCACAGCTTAGTGTAACGAACCATGTAGGAGTTCCCAAGTTCCGTAGCATACATTTCAGTTCTCCATGTCGACGGTACCAATATTCATTAGTCCCACGCTGACATGCCATCAGATTAATCAACTGAGATTCTAATTGATCATCTCTCTGATGCACTTTATCCATAAAATCCTTTGCAGTTACATTTTGAAGATGCATTCCAGTTTTTAAAATGTGATTTACTGCATATGAAAGTCCAGACAAGTCACTTTCAAACAGAAGATGAAACATACAAGGGATACATTGTCGAAATCTTGGATCTTCTGCATATAATCTTGTTGTCCGATATTCAGATGCAGGAATCTGCACAGGACGTTCATCATATTGTCCACCTTTTCTCTTCCCATACACTCATGGGACTTCCTGTTGCTTTTTTCATTTAAAACAACTCAATCGTATTCCCCATCACCTCTTTGGAATGAAGTGGATGTACACTGTAATGTTCATAGATCTCTTCACATCTGTACATGTCCACTTTTTCAATTTGTCCACTTAATGTTTCACTATCTTCTGCTAAATCTATTTATTCTTCTCCAAAAAACACATTTCTATAGTACTCATTATTTTTTTAACAGATACAATGATGCCTTTTGCACTTTTCTAACATCCACTAACTCTTGCCAGATTTTCTTATTCTTAGTAGGAACACCATTGACTAGAATGACTAGTGGCTCATTTTCTGCATGATCTACACCAATAGTTTCAATATTTTTCCTTAAATCTAATGGTAAATACACAACTCTTCCTTTCAATCCTCTTTGCAACTCTGATGAAGGTAATTTACTTGTTTTGGGCTCCATACGAACAATAGCCTGAAACGGGTGAACACATTGTATGAGAATAGACTCATACGTATTTAAATCTATCAGCTCTGGAGGAATAGCAACCAAATCTAGATTATTATGAAGAGCTCTAGTAGGCATTTTATTCTCATCTAATTTGTTACAACAATATTTGCAAATACGCTGCTCACATCCCAAATCAAAACAATCCTCTACCAACAAATAAGTTGCAAATTCCATCCACTTATCATTATCTTCTATTTCACTTTTTAAATACAGATTGACACCCCTAGTCTGATTTTTATAGTGACTTCGCCGACAACAAATACAAGAAACATTTTAGTCTTTCACCTGAAATTACCTTAAACTTTGTGATTTCATCCTCAAATTTTTCTGTAATTACGGGTTCTACATTGTCTTCAACATTTTGTTCTACTAATGTGTCAGTTTCTTCACTCTCTTGCTAAGGCCCAAAGTAACAAAACTCAATATCCTCACAGACCTGCTTCACATCTGAAACTGACCCACGTAAAAGAGCACTGTTCAACTCATTTAACTTTAGTGCTGGACTTTTTGCATAATACAACCTTCTCACTAACTTCCGCATTTGAGTATGATGTACTGCCAGCATTCTGAAATGGTGAAAAACACTTTCACAAACTTTCCTAGAAAGACAAGCCAGAGAATGACCTTGCAAACCAGTATGTATTCTCACTCTGCAAGGGTCTAGTCCTTGCAACAGCTTAATCTTTTGTTTTACACTTTTTTTAGTATAGGCTCGTAAAAAACTACATAATTTTTCAATAGATTCCTCTCGTACACTGCAAACACTACTGCAATCCCAAGTGTACACAGGGTTTTTAGCACGTCTCCCTAAAACTTCATCAGCTATCACTTCTTCTGCATTTCTTTCAACCATTTTATCTTTCTCCATTGGACAACCATTACTAACCTCATAACCTCTACCACTGGTGTCAACTGCATACAATAATTTTTCACTCCGTGAATAACTATCTTCATTAAAAAAAGGCTCTGAACTAGAACTGTGTTTCCATTCTCCCAAAAAAACATCACAACATTTTTTTTTATTAATAACTCTTTTCCTCCTACTTTTGGCCTTCATTACATATATTGGTTTATCTAGTGATCGAATTCTGTTTAACACTAAAATAAACAGTTTCCTTATTACTTCAAAAGCCTTTTCCACAATGCTTTTAATATGCTACTTCTTTTTATAAAATAAAGCTCACTTTTTATATTTCTTCACATCTTTCAGCAAATTATGCACTACTCTCTTGTAAAATATTTGTTTGCGTAATTCCTTATACTGATTTTTTTCTTACTTGAAAAATTCTCAGAAGTTGTAGCATTATCTACATTCTGTTTGCTCCTACAAACATTTTTAATAAATTGCTTCGTGATCTTACCAGAAGATTTTTTCCTTTTAGCCACATTATCTTGTTCATTCAATACTTGTGGTTGATGTTTCTTCAAATAATCCTCCTGTCTCTGTTGTTTTCTTTTACTTTTTTTTTCTGGCATAATTTCTCTATTTTAACGTTGAAAAACAGTATCTGTAAAAAAGAATCACAAATAAATGTATATTAATAACTTTAAAATTTACAGTATTCCATTACTGTCCAAACACATTTTATATAAAAACTGACTAAGAAACTATAGCCCTGAACCACAAGTGTGACGATGGTTAAAACACTACATACATAGTGCATACTACTTTGAAGAAGTTCATGCCCTAACGCCTACCTCACTAAAAGACTACATGCTAACTGACTGAATGATTACAGTACTAAAAGGAGACACACTGGGTGAGTAACAGGGTGTTTGCTAGAAGTGTATGAATACTAACTGGGGAATTGAAGGTGTGAAAGACAACTGTGTAGCTGATTAGAGGACTGAAAGCATACTGGATAGGCATTTAAAGCAGTCCATGTGCTAAGGCCTGGCTCACTGCATGAGTACTGACTGAATGATTAGACTACATCAAGGAGAGTGCCTGGGTGAATTTATAAGTGGTAGGCTTTTGGCGCAGGGAATGGATTAGTACTTGGTACTGAATGGGTCACTAGAGGAGTGCAAAGGCAGTGACAGGATGTTTGCTGGACTGTATGGATATTGACTAGGGAATTGAAAGTCTGAAAGACAAGTGTCTAGGTGGTTAGAAGAGTGCATGCATAGTGGATATGGGTTTGAAACAGTCCATGTGCTAAGGCCTTGCTCAGTGCATCAATACGTAGGCACTGACTGAATGATTAGAGTACTGCAAAGACAGTGTCTTGGTGAATTTATAAGTGTTTGAGTTTTGGCACAGTGAATGGATTAGTACATGGTACTGAATGGGTCACTAGAGGACTGCAAAGGGAGTGACAGGGTGTTTCCTGGAAGTGTATGGATACTGACTAGGGAATTGAAGGTGTGAAAAACAACTGTGTATGTGGTTAGAGGACTACATGCATAGTGAATAGGCGTTTGAAGCAGTCTATGTGATAAGGCCTGGCTCACTGCATGAGTACTTGAGTACTGACTGAATGATTAGAGTACAGCAAAAAGACTGCCTGGGTGAATTTATAAGTGGTAGAATTTTGGCGCAGGGAATGGATTAGTACTTGGTACTGAATGGGTCACTAGAAGAGTGCAAAGGGAGTGACAGGATGTTTGCTGGACTGTATGGATACTGACTAGGGAATTGAAAGTGTGAAAGACAAGTGTCTAGGTGGTTAGAAGACTGCATGCATAGTGCATAGGGGTTTGAAGCAGTCGATGTGCTAAGGCCTGGCTCAGTGCATGAATACTTAGGCAGTGACTGAATCATTAGAGTACTGGAAAGAGAGTGTCTTGGTGAATTTATAAGTGTTTGGGTTTTGGCACAGTGAATGGATTAGTACATGGTGCTGAATGGGTCACTAGAGGACTGCAAAGGGAGTGACAGGGTGTTTCCTGGAAGTGTGTGGATACTGACTAGGGAATTGAAGGTGTAAAAGACAAGTGTATAGTATGTTTGAACACTACATGCATACTGCATAGACATTTGAAGCAGTCTATTTGGTAATGAATGGTTCACAACATAAGTACTTAGAAACTGACTAAATAATCAGACTACTTCTAGGACAGTGCCTGGGTAAAACTTTTAATTTTTCAGTTCTGGTGCAGTGAAGACAATACTACATGGTACTGCACTTTAGTGTCAAAGCATGACTCATTTTATCAATGCATAAGCAAACACTGGCTTCTAATGCTACTAAAACTTGACAACATGACAGGTTTTAAAACAGTTATCTGCCACCAAATACACAATGTTGCCAAATGCTTCTCTCACTGTGATTCCCAAATGCACACAGACTCACAGTGTGATTCTAGACAACAACCACTATCCCTAGGAGTTTACCAAAATTGATTCACTACTATGGAAGTGTTAACGAAACTGCACACAATGTACATATTTCAAGACTGCACTTTTGTGTCAAAGCCTGACTCATTTAATCAACGCATAAGCAAAGACTGGCTTCTAATGCTACTAAAACTTGACAACATGACTGGTTTTAAAAGACTTATCTGTCAGAAAATACACGATGTTACCCAATCCTTCTCTCACAGTGATTCCCAAATGCACACACACTCACAGTGTGATTCTACACAAGCACCACTATCCCTAGGAGTTTACAAAAACTCATTCACTACAGTGGAAGTGGTAAGGGAACTGCACACAATCTACATATTTCACGACTACACTTTAGTGCCAATGCCTGACTCACTTAATGAAAGCATAAGCCATAATTGTCTTCTAATGCTACTTAAACTTGACAACATGACATGTTTTAAAACAGTTAACTGTCAGCAAATACACGATGTTACCAAACACTTCTCTCACAGTGGTTCCCAAATTCACACAGACTCACAGTGTGATTCTAGACAAGCACCACTATCCCTAGGAGTTTACCAAAACTCATTCACTACAGTGGAAGTGGTAAGGGAACTGCACACAATCTACAT
The DNA here is from genome assembly GCF_964204655.1 of Triturus cristatus. Taxonomy (NCBI): domain Eukaryota; kingdom Metazoa; phylum Chordata; class Amphibia; order Caudata; family Salamandridae; genus Triturus; species Triturus cristatus. The sequence goes on from NC_140591.1 coordinate 629,098,585, forward strand.
ATTTCACGACTACACTTTAGTGTCAATGCCTGACTCATTTAATCAACGCATAAGCAAAGACTGGCTTCTAATGCTACTAAAACTTGACAACATGACAGGTTTTAAAACAGTTATCTGTCAGCAAATACACGATGTTACCAAATGCTTCTCTCACAGTGGTTCCCAAATGCACACAGACTCACAGTGTGATTCTAGACAAGCACCACTATCCCTAGAAGTTTACCAAAACTCATGCACTACAGTGGAAGTGGTAAGAGAACTGCACGCAATCTACATATTTCAGGACTGCACTTTTGTGACAAAGCCTGACTTATTTAATCAAAGCATAAGCAAAGACTGGCTTCTAATGCTACTAAAACTTGACAACATGACAGGTTTTAAAATAATTATCTGTCAGCAAATACACAATGTTACCAAACACTTCTCTCACAGTGGTTTCCAAATGCACACAGACTCACAGTGTGATTCTAGACAACAACCACTATCCCTAGGAGTTTACCAAAACTTATTTACTACTATGGAAGTGGTAAGGGAACTGCACACAATGTGCATATTTAAAGAGTGCACTTTTGTGTCAAAGCCTGAATCATTTAATCAACGCATAAGCAAAGACTGGCTTCTAATGCTACTAAAACTTGACAACATGACAGGTTTTAAAACAGTTATCTGTCAGCAAATACACGATGTTACCAAATGCTTCTCTCACAGTGGTTCCCAAATGCACACAGGCTCTAAGTGCGATTCTAGACAAACAACACTATCCCTTGCACTATACCAAAACACATTTCTTCATCTACAAGGAGTACTACATTTTAGTGCAGAAACATAACTCATTTCACAAATTCATAAACAATGACTGGTTTCTAATTCTACCAAAATATAAAAACTGCATAGTTATCTGTCTACAAACACATGAAAAAAACAAATCCTTATCACAAAATGGTTTCTACATGCACACACGCTGTCAATAAGATTGTAGAGAAAAAAAGTACTCCCCACACTTTAGCAGAAGAAATACATTAGTCTGATTAAAATAAAAATAGTCTACATACATCCCCTCACAATTAAATAACTCACCTTTCAAGATGTTTTGTAGATTAAAGAAGTATATCAGTCACACAACAGATATCAGTCACTCATTCACACAACAGATATCAGTCACACACCAGATTTTCTTATACAGAATCTTTTCAAAGGTGCACCTATCAGCAGAACCAAAGAATGGCAAATATTCCCTCTCATTTTCAACACATATACATGTAAACATCAATCACATTCCTTCCCACATAAATTCAAAAGTAAACACACATTTCTATTGGTTAAACATTTCAACCCTTTCCAAATGACATAAACTTCAACCCTTCCCCCAATCTGCCTTCTGCCCGTTACCATAGAAACAGGTCATGGAACACTGTACTGAGCACACAGGTCACAAGTTCAGCACACACAATGTTGCTAATCAAGACAGCAAGAGTGCTTGACTTCTCAACATATCAGCTTATCATATATAATGTTCCTTACAATCCGTTTTTGTTAACCAATAAGAATCATGTGTTTAAAAAACAGAAATATGCACCCTACCTTTCAGTATAGAAGGTTGTCAAACAACCAATGATTTCTTGTCTTTTTTCAAAATTGCATCTTAGCCACCATTTTAGAAACATCTTACTTTCCAAACTGCCATTTAATTTACAGAGACCATCTGAGTGCATCCAGACCTCCTTACAAGATGCTTAGAGTGTGGATTGTGGGACACATCTACATTTTCTGGAGCCAAAGGTATGCAGAAAACAAAGGCATTTACAAAGACCTAGGCTTGCCAAATGTAGACATTAAATGGATTGGACAGAGAGGGTTAAAGTTGCACCAATTGATGTCATTGGTGAAATCCTTCATCAAATCCAACACCCTGACCGCATAATAGTGCACTGTGGTGGCAATGACCTAGGCACTTTTACTGGGGTAGGTCTGGAAATGCTTACGAAGGACACCTTTGCAGAACTGATTTCACTTTTCCCTAAAACTGCCTTTGTGTATACTAACATATGCCAAAGGCAGAAATGGAACTGGTCCGATCATTTTTGTCCACAGATTGAGAAAGCTAGGAAACATGTGAATAAATCTGTTTATGCTTTTCTCCGAGACTACAGAATGGGGTCCATTTACAATAACAATCTGCGCTTTCATATGCAAGAGATGTATAGGTGAGATGGAGTACACTTTACTGATGAAGGAAACAGAGTCTTCCTCAACAACTTTAGACTCTGTATAGGTACTTACTTATAAGTACCAAAAACTCTCAATGAACACAACGGCTCTTTATAGAGCCACTCAAGAATAAAGCACTTAAGCTTAATCTTTATCTCCCAACAATTTCATTTTTTTTTCCCTTGGATCCGCGAACCCACCGCGAGAGAATCCGTGCATCCAACGCGATAGAATGTGCGCACCGTGCACGCATTTCGCCGTTTTTTTTTTTTAAAAAGGGGGGCCCCAGGGGGTCCTTCTGGGACCCCCTAAGCACCTCTAGAGGGTCAGAGTATTTCCACTCTGCCCCCTTTATATGTTTTACACACTTTTTCCCCTTGCTTCTTCAGCCTCGCTTCTACCGAGGCAGAAAATGGCCACCAACAGTTCCTGGTTTCGAATGTAGACAGACACTCGACAGCCAATTAGCATTCAGCGCGGGATCGGGATGGTGCGCGCTCGCTTCGGGGAGGGTGCGCTTACGGTGCGGGTAGGGTCCGCGGATCCTCCCCGGCCATAGATATTTATGTACATTTAACTCTAATTTTCTCAGGAACTACTGAACGGATTCACACCATTTATGCAAAAGGCACTAGTCTGAACTGAGGACTACCTATTTGCCAAATTTGGTGTCATTCCGTTCAGCGGTTCGGGCTGTAGCTGCGACAACAGATCCTATGGGAAATTGCATGGGGAAAACGCGTTTTGGGACTCCCCTTTTTTCTCTGCCCCCGCTTGACGAATCACCACGAAACTTTCAGTGTAGGAGCGGAGTGGAGCTGGCCAAAAGTTTGGAATATTTCGTGAGGATTCGTCAACCGGCGCCAGACTTATTGGGAATAGAATGTTGCGGATTTCCTATGGAAAATAGGTCCTAACTATAACTATCTACTGGCAACCGCCAGTAGATAATATATATATATATGTACTTCATGCTTGACAAAATTCAAAACAAATGAAGCCGACTCAACTGCGGATTGTTCAGGTTGCTTTAATCACGTTAGCCATAACGCGTTTCGGCTGTTACGACGGCCTTGATCATATATATATTTATCGTCCAGGTACATTTAGGTGGAGTTATGTATCATAAAACTTTAACTACCAATAGAAAAGGGCCTGCACAATAATCTTGCCCTTGATGTTTTTGATACGATATTCTGTTCCATGATTTTTCTGTTTCCGATATTTTGTCCAAATAGCTGCTACCAATCCTAATCATTAGACTTTTAACTGCATTCCAACATAAAGCCAGTGGGCCTACTCCTGTAGTACTACTTCACATTTTCTTAAAAGCCTTCGTGAATTGGTCCAACACATCTGAAATGGGAGTTCTCAGGGAATAATCTTTTATTTGAAATTTGGACCAAAAAAAAGAACTGTGCCATCTTTGACACTCTTTGATGTTTACATATAGGGAGTCTGATACTTCAGAGCCGAGTCACAATGGCATTTATGAGTTCTTGAAATATTACTACTCCAGCTACTTTTAAATGCCTTTCACCCCCCATGTTTTTACTTTGTATTGCTCATTTTATCCCTACATTGAGAGGAAGAAATTCCCCCGTTTGAATGAGGGACTTGTGAAAGGTGAAGTTCCATGGAAGCAGTTTATGTAGATGTTTTTAGATTGTGAATCCATCAAGCAGTACAAAAACATGCCATTAGAGCAAGATAAACAGAGTGTCAGCGATATTTCAGTTTCCTGATGAGTTCAAGGACTATACTTGGAATGAGATAAAACTATTGTCCAGATTTACTAAGATTTGTGCAAACCAACACTGCACAGAACTTTACTGTGATGCATTGCCAGCACAGCAAAAATGATGAAGTAGCTTGTAGTCTATACGTCACCAAAAATGCCTTGTTTGTACAATGCTAAACACTTAAGGCCTCATTTATGAGCTGGTTTGAGTCACGTTTGCATATGCAATGTGGTACATGCACGATGCAAACCTCGAGTAAGATTTATGAAGCCACGCAAGCCAATTTGCGTAACCCCAAGAAGCTGCATAAAGTTGAAGTAAAGCAAGGCAGCACAAATTGCTGTAGTGCCTTACTCTGCCCTGGAAAGGCATTACAAGGACGTTATGTGTATGATGCCATGCAACTTCCATGGCTTTTGATACATTCTTAGATTTACAAGAATTTGTAAACCTGAGAATGTGCCAAAAGGATACACCTTCCCAGGGGAGGTATAATGAGGATAAATATCTTTATTTATCCTTGTTACTTCCTCTTTCTATGTGCTACATTCTGTAGCACACATAGATAGGGGAATATGCCTCTGTCCCTTCCTGCACAAAGAATATCCTTAATGCAACCCAGGTTTCCCTAGCATCATGGTGCAAGGGTGCCTGGGTTGGCGCTAGGCTGACAAAAGGGCTCCAACAAAGAGGAAAAGGCAGGAGTGCACCGCATTGCTTTAAATAAGACACATTCCTGTACTTTCCCTGTCATGCCGTGCAGTTCAGCAAGGTGACTTACTGAGCTACACTGCATGACAACTTTGTAAATCTACCCATTAGGGACAGATTTACTAAAGATGATCCTGAGCCGTTTTGTGCTGAAAAAATCTTAGTGATGCATTATGGAAGTCTCTTTTTCACATTTAGGACCATATTTGCTATGCTTGGCCACGTGATGATTCAGGGGTGCAAAGTCAGCAACCTGAGGTTGCCTCAGCATTTAATCAAAATATCAATGCGCCTAGCTAACATTTAATAAGTGATTCAAAGGGGTGAAAAACATCCAAATATTCAGGAAACAAGGCAAACTTAGGGAGAGGATGGAGGCCACAAGCCATGGGGGTGCAAAGCAGGAGGAGACCCCCTGAAAGAGTGTACTCAGAGAGGACCACGAAAAGGAAATTCAGGTTTACCCAAGAAGAGGAGGAGAACCTTATCACAAAGATGACATAACATATCGCATAATCTCTTTATGGAATCCCACAGATGTAGAAGGCTGCCTTGTGGGAAGACACCATCCTTAAAGTCAATGTGGTGCCCTTAATGTCCAGGACTGTGAGGAATGCAAGAAGAGGTGACATGATTAGAAATGGATGACAAAGCAGATGTTGGCACAGAACCTGAGGACTGCTATAGAAGCAGGATGTGACCCATGGACCCAGCAGGAGTTGAAGCTCATGGAGGAGTATATACAAATAATGGGAATTGGTCTTTGTATTGCAAGGGAAGACTTGGCCTAGAATTAAGTAATTATGCAAAAGGAAAGCCCATCCAACTCAATTACGCAGCTCAGTCAACGTTCAAATGAATCATTCAGTTTGTATCAAATAATGGACAATGAAAAAAAAACTTCTTGAGCCAAAAGATATTTTTATATGATCAAGATTTGAGAGCTCCATTCACTAGGTAAATAATTTGAAAGCACTTGTTTATTACCAAATCTTTGAATTTCATCAGATCATATTTCCTTTACAAGATCAAAGGAAGAAGAGAATTTGTTCATGAAAAAAATGGATTTACATTTGTATCTTTTGTTAAAATAACTTTAAAATACATTGAAGTGTTCTAAATACCTGGTCATTCTTTATATTAGTGACAAGTGACCTCTGTTCTTGGATTTTCAAATAGTTTCCAAGGATCCGGTACACATTCTGACAGCCACCTCGGCTGGCTACTCAAGGGTGGTGGCCTTGGGATAATGTTCTTTATGATCCTGTACCCTGGACAGGGGCATCGCTGTGCTCTGCCCTTGCTACTAACAGGGGACCATATTATCAAGGAACGGCGCTAACATTATCGCCGCTTTAGCCGCAGGAAACTGCAGCTAAAGCGGAGATAATGGGCATGCTAATTGCCCTTGTGAATTCTCATAGAAGCCCAGGTTCTGGGGTGAAACTGGGCTTCTATGGGAATTCACAAGGGCATATTATCAAGCCCATTATCGTCGCTTTAGCGGCAGTTTCCTGTCGCTAAAGTGGCGATAATGTTATCACCGTTCCTTGATAATATGGCCCTGGGTCTCCTCAGAACAGGGACTTTGTGTTCAATTGCACATGGAGGGCGCAGTGAGGAAAGGATGCAGGTGCTATTTAGCATAGATATAATACAATTTCCAATCTGCAAAGATTGTTGTCACAAAAACAGGACTGGAAGCAAGGTAACATGACTGGAGAGACATAGCAGAAATGTACTACTGTAGTCTTAAATTTGGCCCGCCAGGTAATAATAGATTTGCTGGATATCTATCAAACAGTTGCATTTGCTACTAAATACTTGGGAGGTCATTACGATGTCAGGCGGAATTACTTCTGCCAGACACTGCATCCGTCATGGGACCAACCACTACCCACTTGGCAGTCCTGACCACCTCATTAGGATGTGACCGAACACAGTTTGGTTGCATTCCTACATTTTACTATGAAAGCGTGCATTCGGGCTATAAACCCGCTGTAATGCATGCTCCCATAGTGATATGGGCAGTGCGGTTCATCCCTGCACCCTCTGGCAAGCACCTCAAGGTCACAAGGTGCATGGATCAAAAGGGGGGCACCATAGGGGCCCCTCGGCCTCCAACTTGAGGTCGTGCACCCAAGGGCGCCCTGCTGGGTGCCCCCCAAAGACCCTTTCCGACATGGTTTCCATGTCAGACAGGCCAGAATGGAAACCACGTTGGGAACCGTCATCGTAATCTCAAGGGCGGAAAGGCCCGTCCTAAAGATTACAGGCCGGATTTTGACTGGCGGATGGCCTCTCCAACCCTGTCAGAAGCCAGCCACAAGGACTAGCCGGTTTCCTTTCTGACCGCCTCCATTGTAATGAGGCAGTTGGAAAGGAAATGGAATTGCCCATTTCGATGCAGCGGTAAAGGCTCCGGCTGCAGGTCGAGGACTTTACGAGCTGCATCGTAATCGGCCCTTCAGTGTGTAAACAAAACAATATATATATCTGCTGCAGATTAAATCTCTACATGTACTAAGAGTTTGTATTTTATTAAAAATACAGATCCATAGAATGATGATGCAAACATGAATTTCTCATAGGTGCCTTTATCCACAACCAAACATAAATGGTTTATTATGTTTTTCTCACCAAATGAAGTGTTCCAAATAAGTTGACAAATATCCTTTGTTACTTACATTGCATTAAGTACTTATGTCGTTGATACTCTAATGTAGTCACTTCACTCTACCATGAACAAAAGATTGTCAGATTGTTGCCATATCCATTAGAATTTCTTACCCTCATCGACAGCGCCGTAAGGAAAAGCGGCTGTTAGAGGGCGTGCAGTCTCTTTGTCTGCTGGGAAAATCACGATGTGCGCTCCCGCTGACGCAACTGTGGTGGCAAAACCTCCACACCAGAGTTGGCGGATTGGAAGGGAAATAAGGCTGAAACTCACAGTTTCTCACTTTCACACTTCCTTTTCTGCCATGGACCTGATCTTCTGCGTCCTGCGTCAACCCCGTTTTGGCTGGAATGAAAGGTAAGCTCCTCTTTTACCTGTTACCTTTTGACTTTGTCTGTTTACATTAGCTCTGGACTCTAGCATCTTTAAATCTCTCCTACAAACAATAGCATACCAATTTGCTATGGATGTCTGTGTAATGCTGATGTTTTTCGGAATGTAAACAAACATACCAGCATGATTATATTGTGTTTCTACATTTGATGCAAGTTCCTCAAAAAAATGGACACCTACACAGAAAAGACATCAATCGAAAAATCAAAAAGTGATCATACAGATGTGTTTAAATAAATTGCGTAAATTGTCAAGTTAAAAACATTTGCATTGCACATCATTGGGATAAGTAGCATGTAACATAAAGGAAAAATATTACTAGAAAAGGTGTAACATTGCCTTTTTGCATACTTGTGAAATCAATGTCAATCTGAATCAGTTAACATATGTATCCATGTAACATTTCCCCTTGTCTGGGGGAATTGCTGTATTTTATCAAATTTCAATTGTCACATAATTTTTAACGATGCAATGCCTATGTGTTTATTCTTATGACTTATCAAGTTATCAAGTTGATATAAACACACCTTGATTAACACTTGTGTCCAATATCATGATGAATGCTTGCACCTAATTTCAAATTACCTTCACATACTAATTTAACCAGTGTATGCACTTAACAAAGTAGACAAAAAATATGGTGTGTTTCGGGCCATAATGGTAAATGAAAATGTGTACTTAAAATTTTTGTCATAAACATTTCTAGGAACCAAACAATTGCAAATGAAAATTAATGTCAGGACAAACTTGATAAAATGATAAATCTTGGTTTATTTAACTTATGAAATACTTCTCATTGCTCAAGTTTAATGAATAATATATACAAATAACAATAGTCAGATTGTACTGCTGTGCTCTTGTTAGTAACCTGCCTCCTATATAACTGCCAAGTGGAACCTCCTCAGCAAGGGGCATCTAGTGAGCACATAGCAGGCACCTCAGTGATCTTTCTTGGGAGAGCTAGGTTTGGGAGGGGTAGGTAAGGGGTGGGTTTGAGAGAGGTAAGTTTGGGTTTGGAAGGGGTCAAGGCCAGAGCAAATAAATGATCAGAACAAGGAGAAAGGGCAGGATGGGTGGGAGAGGATTGGTTTTGGGAGGTAGAGAGAGCTGCAGTGGGTGATGTGCATGTTTCTGTCTATTGTACAGTTGCACATGGATCTGGTGTTTTCTACATCTGGGTGTGTGTTTCTTGGCAGGTGTTTGGGTGAGTGTGTATGTTAGGTTTGGTTGGTGTCATTGTCGGTGCAGGTGCGTTTTTATGTGAATGTACATGTTAAGATGAGTGTTCTGTTGAGGTGGTTAGTCTGGTTATGGTGCTTGTGGATGTGCTTGTGGGTATGGTGGTGGTGGTTGTGGTTCATATGGGTGAACTTGTGATTGTGGTGATGGGTGCAGTGCTTGTGGGTATGGTGGTGGTAGTTATGGGTGTGGTGGTAGTAGTGGTGGATGTGGTTGTGAATGTGGTGGTTGTGGGTGTGGTGGTGATTGTGGTGGGTGTGGTAGTGCTTGTGGGTGTGGTGGTGAGTGTGGTGCTTGTGGGTGTGGTGGTGTTGGTTATGGGCGTTTGTGTGATAGTGGTGGGTATGGTGGTTGTAGTGGGTTTGATGATGCATGTGGATGTGAAGGTTGTGGTTTTGGGTGTGGTTGTGGTGGGTGTGGATGTGGATGTGTTGGTGGGTGTGGTGTTGCGGGTGTGTTGGTGGTGGTGGGTGTGGTGGTGGTTGTGGTGATTGTGGGTGTGGTGTCTGTATGTTGTTTGGGTGAGTGCTTGTGTTTCTTGGTTTGTTTGTGTTTATGTGTGGTTTTGCTGCTTGTGTCTGTTGGAGTGGGGGAGTGCGCTTGAGACAGGGCTGAGAATTGGGATGGGGAAGGGGCCTGAGTTGGGGCACAAGGTTGGGCTGGTTGGGAGGCTGGGGTCACTGAGGAGGCTGGTCTTGTAAATTATATGTGCTGGCCAGACATAGCACTAAAAATGCCTTCCAGGTATACTACCATTTTTTTCATTTGGCAGCTAGGGCCCTGGGTGGAATTCATGCATGCAGTCTGATCTACAGAGATACTGCATGAGAGGCCAGTAGCCTCCTCATTTAGTGCAGCAGAGGGGGCAGGGGGTGCGATGCCTGCAACAAAGGAGACCATTTGGGGGAGCAAGAGGGAGAATGGAGATGGCCATGGACAAAGATGCAGGTAGAGCAGTAGCTGTTGGGTCCACTACCACTAGGACTGGTGACTTGTGGAGGCCTAAGAAAATTATATAGCCCTGGTGATCATAGTGCCTCAGTGCCATTCCTCTCACCCTCCATGCCACTGTGTCCATCAGTGTTGGTGGTCTTATCAGCTGTAACACAGTGCCCAGCTGCTTCCCCACCTACATGGCCAATTTCCCCTTTGCCTGCTCCTGCTGAAAAAAACATATTCAATAGTTGTATTGCATCTGTATAAATAGAACTGATCATGAACTTTGACCACAAAACATTTTCCAAGTTTTTATATTTCACCTACTTCAAGGCTCTCAAACCTTGGTTCTTTATTATCATTATCTCATGCATGTAGGGAACATCTTCATAAACCATTTGGGCACAGTTTTGTAAGTCCCCAGGAGAGCTCCTATATCGTTTATGATCTTGTCTCTTATCCATTTTTTATTCTCCCCAGGAACCGTTTACCACCTCTTAATGATTGGGCTTTGTGGTTTAGAATAACGTCTGTCACCAAAAAGGATATAAACCAAAAATATATTAGTTCAGTGTGTGTACAAGATCTCAAAACCTGCATTATTTTCATTCACAAAAAAGTAAAATATGGATCAATATGTGTCAATGAATATTGCAATGTTGTAGCAATATTTGTAGAAACTGAAAGCCTTTTTCCTTTCTTTGGGTATCTCACAATGGTAAAACTTACTTCAAGTAACTAAAGTATATTTCAAATGTAAAACATATTATATGGATTCAGTACTGAAGTAGCTTATCGATGTACCACACACTGGGCCCAATTTACAAAAGAAAACTGAGATGAAAGTCTAACTTTACGACTTTCCGTTTTCACAAAGGGTATTTACGAGTAGTAAAGTTAGACTTTTGTCTCAGTTTTGGTCTCAGTTAAACTGAAGACCAAAACTTAAGTTTAACTGAGACAAAAGTCTAACTCTACTACTCGTAAATGCCCTTTGTGAATACCGAAGGCCATAAACTTGGAATTTCGTCTCAATTTACTTTTGTGAATCGGGCTCACTATGTATATACCTATGCTGTAGAAGAAAGTAGGAAATATGTTTTGGTGGATTTCCAAATTACCTCTACAGCATATGTAAATATATACGACTTTATACATTTCAAATCCACTTTAATATAGAGCAAAATGTTCACATTTGACTCCTAAATATCTCAAGCTATTTCAAGTTTGTTTAACCATTTTGAAATTGTTTTATAATATATGCTCCTTTCCCTTTAGGCAAAAATTGGTACGACATCACCGTAAATATTACATACAATTCACATATCATTTGTACATCAAAGATTAAAATGCAATTCAAAATATACAACAGATTACACCTTGATGCAGTTTTACATGTTCCTAACGAGTCATGAGTTGGGGATGAATTTTAAGTTTCCAGATGGGATACTCCAACATATATCTGATGGAAGATTCCATCTGCAAAAGTCCCTTAAAGTATTCCAGTTTTCACCATCAAAGATTTATCATCTGGACGTAACAAAGGACATTGAAAAATGGTTTTGGGTATGTGTTACTCTGTCATCATTGGGTACACATTCCTGTCTGTATTGTTCCAAAAACTGTATGCCTATTATTATTGTCCAAAAAACAGACTGGCTTACATGCACATTTGTGAAGGAATAGGACATCATGAAAATCTGTCACTTTTAACATAATGAAATAGTATTTTTCACTCAAAACATATTTTGGATATGTTTTGAATTAAAAACGCAGACATTTAATCTGATGATACTGGTCACACATATTTGGCTCACATGCTCACTCTTGTTTGTGTCTAAAACCACCTTCCCAATGTGACATTTGCAACATCCACTGTATCATAAGTGCATTTTATGCTATGTCACCTGGGCTAACGTTACATCATTCCCAATAGTGAAGGAGCATCACATCAGACACAATAAAGACTAGTGGCCTGTTTGGTACAACTGTCACTTATAACATCAAACAACCTGATGTATATTTGTTGATTAGGCCGGCATGTGTCTGCTGAAACCAGTCCTTTGGTAGTGAATAGAAATCAAGTTGTATCTTTTTTTTTTTTTTTTTTTTTTTATATGGAACTGCAACGGAGGTCCACAAAAATACACAAACAGATTAAAAGAAACATACTTTGCATACGATACAACATTCTTCTATTATACATAGCTGCCACCTAGAGAAATCCTTATTTCGAACATACTGTATGATGTGCAAATGGTGCAATAAATACATGACACAATCAAATATCCAACCATCAGGTGTTACGACATAAAAGTAAAATTACTATAAAAAGTTACCTAATAAATAGTCAGAAATGTTTTTAAAAATTGGTATATCTTATAACAAACCATTTCATTTGGAGGAGACAATAGCAGTGAACGGGCCTCCTGGGATGAGTGAATATTAAATTTGATAAAAAATGGCTTTAAAAACATATGCCTGGCCCTTTGCAGCTCCGAACACACAAATAAAACATGGTTAAGATCTTGAATTTTTAAATAAAACATTTCACATATTCTCTTCTCTCTTGGTATTTTATCCTAGATACCAGTAACTTCTCCTAGGGGCAGCAAGTTAATTCTCAGTAGGAGTATCAGCCTTCTAATCCCGTGAGGAATATTCCAAGTTAAATAACGCTGTGGTTTACTCCCCAGGGCACTCCCACAGACACCCTCATTACTGGACCTCGACTGACTTAAAGCAGTATCTCTCACCAAACTGATAGAGGATACAGACTTCTTTAAAAGCTGCTCCAGTACAAACTTTGACATAGAAGAAGCGGAGTTCCAGCTAAGACAAATGTATCATTTGCATATAAAATAAACTAAAGAAAGTTGATTGATCTTTTAATATATCAAAAATTTCTATTCTCAAGGCAGCCCTAAGAGTGCCCTCCTTCGCCCCAACAAAGTGAGTTACCCCACCGCAAAACCGCTGCCAGAGAGAGAGTAAAACATGTGGGGCAGCCAGAGAGTTTAGGTTACGAATTTAATGCAGGATTCGCCCTTCAGCCTTATCAAAAGAGAGCCAGTGATTCATGTCTAATACATCAACAGCATATATTAATGAAGGGGGGATTTTAACCTTGAAAACTGACAAAACGTGGCCAAAATGGCGTCTCCCACAGGTTTTATAAAATCTATTTAATGCACTCGCCTGGGACACAGCCTTACTAACACAAAGTTTGATGTGCTCAAGGTCTCTCCCTGTTTTTGAAAAACCTTCCCCAAATATAGATACGAATCAACCAATTCCAATTTTTCTGAACCAAGCATTCATTTTTGACATCTCTTTATTCTGAGCCCTTTCTCGCGGAAAACCAAAATCCTGCTTTAGCAATATTAATTTTCAAGAAGTGGGCTTCTGCATATTTGGTTAGGGCATCCAAACGACGTTGCGGACCAATGGGCATTAGATCGAATATTACCACATCATCCGCGTATAATAAGGAACCAACAGACATTGTACCAATTCTGGGTGCATCCACCCTCACTGAGTTCAGGACGCTGGGGAGATCAGCGATATACAAGGAAATCAAAAGAGGGGCCAGTAGGCAGCCCTGCTTAAACCCATTATATGTTCTAATCTTGCATGATAACCCCAGTGAACTTAACCCCAGTGAACTTCCCATCAGAACTTGGCACTAGGTATCCATATGCAGTTCCATAATAAGACCCAGAAGGTGATGTGGTATACCAAGATAGAAAAGCTTTCAATGGAACTATAATACTCCCCTTCCAAGGCAGGGGGGATTTTATTCGTTAATAAAAAGTAATTAAACAATGGCGCTAAAAAATCTCCCCATGCAGCCGACTCTTTTTTAATTAGCACAATCGGTATTCCATCCGGCCCTTGTGAGCCAGGGATTCTGGCGTTCTTAATGAAACTTACCACTTCCTTCCCTGACGGAGGGCCAAATTCAGTAAGACAAGATTTATCCACATCAGTCATCACGGGAACAACTGGGCTGTTATTTTTGTATAATAGGGAGATGTAATCCACCCAGTCCTTTTCTGGTATCGGTATAGGCAGAGCCCTCTGCCTTGAATCACAATATTCCGCAATACTTTCTTGAATCTTTGGCCTCTGCGGCTTCCCTCAGCCAAATCCACTTGGCATCGAACTCCCTTCTCTTTTCACTAAGTTTACAGTGACTTCTTACTCGCTTAAGGCAATTAATTTCCTGCTGTTGACCTGTGAGAAATTGTATATAATGTTTTCGAACAAGTCCGTTAATTTCTTGATTTAAAAGTTTCAGCGAGGAAGAACCCTGTTTAAACAGATGAGGTCATGGAGATTTAGAACTTAAATTACGTATATCTTCTCCAGTTGGGACTCAAGAAGCTGCGCGATATTGGCATAAGCATGACCCTGCTGTTCTACATGGGCCCTCTTCACTAACGAGCCTACTCCAGAGATGTTTTTTTGCGTCCAAAAGGACCGACAATTTGCTTTGTTAAAAGTAGCCATACCCTGGCCAAGATTCCCCAGTTCCAATACAGGAAGATCAAAGGCCACTGTCATACGCACTATGCTATGGTCGCTCCATATTGAAGGGAAAACAAAGACATTTTCACAAGCCCCAAACATTTGGTGGGAGACAATCACATAGTTTGAAAGACTCTGAGTGTGCTGGGAGTGAAAAGTCAATTTTGCAATTTTGTCAACAGGCACTCTCCCATTCAGGATAACAAGATCTAAATTTCTAATGATGATGAGTAAAATGAACCCCTGTTTATCTGTTTTTATTTTTTCTGGTAATGAAATCTCAGGTATATGCCAAATTTCTTCTTTATTAGTGTTGGCATAAATCCCCGAAGCCGAGTTTTGGCATTTAGGTCTCCACCAATTATCACTAGGGGGCATTGTTCCCTAATAGCTATATCCTGAATATAAGAAAAAAATACACTAAAAAAATGATCAAAGTTTCTACCAGGAGAGATATGTATGTTTGCCACAAGGAAGAAAATAGGCCTGGTGGAATGTCCCAAACATGCCAATTTCAGGCATATTCAAAGAGTTGATGGGTGGCAAAAAACCTGATTCCAATTGATGGAGTTCGTAAGCAAAATGGAACCCCCCCAACAATGGCGTGTCCCCTTTCAAAATGCTTAGCATAGCAGGGATAAACAAAATAGCAATCGCAATCAAATTCTTTGCAAGACCATGTTTCTTGTAAACATATAATTAAAGGGTTCATGGTTTTCAAATAATTCGATTTCATTTCATTGGGTCCCAAACTAGCCATATTCCAAGACAAAAGTAGCCCCCCAAGGCTACCTCAACGAAGCGCTTCTGTCAGCTTCCGGATGGGTGTTGTTCAAGGCTCTTGCAACCCATCTCCACTGGCCCACTTCATCTATTGTGTCTGGGGCCTGAAAAGCAGCAGACACAAGATTTATTGAGTGTCCCTTCTTATCCATGGACACCACAATGTCTTTAGATTTACCCACTGAGTACTTAGTATCAGGGCCCAACGCATCTAGCGCCACTGAATCAATGGCCCTAGGGACCTTCGAACTGTGAGTTATAGAGCCCACAGTATGATGTTCCTCATATTCTATAACAGATGTTATATCAAGCCCTTGTTTCATGAAATGCTCACAATTCTGCATAACCAAATTGGCCACGACCAAGGAGCCAAAGGTGACTCTGGAGTAGGGAAAAGTGTCATATACATTAATCATCACATTTAAAATATCCTTGCTTGCTATCAGCTCTAGTGCCTCAATTTCCGAAAAAAGGCTAAGAATGAATCCTCTATTTACCGGTATAGATTCATTGTCAAATAGCCAAGTAAAATCCACAATGGGAGATGAAACAATCTGTACCCCACTAGTTTTCTTTGTAGCTTCCCTCCAGGGGATCCATAAAGGAACCCTATTGCTAAAGCTAACAACTTGTGCACCACCATCAAGCTGATTATTCGTATATGGGACGGTATTGGAGGTTGGGGTCTCTAGGTTTCTATTGGTCAGAGATGTGGTCCCTATGGGGATTTTGTTTGACCCAGCCTGGGTTATAGTTGGTGTTTGGGACCCCACCTCCGGGAGGCTATCCACCCTGGTCTGAAGCAAGGGAACCCCACATCACATTCCCGTTTCCTTTCCTGATGGATCAACCATCTCGTTAGTCAAGGAGCGATGGATTGCTTGGGGGGACAGCGACATCCGGGTTGGTGGGGATACTATTGATCCAGAGTCCCCCAATCTCCCATCTGGTACCATATACGCTATGGGGGGTTTCATAGGAATACCATCTGGTAACGGGGGTTTAGGACCTCCATTATTGTATCAATATCACCCTGTATTTCAGGGATTCATGAAAAATGCAATTTTTACGCTTTTCGTTTCGAAAATCGTCTTGTTTTTTTGTATTTCTTTTTCATATTTTCCCTCTTCTGATTTATTACGGGGCTACCCCTCTTCCCTACTTTCAATCCTCCCTTCCCTGTCGATATAGGGGAATGATCCTGAGTGGTAAATGGAGTTAGGACCTCCCCCTCCCCCCTACCCGCCTGCTTAACTTGCTCAGCATGATCCCGGGTTTTTACAACTTCTCCGGCGCCCCCTTTTTTACCTTTATTAAACAGAGGGAAAGTTTTCAAAATGGACTTTTCCGGAGGGGGACTCAGTTCGGCCTCATCAAATATTATCCTTAAACAAAGGTCTTCCTTTTCAAGATTGCACATAGGTACTGTGGGGGGCACCGAATAAAGAGGCATTCCTGCTTGCACACAGACATCTCTCGACTCTCCCAAGGGGGTGACTCATACTGGCCTAGCATTTGCCAGTTCTTCCATCTGGGGATATATCGTAGGCATAGGTTTGATGGTATCAGACTTATTTACCTTTTGTACTTCAAATAGCATTACAGAGATCATTTACAATATATGATCAGAACACAATGCAGATTTCTCTAATAAAGATAAAATGGAATTTAAGATTTTTTCAATGCAGACGAGATACTCTGAGGGCACACCATCCCTCTCATTTCCCAATTTCGGTTGTGAGCAAGGCAGGAATACATCATGGGCAGACTCCATAGAAGTACCAATCAAATGACTTGTACTACAGTATAAAAAAGGCAAAGAATGACACCTAGGAGAAGATCTTACAATTGGAATATTTTTTCCCATGGATCGACTAATGAAATGATCATCCTTATGGGTTTCGTCTCGAGAATCTCCCAGTCCCTTATTTGGGCTTCTATATCAATATCAGGGAGTGTAAAGTCTTCCCCTGGCATTAACTCTTCACATGTCTTCACCCTCTCAATCATGGGAGAAACATCACCCAGAGAATCATCCAAACCACCATCCTCGCTTGGACCCTTGTGGATGTCCCCTTGAACCGGTAAAACAGCAGGTGTAACATCAGTCGTGCATTCTGGCTTCGACTGCTTTGGCTGCTTTGTCCTGTTCAAGGAGCTATGTTGCTGGCTCTGTTAGATAATGAAAGAGTCTAAAACCAAATTGGCACAGGGGTGAGCGTCAGACGATAGCTCACTTGAACCATCCTCAACCCTTTCAGTTACCTGGGCCCGAGCCTGGGTCCCTTCTCAAAACTGCACCTGGTACCCAGCAGAACTACACTGATTTCCCTGTGATTCCACGAGGGGCAGCGAAGAAGACGTTGCTGGTTGGAAGTTGAAGGACAAACCTTCTCGGACCACTGCTACCACCTCAGGAGTAATTCGGAACATTTTTCTGAAATAAACAGTAATGGCAGGATGGGATTTGTAGCAAAGTTGCTGTAATTGTCTAGTGCCGTTGAATGATCTTCTTCATTTGTGAGATTAACTTGATGATGAGGAGAGCACACGCCCGAGCGTAATTTTCTAGAGGACATCTCGCTCGGGCTTACTTGCCTGCCTGGCTGGCCTGGCTGACTTCTACCTCCACTCACTTAATCAGAATGACGCGCTTTAACTTTCCGGCCATGCCAGGCCCTTCGCTCTCCGCTCCGATCTCCACTCATCCATCCGCTATCTCCAAACCGGATCTGGAGACTCCGACTCTCAACTCCCACTCTGTCCAGTGGCCTATCGCCAACTACTGCTTTTCCTGCTACACTGTGCCTTACAGAGGTTCGAAGACCACCCTTCAGCTAGCAAAACTGGGCCGTAACCAAGACCAGACTTGTGCTTGTGGTTGCGCTGAAATTAGGTTATAACGGGGATGGTCTCATGCCTGCTGCCGAACCTATAAACAGTGTTTTGATTGGTTGGTTCAAATTAATGCCAAAGTGACACACTGCTCGTGGGCGCTGCTCGTGCTACGCGACTGCTCAGCTTCTCTGGCTGCAGAGCTCCGGCTCTGCTCCCACTGCAGCTCACTGCAGCTCACTGCTTGCCCGCTGCTCCCTTCTTGCTCCTACTCTCCTCTCACTTCCTGCCACTGGTCAGTCAGTCACAGTCCAATCCCAATCTCAGTCCCAGGGGGCAAAGTGGGAGATGGGGCAAAGTGGGAAATTCTCAGATCTTCTGGGGGATCTTCTGCCGCCACCTGCCTTGCTGCTTGGCAATTTAGTTTGGCTCCCCCTCCCACAGCGCCCCCCTCTCCCTACCGCTTTCTGCACTCCTGGTGGCAAGTCAAATGGATGTTAGGGGGCGAGCGGGAAAAAGAGGGGCAGCTGGCGGCTGACAGGGCTGGTTGGTTGGCTGGGTGGCGGCTTGTTGGCATGCGAGTTTAATGAAGGCGGTCTTGCAGGTACAGATAGATATGCGGGGCTCGGTATGTCAGGTGCAGTAGGCCGTAGGCCGACCTGCTGGGCAGCAGTGCCGAAGTGCCTGTACGTATCCTGAGAGCGGGTCTCCTGGCTCCTACCACTCAAGCTGCCACGACCGGCCCCCGCAGGCCCGCAAGCCGCACCTGGTCACGAGTTTGCGGGTTGCTTCCTCAGGGAGGGTGCGGGGGGAACTGCAGCTTGTGCAAACAGCAGTCAGCTGTGATCAGTGGCAGCAGCAGCAGCACTCACCGCATACCTGCTCTCGCTCCGGTGCCACTCACTGCTCACTACCGACGTGGTCTACTGACACACATTTATATACAAATCCTCATGCAACTTTTGCAAAACTTACAACTTCAAGAATTCTTCTTGGGTGCTGAACATGTGTCAACCTTAATGTTGATGGTAAAAGTTGTTGATGTAACAAAAAATGATTATTTAAAATGGGAAACTCAAACTAGAACTTACCCCCTTGATGCTGCTGTTGGGCTCTCAACTGCCTATTAAACTCCGGATAGGCCACCGCAAGAATGCAATCCATTAGGGGGGATCAGCGTGTGGCACACGTGCTTCCCACGTTGGGAAGAATGGCAGAGCTGGACTTCTGATGACTTTGTGATCCAGCATCGTAGGTTCTCCTACCTCTTTCTACAATGAATGTTGCACTGCTTGTAGACCCCCAGTTTCTGCATTTTATTTGTGATGGGCTCTCAAGTGGTATTTTTCTGATTGGCATTGACCTGTTTGGATACAAGAAATAAAAGAAAAAAGAATTGTCTTGTGACTTTTTGTTTGTCTGTGTTGATGTAACACAATTTTATTACATCAATCACAAGCATTAGTCAAAAGTTACCACAAGATATCTACTTTTTCATCTGCCAAAATGCCAAAATGAAACAATAAATAATAGTTTTGTTGTAACCTGTTAACTCCCCTTATCCTTTGTCTTGTCCTAAATTCACTAATCCAGGCCGGTGACATTATCGAGGCCAGGGGGCTTAAAACATTTTCTGTAATGAGAGCTACTTCTGATCAGTGGACATCATCGTGAAATACTGACGGCTAAATACCTTGCACATTGTAACCAGAGACCCCCACCCCCAGCTACATTGTCTTGAAGCCTAAAGGCCATAGAGCCAGATACCATGCTTCAAACTAAATATTATGACTAAGGCCATCATGAAGATGATAGTGGTGAAGAGTAGGGAATCAATGTATGTCAAGATGTCACTGACAACTGATTCACATGATAATAAGTATCTATTTATATGTTATTATATTAAATGTAAAAACAACATGTAATGTAATGAGGATAAAAATATGTGCTGGATATTTTTAAGATAGGCAACGTTAGGTGAAATCCAGGGCAAATATGTTTGACTCATTAACTACTGTGTTCATTTATATTGTTCATCTTTGATTGTTCTCAGAACATGTGTCCTCTAAATTATTAATTTCTAAGGTGTCTATTGTGTAATGTAATTTAATGAATCTTTTTGGTTTTATCTGTTTTAGGACCCTTCGCCATGTCATCTTCATTTGGACATTTCAGAATTGTGCTATTTGCAGTTATATGGTAAAGTACAAAGGAAACATGGACTGATCCTGTGAAAGACACACACACACACTGTGGGTGTACATATATTGTACAAAGACAGCTAGCACAGTTATTGATTTGAAGTTATTAAGATTGCAGTAGACTTGTTTACTTTTGAATGGTGCCACCAAGTCAATATGTGCTGCCTAAATTGCTCTAACCACATGTGGTATTCAACCCAAAGCATACTAATCTACCTTCACATTGGTTAGGTCCTCATTTTGTGTTAAGTGTATGAAGCCATTGATGTATCTCTTCATTGTAAAATAACTTTTTTGTATCAGACCACTTAAAGTTGATTATGACATTGCAATAAGTTTTGAGTGATCCTGTGGCCAATAAATGGAGTATTGCTATGATTTTCACTACTTGTGTTATTGATGTGGGATAACTATTCTGACCCAGATGATCAGGCTCCAGTTGATGACAGAAATCAATGATAGTTTGCCTATGAATTTGTTTTGTTGGATTATATCTCGGTCTTCCATGGTGGCAATGTCTGGAACTGTATATGTTAAAATGGCATGATGATTTATAGCAGTGGTTCCCAAACTTTTCACCCCTAAGGACCCCCATTGAGTCACTACTAGCAGCCGGGGACCCCCAGGCAATTTGTATGATTTAAATGTCAAACATTAAGGGCCCGATTCACAGATCTAACTTAAGACAAAATCCTAAACTTACTACCATTTTGGTATTCACAGAAGGCACTTACTCATTTTGGTATTCACAGAAGGCACTTACTCATTTCGGTATTCACAGAAGTTAGGAGTCCTAACTTTAGGACTCCTAAATGCCTTCTGTGAATACCGAAAGTCTTAAAATTAGGATTTTTCTCTGTTTAGTTGTAGTATAGTTAGGACTCCTAACTTTAGGACTCCTAAATGCCTTCTGTGAATACCGAAAGTCTTAAAATTAGGATTTTTCTCAATTTAGTAGTAGTAAAGTTAGGACTCCTAACTTTAGGACTCCTAAATGCCTTCTGTGAATACCGAAAGCCTTAAAATTAGGATTGTTCTCAGTTTAGTAGTAGTATAGTTAGGACTCCTAACTTTAGGACACCTAAATGCCTTCTGTGAATACCGAAAGTCTTAAAATTAGGATTTTTCTCAATTTAGTAGTAGTAAAGTTAGGACTCCTAACTTTAGGACTCCTAAATGCCTTCTGTGAATACCGAAAGCCTTAATATTAGGGTTTTTCTCAGTTTAGTAGTAGTTAAGTTAGGACTCCTAAACTGAGAAAAATCCTAATTTTAAGACTTTTGGTATTCACAGAAGGCATTTAGGAGTCCTAAAGTTAGGACTCCTAACTTCTGTGAATACCGAAGTTAGTAAGTGTCTTCTGTGAATACCAAAATGAGTAAGTGCCTTCTGTGAATACGAAAATGGTAGTAAGTTTAGGATTTTGTCTTAAGTTAGTTCTGTGAATCGGGCCCCCTAACTGTAATTCGAAGAAAATAAAAACACACACGTATGCACATCAAACAAAGACTAGACTTAAATTACTAAAGATTTTAGTATTTTTATATTAAAATATTTGCAAAAATAGAAAAATCCTAATGGGAAGGTTGGTGCTGCATCTCGCGACTAACTTTTCATTGTTTGGTTTTATTTCACAGCCTGAGTCTCCTGCTCCTGCCAAGGCTGGACTGGAAACTTAAAGCTGCTCTGGCAAATGTTGTCAGAGTAGTCCCCATACAGTGCAGATCAAGTACAGCGAGTGAGTCTGACCAATACAAAGGGGGCATTGGGGGCCTCTCCCCCAAGAAAATTTGTGGGAAAATGGTGCATTTTACAACACATTTGTCATTATATATTGAATTGAAATAATGACCTTACTATGCACCAGCAAACAACAATCTTTTGCCAATCTTCATTGATTCCCACACTACTACCCTCCAACAGTGCCTCTCATCTCCCATAGCCCCACTGTCACATGTATTTAATTAGTTTTATAGCAACTCTCATACCACTGTAGGGTGTCAGAGCACTTTACATCACACACATACAGAGACAATGAATCATACGTCTGTAAATCAGTGAATAGAAAATGTTACATAAGGCAAAGGGGACTACAAGATGTAGTATTCACAAGTCATCCGTACTGGTAGGCATTTTTTAAGAGTGCTTGGTCTGGAGAGCACAAACTCAGGATTCAGAATATAACACAGGGGTTAGCATTGACTTTAATAATAAGGATTTATTTCTACAGAAACAAACTTTTTTAGCAGCATCGGGATAATGAAAGACTGGGAAAAAGCATAACTTACTAACTTGTACCATGCAGTTTGCTTTCAGCTCTTTAATGTCAGTTCATAGCTCACTGTGCTAAATGTGATTGTAACTTGTGAACTGCATAATAACAGTCTCTGTGGCAAAAGCAGGAACTGACTGAGCTATGCACAAAACAAAATACAGTTTTTTTAAATGCATGGTAGACATTTTTTTGCAGCAGGCATATTAACGATCTGGGCTTCCTAAGATGACTCAAAGCTGCCACTGGACAAATTCCCCATCTCTCTCCAGCAGGTACATTAATCATCGGAGTTATCTTGACACTTTTATTGGTGCCCCAAAACTGCTGTTTATACAATGAACTTTGCATTGCTTTTAAAACTGCTCCCTGCGGACCCCCTGGGAATGTGTCACGGACCCCTGGGGGTCCCCGGACCCCAGTTTGGGAACCACTGATTTATAGATAGTATGCATGGGTTGTAATGTTTTTTGTATACTATGGCAAACATTTCTTTCTATTAATTTAATAACATGCACCAGTTGGGTTAGTACTATTTGTTTGTTTGATAATTTTTGAAGATTGTGAGAAGCATTAGCTACATGGCATTTATTTATGAATAAGCAATCATTTTATTTCTTACATTCTAATATGTGTGATGGAAGAAAAAAATGATGAAGAAATTGAGAAAAAACAATACAACAGCAGTATTTGACTTTTTGTTAGTTTTGGTTTTATTCAACAAAACCAAATAAACTAAAACAACAAGATGTAAAAAAAAAGCTAATTGATGAGCCAAAAATATTTGAAATCCAATGTCCAAAATGCAACTGGCATCAGAAAGGTAAACGTGTCCAGAAAATAGTCCACAGAGGGAATAATAGCCACGCGCGGGAGGAAATCATGTTCTGCATCTCTTGGTGGTTGGTAGTGGTTGTCTTGCCATCCTCTCCTAGTGGTCCGGATGAGCAAGTCCTCCTGCGTGGGACTGGTGGATCCGCAGTTGCATGGATTGAGGAGGGTGCATGGTTTGCCTCTTGTGGCTTCGCCTCCCTTTCTGTGGCAGATATAGTTGGCCCAGATGTTGTTGGATCACAGAGAGGGGAAGATGGTGCTGGAAAGGCCCTGCACATATGGGTGTAAATGTCATGCAGCACCCCAGTCAGGGAGCCCAAATTGCAATTCAGATACGCCATCTGCACATTGTGCTCCCTCTGCAACTGCTTCATCTCCCGGAGCAGTGGGAGCTCTGTAAATCTGGCCTATCATGTCTTGGGACTGATAGAGGGATCCCAAGACTTTGTGGAAGATGGCCTGGGGGCCTGGGTGACAGTGAAACCAGTGGCCTCCCAGATTTCCACCCACTGCCCCTAATTCCACTACCCTGTGGCCTTGACCCAGTGTGCCCCATCCCACTGGTTCCTGGCTGAACTGGAGGTGGAAGTGGTGTTTGTTCAACTGCAGCCAGGAGTGGGGGGCGCAAGATTGGGGTGATGTTGAAATGGACACAAGAAGTGGAGGTATCCTTAGGCTGAGGGGTGTAGGTGTGGGCTGAGAGTGACTCCCTGGAGCTGTCTGCCCAGGCAGACCAGAAGGACCAGGCTGTTCCTCGTCATCTGGACTTTCACTAGTGGAGTCATCCCTGAAGACGTATTCCTTATCTGGAGTGGAGGTATTCCACATACTCTGGGTGTTGGAGCTATATTGAATGTAAAAAAATAAGAACGTTGTAAAAGTCTGGATCATACATCAAATGAGTTTGATGCTAAAAATAAAGAAGAATAAAAAGGAAATAGGTAATTAATATACTGAATGTGCCTGTCAGTGGAATTACACATAAAACAACTTCACGCTATGCTGCTGATGCTTCACCCAGATTCCCTCCAGACGTTCTTGGTCTTTGGCAGAACAGGGATCACATCCCCCAAGCTGCCTCAGTAGCGGCCGCATCAGCCATAGCACCGGAGTGCTTTAAGCCAAACAGAGGCATCCCTCTGTGCGGGTGCCTCACTCTACGATGCTCTGCCCTATTTCCTCCCGATGCTCCTGGTCTTTGGTGGGGCAGGGACCACATCCCCCAAACTGTCTCAATAACGGCTGTGCCAGTCGCAGGTGCCGACGCACCTTAAATCAAACAGTGGCATCCAGCTGTTCAGGACATTTGCAGGTTGTGCCCTGGCATTGCCCTAGTGAAAACCAGGCCACGAGCGGGACTGTCATCAGTCCATGCCTGGAAAAGGCTGGGCTGAGCCACTCTCTTGGCTATTGCTCTAAAAAATCCATGCTCTGCAAGAGTGAGTTTCACTGTTATATTTTAAGCTTGAGAGGTTTGTAAGGTTTTATCAAAATGGGAAAACATAAATGCACTGGTGGGGAACCTGCTGCCCAGCCACCTGCAAAAGTAACCACAATTGATAAAATGCTCCAGGGGGCCGTAGTAGTCATAGCCACTGAAATAGAGCTTACAGAGAGGAGGATCTCTCTTGAGGGTGGAGGAGAATCTCCATCAAGTACAGCAAATGTAATACCTCTAATACCTACCCCCCAGAGGCCTTTGCAGAAACTTCAATACCCAATCTGCAACTCCCAGTATTCAAGATACTACACCAAATAGGTCCTTCTTAACTGCTCCTGACAGGGGGAAGAAACAACAAGAACATCTCCCTCATGGGTCTAAATCCAAATTTGTTGATTCCAACAAGCACTCTTTAACCAGTGTTGATCCAACGCCTGTTTTGCCCGTCAAATCCAAAGCCAAATCTCATATAACTGGTCAATCAAAAGGGGGTAAAATTGCCAAATGCAATCAAACAGGACGGGACAGATGTCTCTGTGGGTGCTGTGGTGGATCAACTCAAGGGGTTGATCTGTTCAGAACTTACTCCACTACTGGACAAACCGACTGTTATCGAATCCAGGGTAGTCTCTCTGACTAAAGTCAATCCTCAGCTTGAATGCCCTCAAAACCCTGGTCCAAAGGAAGCTATGCAGGCAAGCCCTAGTATATGAAGAATGCAGAGAATGCTGGTTTAAAGGGTAACAACTGCATGACTGACACCACCCACCAAGATCTCAGAGGCACTTCACAAAGTAATAAATGATGGGCATACTTCCTTGTGAAACCAAGGACCTTGTGACTATTGATCTACCTCCAGAAGCATGTCCCTATGTGGTTGTGATGACTAGGGTCCCTAGATTTATGGATGGGCTAAGAGACACACGCACACAATTGAGAAACAAGTACCTCAATTGGCTGTGGAAATATAGGATCTTCCCTACCTCGATGGCTAATAAAATTCTGTTTACAAAGCATGTGGGCTTGCTAGTAAAGGGGCTAAGGATCATCCTGGCGATTGTGTGGTTATTAATTTTAGAGATCCTGCTGTTCTCCATAATTTGTTACTTCAAAATAGCAGGTCAGAAGAGGTCCTGAAATGGAAACAAAAATAGAACATATACATTATAAGATACACCAAAGATTCAACACAACACAGTAGAGAGGAGAAATGTCACATAAACTATTCTACAGCCTAGGAGGCAAACAGTCTGGGAATTACACAACTTAGGAGGATAAATAGCATTGCTTATCATATAAACATTGCAGAGTACATACAACATTCAATACCTTCACATTTGTAAGTCAGAAAACTTTGATTTGTGAAACAAACACTATCATTTCAACGAGATTCAAAGGATAGGATAACATACAACGTTAAATACAAACACATTTAAAACAATGCATGAAATCGAGATTGATAAACTACATAACACTTCAGCATATGTGAAAATTTGAGAAAAAAGAGTGAAAGAGATAATTACATTGTAATATTATTTTCACATAACAAAAGCAAGGCATCATGGAAGTTGTAGTTGTTTCCATTAAACATGCACAACAGTTGCAAAATAAGTAGTTAAACATACCTTGTGAAAATATGTAGACAGAACAAAACAAATTGACATTTAGAATATAGAAACACATGCATGAAATATTTTATTTGGTGTAAATGCAATATTATATCATGTGAACTGTAATGGAGATTAAAACCTGTAATCTTAATTGCAACAAACAAGGAAAAAATCATTATACTAATATATCTATGTTTGTTTAGTGAAACATTTGAAAGTATAACTTACCAGTTTCCACTCTACCAGGTATTCCTGTGGTATTCCTGTCAAGCCTTCTGTATGTAGGATCTGCAAGACCTTCTCCTCCCAGGGAGAGAGTTGTAAGGGGGTGCTGGGATAACCACAACCAGTCCTCGGGCCTCCAGGTGACGCATGGAAGCCAGGGAATGCACTCTCCCCCACAGGTCATTCCACCTCTTCCCAATTTCCTCCTGTGTGTGCAGGTTGTTTGCTACAGCATTCACTCTATCAAGAATTCTGGCCCACATTTGTCTTTTCTGAGATAAGGTTGTATTTTGGACTTGGGCTTTAAACAACTATGGCCCTACTCTAATAATTTTATCCACCTAGACTGACAATTCTCTGTCTGTAAAATGTGAATTTCTCCTCTCTGCCATTATATTATAATCAAATTAAATGAATTTGTGAACCCACAAGTAAAGGAAAATGAAATGTAAAATACACAACTAACTGAGGGAGCAAGAATATAAACCCAGGAGACTCTGACAAAAGCTGTCCAGGAAAATATTGTGCTGTGCTGGAAGGGAAAATGATCATGGTCTGAAATGAAGTGTGTTTTATAGGGTGGTATGCAGGTACAGACAATTAGGCAAAACACATCAGGTGTGTGATGTTAGCACCCATCCTATAGCCACAGGACTAGTCTAATTTTGACTGCGTCCTGACATGGAAGTACTCTACCAGCAGCCCACAGCTAGAACATCAACAGCACAAGTGTGATATCTAAATAGGCTTGCTGAAATCCCACCACCCTTACACCAACCATTTACGAAAAGTGAAACAGTCTTTCGACATAGACAGCGGTTCAGTCAGCACATCTAAATAGGGCTGGTGGGATATGGTCAGCTTGGCAGAGTACTTGTAAACTTCGCCACAGAGGGATGATGGTAGTCCTGCCAAGATATAAATCAGGCCTTAAGTCTAGCTGAATTCCTTAACATTTCTACAATTTCTAACCGGTCAGAAAACTTGCTTTCATCTTTCTTCACTCTTCTTGGTAATTTAACATATACTGCATCTCCCTTCTTCAACACCACCTCTTTGTTCCTCTCTTCCTGTCAGTATAATCCTTATATACCCCATGTGCTTTCACAATATTCTCTCTCAGAATGCCAAGAGACTATTGTTGTAGCCTAGATCTAATCATCCATCCTTGGGTGCCCTTCATAAAATGTACTCTTCCTCTCATTATGGTAAAAGGGCCATACCCAGTAACAGAGTGTGTGGTGTGATACATTCACACTGTTTTTTATAAACAAGCCATCCAATTCAACCCTTTGCCTTTTGCCAATTGCAAAGTCTCCTAAATTACACAATCAAACCTCTCTGTTTCACCATTTCCATTAGGAATATAGACTCAAGTGAATGTGTGCTCAATCCCATTGCAAAACAGGAAACTTTGCATCATCTCAGTTTTAAACCGAACTCCATCATCCATGATGAAATAAAATGAAATGAAATGAAATGAAAAGATCATTTATTGAGCGCGATAGCTACCCTAAGGCGTCCTAGCGCTACGGACAACGCGTGCAGGTAAAACAATTGGGAGTTATTCAGGTTTATTAAAAAGCAGGGTTTTTAATTGTTTACGAAACAGAAGTAAGTTAGGCTCCTATCGCAGATGAAAGGGGAGGGAGTTTCAAAGTATGGCCGAATTAAAAGAGAACGACCGGGCCCCACATCTGGCTCTCTTGATCCTGGGTACTGTGGCAAGGAGAGAGGATGCTGATCTGAGCTGTCTGGTTGGGTTATAGGGGGTGATCAGTGAATGATTGATAACAGCACCCGTTTTCCAGAAGGCTCAGTGGGCGATGCATAGGGTCTTAAATTCGATTCTTTCTCTGACTGGGAGCCAGTGGAGGCTCTTTAGGCCGGGTTTGACTGGGAGTCGACGGGGGATCTGGAGCAGTGTTCAGGCAGCACAGTTTTGTATAATCTGAAGCTTGTGCAAGGTAGTTTGGGGGGCCCCTAAGTAAAGGGCGTTCCCAAAATCCAGACAGGACAGAATGAGACCCTGAACCATAATCTGTCTTGTTTGGAAAGGCAGTAAGGGGAGAATCTTCCGCAGAAGCCTGAGTAGACCGAAGCAAGAGGCTGATAGTTTGGCTGCTTGACAATTGAAATTAAGGGACTTATCCAGCCAGATGCCCAAGCTCTTGATTGTGTCCTTTGGTGTGGGGGCAGGGCCAAGGCAGGTGGGCCACAATGAGTTGATCATGGGCATGGGGGGGGGGTTGCCTAAGAGCATCAGCTCTGTTTTGTCTCCGTTAAGTTTAAGACACCATGAAGTCATCCATTTGGTCACTTCTTCTAAGCAGTCCCTCAGGCTGTTGTGCGCAGTGTATGGCTGATTGAGAGCCACCACTAGCTGAGTGTCATCGGCGTAGGTGATGATTTCTATCCAGAACGGACGGACAATCTCAGCTAGGGGGCTCGTGTATATATTAAATAGCGTAGGGCTCAAAGAAGAGCCCTGTGGCACACCGCAGCCAAGAGGCTTGCTGGGGGAGGTGATGTCGCCCTCAAAGACTTGAAAGGAGCGGTCTGAAAGAAAGGATTCAAACCAGGCAATTGCTTTTCCTGAGACTCCTATACTGGTGAGTCGATGTAGTAGGATGTTGTGGTTTACATTGTCAAAGGCGGCACTTAGGTCAAGGAGGATCATTTCTGCCGATCCTCCCTGATCCAGAATCTTTCTGGCCTCCTCCGTCACTGCAACCAGAGCGGTTTCGGTCCCATGCATGGGACGGAATCCCGTCTGGGAGGGGTCGAGCAGGTGGTTGGTCTCGAGGAACTCTGCCAACACTGTGTTGGCATGTTTCTCCAGGATCTTGCTCAGCCAGGGCAGCAAGGAGATCGGTCGATAGTTACTAGGGTTATCTTGGTCTAAATTGTTTTTTTGGAGGAGGGCTTTAACCATGGCACACTTCCAAGGAAGCGGGACAGAGCCTGATAGGGAGGCATTAAGCAAGTCAAGTATGGTGGGAAGGACGTTGCCGGTAGCTGACAGCAGGGTACGCGGGGGTGCCGGGTCATTGGGGGAGCCGGATTTAACCTGGTGCAAAATGGGTTCTAGCATGGTGGGATTAAGAAGGGAGAAGGATTCGAGTGTGGCCCGGGGTTGGGTCCCTAATTCAGGAGGTTTAGTCAGCAGAAGGTCAATCTGAGTGGGGGAAAAGGAGGTATAGATGGTTTAAATTATTTGAAAGAACTCTGCATTGATGGAGTTTTGCGGTTTTTCTTGGAGCTTAAGGAGGGTTTTCGCAATGCGATAAATTTTTTGGGCCTAGAAGCAGCTGCATTAATTTTTTCTTCGAAAAAGATTGACTGTGCGATTTTAATTTTGTTTTTATAGGTCCTAATCGCTTGTCTGCATGCAGTTTTTCTGGAGGGGGATTAGTCCAGTCTCCATTTCCTTTCTAATTTTTTGCATTGACGTTTCATTTCCCGTAGTCCAGGGGAATACCAAGGGGCAGTCTTTGTGCTGCGCTTAGATTCGGTGCATTTCATGGGGAGTACAGAGTCTAGTGATTTGGAAATCCATCTGTTGTAATCCGCATTAGCTAAAGTAGGGTCTGGGATGTGGGTGGTCTGGAGGTTTTGAGAGCTGCCAGCCAGTCCTCTAGGGGGTGTTTTGACCAGTTTCATTCCCTACATGTGACAATATTGGAAGCAAGGTGAGGGTCAGGGGTGAACCAGGAAAGGGGGATCAGGAAGTGGTCCGACGACGGAAGGGGAGAGTGGGTTCCCACTATGAGATCTGCGCAGTTGCTAAAAACAGGGACAAGTAGGTGGCCCTTGATGAGGGTCGGTTTAAGTACTAGTTGTTTCAATTGTAGTGCGGAGAGACTTGCGGTCATTTCTAAGGCGGTATGGTCCGAGGTGTTTTGAAAATGGATATTAAGATCCCCTGATAATGTAAAATTGGATGGGCTACATGCTAGGCTGCCTATGATGGGGGTAAGGGTATTATGAAATTGTCCTAAAGTTCCGGGTGGGAGATATATAAGTATCCCAGAAAAGGTGCTGATGGGAGAGAAGTCTATGGCAAAGGAGAGACTATCACAGTCTGGTATCGGGTTGGGAGAACTGCGGCACTTATAACAATCTTTGTAGATGACCGCTAGGCCGCCTCCTTTTCCCACTTTGCGGTCTTCACGCAATATTTGATACCCTTGGGGGAGAGACTGGACAAGGTCAGGTTCTGAATCTGTATTGATCCAGGTCTCTGTCAGGTATAAAACGTCTGCGTTGAGCTCTTCTCAGAGCATGGAGATTTCCGTGAAATGTTTAGGGAATGACCTACAATTCAAGAGGTACATGTTTTGCTGAGTTATTTTGGTTAGTGGGGCAGAATGGAACTGGAAACCACAGTGTGAGCATGTTGTGTGCGGGTCTGCTAGATTCCAAGATAGCTGGCATAGGGTGGGGGTCTTTCCTCTTAGTTTAAAAAGAGTGTTGGGGCTATAACTCCTGATGTAAGTGGAGAAACGAGCAGAGGTTGTGGCCCCTGGCCACGGACGGCCACGGACGGGTGCAGACGGGCTTGCCTTCGGCGCGCCTCTGACACGCCACAGGCGCGCCCTCTGCGCGTTACGCTCTGCATGCCCTTTTACGTGAAAGTGAGGGTGGGGACTAGACCGCCAACCCTCAGATTGACCGGAAATGGCTTCCCTCCACACAATCGGGATAAGGACCCGCGGTGGACCGGGGAAGTGAACCGGAAGTGTGGCTCAAGGAGAGAATCCTCACAACATCTGGTATTTTCCTCTTAGTTTAAAATATTTAAAAGGTATGTTCACAAGCAGTAATTGGTGACAGTTTTAAAAAACAACAATAGCAGCAGCAAGCGTCATACAACTAGAGCTGGGCAGTATTTACAAGGCAACACAGTAATACCACTACCTCACGCGCGTCCGCTGCATGCTCCGCTCTGCATGATAACTTTCTTGGGTAGTCTCTCTATCTGAAAAGTGTCATCAAGTTACTTTACAGCTTTATCTGTACTTGCACAGTTCACAAATGCTAATTCAGGCCACTAGAAAAATAATCAATGCCTACAAAGGCATAACAGTTTTCACTATTGTTGCCCTCAATTGGCCCCATTATGTCCACACTCAACACCTCCCAAGCCATCTTAGTGCAAGGTTCAGAAAATTATTCTTAGGTAACCAAAATCTTTCAATTACAATGTCACTATTGAGGTATTTGAGATCAACTCACAAGCGTGGGGTCCCATTGCCACGTCTGGCTACCACCAATGGGGTAATCCAATTGGAGGTTTCCACAGGTTCAAATACCTCTGCTAGGAGCAGTTTACCGATCTCTTGATTCACTTCCTTTCTCAGGATCGACAGAATCTCCCTAACCTTTTATACCTTGGGGATGGTATCTTTTTTTAGCACAATTTTGTGTAAAACCCCTTTAAGCATGCCGATCTTCCATGGAAATACATTTGGGTATTTCTCCTTATAAACTGATCCGCTTTGCTCATCACCCCATCAACTAACATCTGTTCCTCACTATTCGGGTCCAAGATGATGTTAAGAGCCCTACCCAACCTAGAACTAAAGGCCCCTCTTCAACTCTACCACTATTCATTTTACACATCGCTTTTCACCTTGAATGTTTACGCAGGAGAATCATATACTACAGTCAATGTGCTCCTTGATACCGAATATACACTCATTGTCCTTGTTGTTTGACTCCAACTCAGACCCTTCCAAGCAAGAATCTGAGTCCAACCCTTTCTGCACCCTACCTACACTTGTACTTGCTTTACGTTTTCTACACACTTTCTCAAAGTGCCCTTGGGATCACATTCTTTACACTTTTAGTCTCTTGCAGGACACTTCTTGCTATATGCTAAGTGGTCTTTATTACCACATCTTTAATATTTTCTGTCTGTAAACTTAACCATGGTCTTCTTGGTATCCTCCTGATCCCTGGTTTGTCTTTTTTGCCTCTCTGTTTAACTTTACATACCACATACTTAGACTCTTACTTTGAAGTTGCCCTAGATATTTTAGCACATTTTGGCTTTCTTAACAACTGCTATTACATCTACTAGGGATGCCTCTCCATGTCACCATAACCTCTCCAGAACATGCTTTTTAAAAATCCTCATTCGCCTCAGACCAGAGTGAGCAAAACAAGCCATCCGTACAGTTACTCAATGTTAGAGATATGTAGGCTGCTGGGTGGGGACCAGGAAGCAGCGCCCCGCCTACCGGTACACAACGGGCTTAGAATGACACTGGCCCCTGAGTAGAAAGGGGTGGTCGCTCTCCCCTTCGGTCCAGGCAGATCCGACGACTGTTAACGTTGGCCTATATAGAGGAAAAACTGGGAGGCCCAACACAGTCAAAGGAGTTGCAAAGAGGCATAATCATAGGACCCAGATTTCTTTTTTACGTAAATTATTAAATCATTAATAACACTAAATTTCAGATCTCCCAAAAACTAAGTATTGGAAAATTTTAATAAGAATTTCCAAAGTGCTTATATTTTTACTGCTCTGCATTCTACACAGATCAATCGTGGATGTTGAGAATAAAGAGGACAACCACTCAGAATGTGAAGGGGATGCACCTTCTACCCATCATTTACAAATTTCCCTCCTAGCCAGCAGTATTGCATAGAAAATAAACAATGTAGCAGGTCCCGTAATTTCACTAGATATTCCAAAAATTATCAGGGTGAGACTAATTTGGATTGAAAGTCCTAAAATATCAGCAATAGGATTTCCTACTCTTTCCCAAAAATCTGCTATAGCAGGGCATTCCTTAAACATATGTACGTCAGAGGATCTCTCTACATCACATTTTTTACAGCTGCCTGGAGGCCCCTTCAACATTTTAGTCAGTCTTAGCGGGGATAGGTAAGCCGTATGAACCATAAACAAGCGGTTCCTCCTCAGCCAGGCTGGTTTTACAGTGTCAAATAAGATGTTAAAGGATGTTTGCCACAAATGTTCCCACAGTTCGTTTGGCAAAAAAATCCCCCACAGTTCCTCAGTCAATTTAAAATCTCCATCAACAGCCTCCTCAATGGTCCAATAAAAAAAGGAAACCTCCTTCCTCCTCACCGGTCTTACCACTAACTGTTCCTCCAGGGTATTTCCTATGCCTATCGTTTTTTTTAGATTTTGGGACCAACTCTGCAACTAGATATATTTGAACTTAGACATGCCCTCTTCTAGCCTATTGTATGGGGACAGCCATGGTAAGAGTGAAGTTGAACCCTCATGGGCGAGATCCCCCCACATCTTGAGCCCAGGTGCTCTAAGTGGTAATGCTAGCCTATCTTTCCGGTAGTCTGGTATGCCTGGAGAGTCCCATGGGGGGCCCTACTCAAGAAACAGTTGAGACCAGTCACATGTTTAATACTAGCCCATGTTCGAGCCCTCCCCAGCTGGACTTTTAGCCTGATCTTTTTGAAGAACTTCGGTTTTCCGAATTTGAACAAAAATCCCTCCTGAGATAGACCAACACCCTTTAACATTTCAGAAAACATGGCCTCCACCCCTGTATGGTCTGGAGTTTTTAAGAGCATTCTCGAGTGTGATAATTGAAAGGTCCATGCATAATATTGCAAGTCCGGAAGTGCGAGACCACCTTTCTCCCTCCTGCACCTCAGCTTCTTCCAGGCAATCCTGGTAGCCCTATAAGCTCAAACAAAAGAGTAATTTGCCTCCTGAAACTTAACTATGGCTCATTTTTCAAAGTGTAGTGTGATGGCATTGAAAAGAAAAGGGATTTTCGGAAGCACTACCATCTTGACCAAGTTAATCCTCCCAAAAATAGTCAAGGGGAGACAGATGGGCCCACAATTTCATAAGTTTCTGGCACTCCATAGAAACACTTGCCAGTTTGGCCCCTAAGATCTTATCAATATCCTGCACTATTCTAACCCCCAAGTACCTCATTTCACGCTTGGTATGATATTGACACTCCACCAAGTTCCAAGTTATGACCACGGTATTATCTTTGTTAACCTTGTAGCCAGATACCTGCCCAAAATCTTGTGCTACGCTGATAACATGGGAAAAAGTCCTTGTGAGGTCAGCGGAGAGGATCAAAATATCATCAGCGTACAGGGCTACCTTCCTCTCCCAAGCCCCATGCTTAAATGGCAAAATAGTCGGCTCATCTCTTAAACGCTGAGCAAAGGGCTCGATATATAAATAGAAAAGAAGGGGGAAGGGGGAAGTATTGCCTCGTATCCCTGGTGATCTTAAAGGGTCTAGTCAATTTATCATTAACCAGAAGAGTCGCCGATGGGTCTTGATAAATCAGTTGAATGGCTTGGCAGAACTTCTCGCCCAAGTTACATTTTTCCATAACTGCCGACAGATATACCCAGTTGACCCTGTCAAAAGCCTTAGTGGCAACTAATGTCATTGCTGCAAGGGGAAGCAAGAAGGTAGTGGCCAGATATATTGTACCCACAAGATCATAAGTAAGGTCAGATAAATTCCTGCCCTTAACAAAACCTTTTTGATCGGGGGGAAGCATGTCTCCCGCAACCGAACCCAGCCTGCCCACCAGGATCCTGGCAAAGATTTTATAATATTCAATCAGCAGCGAGATGGGTCTGTAAGATCCACAGCTCGCTGGGTTCTTACCTGCTTTCAAGATCAGAGTAATAGTAGCCTTGCCCCATGGACCTGGGAGCCTTGAGCCAACAAAAAAGATTTCATTAATGAGGAGTATCAGAATTGGAATTATCGCCTCCCCCAGAGATCTTTAGAGTTCTATTGGAAGCCCATCTGGCCCAGCGGCTTTCCCTCCTTTACAGGCAAGGATAGACTTCCTCACCTCCTCCTGAAATATATCCTGCTCTAGATCTTCCTGCTGGGACAAATTGAGGGGGGTGAGCGTGCTCCCCCGCAACCACTCCATAGCCGCGGTTTTATCCACCGCACTATCCTCTTGATACAACTCCTGAAAAAAAGTTTAAAAAGGCACCCCCTATCTCTTCGTCTGTAGATAGAGCAGTAGCCCCATCTGCACTGTCAATTTGTTTAATCAGATTGCGCGTCACAATGGACTTAGCCTTCCGCTCGAGGAACTTGCCTGTACCTTCTAAGTACTCAAAGTGGGCAAGCTTACTCGCCTCCCAACTACTTGTGACCCTAGTCCGAAAAATAATGTCTAACTGATCCTTTAATTTACTTAATTTGGCAAGATTTTCCTGGTGCTCCTCAGATTCAACCTCTCTATTTAGACTCAGCTCTACTATGTTTATCTCTGCCTCCTTGTGAGCCACATCCTCCCTATAATGTCTGTTCTTCTGACATACCCTACTCGTAATCATGCCCCTTAGGAAGCCCTTTAAAGAATCCCAAGCTACCTAAGTCGCCGCCGAGCCCAAATTCATATTCAAAAAGCACTTAGTCTCCTGAGATAAATACTTCATCTCTACAAAGTAAGAAGAAGAGTTCGATCGAACATCCAAACTCTGAGATGTTGGCCATCTACCAAGGCCAGTTCCATCCAGACCCCTGAATGATCAGGTGAGGTGTCAAATAGCCGATATCTTTAAGTTTACCCCTGAGGTTATGACTGACCAAGATATAATCGATTCTTGACTTGTGGCAGTATTTACTGTTATAATATGAGACTCCTAGCTAGTGACCTGATCTGTCCCTCCAAATGTCACAGAGTCCAGTCTGCGCCATCATAGATTGGAGGTACGTCAGGGACCTAGAAGGCACCCTGGCTCTACTACTTACCGACTTGTCCTGTTTGGGATTCAGAACAATATTGAAGTCCCCAGCCATGCTTACTGGGTCTGGATACTCCAAAAGATTCGAAAAAATTGCTTTAAGAGAGGAGGGGTCCTCCTTGCTTGGGCCATAATAGCCCACCAAGGTAAGCAGAGAACCCAAAATGATCACCTTCACAATGATCCACCTGCAGCTTGGGTCAACCATGGAGTCCAAGATACGTGCATTTGCTTGTTTTTTGATTAATATAGCAACGCCCCTGATATTAGCACTCTGATTATAACAGATCACATGTTCCACCCACTTATGATTTTTGAATATCCTGGTAATCTCTTCTTTTAGAAGATGAGTTTTCCTGAAGGATAATGACCTGCGCGGGGAAGTCTTTTATATACTGCAACATTTTAACCCTTCTGGTTTTCACACGCAGGCCATTAACATTCCAGGACAAAAGCTGAATCGTTCTCATGGTGGTTTAGACATGAGAAATGTGAGTTGAATAAGTCTCCGAGGGAGCCAACACCAGACCAGTCACAATGAAACTAAGATACTCTGACCAAACAATAGAGTGAATGAGGAAATTGTATGTTTTTTACCCCTATGCTCCCCACCCCGTGCACCCCATCCTCCCCTATCCCCCAAAAAAACCTCCTCCATTTATCTGGGCAGATAGTCCAGTTGCTGCATTCCGGGGAAGCCCACCTTGTGCCCTTCTAAACCAATAAAAGAAAAAAGGCGATAAAGGAGAAGCTAGAGCCCGACCTTTGACATCCACTAGCTAAGTGTCCCCGTGTACGTCCCAGTGTGATTATGTTTGTGATTGTCTTTCTAATACCCTTTATGGAGACAACGATGGCCAGGTACGTATTTAAAAAAATCCTACTGACTAAATCTGCCCTATTGATCCCCAAATATAAGTGTCGTGTATAGATGCCCGACCGCCAGGGCTAACTCGAAAACTATTTTATGCCTGTGTGCAAACTATCCAGTAACTCATCAGCCTCTTGCACTGATCTAATGTTATGCATGTTGTTGTTATGCATGATTTTCAGAGTTGCAGGAAATTTGAGCTGGGCAACCGCACCCAACTTTTTGAAGTCATCCATTTTCCTGCTCAACTCCCATTGCCTGTCCAAGGTAGCACAGGCGAGATCAGAACGGATCAATGATTTCTCCTTTAAGGCCAGGTTAAGGATCTTTTCCTTCAAGGAATAGATGTAAAAGTTCATAAGATTTTTCGAGTGTGACTATAAAGGATTTGAGGACTTCCCCCTCCCTCTCCTCCAGGACATTCAAGATACGCAGGTTGTTTCGTCGAGAGATGTTCTCCAACATCTTGAGCCTATCCCGAAAGACCACCTCCTCTTTCTTGAGAGATATTATATCAGCTTTTGCTGCTCCCAGATCGTCCCTTAGTTCTCCCACTGTATTCTCCAAAATGTCTGTTCTTGAATTTAAGAGGTCGATTTTTTTCTCCAGCAATTCGCAAAAGTTCCTGATATCGCCTTGGTTAGCCTCAGACACTGCAAACCCCTTTTTGATGTCTACTGATAGGGTGGAAAAACGAGCCTTCAGAGAGGCTATTGAAGCCCCCCTTACTTCACGATCTTCAGAGACTTTATCCACCTCTGCGCTACAGCTAGCTGCCATATCTTCACAAGCCAGGGCCTTTTCCACGGTAACATCCTTTCCTTTATCCGAGACCTCTGATAAAGTACTTTCTGTAGTTGAAGATAACAATGGTACTGTAGGGAGGGGGTTACCGGCAGCCTCTGCGAAATAGGCCTTAACTCCAGATTGCCTACTGAGCCCCTTCTGAGGGCCTCCCCCTGTTTTACAATGTCTAACATAAGTGGTTGCACTTTAAAATATGACCACAATGAGGGGGTAATCCTGATTTTCAAATCCAGGGGATTACTTTTAACTCTACCTGCCTTTTACTCCTGCCCTTTACCTCGAAGCACTGAAAAGTTGAGCAACTTCTGTTTGTGACTGCAGCAGGAGTAGTACTACCTTTCTCCTGGCACTTCCCACTCTTCCTTACAGCAGATTTCTCCTTGGTGGGCTGCTTGGTATTTTTACAATCCTGTTTTGATTTTGCCAGTCCCTGCATCACCCCTCCATGTTTTTTACCTTTCCTCGTACCATTGTTTGACAGCGCAGTGCTTGAACACTCCCCCACCGCCTGGTCCCCCTGTACCTGTTGTTGCAGCGAGCGCGAGGGAGACCACAAGAGCTCGTTGTGTCCTGAACTTGGGTCCTCGTTGCTCTTCTCGCCGAAAGCAGTCTTCTCCAGGGTGAAAGAAACTCGTCCAGTGCTGCCGCTGCCGGCGCAAACCCGGAGGAACACGCAAGCCGCTGCTTTGCAGCCCCTCCTCGGCTCCAGGGCGGCCACAATCCACTGCGACTAGTGGACAGAAACCACGGAGGCCAAAGCTCCAACGCACATTACCCGCAAGACACAGCCACAGCACAGAAGAAGTAAGGAGAGCGGGTTTGATTGGCAGCGTCGGGATGACTCCGACACGGATGAGACAGAATGGACGGGTCTCAGCTTCGCCTACTCATTAGGCGCGGGACGCGGGTGCCTCCAGAGGCAAGCGGCTGCTCAACTAGCGGCCGCCTTGTTCTCCACCCTCCTCTCCCGAACATGCTTGTTATTATTAATACACATGTTATTGGGTCACAAATAAGCAGATCATGTAAAGCTCCAAACCTACATGTAAAGCCCAACTTTTTCAGGGCTGAGACATAATCTTCTACAGTCTCCAATTTGTTCTGTTTTCGTCTAAATAAATTGTGCCTGTCTATATCGATACACAGAGGTAGAATATATGATTTGTCTAAGTCTTCTGATGCATTTTGTAATACATTGGAGCCATCTGAGCCCGAAGTTTTTTCCCCATGGCATTGTACACTATGATTGTACACTATGATTCATTGAGAACCTAGTAAATATAAAAAAAATATTTTTTCTCAATTTCGTTATCTCCTCAGCTTCAATAGTGTCATCGCAATTGA
Source organism: Triturus cristatus (assembly GCF_964204655.1). Classification (NCBI taxonomy): domain Eukaryota; kingdom Metazoa; phylum Chordata; class Amphibia; order Caudata; family Salamandridae; genus Triturus; species Triturus cristatus. The sequence goes on from NC_140591.1 coordinate 629,137,988, forward strand.
GAAGACCACTTAACAAGTGGCTCACCTGAGGAGGGTTATAATGTTTGTAAAAGTATGAGAAGTACACATGACTAATAAATATAACTCCATGCTGGGGGCGTGGCTTGGCATATCAAGATGGCAGTCGCACTCTAAGAGTGCTCCTGAACCCCTCCGTCATCCGCCCAAGATCCGCCTGCTTCTGCAGTCATCTACCCTTCTATCCTGCTGGCAGCACATCGCTATAATTGCAGGCACACATTTCCAGCCGCAGGGCTTCCTGTGACCCTGCATTTCTGGACTAGCCGCGCTAGCAGGGCGCCCACGCTGCTAAAGATGCCTTGACTCGCGGCAGGATAACTCACCGGAGGAGTGCAGCCCGCATCCGTAGCGCTGTGGCCGTGATTGCAGAGGAGGCCTGGGGAGGCATGGTGAGGCATTCAAAGGTGGTGGAACGCCAGCCTCCCCTGGGCGACCCGATAAACTGCCCGCCGCATGGCACCCGGCCGAGACTCCCTCTCCCAGCCATCCAGGACTGAAGATCCAGTGACCTGCCACCAGTGCTTACCTGCCCTGCTCCTCGCTCGAGACCCAGCCTTCCTGGGGCGAGGCTCCCAAATTGTGGGCTGTAGTCCGTACTGACGCTGCCGACCTTCGAGCATTGAAGTGGCCTGGGGCAGCAGGGGCTGGGCCATTGGCTCTGTCGCAGCGGAACTATGGTGCCGGCCGCCATTTCGGGCGGTAGAGATGGAGACTGTGTTCAACTGGGGGGCTGCTGATATCCTCTTCCATGGGCGTTGCCGGACCCGGATGGGACTGAGGTCCTGCGGCACCCATACCTTCCAGCAGGGCCACCTGTGATCTACCATACAGAGGCTTCTGGAGCTCCGGTGAGTGCCCTGGCAGCAGGGGGGTGCTGGGACTGGTTCGCGAGGTGTCCTCTGCATGCTTTGGGCTGCTTGCTGAGAGGGTGGAACCGGCTGCTTGTTCGGGCAGCGTGGGGTCTCGTGCCCCCTCCACCACTCCCCCTCATCTGACCTGATCCTGCGGTGCCCGGTCTGGGCCTCGCCGGGCCCAATAGCCTGAGTCCACACTGTTGACCTTGTGACCCCAGCTGGTGCGGTGCGTCCGGTGTGGGAGGTCGCCTGCTTGGGGGTGGAGCCGGCCGCATCCATCGAGTGGCAGGGGGTCCTGGGAGAGGACCCCTCCACCAGTCCCTTACCTTTGACTTGTCCCTGCTGTGCCCTGATAACTCGATGTCAGCTTCGGTTGCCAGGGCCCACGGTACTGATCTCGGGGGCCCAGCTCCTGTGATGCTGCTGCCAGTGTGGGCCGTCAACGATGGGAGTGAGTTTGGCTGCATCCACCGAGCAGCGTGGTGGCCTAGTGCCGGGCCTCCATGCCACCTTCTTGTACCTGCTCTGCTCCTGGGGTGCCCGGCCCGTGCACTGTCCCCATTACTGCAAACCACCTGTGGGGAGCCGCATACACTACTTCAACATCGTGGTGGGCTGCTGACCAGACAAGATGTGTGGAGGGGTGGCGTGGTTGTCTGGCCGGGCAATGGGAGTCTTGGTGCACCTGGGAGACTCTGTCTGGACCGCGCACTGGTGCAGAGTCCTCCCTCCCCCTGCTCGGACCTGCTGCAGCCCCCTCCGGGGCCCATTGCCGACTGCGCTTCCGGGCACGAACTCCTGTCTACGCCCAACACTGGGGCATTGTCTCTCGGCGTCAACAGAGTTAAGGTTTCATGCCTGGGTTGCTCTTCTGATCCATACCTGCTGGACCCCTGCCAGCCCTGCACTGACCTTGAACTTACGTGGTCCTGGTGTTCCTCGGCCGCCATGGGGAAGGACCGCCACCCCAAGTCTGCGGCTCCCCATATCCAAACTAAGATGGACCAGTTCACCACAGCGGATCACAAGCCCACAGGGAAGAGTGAGGGCGGCCCCCCTTTTCAGGGTAAATAATTAGCGGCTATCCTGCAGGCAATCAGCACCTCACTGGCCTCGGTGGAGTGTAAGATTGGAGAGGTCAAGGTGGACGTGTCCCTCATCCGGCAGGACATCCGCAACGCCACTGCCCGCCTCACCTCTCCATGGCAGAAGATGACATCTGCTGACATCTGCTGACTAAAAGACCAGGTTTCCAGCCTACAGTCTCACACCAAGAAGCTTCACCGGTATGCGGAAGATGCCGAAAATCGCTTTCGTAGCAACAACCTCCGCCTGGTGGGTTTTCCTTAAGGGGCCGAGACAGCACAGATGTTCAACTTCATCAAAACCTGGCTTACCTCTTGGATGCCTAAAGAAGCCCTCTCCACATGGTTCATGGTGGAGAGAGCCCATCGTTCTCTGGCACCCAATCCTCCGCCCGGGGCCTCACATCGCCCCATCATAGCCCGATTCCTCAACTTTAAAGATTCAGACGATATCTGTGTGAAGCTCGCTCCCTCGAACCCCTCAAATTCCAAAATCACACAATCATGATCTTCCCTGATTATACCAGGGAGGTCCAGAATCAATGCAGCTCTTACACCAAAGTCAAGAAAAAGCTGTGGACCCTCGGCCTGCAATACCACCTCCTATTCCCGGCCCGCCTCCGTGTCATCTTTCAAGGCAAAACGCCTGGACATGGCTGACGGAGGAGTGCCCCCTCGGACCCCAATAGAACCTGTCCCCCACACACCCAAGCCTCCGGTCCGCACAGCCGCCGTCACTGAAGCAGCAGTGCCGACAGCGCCCGCAGTCCCGCAGGAGGAGCTAGTCCCACAAGGACGTCCCTAGATCCTCCAGTCTGGCGGCCGGCGGGGCCGGTGGCTCTCCCAGCCCATCGGGCTCCCTGTCTCGCCGCAGGCACCAATTGGCCAGCTGCCTGGCTGGAAAACCATCTCCATAGGGTCTCCAGGAATCGATGGCCGAGGAATCTGACTTGTCCCGTAGTCCAGCCGTGTGAATGCCCATGGAGAAGGGATCATGAGATGGAGGGGTTGGTGTCGCCTCCCAGTTTGATGGAAATCCGTGAGACACATACAGCGAAGGGGAATACAAATAGGTGTCTTCAATGGTAGCGGCGGGCAGGGGCCACACCTGGGTTGGGAAACCCTGCGGTCCGGGATGGCGCTTGCTCCCAGTGACAACACGTTTCCTCAAACCATATGATGCTGATGCAGAAACTCCCTGAGTCCCGTCTGGTGGTCCCCTGCGGAACCGTGGCCTTCAAGGCCTCACCCAGGGGTGTGCCCTCACCGGCGTATGGACAAGACACCATGGCAGAATTCTTGCTCTACTACATTTGTCTGTCTGCCGAGACACTGTTTTATCCGCATATAAGGAGCGGTCACCGAACCCAAGCGTTTTAGTTTGGTTCTTATTGTTGATGCAGTTGGGATGACAGATGCTTCTGTTTTCGAAGTATAGGGAGGGGGGAGGGGAAGGGGATGGGACCATTGTTCCATTGCTGGTTTTACTATTTTGACGTTTCGATCACCAGCCTTACTGATGCACATTCTGAACTTACCACTGCGCACTACGATGCTCCTTCGCACCGCTCGCATAGCACAGTTACAGCCACTGGCCTACACTAGGCCCCACCTGCATCCACTGCTGACCGTGGTGTGGGTGGCCCCCTTTCACACCAACGACCACTGTGACCACTACTACCACCTTTAATACTTCCCTCCGTACACTGTCCTGGAATGTTAATGGGCTATTAGACAGGGTTAAACGAACCGCTGTCCTGCGCTATGCCCAACGCCTAGTAGTTGATATACTCCTGCTGCAAGAGACCCACCTGGTGGGGAACGACTGCCCCTTCCTGGCAAGGTATGGGTACGATAGAGTGTGGCACTCAGGGTTTTCCCAGGGCTCCCGGGGGTGGCCATTCTTTTAAAATGTGACCTCCCATTTGTCCTCACTCAGGCTACTTACGATCCCCAGGGTAAGTACGTGGCTCTCTGCGGGACTCTGGGTGGGCAACCCCTCAACCTTATGTCCATTTACTCACCCCCGTCCATGCTCACACCGACGCTGGAGTATGCCTCTGACCTCCTCCTTTCCCTACCTTTGGTCACCACGATAGTTGGAGGTGACTTTAATGCGGTCCCCAACCCTCACATTGATACCACCGGCACTCCTTCCTCTTCCTGAATTACCCAGGCCAAACACATAATGAATTGGGCTGGTTCCCTGGGCCTGTGCAACGCATGGCGAATCTGGCACCCTTGTAAGAGACAATTCACTCACACTTCGGCGGCGCACCAGCACGCATAGATGCCATATTTGTTCCTTCAACACTCCGATCACTCACCGGTTCTTCTCAGCACTGGGGATCCTCCCTCATCGGTGCATCCAACGTGGGGTCTGAACGCCTGGTTCCTGCGAGACAAGGATTTTAAAAAGGCGATTGAAGCAGAACTACAACAGTACTTCCTCACCAATACAGGCTCCGCCCCCTCTCCCAGCACCCTTTGGGAAGCCGGCAAAACCACCATCTGAGGCTTTGCCTGGGCTCAGCTCAAACTCCAGCGACAAGCTCAATCCCACCAGATCACTCTGCGGGAAGTTCAGGCGTTGCTCCTCGAGCAATCTCCCTCCGAAGACGGTGATGCCACCCAGGAGAGGCAATTCACGTGTCTCCAGACCAAAATCAAACAGCTCTTCCTGGAGGCTGCCAAGCTCATCTGGATGTCCTCAATAGCCAGGGTATATGGATGGGGTGACAAGAACGGGAAGATCCTCCACAGGCTGGCCACCTATCCGAGGGCCAACCGCATCATTCCTGAAATCATTGACATGGATGGCCAAGCACACCGATCCCCCCTGGCAATGGCCCGAGCATTTGCCTCATACTATCACACATTATACTCTGCCTGACAGTCCAAAATTTCCCTATCTGACTTGCTCGACATGGGCCCCATCAACCTCCCTCGCATCATCGCTACCGAAACAGCCACCCTGTACCTTCCTATCACCCATGAGGAAATTAACAACGCAATCATGTGTACCTCATCGGGCAAGACTCCAGGTCCAGACGGGCTCCCGCAGGAATTATACGCAGCGTACCATGACACTCTTATCCCCCACCTCGCCGACCTCTTCGGAGAGGCTCTCGAAAAAGGCTCCTTCCCAACGGAGACAGACCTGGCCACAATCGTTGTTTTCCCTAAAACGCAACCCCGTCACCCCGATGTGAGGATTACCGCCCAATTTCTCTTATCAACACTGAGATTAAATTGTTTACTACTATCCTAGCCCAATGGATGAAGCCTCACTTTCCTAAGCTCGTTCACCCTGACCAATGCGGGTTTATGCCCATGCGGGGGACTAGACATTGCCTCCGCCGTCTACATCTGGCCATGGCACATCGTCATTTGCTCCACCCTTATTTGGCACTCCTTCTTGTTGATTTCGAGAAGGAGTTCGATTCAGTGGACTGGCACTACATGGAAGACATGTTGGTGGAGATGTGGTTCGGCCCACAGTTTTGTAACATGGTGAGGGTTCTATATGCCCGGCTCCAAGCACGGGTACTGGTTAACGGGGTGTTATTGGAGGTATTCCCCATTTGCAGAGGTGCAAGACAGGGATGCCCCCTCTCACCCCTCCTCTTCGCATTAGCGATGGAGCCCCTGGCGACTCTGATTCGCTCAAATGACCGCATCCGAGGCTGGAAATGGCCCAACTCGGACACAGATAAAATAGCACTGTACGCCAATGACGTCTTAATTTTACTGTCTGGCCCAAACTGTCTCCGGGTCCTACAGTCCTTCGGGCAGGCCTCCTGTCTTCGGCTCAATCCAAGCAAATCCATCCTGGTCCCCCTGCATTTAGCAAGGGACTGCTATGATTGGCAATCCACGATACCCCTCAGGCACCAATCATTCAAATACTTGGGGATTTGGGTTGCCCTGCTCCCCGACCTCGCCTGGTCCCTCAACATCACTCACTTAGTGAAGAAAGTGAAAGAGGACCTTGGCAGATGGCAGACTCTCCCCCTCAACCTCCTGGGGAGGGATGCTTTATTTAAAATAATGATTCTCCACAGATTCCTTTATGTCCTTCAAAATACCCCCTTCTGCTTCCTGCGGTACTGGTTCCGGGTGCTAGATGGCATGGGCATCAAGTTCCTCTGGGGGGACGGAGGCCCAGTATAGCTCTGATCCGCTGCCGTATCCCGCCCTTTGATGGAGGCATGGGAATTACCAACCTCCATTTGTACTACTTGGCGACGCGCCTTCTTACTCTACATGATTGGTTCAATGGGGGATGGTCTGACTAGGCCTACAGGCTGGAACTGAGTGAATTAGGCCTACCTCATATCCAAGCCATGATGTACGGAGGCCTCACACCATGCACTTTACCTGAGGTGACGCGCTCTGCGCTTTTGGCTTGGCGAGCATCACTGCGTCAAACCCAATGGACACAAATGTTAACCCAACATACACCTCTGTGGCACAGCACTTGGTTGGGTGAGGTTAGTGGGCTGAAGGGCTTTCATTCTTGGGACCTAGTTGGGATCTCCCATCTTGGAGACCTGTGGACCAGCAGTCCCTTGCGCTCCTTCCAAGATTTACAATCCAGATACTCCCTACATCCGTCACAATTCTGCAAGTACCTATAATTGCGTCATGCCCTTCACTCACACCTATCGGATGGCACAATGATCCCGGAATACAACCCACCCGAGGCCGAGATTATGCTAGGGAGCCTAGGGAAAGGGGGCATCTCCCGTATTTACCGCACACTAACCAACAATACCCCAACTACACTCAACCGGTTAAGAAGCCAATGGGAAGAATGGGTAGGCCCACTGGAGGAGGAGGATTGGAGGGATGCGCTGATGGCGCCTAAGACTGTCACCACTTCAGCCAGATGCCGCCTGATCCAGCTATATTATTTACATGCTGCCTACTTAACCCCAGCGCGCCTTCACAGAGCAGGCCTCTGCCTGTTCCCCTGCTGCACGCGCTGCGGTCACGAGCCGGAGGATTTCTTTCACATGGTATGGGCATGTCCACACGTGGCCCGCTTCAGGAAGGGCATTGAAGAGGAACTTACTGATATCTTGGGGTGGGAGGTCCCTCATGACCCACGACATACACTTCTGGGGACGGGTCCCGCAATGAGAAACTGTTTTTCAACACGGCAATGGTGGTGGCCAAACATCAGGTCTTGGCAGGAGGGGGAGGACTGGTGTGCAATGCAAGAGAAACCAATGTATGAGGAGCGGGGATACCCAAAGAAATATCAAAGGGTGTGGGGCAAATGGCTGGGTACCGCAGTGTAACTTATGTGTCCTGCCTAATGTCTGTATTGTTCGCACTTTCAAGGGTCATGCGCAGTGTGATGTATCAAACAAATTATTGTAAAGTTGTGATCCTCCGGTAGTGTGCTCTATCGCTGGCTTTGTTCTCATGTTTTAAAATCAATAAAATTGTTTATCAAAAAAAAATATACCTCAATGCTAAATACAATGACACAGCACTGTCATCAGTTGGCGCTTGTAGTAATTTTACACAAACACTACAAATCAAACAAATATATCCCAGATGTCCCCTCTCCTGTATGTATTCCAAAAGTAAGTATTAATCCAGCAAGTATTCCAAAGGTACATTTTAATCCAGCAGTATAGCTCTGAAGCTCTGCACACTAATTCCATGTACGTCTTGCTCCACTGTTGTGATGTAATTCGGTGTATGAAGATCCGCCTTACACAGCAGCCCTGCTTGCTTATAATATGCAATTCAGTGCCAGTAAACACGCACTTGCCACATGACAGATACGACTTGAAGGTTCTTTCAGCAACTGTGTATTAATAACATCACCACAGGACACACAGTTCCACACAAAAAACATGGAAAAATTGGCAATGTGGGTATTATGGCAACATATTTACTACACAAAGTCGGGTGCAGACTTATTTTGCAAGGGGGATGTGCTCCATCTTGTGCCCACAATTATACAGGTTTCATCCAGCACCTGTATTGAATTTTATGTGTCACAATGAAAGTTTGTGCGAGCAGCAACAATTTCAATTTGAGGGAACTGCTGCAACCAATCCAAAATGGAGGCTGAGGGAACAGCTGCAACCAATCCAAAGCAGAGGCTTTGATCCATTGGAACTTATCAGAGTGTGCTCCCAATACAAAATGAAGGCTCGTGTGAGCAGTGTCCATCTCAGTTTGAGGGAAAAGCTGCAACCAATACAAGATGGAAGCTCCATTGTGTGTGCACGTAGTGGAATGTGTTTCCAATCCAAAATGGAGGGTCCATTGCATGAGCACATAGTGGAACGTGTTCTTAAACAAACCACGTATTCTAGCAACTAGCATCCTTGCAGTAGCAATAATATTCAGTGTACATGTAACCCCGACACCCTTGTAATGCTGTAGGGCCCTAGGCCCTCATGCATGCAATGACAGCACAGACACAGATAGTTACTTAGAACTGGCCTAGGGCTTGTGCGCCCGGCCCCTTTTATTGGCAGGATCACATGTCTAGTGACGCCTGTGGTGGATGGGTGTGGGGTGTGGCGGGGTGTAAGCCAGCCCTCTTGGAGTGGCTAGTACATCAGAACAACTAGAACAGTGACCAGCAGGTCACTAAGTCCCTCTCAAACTTTATTCAAACTGTAAACAATAAAGTCCAACCTATGGGAGAGCATTAAACAAAATAATAAACTTCCACTGAGTCTCTTTAGCTGCCTGAAAAAACAAAGACGATGGCACGACAGCAACTGGGACCACCAGTTCTCTTTGGCACAGTTCGGTGGTGCCCGACAGGCCCGGTCCTCTTTTCGACTCTGGGCATGGAAGATGACCCCAATGTCTTTCTAGGCATAGCTCTCTTGGTGACGGAGCAGATAGAGTGATGGTGGATCTGATAGATGTTACTTTCCACTAATCAGTCCTGGTTGTCGTGGCATTCCCACACAGGCAGAAATGCTTCTCTATACGAAATGGTGGAGTAGTTGCAGGAAATCCCTCTCACCAGGACGCCCCTCTTGCAGGTGTTCCCCTCTCTCGGGATGTCCTGGAGGCCCTCTTCACCAGGCTTTCACTGGACTGGGTGCACTTCGCAATGTGTCGCTCCAACATCACCCTCGAGGTGTGTGGAGGAAGCGCTACAAGTCCCACCTTCACGTCTCTAGCTCCACCTGAAGGGTAGTTCTTTACTCCTGCCACTTAGCACGAGATCTTCATCTTCCTGGGACCTGCAGAAGAGCATCTGTAGACACATCTCTCAGTGGCGTCCCTGAGGCCTTTGCCCCTGGGTCACCACGATTAGGTGTGGAGTGGCAGATCCTCTTCTTCAGGACGTCCGAGCAGTCTCACAGTCCAATCGCCCGTGCGACCCCAAAGGTGGATTTCACGAATGGTCCACCCTGCTTGCCTCGTGGATAGGTATTTTCTCCCAGTGCCACAGATGTTCTCCAGGCCCTGTGCTCCATGTCAGATGTTCTTGCACTTGTCACCTTTGCCTTCAGGTTTGTGAGTTGGCAAATGACACACTCCTCTCATCTTCTTTCTTCTTGCTGGGATTTCTTCTTCTGCATTTCTTTGCGGTAGCGTCATGCCTTGCAAATTCCTCCTTCTTGTTCTTTCACTTCGCAACTCGGTGTGGTCCCATCTTCTTACTCATCGTCACTGACCAGGCCTCTCCGTGTAACGTGCACTCCACATGGGTCTCCATGGTCCTGTCCTCCCCTAGGACAATGCATTCTCTTCCTTCGGTGACCAGACCTGCCGTCGCGACCTTCTTCTTGTCCATACCCATTCTCAGACTTCATTCTTTTATTCCAGATCTTTCTTCTCTGACCTCTTCTTTGGTCACCATCACTCTGACCTCTTCTCAGGTCACCACTTCTAAGACCTCTTCTTCAGTCACTGCTCTCATTTCTACACCTGATGGTTCACCCGCCTCAGGCGTCTTGTGCACTTGGTCACTTCTCTTGCGGTGCTGTCCTTACTTCACTGGATGCACCTTTCCCCGTCTTGGCTATTTTGAGCTTATCCCTCCAGGCAGCACAGTTCATTCTCTGCTTTCCCTCTGCACATGGCAGTTCAGCATCATAGTGTCCCAGGGATATCCTCACTGCTGCAGTGCCCACCTACGGCCACTGGGTGTCACCGTGTTCTCACCAGCCATAGCTGCCTTTCTTCTTGGGGTTCCCTTCACCTGTCACTCGTACTCCCAGGCGTTTCCTGTTTCATTTGCTGAGTGGGGCTTGCTTACTTCCTTCTCGCAATAGCATGACAAAATCATGGGGGGGTGTCTGGTACTTCACTCACATTTTAGTGCATGCTCCTCACCATCATCTTTAGGCTGCAACAGCTATCCCTGTGCTGCACTAGCCTCATCCTGGCACACTTTCGGCTCCCTGACCAATGTCTCATGTTGCCTTTACTGTCACCCTTTCCTTTATTTCGCGGGTGTAGTACTGCTAATTGGCCACTAGATGGCAGTGTTGCTTCATTTCAAGCGTAGGCCCAGGCTGTTTTCCTGAAACCGATGCCTTAACTTTCTCCATGCTTCACTAGGTATGCTGGTACCAGGATTTTCTCGTGACCTCGGCTGCTCCCCGGATGCCCCTACTGGCTTCACCCACACAGCACAGGCACTTGCTCCAAGGTAGCAGGTTTACTTCTTTTTGTTTATTTCTCTATATGCATTGTTTGATTCATTTTACTTTTCATATTTGCTCACTCATCAAACTCGCCATGGGCACCTTTCTGCTACAGTTACTTCCACACCCAGCAGCCCTCCTGTTCTTTGGCACTTTCCATTGAAGGGTGCCTGGGCTGGGATTACTTTTGCGGTGCTCGGATCGGCCTAGGCAGCTTTACCAATGCTGAGGGGCCTCGCTTTACTGCGCCATTCATCTTGCGGGCGCTCGTGACTCGGTTTTGCAACATCTCCTTTCCCCAGGCCGCGCAGGAAACTCGCAGCATGCAGCCTCAGCCTAGTATCTTTGTAGCTGCTTGCTATGCGCTTGTTCTGCCTGCGGGTGAGGCACTGATGCCGAAGGCTGCCCCAACACACACACCACAGGAGGACCTCTCATCAGACAGCAGCACATCCTCCCCTCTCCTGGTAAGTTTCTTTCTTCTGCTCCGTCGGTGCCTGAAACACACGGGCTACAACAGTCTCACTGTCTTTGCGGACGTTTACATTGTGCCCCTACGGCCTCGCTTCACTGCTCTTGCTGCACAGCGGCCATCCTAATCACTTCCACTTTACGGCCGCACACGTGGCACTCCACCCAATGTCTGCTCACTTCGATGGGGCTCGTTCCACCTCACGCTGCCACAAGTGCCTCCGGCAGTTACCTCCTCTCCCATTTGGGCACTTTTCTATTGCCGTTCCGAGCGGCCGCAGGCCTCCCGTTGTCTCCTCCTTTCTCTACCCCACCACTGCAGCCTCTCTCGGTTCTCACGCTGCGCGGGGGCAAGGGAGGCTGGAGCTGTTGCACGGAAACTCCGGAACATCGCTATGGGGCAATGTTCTTCGCGAGGGTGGGAAGGAGCAGGTTGCTGCTCTTGCCCCTTAGGGTTCACCTTCTGCCCCCTAACTGGTCGGGCGTCACTCGGCCTTGTGGCACTGTCTGCGGTGGTTGCCGGCATTTAGGTAGTCTGGCCTCGCTCGCATATCTCTTCTGCCATCATGGGGGCTCACATCACACAGGATGGCACAGCCACAGGCTCTTCAGATTTGAGGTGGGCTCCCACTCCTGCACCTTCATCCTGGGGCTCTTCACACGCCCTGTGGGTGCTCAGATGATTCCTTCACCAGCTGCAGGGGGTGCCCTCGACATGTGCAGCACACTCTCCCCCTTCAAACATGAACAAGGTGGCTGCACCCACAGGCAGGTCCCGCTCCTTGCCAATGTAATGCTGTAGGGCCCTAGGCCCTCATGCATGCATAATGACAGCACAGACACTGATAGTTAGTTAGTAGTTCTGGTCCAGGGCAAGTGCGCCCGGCCCCTGCGGTCGATGGGTGAGGTGTAAGCCAGCCCTCTGGGAGTGGCTGGTATATCAGAACTAGAACAGTGACCAGCAGGTCACTACAATCCTCACGGTGACCCTCCCAAATTTTCACTCCAATTTTCCATGTTGGCCTCTGTTCCCTCTCTGACCTTCTGCACTTCCGCTCCGGTCAGCAGAAGGTGCCACACTTCTCCTTGTTGTACTCAAAATTAGCAGCACATCTTGATGCCATTAACCCTAAAGAAGCCAAAACACCATGTGACAGGAACCAGCTCATCGCCAATTTTCTTGAGTACAAATGGCGCAGAGACTACGAATGAGGTAATTTTCTTCATTAGGCATATGCAGGAGAAAAGGAAAACATATCTTCACTCGCAGGACACCCAGCTATACCTGACCAACTCCACTTATAGCACAGCGTTCCCTTGTTCCAATCATAAAAATAACAACGCACTGCCACTGATACTTACTGTGCACATGGTGCAGTTCAAAAGTAAACATAGGTAAACATAACACTATGAAACTGATTTTACTTATTTTATAACAACCAAAATGTAGCGAACATAACTGTACTTCTTATAGTGCTTAGCCATTGAATGGTCGATTTAACATGATTTTCTGTCTTTGCAGCATCATGGTTTGGCCACTGCGTGCTGTCCCATTGTAATCATCGCCCACCTTGCTGATGTAGCCGAGCCATTTTTTTGTTTTTGAAAACTGAATTGATTCTCTCTGTGTTATTCTTTTAGTAGCTGAATCATCAGGAAATGAAAGGCGGTTGACATTAGCCGATTCTATTCCTAATAGAACTGAAGTGGCTCTCCCGTTGACTCTCTCGTTGCCTTCCATTAGGATAAATGCAATGCAATTACTGTGTACTGATGAATACAAAGAGGAAAAAAAATCTATGTGAGTCACATTGTCTCGTCCCCTGTATCAGGACTGCGTACATAGACTGTGCGTTCTACTGAGCTGTTTCTATATTTCATTTACTAGGAAGTCTGTCTAGACTGCTTTTATTTATCATTACTTTTGTAAAACTTAAAGACGTGTTTCTGTCATGCAATATAGGTAAGCTTAAATTGTTATTCACTCTTCATACAACCATTGACGTCAACTCAACAAAATGCCTGGGGTAGCGGAAGTGACATCACACACTCTTTGTCCCCGTTGACAAAGAAAGTGATGTCACAGGATCCTTGACCCAGATGACATCACAGGAAGTGACAACACTAACGTTGTTTTAAATTACAATAAGTTGAAGATTAATAAAATAGCAAGAAAGTTACTTTCAATGATAAAATCTAGTTTAATTACCATGCATGTATTAACTAGGAGACTTCTAAATGTTTTAACGTATTTGTGAGTGATAGTGTGTGTGTGGGTATATATATTTATCTATATATATATATATCTATATATACATCGGCTGCCTAAGTGGAACTGTGTTTGGGATATATATATATATATATTACCTACTGGCAGTCGCCAGTAGGTAGTTATAGTTAGGACCTATTTTCCATAGGAAATCCGCAACATTCTATTTGGAATAAGGTTGGCGCCGATTGACAAATCTGCGCGAAATATTCTAAACTTTTGGCCAGCTCCGGTCCGCTCCTATTCTGAATATTTCACGGTGATTCGTCAAGCGGGGGCCGAGAAAAAAGGGGGGTCCTAAAACGTGTTTTCCCCATGCATTTTCCCATAGGACCTGTTGACGCAGCTACAGCCCGAACTGCTGAACGGAATTACACCAAATTTGGCAAAGAGGTAGTCCTCAGTTCAGACTCATGCCTTTTGCTTAAATGGTGTAAATCCGTTTAGTAGTTCCTGAGAAAATTAGAGTTAAAAAGATAGATATATCTGGGCGGAGCCTAACCACACATCTCATCGTGAGATCTGATTGGCTGTCAGTACTTCATCCAAGAAGTGTTGGCAGCCATCTTGGGACCAAAATACATGATAGCACCTCATTAAAAAGCATTGCAGTTAATAGAAGGTTTTAAGACTTTAGTTACATTATAAATCATTTGTTGATGGTACCATTCTCATTTTAGGAATTGTGGTGTGTTCTAAGGTGATTTTACCATGTGAAAAAGCCTTCTGCTGTGATATCATGAATCATATTTGAGAGAAAACTATTTTCTCATGCTTTTCCCACAGAGGTTTGGAAGGTGATCTATAAGCCAAACTGAGAGCATATTTTCTGTAAATTCACATTATCTTTCTCAGTCATGTGAGAATGAAGTCTGACACTCTCAGTAAAACATGTACATCCAACAAGGGCAGAGACTGTCAGTTGATTCCTTTGTGTTCTACTGCAGCTTCACAGAGTGTTCTAAAGAACAACTAGAGCGCTAACAGTCCTACTTATGACAAACGTAGTGCACACCTGAAGCCATCTTGATTGGAATAAAGTGGTAACTCATAAAACATTTAATTTAAAAAGGAACAAAATGAGGGGGTTCATTTTGCCATAGAAAGTATGATTAGTGCTGCTGAAAGAATAATTAGGGCACATTTTGAGTGACTTCTCAAATCCTCTTCTATTTCATTAAAAAATTCTGACATGCAGACTGAAACATGCACTTTCAATACCAGCAGCAGACTTCCCGGGTGAGCAGTAGCTTTACTACAGTGATCTAATGAGCAACTAGAGTGCTAACATTCTGAATTTTTGGCAAATGTGTGATACATCTGAATGCCTTCTTGATGGAATCAAAGTCAAAAACTGAAAGTATTTCCTACTGAGGAGACTGTAGTAAATGAGGAAATTAGGAAACTTCTTAACACATAAGTCTCCCAAAATGGCCACCAGAGACAAAAGAGCCCAAATGTAGCACAAATATCACCCAGATGTAGCCCAAGTATAGCCCAATGACAGAATGTCCCAGAGTGTTCTAACGAACAACTAGAGTGCTAACAGTCTTACTTATGACAAAAGTATGGCACACCTGAAGCCATCTTGATTGGAATAAAGTGGTAACACTTAAAACATTTAATTTAAAAAGGAACAAAATGAGGGGGTTTATTTTGCCATAGAAATTATGATCAGTGCTGCAGAAAGAAAAATTAGGGCACATTTTGACTTCTCAAATCCTCTTCTATTGCATAAAAAAATTCTGACATGCAGACTGAAACATGCACTTTGAATACCAGCAGCAGACTTCCCTGGTGAGCAGTAGCTTTACTACAGTGACCTAATGAGCAACTAGAGTGCTAACATTCAGAATTTATGGCAAATGTGTGACACATCTGAATGCCTTCTTGATGGAACCTAAGTAAAAAACTGAAAGTATTTCCTACTGAGGAGACTGCAGTAAATGAGGAAATTAGGAAACTTCATAACAAATAAATCTCCCAAGACGGCCACCAGAGACAAAAGAGCCCAAATGTAGCCCAAATTTCACCCAGATGTAGCCCAAGTATAGCCCAATGACAGAATGTCCCAGAGAGTTCTTAAGAACAACTAGAGTGCTTACTGTCTTACTTATGGCAAAAGTATGGCACACCTGAAGCCATCTTGATTGGAATAAACTGGTAACACTTAAAACATTTAATTTAAAAAGGAACACAATGAGGGGGTTCATTTTGCCATAGAAATTATGATTAGTGCTGGAGAAAGAAAAATGAGGGCACATTTTGAGTGACTTCTCAAATCCTCTTCTATTTCATTAAAAAATTCTGACATGCAGACTGAAACATGCACTTTTAATACCAGCAGCAGACTTCTGTGGTGAGCAGAAGCTTTACTACAGTGATCTAATGAGTAACTAGAGTGCTAACATTCAGAATTTATGGCAAATGTGTGATATATCTGAATACCTTCTTGATGGAATCAAAGTAAAAAACTGAAAGCATTTCCTACTGAGGAGACTGCAGTCAATGAAGAAGTTAGGAAACTTCATAACGAATAAATCTCCCAAGATGGCCACCAGAGACAAAAGAGCCCAAATGTAGCCCAAATATCACCCAGATGTAGCGCAAGTATAGCCCAATGACAGAAGTGTGCAAAACACTTATTTTTTGTGTTTTTGCAGTTTTATATAGTGCAGACTTGTCAGGTATTGGAGTGCTTTACATGAGCATTGCTTACATCACACAAGAACAAATTAATTTTGGTTGTAGATATGGGGAGATTAAGTGATTTGACCAGAATCACAGAATGTCGAGCTGAAGCAGAAACTCCAACCTGGTTCCCCAGTTGCAAAGTCTGCAGCTCTGGAAGTAACACCACATCCTCTCCCCTAAGTGCAACATTTAATCAAGTGGTCAACTGGATAAAAAAACATAAAGATAACAAATAATTTAAAAGTGCTTTGTCGCTATTTGAAAACGCAGAAAATAAGCCTCTCATTTTAGTTTTTTAGAGCACTAACCATAATATATGTAATTTCTAAAGGAAATGCTCTAGGCATTACAGTTTTGATTACATCAAGATGACGTCAGGCGTTCCACACTTTTGTAATAAATATAGCATGTTAGCAATCTAGTTGTTCATTAGGATACTGTTGAGAGGCAGAGGCCAGGGGCGCAGACTCTGAAAATTGAAGGCAGGTAGGAGGGTGCAGAGGCAACAATTTGACCACACTGGGCAGGCAGGAAGGGCCATGGCAGCACAACAGACTATGGAAGGCAGTGGAAAGGGGAGCAAGGGCAACAAACCAACAAACCAACAATACAGGACTGGCAAGAGAGGCTGTGGCAATATAATAGACCATTGTGGGCAGAAGGAAGAGGCAGTGGTAGTACAACCATACATGTCAACAGACCTGACTCAGCCAGGAAACGTCCAATGTTTTTAAGCTCAAATGGGCTTTATATGATCTGTCTCCTGTTTACAATCTCCTCTTTTTCAATGAAATTCAAAGGGGAAAATCAATACCCCAGTTTTTTTTCAAAATCTCCCTCTTACCAAGTTCAAAATGTTCGCACGTATGGTACATTGGATCATGGAAGGCAGGAGGAATTGGGGTAGGGACATGGACTTGGATAACAGAAGACAGGAGGGACATGGAGAGGTGCACCAAACTGACCCTACAGGGCAGGCATCAGGGTTTGCAGCAGCACAATACACCACACAGGTCATGCGGGACGGGAGTGCAGCACAACAATCCATAGAAAGCAATAGGGAGGGGACAGGACCATGCACATGGACAACAGAGAACAGAGAACAGAGGGGAAAGAGGCAATGGTAGCTAGCTGACCATAATGGACAGACAGGAGAGAAAGCTGCAGCATAACAGACTATAAAGGGCAGGAGGGACGGATCAGGGGCATTACAATGGAACAGACAAGCCAGGAGCGAGGGAATAGGGGTCTGCACATGGAAACAGAGGGCTGGGGGCAAGGGGGCAGGACAGGAGCAGCAAGATGACCATGGAGGTCAGGCAGGATGGGCACTAGAAGCAAGACACACCATAGAGAGCAACAGTAAGACTATGATGGCATACACACAGACCATAGAGGGAAGGTGGGAGGGGGTCAGGGCAGCTAGCTGACCACACAGGGAAGGTGGGAGGGGCCATGGCAGCACAGAAGACCATGCATGGCAAGCGGGAGGGTTAGTGGCAGCACAATGGCTATGATGGGCAAGAAGGAGGGTGCAGGGGCATGCACTAAGGACCATGGAGGATAGAAGAGAGGGTCAGGACCTGGGAACGGACAAGAGAGTTCAGGGGAAGGGGCCTCACAAAAGACCGTGCGGGGCAGGCAGGAGGAGCAGTTGCAGCACAACAGACCAGGGAGGGCAGAAGGGTATGGCAGCAAAATGGACCATGGAGGACAGGAGGAAGGGGATAGGGGCATGACATGGGCGAACGCGCAGCGGACGTAGTTGATTGCTGCTAGCTGTGCGGATCGCATTTCAAGTACTGTTAAAATTGCATTTTTGCACACGTTTTAACTGGTTTTAAAATTGCTTTTATTGTGGAAACTGTAACTCTGGATACACTGACCTGTTGTGCCTAGGAGCTGCCCTGCACCCCGGTCCGTCGCGGCAAGTGCCGATCGCACGGAGGGTGGACCTTGGGCTTGACTCCTCCCCCTCTCCCCACCACTTCCGGGGCATCGAGGTTAAAAGCAATGTCTGAGCGAACGCGCAGCGGATGTAGTTGATTGCTGCTAACGGTGCGGATCGCGTTTCAAGTACTGTTAAAATTGCATTTTTGCACACGTTTTAACTGGTTTTAAAATTGCTTTTATTGTGGATACTGTAATTCTGGATACACTGACCTGTTGTGCCTAGGAGCTGCCCTGCACCCCGGTCCGTCGCGGCAAGGGCCGATCGCATGGAGGGTGGACCTTGGACTTGACTCCTCCCCCTCTCCCCACCACTTCCGGGGCATCGAGGTTAAAAGCAATGTCTGAGCGAACGCGCAGCGGACGTAGTTGATTGCTGCTAGCGGTGCGGATCGCGTTTCAAGTACTGTTAAAATTGCATTTTTGCACACGTTTTAACTGGTTTTAAAATTGCTTTTATTGTGGAAACTGTAACTCTGGATACACTGACCTGTTGTTCCTAGGAGCTGCCCTGCACCCCGGTCCGTCGCGGCAAGTGCCGATCGCACGGAGGGTGGACCTTGGGCTTGACTCCTCCCCCTCTCACCACCACTTCCGGGGCATCGAGGTTAAAAGCAATGTCTGAACGAACGCGCAGTGGATGTAGTTGATTGCTACTAGCGGTGCGGATCGCGTTTCAAGTACTGTTAAAATTGCATTTTTGCACACGTTTTAACTGGTTTTAAAATTGCTTTTATTGTGGAAACTGTAACTCTGGATACACTGACCTGTTGTGCCTAGGAGCTGCCCTGCACCCCGGTCCGTCGCGGCAAGTGCCGATCGCACGGAGGGTGGACCTTGGGCTTGACTCCTCCCCCTCTCCCCACCACTTCCGGGGCATCGATGTTAAAAGCAATGTCTGGGCGAACGCGCGCAGCGGATGCGCGCAGCGGGCGCGCCGGCGGCGCGCCGAAGGCGCCCCAAAGGCAAGCCCGTCTGCGCCCATCCGCGCCAGACCGTCGCCACGAGCCATAAATCCTGCTTCATCCACTGCCCAGTTGAGCACTCACCTTAACAAGCGTATTACATACTCTAGTCTAGAGCTAAAATACCTCAAAGATCACACACCCCCTCACGCTCATCATTTACAAACCCACTTGTGTAGTCAAAAATTCCCCGCTGCCATCGAAGGCCCCATTACATGCCTACTCTGCGGCTTTCAGAGCACTCCAGCTCCTCCGACTACCGACCTGCCAACAACGAAAGCAAGAACCAGCTGGAACTGCTTTCTAGCTAATGTTCGCTCATTGCCCAAACACGGAACCAAGATCTGGGACCTAATTTCTTCTACCCTCCCTGACATAGGATTCATTACTGAAACATGGCTAAAACCCTCTTCCACCCCTGCTATTGCCATCGCAATACCTGATGGATACCATCTGCTCAAAGTTGACAGACCACACAAAACAGGAGGTGGCATAGCCATCATATACAAAGATCCGATAAAAGAAACCATGCTTGATCAATATACTAGCAATAAAATCGAAATCCTAACCTTTAGAATTGACATCCATTCTCAGCTAAGTTGGAAAGGAGCACTAGTATACCGTCCACCCGGACCCATTTCTGATTCTATTCACCACCTCCTCAATACAATTGCCTCTAATGTGATATCCTCCAGCAGATTTCTTCTTCTGGGTGACTTCAACGTCCATAGTGAGATCCCCAATGATTCAGATGCGGTCACTCTTTTGACCGAATTATCAACGTTAGGACTTACCAAAATTAATACTGCCCCTACATATAGCGGAGGTCACACTCTAGATTTAGTCCTTTCTAATACCCCACACATCGAATACCTATCAACTAATCCATTGACCTGGTCTGACCACTCCTCAATAGAATTCAATTTGCTCGGCCCTGCAGATCAAATGACCATAAATAACTCACTATCACGAGAATACAGACAATGGTACAAATTAACCCCCACACTATTCCGTGACACATTCATCCCTCCTCAATATTCTGCCTCTGATTCATTTGATACATGTATAACCACCCTCCAAAATTCAATTAAATCTACTATAGATGTCATAATCCCCCTGAAACACTCCTCGGCTACCACTAAACGCACCCAGGCCCCTTGGTACACCGAAAACCTCCGTGCAGAAAAAAGCCACTGCAAAAAATTAGAACGTAAAAGCCACTGCAAAAAATTAGAACGTCTATGGCGCAAAACCCAGGACCTTTTGGATAAAGGCAAATACAAATTAGCATTGGACTCCTATCACAAAAACATAAAATTCGCTCGGAAAAACCACATAGCCAACCTTTTATAGACTACAGACAACACTCCCAAAGTCCTTTTTCAAGTACTCAACTCCCTCATTAACCCCAAAGCCTGCAACCCAGAAGATGAACGAACTCAGGCACTATGTGACAACATAGCCAATCACTTCTCACAGAAAATAAATGATATATATAACAAAATAACTACCACTACTACGTACCATAACCAGCACATCACATTAGCCTCCCCTCCGTCCCCCACACTCATCCTTCAAAAATTCCCTCTACTCACAACTCAAGAAACTGAATCGCTCCTAAGATCTGCCAAGTCCGGTTCCCCCAAGGACCTCATTCCAGCCAAAATTTCAAAAAGTTTAGCAGGGGAACTGGCTACACCCCTCTGTCATATCCTCAACAAATCCATCGAGGAAGGCAAGCTACCCGATGACTGGAAGGCAGCACAGATCATGCCTATAAGAAAGAACACTAAACTTGCTCCAAATGTAATATCCAACTATCGCCCAATTTCATTACTCCCCTGACACAGTAAACTGCTAGAAAAACATATCAACACCCACCTGTCCGCATTCATTGAATCTTCCGGCTGTCTTGACCACACGCAATCAGGATTTCGGCCTAGACACAGCACAGAATCAGCTTTAGTCAATGTCATTGATAACATTCGAATGCAGACGGACGCTGGCCTAGCAGTAATTCTCATACTGCTCGACCTGTCCGCTGCATTCGATACCATTTCACACCAGATTTTATTGGAAAGATTACAAATCATAGGAATACAGGACACGGCTCTGGATTGGCTAAGGAACTTCCTTAAAGGAAGAACCCAAACAGTAAACTTGGGCCCTTTCAGTTCTAAGACCACCTCGGTCACAAAGGGAGTTCCCCAAGGCTCCTGCCTCAGTCCCTCCCTTTTTAATGTGTACGTAGCTCCCCTGGCAACTCTCCTGAGAAACATTGGATTCACTCCACTGTCTTACGCTGACGATACTCAGCTTCTCCTCTCTTTTGATAAAGATTCTCCCAACACCAAAAATATCTTCTCTGAAGGCATGAAAACTATAACATCATGGATGAGCAATAACTTCCTACAGCTCAATGCAGGAAAAACAGAAATAATGCTGTTCAAGGATGCAATTACTAGTTGGGCACCGAGCTGGTGGCCCGAAGAACTAGCCCCCCCCCGTCCCCAAAACCAGTGGTTAAAAACCTTGGGGTCCTAATTGACAGCAAACTTAATCTGGATGAGCACATAAATTCAACTAAACGTGCATGCTTCCATGCCCTTGGCCTACTCCGTAGAGTATTTCATTTTCTCCCTTCCTCCACTCGGAAAACTTTGGTACATGCTTTAGTACTCAGCCGTCTGGACTTCAGCAATGCCCTACTTATTGCCGCAAAGGAGTCCTCCCTGAACAGCCTACAGGTAGTCCACAACACGGCAGCTCGCCTGATAGCCAGTGCTCCCCACCGCACACCCTCTCTTCCTCTACTCCGTAAACTACACTGGTTACCAATACGTAAGAGGATCCAGTTCAAAATCTGCTGTCTGGTGTTCAAAGGCCTCAACCATATGGGACCGACATATTTGGCGGACAAACTAGTTAGGTACTCCCCTTCACGTACCCTCCGTTCCCAAGGAAAAGGTCTTCTTACCGTGCCAAGGATAAAACAAACCAGAGTGGGAGGCAAATCATTCTCCTACCTTGCCCCCCAACTTTGGAATCAGCTACCTCTGGACATCCGGCTCTGCAATAACTACCTGTCTTTTAGAAAAAAACTGAAAACAACACTCTTCTAAATCCACTCAGCTTTCTCCCTTTTCGTCCGCAGCGCGGAGATACCCCACCCGGGGTGATTCAAGCGCTTTACAAATGACATAAAAAAAAAAATGTGGACAGGCAAGGTGGAGGTGGCAGGGACAGGTTAGGTTACAGTCATCTGACAATGCTAGGTAGGTGGGAGGGGAGTGGCAGCTCAACATAACACTCAGAGCAGATAGGAGTGGCAGGTCCATGGAACATGGTGGGCAAAAAGGATGGAGCAGGGGCAAGCACAAAGACATCGGAGGGCAGGGGGAAGGAGAATAGGGGCAGCAAGCTAAACACAGAGGCTAAGCAGGAGGTCAATGATTGGGCATAGAATTGGGCAATGGAGGGCAGGAGGAGTGGACTGGTACAGCATGGAGGGCAGTGGCAGCACATCAGGCAGGAGGGAGGAGGCTAATCCATGGATTCAGACAACAGAGGATAGGGAGGAGGTGGATGGGGCAGCAAGCTAACTGTTCAGAGAAGGTGGGTATTAGGAACTTTATTGTTTTTAAAATGTGTGTCTGTGCGAACTACTTAAAATATGAACAAGTATGCAGCATAATCTCACTTTTATTCAGGAAGAAGAGGACGTTTGTGACTGTGACTCCGGGCTCACTTGGCAGAAACTCCCCCTGACCCTCCACCCCATCGCAAAATGTAATGCCCGTGAAAAGGGTAGGTGGAGGCAGTGTTATATAGAACATAGTCCTGAGAGCACGATTGAAAATGATAACTAGATATAGTATATGGTATAAACTATGCACCAAAAAGTGTGATATAAGATGAACCAGGGCGTGAAATATAATATGCAATTCATTGGGCGCAATTACAGATTCATTGGAGAGCGCTAGATAGCACAGGCACTAGCTATGCGATATGCGCCTTGGAGTGTAATATGCACAGGGCAGTGTTGTGTAACCTAACTAGCCTCTAAAGTTGTAATATAAAATATGTGCTGGGTGTGTAACGTTGCATATGCACTGTGACAAAGATATGGATCCAGATTGTAATATGTATGGCATAGCGCTGTGCGTTATAACATAGGCATCGAGGAAGGCACGTTAGATGGGGCAATATAACCCGTGCGAAGGCAAGTGTGGCATGACATATTCAAGGGGTGGTGTTACAGTGCACATGGGCTAGAGAGTGTCATAGCATACGCACTAGCTGGTGGAATACAACACAGAGGTGTGTGGCACTCGGCAGGCACAGGTGGGTGTAACACAGCATTGGGCTCAGCCAGGAGCACGCTGTGACTCTCAAGTGAGGTTCGTCTCCTTTCCAGAGAGTAAAATAAAAAGTATTACACATCCGGCGGTGGATGTGTGTTTTATTAACTGTGAGGGGGGTTTCTTGCATAGTTTGGTCGCATTTTTGTCGAATCCCCTTTGAATGGCTTGGTGTGCGTGTGTATTAAATGTGCCCGTCAATAGCTACCCATGTTTGTATAAATAAACAACAAGGGTGTCTACTTGGAGAGTACCCACCAGCGGGGGCGCCGGGATTAGGCATGGTAGGGCGTCAGACATGCCAGAGCTTCACTAGCGGTGTAAATACATTCCACGTGGATTCATTGTGTGCATAGTCGCCTTTTAATAAATATCACGCAAATCATCATGGTGATAGGTACATACGGTTTGTCCAGCATGTCCTAGGTGTTTCTATAAATATATATTTTTTAAAAATAATAAAAAACAAAGGCCAGCCCCGGGGGATGGGGTCCCCGGGGCCATAAGTGGCCTGAGGAGGGGGGCAACGCAGCCCCCCTCCTAAAGAATAAAAAAAAAAGGCCATGACCCGGGGGTTGGGGTCCCCGGGGCCGATTAAGGCCTTGGGAAGGGGGGCCACGTGGCCCCCTTCCAAATTAATTTTTTTCAACAAAAAAAATTAGGGTGCAGGCTCTGGGGGATGGGGTCCCCAGGGCCAATAAATTAGAAAGAGAAGGGGGGCCACACAGCCCTCCTTCTCAAAAAAATTAAATAAATAAAAAACCGGCATCGCGCTGGAGACCACGCCCCCTCCTTGCAGAACTCTGCAAATGCACCCCCTGGCCAGTTGTAAGTTGGGGAATTAATTCCCCTTCAATACTGAGGGTCCCTGAGGGCCAACTATCCCAACAGGTATCTCCAGTATGCGCCAGGGAGCTGCGTTGCAGACAGGTGACCTGAGGCCATGCCCCTTTTTACACCTCTATGCAACACAGCTCTGTGGCTCTTACTGGAGGTACCTAGTGGGCTAGTTTGACCCTAGGGACCCTTAGGATTCAAGGGGACTTAATCTCTCAACTTAGAACGGCCACCAGGCGCGTTTACACAGTGGTGAAGGGAGGGGACGGGGCCTGAGGTGACGTGTGCAAACACGCCCTATGGCGCGTTTTAAGTTGGGGAAATAATTCCCCTTCAATCCTGAGGGCCCCTGGGGGCTAACTAGCCCACCAGGTGCTTCCAGTAAGCGCCACTGAGCTGTGTTGCAGAGAGGTGGTCCAGGCCGTGCCACTTTTTACACCTCTCTGCAACGCAGCTCTGTGGCGCTTACTGGAGGTACCTAGTGGGCTAGTTGGACCCTAGGGACCCTCAGGATTCAAGGGGACTTAATCTCCCAACTAAAAACGGCCACAGGGCGTGTTTACACAGTGGTGAAGGGAGGGGACGGGGCCTGAGTTAACATGTGCAAAACGCCCTGTGGCATGTTTTAAGTTGGGGAAATAATTCCCTTTCAATCCTGAGGGACCCTGAGGGCCAACTAGCCCACCAGGTGCTTCCAGTAAGTGCCACTGCGCTGCGTTGCAGAGAGGTGGTCTAGGCCGTGCCCCTTTTTACATCTCTCTGCAACGCAGCTCTGTGGCGCTTACTGGAGGTACCTAGTGGTCTAGTTGGACCCTAGGGACCCTCAGGATTCAAGGGGACTTAATCTCCAAACTTAAAACGGCCACAGGGCGTGTTTACACAGTGGGGAAGGGAGGCGACGGGATCTGAGGTGACGTGTGCAAACACGCCCTGTGGTGCGTTTTAAGAGGTAGTTTTAATCCCCTGCCCTATTATATACTAGGGGCTTACAGAGGAGGTCATGCTAATCACAGGGGGACCCCAACGCATAGTGTTTCCTAGTGTATGTAGGTGTTTTCACTGTATTCTGAGTGTCTTTTAACATAGCACTGGCTCTAGGACTGGTTAGTCAGACTTAGTTACCATCATTATCTGTCTGAAAAAGTTGAGGGTACAGGATGATTTTGCAACAAGGCTTCTTTCTGCTCTTCTGTTTGTTCTTTCTGCACGTTATTGTTAGACCTGGCACCTTGGCGTGAGTCTCCCTTCCTCTTTTTGTCGCTGTGCCTCATGTGCTTTTATGGTGTTGGCCGCTCAGCGCGCTGTGCCACTACCAACCAGTGTCACGGTGCGAGTGCTCCCTATGTAAATTATCTATGTTGGTTGGATTCCATGATTGGATTGTTTGGTTTACTGTCAGACCCCAGTAAAGTGCGCCAGGAGCGCCAGGGCATGTGATTACAAACACCGCTGGTGGGCTTGCAGCACTGGTTGTGCCACCCACAGAAGCGGCCGGTAAAATATGTCTAGGGTCTGCCATCGCAGAACTTGCGTGCAGTTTGGTACTGACATGCTGACTGGCAAGTGCCCACACTTGCCGGTCCCTAAACCTTCCCTTAACTTCATGTTAGTCACCCCTCTGGTAGGCCCACGGGCAGGGTGCGTTGTAAGCATAAGGTAGGACAAGCCTGGATACGTGGCATGTCCTAGTAGTGAATTACCGCCATCTTGTTGTTCACTACTGTAAGGCTACCCTATTCTCATAGGCAAGTATGGGCGGCTGGGATTGTTACATCCTATGATCCTAGCCGACCCAGGGAACATGGTAGAAGATCGAGTTTAGTATGCCTGAACTCGGAATAATAAGGTACATCTTTTCCCAAGGTTTTAGAAAGCTGGCCTTTGCTTGCCTAAACATTTCAGCCCGCCTCTGCGTGATGTGTATCTGATGTCTGGCTGGTGTGAGTGACAGGGCTGGGGGAACCCAGAGGGGCAGGGCTAGGTAGCCTGGTGATGAATAGGACGATCGACAGGTAGATGGGTGGGAGGAGTACTCCTAGGCTCTGAATAGGACAGTGCTCTGCCACCTCAATGCCGGCTCCGCCCCCTGTTGAGTGTCTGATGACTCTGCCCTGCACTCTGAAAGAAGAAGCCTGCATCGCGTAAACAAAGTGCTCAGAAACAGGACTGGACTAGGCAAGGGCCCCCCTGGCCGGGGAGAACAAAAGATTTGCTGTATAAATGTAAGAGCCCTGCTCCTAAGAAACTAGATCCGCTTTTGACCAAGAAGAATCTCTGCCTGAGGAGGAGGCACCGGGAAAGCTGTAGGAGGAAGACTGTCCCTGTCCTGGGGGATTGGCCTGCAGTTGTGACCTTGCTGCCAAAGGGGAGAAGAGAAACTGTTGCTGAAGACTTTGCCTTATTTTTACTTTCAAGACCTGTGCTTTTCAAAACGATCTCCAAGGGCCTGAAACGAACTTGCCCCCTGAACTGAGCCCCAGGACCATTGGGCTCTACCTGATCTTCACTCGCCTGCCGCTGGACTGTGGTGTCCTTTCCCTCGCCGGAGCTGTGACCCTCGTGCCCCAGTCCCTCCCTGAGCCGTGACCAGGACTGGTTAGCTGCCCCCGCCTTGGGAAGAGCCTCGCTCGATCGGAGCTGCTCCCCCTACGCTGTGCTGGGCTGCCCCTGTCACCTCGCTCGCTGGAGGCTCGCTGTGCACCTTCACCCTCCTGCCGGAATCGGCGTTGTGAGCATCTCCAAGCCTCGGACGGCCCGGATGTAATCTGCATGCCCGGCTGCCCCGCTTTGTTCACCCGCCACCTGCAACACCCCGCTCTTGTCGTGAGCCTGAAGATCAGACCCCCATCGTGAAGTGTGGGAGCCTCGGACGCCGCCTCGCCCTTCTGTCGAAGAGCCGCTGAAATCCCACACCCGCCTTTGCGTCAAGAAACAAGGTACTGTACTTACGAACTCGACCGCGAGCTCGCATCGGATCCAGGGTCCGCAACGTTCTGATTTCCCTGGCATCTGCCGTGTGCTTCCCGGTCGCCGCCTCAGCACGAAGTGCGCTGAGGCCCACAGTTACCTTGGGCCGCCTAAGAACTTTCCGTAACAAAGAGAACTTTACCGTACTCCTAAGAATTGTGGCCCCATCAGTTTAACGTTACTGGGCCTTGTATTGAATCTGCTGAATCTACATAAAAGCTTATTTTTATACTTCCTGATTGGTGTCCGTTTGTGGTGCATGCAAGGGGTTTACTGTATATATAATTGCACTTGCTTAACCGTGTACGCCTGAGACTTAGCCTAGACTGCTTGCGCCACGCACCTAGAGGGTGAGCAGGGGTTATTCTGGGGAGTCATCCTTCGCCCTGACAAGAAGTAAAGGGTCCCTGCTTGTTGTGGGTACACACCTTCGCCAACCAGAGCCCCCTCATTTCTAACATTGGTGGCAGTGGTGAGGATTTACGGATTTGCATTTGTGGTTTGTGTATAGTGAACCACTGATCACCACGTAGTGAGAGCAGACCAGTAACACAGCCACAAGACTTGTAGTTGTTTTTGTTTTGCCAAGAATCTCTGTTGTTAAAGCCATGCCTGGTTCACTCCCCGCCGGAAGGGCAGCCTCTATAATCTCTGGATTTGAGGACATAGATTGGGAAGAAGGCGCACTTCAGAATCATACCAATGAAGAATTGAAAGGTTTTTGCTCCAAGTTCAGGATTGCCCAAACTGGATTGAAATACAAGGCCCAACTCGTGAAGGTGCTGAGGGCCTGGTATGAGTCAAAGGCACCAGAGAATCAGGTGGAAATGGTTCCACCAGAAAGTATCCATGAGTTTGGCAGAGGCCTGTCGCCAGAAGAGTTAGCAGACAGGGCAGCAACCCGGGCACACGAAGTGGAGATGGCAAGACTTCATGGGCAGATGGATATGGAAAAACAAAGATTAGCCATGGAAGAAAAGAAACTACAATTAGAGCATGACATGAAGCTGAGGGAGCTGGAGCTGGAGCTGAAAGCAAAAAGTTTGGAGTTTAATCCCTCTGGTGGCAGCACACCGCCAGTACCGGCAGAACCAAGAGTTTATATTCCCAAGGATGTAGTGAAGGAGTTCTTTAAGAATGACGACATCGGGCAGTGGTTCAGAGCCTATGAGGTAGCCATGTCTTCCCACCGGGTCCCTGAGAGAGATTGGGGAGCGGGGTTGTGGGGACGGTTCCTGAGTGAAGGGCGGGACACACTGTTAGATTTACCTGCTGATGTTCATAATTCTTACGCCCATATGAAGGAAGCATTGATGACTAGGTATGGGTTGACCCCTGAGTTATATCGACAGAGGTTCAGGGGTTGCACTAAGATTCCCAATAGTACGTATGTGGAGTATGTGACTTTCTTTTGCAGAGCGCTGGATGGTTGGGTAAAGGGTAGTAAGGTAAATGATTATCAAGGGCTTCTTGATTTAATGGCATGGGAGCACTTGTCCAGTAATTGTTTTCCTGAGCTACGCCAGCACCTGATAGATAGTAGGCTGACTAACCCTAGGAAGCTTGCTGAGGAGGCGGACCACTGGGTCAGTACCAGGGTCCACAAGGGTCCCGTGGGAGACTCCGCCAAAGGTGGGCAGGGTCCCCAGCAGAAGAGTGGGGGGGACAGGGGTAAACAGAAGGAGTTCCCAAAAAGGCCCCAAAGTAGTCCCCAAGGGAACCAAGGGAAGGGTTCTCAGCCTCCCCCACCCCAGAAACCGACCGGGGCCCGACAGGTCCTCCTGTTCAGAAGGGGCCCATAAGATGTTACAGGTGTAACAATTTGGGGCATTTTGCCTCTGATGTAAAGTGTCCATTGTTTGGTAAACCAGCACTCACTGGTGCTCCACCCCGGCAGGTGACGAGTGTAGCCTTGGGGGAGGAGAGGGATATCCAAGGTGGGTGGGGTCCCACAGAGATGTCCCTTGTCTCGCTAGGAGACCGTAAAGTGGTCCCTCCAACCCAGCTGCCTGAGAACACTAAGAAGTACAGGCAGTGGGTGACCATAAATGGCCATAGGGTGGAAGCTCTCAGAGATACAGGAGCCAGTGTGACAGCTGTCAGGTGTCACCTGGTGTCTCAGGAGCAGGTGGTCCCCAATGCATTCTATCCCGTTGTTGCCGCTGACAACACAGAGAGGCACTGCAAGGTGGCTCAGGTTCCCTTTGAGTGGGGGGGGTCTCTGGTACTCTTCAGGTAGCTGTGAGGCCCGCCATGCCTGTAGACTGTTTGTTAGGGAACGATTTGGAGAGCTCACCTTGGGCTAAGGTGGAGCGGAGTGCTCACCTGGAGATGTTGGGAATGCCGGATTGGGCGTGCGTCACCACACGGTCCATGGCAGTCAGTAGAGGTACTCAAGAGGTCCTGGAGCCTGAGAGGGAGGCCCAGGAACCGGCCTCAGAGAGAAGAAGCAAGGGGCGCGGGAAGCCGGCCCCTGAAGTTCCCACGGTCCAGGAAGAAGCAGACCTTGAGGGGGATGCCCTGGAGCCTATAGGGGAACAGATAGCTGAACTGGGAGACCTGCCGGAGCTGACCCATTAGCAGCAGGAAGGAGGTCCCACCAGGGAGGACTTTTGTAAGGCGCAGAAGGAGTGCCCTTCTCTCGTGGGTATGCGGCAGCAGGCTGCAGACCAGGCCGCAGGTGATCAGTCAGGGTCACATTTCGTTTACTGGGAGAACGACCTCCTATATACAGAGCCTAAGGTTGCTGAGCCTGGGTCAGCCCGTGCGCTGGTGGTACCCCAGGACTTCAGAGCCTTCCTACTGGGGCTGGCTCACGATGTGCCATTGGCAGGGCATTTGGGGCAGGACAAGACCTTTGAAAGGCTTGTCACCCACTTTTATTGGCCTCAAATGCGCAGGAGTTCAGATACTCACTGCAGGACATGCCAGACTTGCCAGGCAAGTGGAAAGAGTGGAAGGAAGCAAAAGGCTCCACTCCAGCCATTCCCTGTGGTCAGTACCCCATTCCAGCGAGTGGGGATTGACATTGTAGGGCCACTGGACCCCAGGACAGCGATGGGCAATAGGTTTATCCTGGTCCTGGTGGACCATGCCACCCGGTACCCGGAAGCCATTCCTCTGAGGACAGTGACGGCCCCCGTGGTGGGACGGGCGCTGATGGGAATTTTCTCCCGAGTGGGATTCCCTCTAGAGGTGGTGTCTGACCGAGGTACCAATTTCATGTCCAAGTACATGAAATCCCTTTGGCAAGAGTGTGGTGTAACCTACAAGTTCACCACACCTTACCACCCCCAAGGAAACGGGTTGGTTGAGAGATTCAACCGAACCCTCAAAGGCATGATAATGGGCCTAGAAGGACCCATGAGGCGTAAGTGGGACGTCCTCTTACCATGCCTTCTCTTCGCTTACCGTGAGGTGCCACAGAAGTCTCTGGGGTTCAGTCCCTTTGAGCTTCTGTATGGTCACCCAGTCAGAGGACCTCTAAGTCTGGTCAAGGAAGGCTGGGAGCAATCTCCCAGGAAACCTCCCCAGAATTTATATAGCTACATGCCGGCCTCCAGGAATCAGACTAGGCGATTCTGGCAACTTGCTGAGGCAAATCTATAAGCCAGCCAGGAGGAGATGAAGCGGTGGTACGACCAGAATGCCACTCTGGTAGAGCTTCAGCCTGGACAGAAGGTATGGGTCTTGGCCCCCGTGGAGCCGTGTGCGCTCCAGGATAAGTGGACCAGTCCCTTTGAGGTGGTGGAGCGCAAGAGTCCTGTTACCTACGTGGTAGACCTGAAGTCTCCTAGGAACCCCTTAAGGGTCCTACATGTCAACCGCCTCAAGCCCCACTTGGAGAGGTCCCAAGTGGGCATGCTCTTGGCAACAGATGCTGGGATGGAAGAGGAGACAGAACCTCTTCCTGACCTCCTGTCAGCCAAGGAGCAAGATGGGTCAGTGGATGGTGTCATCCTCTCTTCCGCCCTGACCCCTGAGCAACAGAATGATTGTCGCCAGTTGCTGGGACAATTTTCTGATCTGTTTTCCCTGGTTCCCGGTGTCACTGATTGGTGCGTCCATGATGTGGACACTGGGGATAGTACACCTGTGCGGCACAAGGCCTACAGGGTGACTGACAGGGTGAGGACATGCATCAAGGAGGAGGTCTCCAAGATGTTTGCACTAGGGGTAATTGAGTCTTCCAGCAGTCCTTGGGCCAGCCCAGTGGTCTTGGTCCCAAAGGCTGCAGCGCCGGGAGCCACACCCAAACTCCGGTTCTGTGTGGACTACAGAGGACTCAATTCAGTCACTAGGATTGACGCACACCCCAGCCCCAGAGCTGATGAGCTCATAGATCGGCTAGGGGCTGCCCACTACCTCAGCACGTTTGATTTAATGTCTGGGTATTGGCAGATCGCCTTGACCGAGGGGGCCAAAGAGAGGTCAGCATTTTCCACCCCAGATGGGCACTACCAGTTCCGGGTTATGCCCTTTGGGATGAAGAATGCCCCTGCCACCTTTCAGAGATTGGTCAACCAGGTGTTGGCTGGGCTGGATTTGTTCAGTGCAGCCTACCTGGATGACATCGCGGTGTTCAGCTCCACTTGGGAAGAACACCTGCGGCACCTCTGGGAAGTGTTGATGGCGCTGCGCAAGGCAGGCCTCACGATCAAGGCGAGTAAATGCCAGATCGGGCAGGGTTCCTTGGTGTACTTGGGGCACCAAGTTGGGAGTGGCCAGGTGGCACCCCTTCAGCCCAAGATAGAAACCATCCTGAATTGGGAGTCGCCCAAAACCCAGACAGAGGTGAGAGCCTTCCTAGGTCTCACCGGGTACTACAGGAGGTTTGTCAAGGGGTATGGCAACATGGTTGCCCCCTTGACAGCGCTGACTTCGAAGAAGCAGCCCAGGAAAGTGATTTGGACTGACACCTGCCAAAAAGCTTTTGAGGCCCTAAAAACTGCTATGTGCACGGCACCCGTGCTCTTGGCTCCCAACTTCTCCAAAGAGTTTATCGTTCAGACAGACGCTTCAGAGCATGGTGTGGGGGCTGTTCTTTCACAGATTAATGAGGAGGGCCTAGATCAACCCGTAGCCTTTCTTAGCAGGAGGTTACTTCCACGGGAACAGAGGTGGAGTGCTATTGAGCGTGAGGCATTTGCTGTGGTCTGGGTGCTGAAGAAGCTAAGACCCTACCTGTTTGGGTCTCACTTCCGGGTTCAGACGGACCAAAGGCCCCTCAGATGGTTGATGCATATGAGGGGTGAGAATCCAAAGCTGTTGAGGTGGTCCATTTCCCTACAGGGTATGGATTTCACGGTGGAACATCGCCCTGGTACAGATCACGCCAATGCTGACGGTCTGTCCAGATTTTTCAGCCTTAGTGATGAGGAACTCCCTGGGGTAGGGTAGTTCTCCCCACTTTTCAGCTGGAGGGGACACGTGTTAGACCTGGCACTTGGCGTGAGTCTCCCTTCCTCTTTTTGTCGCTGTGCCTCATGTGCTTTTATGGTGTTGGCCGCTCAGCGCGCTGTGCCACTGCCAACCAGTGTCGCGGTGCGAGTGCTCCCTATGTAAATTATCTATGTTGGTTGGATTCCATGATTGGATTGTTTGGTTTACTGTCAGACCCCAGTAAAGTGCGCCAGGAGCGCCAGGGCATGTGAATACAAACACCGCTGGTGGGCTTGCCGGTAAAATATGTCTAGGGTCTGCTATCGCAGAACCTGCGTGCAGTCTGGTACTGACATGCTGACTGGCAAGTGCCCACACTTGCCGGTCCCTAAACCTTCCCTTAACTTCATGTTAGTCACCCCTCTGGTAGGCCCACGGGCAGGGTGCGTTGTAAGCATAAGGTAGGACAAGCCTGGATGCGTGGCATGTCCTAGTAGTGAATTACCGCCATCTTGTTGTTCACTACTGCAAGGCTACCCTGTTCTCATAGGCCAGTATGGGCGGCTGGGATTGTTACATCCTATGATCCTAGCCGACCCAGGGAACATGGTAGAAGATCGAGTTTAGTATGCCTGAACTCGGAATAATAAGGTACATCTTTTCCCAAGATTTATTTTAATATTCTGCGTTTGCAAATGCCGCTTTTAGAAAGCTGGCCTTTGCTTGCCTAAACATTTCAGCCCGCCTCTGCGTGATGTGTATCTGATGTCTGGCTGGTGTGAGTGACAGGGCTGGAGGAACCCAGAGGGGCAGGGCTAGGTAGCCTGGTGATGAATAGGACGATCGACAGGTAGATGGGTGGGAGGAGTACTCCTACGCTCTGAATAGGACAGTGCTCTGCCACCTCAATGCTGGCTCCGCCCCCTGTGGAGCGTCTCATGACTCTGCCCTGCACTCTGATAGAAGAAGCCTGCATCACGTAAACAAAGTGCTCAGAAACCGGACTGGACTAGGCAAGGGCCCCCCTGGCCGGGAAAAACAAAAGATTTGCTGTATAAATGTAGGAGCCCTGCTCCTAAGAAACTAGATCCGCTTTTGACCAAGAAGAATCTCTGCCTGAGGAGGAGGCACCGGGAAAGCTGTAGGAGGAAGACTGTCCCTGTCCTGGGGGATTGGCCTGCAGTGGTGACCTTGCTGCCAAAGGGGAGAAGAGAAACTGTTGCTGAAGACTTTGCCTTATTTTTACTTTCAAGACCTGTGCTTTTCAAAATGATCTCCAAGGGCCTGAAACGAACTTGCCCCCTGAACTGAGCCCCAGGACCATTGGGCTCTACCTGATCTTCACTCGCCTGCCGCTGGACTGTGGTATCATTTCCCTCGCCGGAGCTGTGACCCTCGTGCCCCAGTCCCTCCCTGAGCCATGACCAGGACTGCTTAGCCGCCCCCGCCTTGGGAAGAGCCTCGCTCGATCGGAGCCGCTCCCCCTACGCTGTGCTGGGCTGCCCCTGTCACCTCGCTCGCTGGAGGCTCGCTGTGCACCTTCACCCTCCCGCCGGAATCGGCGTTGTGAGCATCTCCAAGCCTCGGACGGCCCGGACGTAATATGCGTGCCCGGCTGCCCCGCTTTGTTCACCCGCCACCTGCAACACCCTGCTCTTGTCGTGAGCCTGAAGATCAGACCCCCATCGTGGCGTGTGGGAGCCTCGGACGCCGCCTCGCCCTTTTGTCGAAGAGCCGCTGAAATCCCGCACCCGCCTTTGCGTCAAGAAACAAGGTACTGTACTTACGAACTCGACCGCGAGCTCGCATCGGATCCAGGGTCCGCAACGTTCTGATTTCCCTGTCATCTGCCATGTGCTTCCCGGTCGCCGCCTCAGCACGAAGTGCGCTGAGGCCCACAGTTACCTTGGGCCGCCTAAGAACTTTCCGTAACAAAGAGAACTTTACCGTACTCCTAAGAATTGTGGCCCCATCAGTTTAACGTTACTGGGCCTTGTATTGAATCTGCTGAATCTACATAAAAGCTTATTTTTATACTTCCTGATTGGTGTCCGTTTGTGGTGCATGCAAGGGGTTTACTGTATATATAATTGCACTTGCTTAACCGTGTACGCCTGAGACTTAGCCTAGACTGCTCGCGCCACGCACCTAGAGGGTGAGCAGGGGTTATTCTGGGGAGTCATCCTTTGCCCTGACAAGAAGTAAAGGGTCCCTGCTTGTTGTGGGTACACACCTCGCCAACCAGAGCCCCCTCATTTCTAACAGTTATCCTTCTTCCTGCACTTTTCTTTGTCTTTGAGGACTTCTGTTGCTTCTTTCTGCATTTTTTTTTTCTTTCTGTGTGTTTTTTCTTCTTTCTTCACATGTCCTATCTCTGTAGGCATAGTTAGAAATTAGCATTTAAAAAACCTCTGAAATTCACTGAAAAAACCATAGGTTTCAGGCATGTTATAGTTAGGAATTAGCATTTAAAAAACCTTATAAATTCACTGAAGAAACCGTAGGTTTCAGGGGCGTTATAGTTAGCTGGACTTTTCACTCGTAGAAAACCATTGAAATTCCCCCGTTATAGTTAGTTCAGCTAACCATAACTCTCGCGCCCGCAATGCACTGCTGATGACATCACATATTACATCACTCATGACATGGTCAGTGACATCACTCATGACATCACTAATAACATCATCCAGTGAATGTGTGTTTTTCTGAAAACTACATATATTTTATATCGGTATATCTCAAGGTCGATGGAAGAATAAATGGGTATATAAGTGTCTAAATGGATGATTGAAAAATTGATTGTATAACTGACTAATTAAGTGTATCTACATGAGTGTCTATATAGGTTATTAGTTGTTTTTTTGAGTATCAGTATATATATATATATATAGTACTGTGCATATAGCTGTCGCAAATTCATAAGTGAATAGATTGCCAAAGCAGCAAAATGAATGTTTCAGAAATGAAAAAGCCTTTAAGTTTACTAGCTAAATAAATGCTACCCATGGTATTGACCTTGCTAAGTCTAATTCACAAGTGCACATAGCTTTACCAATAATGTCCAAAATCTTTCCTACATAAAATAACAGTGTGCGTAGATGTCTCTGTTATGTGGAACTGTAGCACCATGCTGCCTAAGAATTTTTAAATTGTTTGGGTTTGTATTCCACACCAGTAGTCAATAAATCCATATTTACTTTTGCTTTTCTACTGAGGTACTGCATAAAGACTTCTACTATGTAACCTTGACTGGATAGTGTCTTCAAATGAGTGTTATTTCTTTGTGTTTTACCAAACCAGATTTCAAAACTCATCTCCTCCTGGAGGGCTGCCACCTGGATGTTTTTTTACTGCCATGAACAGTATTTTCATGCCCCAGCAGGTCCAAAACTAATGATAGAAACAACTTTGTCAGTATTTCTTCCCCTTGCCAATACATATTTGAAACACTAAATATATAGAAGTAAACACTTTAGAGTGTGTTCTAGACATCCCTTAATTAACCCGGACTGATAATTAAAGTAAACAAAGACAGAGCAGCCATGTCAAATTTTTGAAAAAAACGATTTATGAAGTTCTATTTAACCCCTTAACTGTTGGCCTCCCCCCCAGTTCTGAGCCCTTTTTCCACATAAACTTCCATTGGCAAATTTGCGTCCTTTTTTTCCAACATCCTGGGAATTCTAAAGGTACCCAGGTTTTGTGGATTCCCCGGAGGGGACCAAGAAATTAGCCAAAATACAGCCAATTTTGTTCTTTTTTAGGCAAAATTGGAAAAAAGTGCTGAAAAAGAAAGCATCTGTTTTTTCCCTGCAAATGTTATCAACAAAGCATTTGCAGTGCTAAAATCACCATCTTCCCATGCTTTCAGGAACAGGCAGACCTTTGTCAGGAAACCACAAATTTCTACGCAGTTTTGGCATTTTAGTGGGACATAGTCTATTTTTCCTATTTTGTGTGCTCCTAACCTCCTATCAGTTAGTGGTAGACATTGATGTGACACCAATAATGGATCCCGGACAGCAATGCATTTATGAAAAGTAGACGAAATTCTGAATTCAGCAAGGTGTCATTTGTATAGATCCTTCAAGGTTTTCTTATAAAAAGTAACAGTTGAAATCGAAACATATTGAAAACGAGTAAAACAAAACAGCCATTTGTACCTGCATGTTTACTTTTAACTTAAGTAAATATGGCAGATTTTTAAAAGCAATATACGGTTATGTCCACTGCACTTTTTTGGTTGCATGGGTATATAGAACTTGTAGGTTCACCAAGAACCTGCTTTGCCTAAAGCCAATAGCTGTGCTGCGCCCTATACAGCAATTCACTTGGTAAATATAAAAAGTGAAAAATAGGTATCAAGGGAAACTATGTATTTCTGAAATGGGAACATATGAAGTTTAGAAGCAGTGGTTATTTGGCCAACTCCGAATATGTGGGTACCTATACCACCATGTGAATTAGAGGGCATTTTTGAAACGTACTTCTTTTTTATACACTGTGTTAGATTTGAAAGGTAAATATGCATAGAAAGTTGATTGGCGATAACACTTGTTCAACTATTCTAGGTTCCCCTAAGTTTCCAGATAAAAATGGTACCTCACTTGTGTGGTTAGACCTTTTCCAGTGAAACTTGACCATTTACTTTGCAATGTGCCTCGCTGTGGTTTTTGGACCCTAGCTGAACTGGCATCTAGTGAAACCTAGCAAACCTGTACATTTTTTTAAACTAAACACGCAGGGGAATCGAGGATGGGGTGACTTGTGTGGCTCTCACCAGGTTTTGTTACCCAGAATCCCTTGCAAACCTCATACTTTGTCAAAATAACACATTTTCCTCGCATGTCTGTGATGGAAAGTTCTGGAATCTGGGTTGATCCACAAACTTCCACCAACGCAGCATTCACCAAAGTCTCCCAATAAAAATGGTACCCCACTTGTGTGGCTAGGCCTAGTGCCCATGGCAGGGAACGGCCCAAAATGCAACATGGGCACATCACATTTTCCAGTAAAAACAGACCCTTTTTTGCAATATGCTTAGCTGTGGGTTCTGGACCCCAGCTCTGCAGGCACCTTGGCAAAGCTAGCAAACATGTACATTTTTTAAAACTAGACACCCGGGGAAATCCAGGATGGGGAGACTACTGTGGCTCTCACCAGTTTCTGTTACCCAGAATCCCTTGCAAGCCTCAAAATTTGTAAGAGAAAACACATTTTCCTCAGGTTTCTGTAATGGAAAGTTCTGGAAACTGTGGGGAGCAACAAACTTTTATGAACTGAGTAGGCATAGTGTCTGCGACAGGTAATGGCTGAAAACCCAACACGCACATCACATTTTTCAGTGAAAACTGACCCTTTTTTTGCAATTTGTCTAGCTGTGGTGTTTGGACCCTAGCTCAGCTGGCACTTAGGTAAACCTAGCAAACCTGTTCATTTTAAAAAATAGACATCCAGGGAAATCCAGAATGGGGTGGCTTCTTTGGCCATCAGCAGATTTTGTTACCAAGAATTCCTTGCAAATCTCAAACTTTGCAAAAAAACAAATTTCCCTCACGTTTCTGTGATGGAAAGTTCTGGAACTTGTGGGGAGCCACAAACGTTCACCCACCCAGCATTCCCCTATGTCTCCCAATAAAAATGGTACCTCGCTTGTGTGGGTAGGCCTAGTGCCCGCAAGAGGAAACGGCCCAGAACGCAACATGAGCACATTACATTTTTCCAGTGAAAACTGACCCTTTTTTTGGAATGCGCCTAGTTGTGGTTTCTGGATCCTAACTCAGCTGGCATCTAGGGCAACCTAGCAAACCTGTACACCTTTGAAAACTAGGCACCCATGGGAATCCAGGATGGGGTGACTTGTGTGGCTGTCACCAGGTTCTGTTATCCGTAATCTCTTGCAAACTTCAAACTTTGTTAAAACAAAACACATTTCCCTCATGTTTCTGTGATGGAAAGTTCTGGAATCTGTGTAGATCCACAAACTTCCACCCAGCCAGCATTCCCCAAAGTCTCCCGCTAAATGTTGTACCTCACTTGTGTGGGTAGGCCTAGTGGCTTGGACAGGGAGCGGCCCAAAATACAACATGGGCACATCACAGTTTTCCATTGAAAATTGACCCGTTTTTCGCAATGTGCCTAGGTGTGGATTTTGAACACTAGCTAAGCCGGCACCTATGAAAACCGAGCAAACCTATGCATTTTTGAAAGCTAGATACTAGGATGGGGTGACATACGTGGGTCTCACCAGGTTCTGTTACCCAGAATCCCTTGAAAACCTCACATTTGTTAAAAAAAACATTTTCCTCACATTTCTGTTTGGGAAAATTATGGGAACACCGGGCTCACATAAATTTCCCACCACCTAGGGTTACCTCAGGTCTCCTGATAAAAATGGCACCTCACTTGTGTAAGTGGGCCAAGTAACCGGGGCAGGGAAGGGCCCAAAACGTATTGTGGAGACATCAAAATTATCTATCACAAAACAACCTGGTTTTGCAAGTGGGGCACCTGCATTTCTGAAAACTAGACACCCGGGGGAGTCCAAGGATGTGTGGCTTCCATGGATCCCCCAACGTTATCCTCAAATTTAGCTGAATAAATTTAATTTTCCTCACTTTTCTCTATGGGATCACCGTGGTGGGACAAATGTCCTACCACTCAGTATTCCCCTCGGTCTCCCGAGTAAAATGATACCACACTTGGTGAAGCTATCTCATAGTGTGAACGCGCAATAGATAAAAGCAACAAATTATTTGTTGTAAAGTGCCATCTAACAAACATGTGTAACTGTAAACTCTCACACAAAAGAGCTTGAATAAGCAACAACAACACATAAAAAATAGCATAAAAACTAAAATGTCCACACTGACGTTGTTTCGAGTTAACATATAAATCAAAGTGCTAATGCAGAGGAACCCAAGAAGACCATCAGAACTGCCTAGCACCAGGGCTATTTAAAACATTTTTAAAAACACATTGAAATTAAGTAGGATTAAATAATAGAAGCCTATCACCAGATGGTAAAACTATCACACAAAGTACAGATGTAGTAAATAATAACAGCAGAATATTTGTTAAAAAGTGCCTTCTGACCATTATACATAACAGTAAACTCCCGGACACCAGTTGAGAAGCACAATAAATTATAGCAGCAAATTATTTGTTAAAAATTGTCATCTGACCAACATACATGACAATAAATTCTGTACAACCATGAAGAACACACAGAGTTTGAAAGAAATCCGCCATGCTGCATATGGAAAGTACCCTCTGACAACAGTAGATGCTAGTAGAAGCAAATTATCCATTATAAGTAGCATCAGACTGGATTGTATGACAATTAGAGCCACAGACTTTATGATCTGGGGTCCCATTCAGCAGAGTCCCCCCCAAAATAAAAATATGATTCAATTTTAAATGGACACCTTAACCCAAGATTACTAACACTTTGCGCCTGGTTTGGTTACAAACGAAAAAATGCAAAAACAACAATTGATGGACAGAATGCAGAACAATGTCATACATTCACCCCTGTACAGAGATCTGGGCCTAAATCCATCGTTTTTTTGCTCACCATGCCATTCCAGTTTGAACCCAGCCATATGCAAATCAGTCTTGACCCTGTGCCTCATGGGAACAGTCCAGCCCGAACTGCCAAGCCAGGTCCTCCCTGGACTGGAAACAAGCATCCTAGGACCGGTTTCGGGGTTTCACCCCTCTTCAGCCAGGATAGCTTGATACTAGTGGCATGGAGAGCACAGGACTCACGTCTGAGCATACCCGTCCCACTCGGGGTGACAAATGCAAAAACAACAATTGATGGACAGAATGCAGAACAATGTCATACATTCACCCCAGTACAGAGATCTGGGCCTAAATCCATCGTTTTTTTGCTCACCATGCCATTCCAGTTTGAACCCAGCCATATGCAAATCAGTCTTGACCCTGTGCCTCATGGGAACAGTCCAGCCTGAACTGCCAAGCCAGCTCCTCCCTGGACTGGAAACAAGCATCCTAGGACCGGTTTCGGGGTTTCACCCCTCATCAGCCAGGATAGCTTGATACCAGTGGCATGGAGAGCACGGGACTCACGTCTGAGCATACCCGTCCCACTCGGGGTGACAAATGCAAAAACAATAATTGATGGACAGAATGCAGAACAATGTCATACATTCACCCCAGTACAAAGATCTGGGCCTAAATCCATCGTTTTTTTGCTCACCATGCCATTCCAGTTTGAACCCAGCCATATGCAAATCAGTCTTGACCCTGTGCCTCATGGGAACAGTCCAGCCCGAACTGCCAAGCCAGGTCCTCCCTGGACTGGAAACAAGCATCCTAGGACCGGTTTCAGGGTTTCACCCCTCTTCAGCCAGGATAGTTTGATACCAGTGGCATGGAGAGCACGGGACTCACGTCTGAGCATACCCGTCCCACTCGAGACACAAACCTAGTGCAAAATGTTGTGGTGGGATTTACGTTCCTCACAGAGATATGAATTGCTGTGGAATGCTGCCCAAAATACCACTTAATAGCGCAATGCACTACTTAACATCAAAGGATATGGGTTGTACATGGGCATTCCCATAAAACGACACAAAGATTTCATGCAAACCCCTATCTACTATAACTGCTGAATTTCGATGGTTTTGTGCATGTAAAATCTGAAAATAACTATAACGCCCCTGTAACCCTTGTTTTTTTTCAGTGAAGTTCTAAGGTTTTTTAATTCTATTTCCTAACTATAACATCCCTGTCACCTTTGTTTTTTTCAGTGAATTCCTACAGTTTTGTAATGCTATTTCCCAACTATAACTTCCATGTAACCTTTGGTTTTTTAGTGCCTTTTTAAACATAAATTGTACTACAGTTTGACCCATGAATTTAATTTACTAATATTCATTTTAACAAGTTTATAAATACATTGTATTCACACATTAATTTTTATTATATATTTATAAACTAAATATTACACTATTAAGGTAAGGTAACTTATGTAGTCTTTCTATTAAAGCAATGTACTAAGTCTTTCTTTTTTTTTACATTATTTTTATGGATCTGATGGAGCGCAAAAACCATGGTAACGGGGAAAGCAAACCCGATATCCTCCCTTTGTCACAGACCCGGCGTCACACTAACTCATTCACACATGCAGTCATTGGCGGGGCCCATAACACCAACACTCACACTAACCATTCTCAGATCTGCACACAGTTGCAGGGATGAGCGGTTCAAGCGCTCAACATGTGGGGGAACTACCTTATATCCTATAGGGAAAGAAAAGTTATTTACAGAATATACATCAATATCTCTTCCACCTACAGATCTCAATCCTAAACATCAAGGCACTCCTCCCACGTGGCCAATGAACCAAATAGTTGGATTGTTGATGGTGATCTAGAACCAGCTAAAACACATTTTAAGATTTTGATCCTACCCTTCTCAATCAACTCATTCGTTGTCAATCAATATCTGTTTATCTAAAATTTCTTAGCAAAGTTAAGGTTGCATTTGGAGAGTTTATATCAAATTTCAATTAAATCGCAGAACATCATATTTACCTATTCTGAATATCTGTAGTCCTCTAAGTCTGTCATCATTCGTCAAAGCAGATTAATGTTCAAGTTCTGTGCTCAGCACACCACATTCTCAAAGATCGGCCAAGACCAGAGACGTGCAAGCATCTGGCAATGCCCATAGAATTAGGAAAAGTTCGTAGTCATCAGACAAATGGGCAGCATCCGGCCATTTAGGGTTCAGGAACGCAGCAGTCACCCTAAGTCGTAGAGTTCGCGTAGCGTCACCGTTGTCATCGTGGTCATCGGACAGTAAGGTAGAAAAAAATGAGTAGCGGTCGCGGTAGCATCCTCTCTATTCTATCATGTACTTATATAACAAATCTCTGTAAAAGTTACATTTTGGTAAGTTCGTAAAGTTGTGATTGGTCGGTTATGATCGTCCAATGGGGTTTAGCACAGTTTGAGGGGTGAGGTCACAGTTCAGTCCATTCCGGTTTCTTTTGTAAACGTCCTTTGTATTGTCACTTGGCTGTTTTCCCACTGTGGCCTTGTCTTAGTACAGTAGGTTACGGGTAATGCAAAGGCTGCAGTCATCTTTGTTGCGCATGCTCTGTTCGCTCCGCGCCTTGTGAGATGGTGGCCACATCGTCGTGTCACGTCGGCAGCCATTTTTATTAAAGCCCAAACGCCAACTTAAGCGAAACAAACACAAAAGATTAATTAATGCATAGAAATAATAAATCCAATGTTAATCCCTTACTAATCCCTCTATGTGCTTGTATTTATCTAGCGTATAGCAACATTTAAAGCGTTTATATTCACCCTTTACGTTGTCTTCTCGGGCAACATTACAGTGACATCACAAAAGCAACGTATATCATGGAATATTCTATTTATTACATATACTACTGTTAGTATGCGTACGGATTTTAGTCATAAAGGTTATTTAGCCATGCAAAATGCAAATCCCACGTATATTTTGTATATTAATAATGTTGATTAATAGAACATGCAACTCATTTAATATATTATACTTAATAGATTATTCAATTAGTGTTCTCATGCAGAATAGGGGGGTATACAAAATGTTGTACTACCGGCTCCATCAATTCCCCCTTTGGTGATTTTATCACCACAGCATTAAAATTTTGTTTCAATTTGTCACGAAAGTGAAATTAATTCGTTTTAGTTCATTTACATCTGTTTCCCCAATTTCTTCTCTTCTAGCTGTTTTATACATGTTTACTTTCATCTCTACTAATTCACTTCTTCAAATTCCCTCGTTTGTCTCTTATTTTGTCTTCTTTGCAAATTATCTCTTTTTTTAACTTTTTCTGCATTTTCTTTCTTTTCTGACACATACAGACTAATCTTAGAATTAATACTATAAAAATCACACAGGTTATGGGAAATAAGATTCTACCTATAAAGGTACCACCTAAATTTAATAAGAAATCCTTAATAGAAGAAAGTTTCTTCCCAATCTTTGTCCAAACACTTTCAACCTCCAGTGGTGTAATTTCATCATGCAATTCAGTTATATTCTTAATGTAAATTTTCAGATCTTTCCTTTCGTCAGGAATGTAAGTACAACAATGTTGAACTTTCAGCATTCCACAGACTCTACCCTCTTTTGCCAGTAATATATCAAGGGCAAGTCGATTTTGCATTACCATAGCACGCATGGCAACCATTTCAGTATTTACCAATAAAAATCCTCCAGCGGTGCTTGTTGACAAGCGATACACTGCTGTTGATAATTTTCTAATTTTGTGTGCATTCAGAGATATTCCCACTGCTGGTATCAATGCTCCAAAGATGTCTCCTACAATTTCTGACCAAGATTCTCTCTTTCTACGAGCTAATAGACTACCTAATTTATGTACACCATCTTCTCCTCTTCCCATGTGAAATATCTTTGGAAAGACCAGACCTACATACCAATGGTCTGGCAAACGATAATATGCCTTGTTCCCGCAGATAAAATATAACCCAGGAAAAAACTGGATCATTTCCTCCTTTAAATCCCCATCCATCCATGATTCGATATGTATCATGGCACTCACTATTACCTACAAAGTAATTATCATATGCAGTTTGATTCCTTCTAATACACAATTTCCCTTTCTGAGGCCAATCTAAAGCCATAGTTGGACTAGCTTCTCCCTTCAAATGTTTTTCCATTTCAACATCCCAAACTGTCTTTTCTTTTTTTCTCTCAGAT
Organism: Triturus cristatus; assembly: GCF_964204655.1. NCBI lineage: Eukaryota > Metazoa > Chordata > Amphibia > Caudata > Salamandridae > Triturus > Triturus cristatus. Next base: position 629,182,234 of record NC_140591.1, read on the forward strand.
GCTTTCCTTTGCATTTTCAGTCTCCTTTCTGCAACCATAACCAAAAACGTTTTTTTTTCTTTCTTTAAACTGCAAGTCAGGTTATTTCTAAAAATATATTCTAATGTTAGTTCTTTCGTTTCTAAGAAAAATTCACCTAACATCTTTGCGGGCTTTACTTTATTTAATTTGGTAATCACAGGTACTTGTGAAAATATGTTATCTACATCTGAAAAATAATATTCTAATTTCCCTATTTGATAAAACAAATTAGCTATCACACTACATGTTACTCCACATGTTACAGGCAGGTGATGATAGGTCACTCCCTCCGATACATATGCAGGTAACTGCATACAAACGTAGCAATCCCTCACATCCATTGTCTTAACATAGTCATACAAAAGTTTCAAAAACACATTGTTAGAGAAATCATTTATAGACCTGTCTTTGTGTAGATAGTTGTTATCTATTCTAGTTGGATATACTTTTTGAACCTTCTCTATATTAGTATTAGATTTATTCTCACACTGTCCTTCTATTGTGTCTATTGTATCCTTAAATGAAATCAGCAATGATAACACACTCTATAGAAGCAATAGTAATCCTGTACAACAACAACACATTTTAAACCATCTCTTTAAAAATACACATTTAGCTGTTCTACTTTCAGTATTTGCCATTTTTGCAAAATGACCAGTGTCTTTTGACTTAGCCTCTTCTACTTCACAACTAGTTTTGTCTAACCCAAGGCTCTAAGCACCTACTTGGTTCTATCAGTTTATGTATTTTTCCAGTATTCTATTTTCTTTCCATTAGCAGCACTTTTGTCTTGTTCAGTTTGGTATTTGATCGTCTTTCACTTTTCTCTCATAATCTTGGTACAGAACTTCCTGAACATCCGTCTCTTCTCCGATGTCGGACAAGATAACTCTCTGGATTTCCGATTCTTCGTCTTCTTCAACCACTTCCGGTACAGTCACCTCTGGACTTTCTTGGCTGTCCGCCTCTTCTTTTATTTCAGGCAGGGCCACATACGACCATTTTGGCGACTTATACTTCTGGTTGGGCTTTCTTATTCTTTTGTTTTCGTCTGTTGCAGTTCATTTCTCATCTTTTGATTTTTCCTGACTCGATACTTCGCTCACTTGCTCTGCTCTTGGTGAATTCACTTGTGTCAGTCGATATCTTAGTCTCTTTATCTTATTAGGCCAGATTTCATCTCTTGCTAATCTTTTTGATTTACTTCCTTTATCGTTCTTCTCAGCTCTCCATGCTCTTTTCCTCAGGACTCGACCTTCTGGTACTTCCTGATCACTTTCCATATCGTTGGCATATTTATTCCCAACCGCGATATAATCAGCGGTTTGTACATGTGCTGCACACTTCACAACAGCCAATTGCTTTGGCAGCTGTTTCGCCTTAAGCAACTTTCCAACCACTTCAGCATTCTTTATAGGAGTTCCACTTGAAGTCAGAAATCCTCTATGCAGCCAAATCTGGCCAAAATGATGCACCACTCCAAAACCATACTGACTATCAGTTATCACAGTCACTCTCACATTCTTTCCGATCTTACAAGCTCTAGTTAAAGCTATCAGTTCAGCAACCTGAGCTGATTTTACTCCCTTCAGGTAAGATGCTTCCGTTACTGCTGCAACTGTGCACAGTGCATATGCTGCACTCAGATTTCCTTCATCTGTTCTCAAACATGATCCATCTACAATCATCAGACAAGGGTACATCTTTTATATCAGGACGTGGTTTTGTACAGAAATCCAATACATCCAAACAATCATGATCCACTTCGTCCCTGACTTCAACATTTTCAGCATCAGGTAGTAGCGTTGAAGGATTCACATTCAAGCATCTCGCAAGACTCACATTCGTTGCACCTAATATGACTTTCTCAAACTTAGACAGCCGACTACGTGTCATGAATTGAGTACGACTCCTTGTTAAAAGGATTGCCACATCATGAGGTACATACACTCGTACAGGATATCCCATCACAATTCCCTCACTCTGTTCCAGACTCTTACAAGTGGCAGCTACTGCTTTCAAACAACCTGGCAAGGCTACAGCTACAGGGTCTAGCATAGCTGAGAAATATGCAATTGATCTTCTCAATTTCCCATGTTTCTGTATCAATACAGAGAGCGCACATCCATTCCTCTCACTGCAGTACAACTCGAACTCTTTTTCATAGTCAGGCATTCCTAACGCTGACGCTTCACACAGACTGTCTCTCAATTTCTTAAATGCTGCTAGTTCTTCCCTATCTAAGTCAATGGGATGTCTCACATCCCACGATAACAAAGAGAGGGTGAGGGAAAATCACTCTTGATCCCCCTGGCTTAATAAATCAACAACAAAAGAGTGAACAGGGGAAGGAGCAAACAAAGAGTAACAGCAGCCGGCCAGTTAGGTAAGACAGGGCTCGTCCGAATTAAGGGGTTAATTCAGACGAGCCCTGTCTTACCTAACTGGCCGGCTCCTGTCCAACTCACTTGTTTTTATTCGGTCTTTGGTTTACCAGGATTAAATTGGTTATTGGTTAAAACCATTCACCTTTTAAATTTCACTCCCTTTTCATCCAAAAACCAGCTCCGCTGTAGTTCAGGCGTTGCAGCACACCAGAGAGGCACTCGGCCTCTCTGGTGGGAACCCGATGATGAAGCATGTCACCAACTAGGTTGGTGAGTGAGGGTTCTTTTAACACATTATTTTGGTTTTTGCCCACGCTGTTACTCTTTGTTTGCTCCTTCCCCTGTTCACTCTTTTGTTTATGTCTCACATCCCTTCTTGTCAGACGCACCAAAGGTTTTGCGATCAGGGAAAAGTTACTTATCCACTGACGACAATATCCAACAATTCCAAGAAACATTCTCACCTCTCTTTGCGTCATGGGAGCTCTCATACTTTTTATTATCCTGATCCTGTATGTAGTTATTTTCCTCAATCCTTTTTCAATCTTGTGACCTAAATATTGTACTTACTTCTGACAAAACTGCAATTTTGATGGTGACACTTTAAGTCCTCCATCAGCCAAATGATTTTAGAATGCTATGGTGTCCATTACACAGGCTTCTCGAGTTTTCGATGCCACAAGCAGGTCATCGATATACTGGACTAGCTCGGAATTCTCGGTCATTTCTAAATCTTCCAAAGACTTTTTTAATATCTGATTAAATATCGAGGGGTTTTCTGTATACCCCCGAGGGATTCGGCACCAAGCCAAAATACGTTCGCCAAAACGAAACGGAAAAATTTGCTGGCTATCATGGTGCAACGGGATGGAAGCCTGACATAAGTCAATTACTGTGTACCATTCTGCATCATGAGGAATCTGATACAAAATCACAGATGGATTTGGTACAATAGGACAGCACGACACCACAATTTTGTTTATCTTTCTCAAATCCTGTACTATCCTGAACTTTCCATTAGGCTTTTTCAGTCCCATGATCGGTGAATTACATGGGCTACTCATTATTTCTCTCAAAATTCCTTGTTTAATAATTTTTTCAATTATAGGGGTAACTCCTTCAATTATTTCAGGTGTCAATTTATATTGAGGAACGTTTGGGTAGCTTATTCCTTCTTTCACTGTACTTTTACAGGATCCACATTTCTCATCAATCCTACATCTTCTCCTGTAAAATCCCAGACTTCTGCTTTCACTGTCTGTTTTAATTCTTTTGGTAATTCGTCAGGGTTGAATATAGCATAAACTTCAGTAATCTCAGGTTCCATATTAGCCATAGCCATTTTATATAGTACGTCTTCATCAGGGGTCTCAAATTCTATACCATCAGGGGTACAAAATATGGTGCAATTCATTTTGCACAACAGGTCTCGTCCTAATAGGTTTACAGGACTTAAATCACACACGACAAAGCGGTGCATTTCGGAAAATTTCCCTATATTGACCTTTACTGTTTCTGTGAGATACGTTTTGATCTGTCTGTTGGATACGCCAACCACTTGGATTGTTTCATCCGAGACAGGAAGATTCTTAACAACAGCTGACCTAACAGTTGATCAAGTAGCACCAGTATCTACTAGGAAAGTAATATTTTCATCATTTACCTTTCCATCTACAAAAGGGCCTGTCTGGTCTACTTCTAGAGTTGCGCCAAGTATGCACTCTTCTTCCTCCCTTCGGCACCGTCAATAACCTTCTTCTGATTCACTCTCATCGCGTTGTAGCCAATACTGCGAAACAGCGCTAGCACACGGCAGCTTGGTTACCTGTTCTTCGTTGTAGAATCCTGTCTCATTACTGTATTTCTGTGAATTTACGCTCTGTGGAATAGGCAGTTTTGGCACCTGATTCTGTTGGGTAACAACCTGCTGCTGTCGCTGTGGTTGACCACTCACCTCTTTCTGCACCTGCACATTCAATGATGCATTATCACCATTAGTATTCTGGGGAAATTTACACTCGGATTTCCAGTGCCCTATTCTTGGCCATTTCTTTTTGCCTTCTTCAATATTAAACTGTCCCTTTCCTTTTCCAGTATTAAATCTCGGTTTTGGTCCTGCATGATTTGCTTGTTCAATCAATTGTGCTTCCTGTCTTTCTGCCACTTTTACTTGTGCCCACATAGCCTTTTCTTTTAATTTACGCTGCTTGTCCTCAATTTCATCACTAAAATACTTTGCACGTCTTAATACTTAATCTATTTTCTTGTTTTGCCAATCCACTGTATGCTGCTTAATCATTTCACTAATTTCAGGGCGTAGTCCATATACAAATCTGTATACAAAATGACTTAAATCCTTTTCGCTCAAATTTTCGTCACCACTAAATTGCTTAAAGGCGAGAATTAACCTTTCATAATATGCGTGTACTGACTCCTTAGCTTCTTGATGAGTTCGGTCTAATTTTACCCAATCAGTCTCTTTGGGAGGTACTTTGTTTTTCAAAAAGGTAATTACTGGTTCATATTTCTTCATCACCTCCGGATCAGGGGCTCCTGTCTTTGGATCTCTAGGGTATTCTTTTGTAGGCCAGTCTATTACTATTTTACACTCAGTCCACAAATCTGCTGGTACTATTATGTCAAAAAGGCTATTCAAATCAATCCACAAAACTTTTGATAATTTTACAAATCTGTCCACTTGTCTATACCACTCAACTGGCTTCTTGCGCAGTCAAGGGAAATCATTTGTAAATGACAAAATGTCTTGCCTAGTCCAAGGAACATGTACATATCCTCCTCCTGGAATTTCTCTCATAGGGCAGTCTGTCACTATCTTTTCTTTTTCTCATATGGGGAATGCTGCAAACGTTTTCTCTGAGGTATCATCTCATTTCCTATACCACCTACTTCTCCATTTATCCACATCATCCCATTTTCTCAACAAAATGATTATATCTTTAATCTGGATTATTCGACCTGTGGTGTTCAAATTTTCAATATTTTTCTCAGTAAAATCTACTCGATATGGTTTTTGTAAGGCTTTTACCTTCTTAATGTCTATGCCCATTTCATTTGCTACGTCCTCTAATCTTTCGTGTAGATTCTTTGCTCTCCAGGTTATACTTTTGCACAAAAAGAGTAATTCTTCATCTTGGTAGGATTTTAATTTTTCTGTGGGGATAGTCCCTACTATTAATTCTTCCAAAACCATCCTTAATTTGGCCACATCTATAGATTGCGATTCTCTGTCTTTTCTCTGCAAGCTCCTTAACCATTCACTTAATTCTTCTGAAGTAGGGCCTACTGGTTTTTCCTCATTGCTTCTTTCTGATTCTTGTGGGGTTTCTGATATGGAATCTGTAGTCATTAGCAATTTCTCAACTAAACCTGGATTTGCTATAAAATTTTTAGGCACGCTCTGTTCTGATGCACTTTCTGTTTGTCTCCATGGGTTTTCCTCTGAATTTATCCTTGGCCTTTCTGTCTGTTTATTACTGTTATACGGGACTGTTAGACAATGTTCATTATCTCTCTGTTTATCAAAAATAGGCATTACTGGACCTATAGTTACGGGAACTGTTACAGCTTCTAAGTTTTTAGTCAATTCCCTAATCTTTTCAGTCAACTCTAAAGTGGTTTTTGCTAATTCTGCAGAATTTTCATTACTTACCTTACTTTCCTGGTTTCTCTCTATTTCTCAGAAAGAATTACTTTTCCCTAACTCTTGGGGTACTGGTTCAATCTTAATGCTTCTCAAAGCCTCTCTCATTGGGGCACTTGGTGTCAACATGTCAGAATCTGGTTGATACAGGGGTGGATTTTTATAAAACATGTCGTCAAGATCATCATCCTCCGACTCATTCACTCCATACCTTCTCGATTCTATATTATGTCTCTTTTCCGCACATTTTTTACCACTATCATTTTCAACATGTCTCACAGGAAACAAACCATCAGCCATACTTGCACTTCGCCATCCCCTCATCCTGTCATCATGATTCTCCTGTCCATATGATCTACCAAACATGTGCCTATATCTTCCGCCACTCCTCTGTCTTTCTCTGTCATGCATCCCATCTTCCCATTCCGTCAATGCTTCAAACTGTGTTGGTCTAAGTCTCGGTTCTAAATTCATCATTCTTTCTCTCAAATTTCTCAAAACCGCTAAATTAAATGAACCATGCTCTGGAAATGCAAAAACTCCATCATCCTTCGTACACTTCACCCAATTGTCCAGCCAAATACAAGTATGATATCCATATTTCGCAACCATAACAGATGTGGGCGATTTCGGTGGAGGAAGCAACTGTCTCTCTCTAGTCTTAATCGGCTTGTCCTTTTTAAACAAACTCTTATTTTTTCCAAACCAGGACTTTTTCTCCTTTACTGGTGGATCGTAATACATCATTTTTGTCTTCCGTGTATCACTAGTTTTCTCTACGACTATTCTGTTGTTTTAACCAATCGTAGCGCAACTCACACTAATGCACCAATTCGGAGCCTCTATGTCACTTCTGCAATTCTCCAATCCCAGCGCGTTTCACACTTATGCACCAATCAGCAGCATCTACGTCACCCTGTAATTCTCCAATCCTAGCGCGGCATACACTAACACACCAATCAGGGCGTCTACGCTTCTCACTGGATAGCCAATTCCAGCGCGGTCTTTCTGACGTCAGCTTTTCTCGCAGTCGCAGCTCCTGCTCCTACTGACCCCTCCTTTACAAAATGTATTGGTAACTTTTCTTACGTTTTCTGATTTACAATTCTGTTAGTAACAACATTAAAACACCACCATTGTCCGCTTCGCTAACCAAAGAAAAGTCATTTACCTTTTTCACAAGAATTCCGTCTTTCTCGAGAGCAGCGCATACCTCTGCCCGACTACGGAATCGTTACTTCCGTTGATAAAGTAGCACATCCCTCTACTTCACCCTTCCAGCAAGCATTAGCTAACCGTTTCTCCAGAATTAAGACACCTAGTTGGAGACGTAATGCTCCTGAGAAATAAAACCAGAGTTTCACAATTAACCTGAATGCCTTTTCTTTCACACACTTTCACACGGAAAATGTAGTACATTCACACAGAATTCTGTCTTTCCCGAGAACAGCGAACAGTCTGTCCTACAACAGAATTATGACACACGTTAATAAAGTAGCACTTCCCACTACCTTATCCTTCTAGCAAGCTTAGGGAACACCTATTACCTTTCCAGTGATAAGCGTTATCAGAGCTCCTTTTTGGACTCCTGGTACCTAAGACCAAAATTTCATAGATGACTTTCGCTACCATACACTCCTTTCATACAGAAAATATCCCTAATGGCAACACACAACGATGTTACTGAATCAAACCCAGACAATGCGTCGTGCAACTCCAATCGTCAAAAGTTTTCCCCATGTACCTACAGGGCAACAACAATTCCGTGTTTCCCGAGAGCAGCGCTTACCTCTGCTCTACTACGGAACCGTTACAAACTTCTGACTTCCTACATCCCAGAAGCCGTTAAACTACATAGAACTCGATGTGACTCAACATAGAGTGTTAATACATAAACCAGTTCTAATCAATAATCAATAAGCAATTTACAAGCAATAATCACCAAACCATAACAATAAAACCATCATACTGCTACCAGAAAAACTGATGGAGCGCAAAAACCTTGATAACGGGGAAAGCAAACCCGTACCGATATCCTCCCTTTGTCACAGACCCGGCGTCATACTAACTCATTCACACATGCAGTCATTGGTGGGACCCATAACACCAACACTAACACTAACCATTCTCAGGTCTGCACACAGTTGGAGGTATGAGCGGTTCAAGCACTCGACATGTGGGGGAACTACCTTATATCCTATAGGGAAAGAAAAGTTATTTTACAGAATATACATCAATATCTCTTCCACCTACAGATCTCAATCCTAAACATCAAGGCCCTCATCCCACGTGGCCAATGGAACAAATAGTTGGATTGGTTGATGGTGATCTAGAACCAGCTAAAACACATTTTAAGATTTTGATCTTACCCTTCTCAATAAATCACAAACTCATTCTTTGTCAATCAATATCTGTTTATCTAAAATTTCTTAGCAAAGTTAAGGTTGCATTTGGAGAGTTTATATCAAATTTCAATTAAATCGCAGAACATCATATTTACCTATTCTGACTATCTGTAGTCCTCTAAGTCTGTCGTCATTCTTCAAAGCAGATTAATGTTCAAGTTCTGTGCTCAGCACGCCACAGTCTCAAAGATCGGCCAAGACCAGAGACGTGCAAGCATCCGGCACTGCCCATAGAATTAGGAAAAGTTTGTAGTCATCAGAAAAATAGGCTGCATCCGGCCATTTAGGGTTCAGGAACGCAGCAGTCACCCTAAGTCGTAGAGTTCGCGTAGCGTCACCATTGTCGTCGTGGTCATCGGACAGTAAGGTAGAAAAAAAGGGTAGTGGTCGCGGTAGCATCCTCTCTATTCTATCATGTACTTATATAACAAAATCTCTGTAAAAGTTACATTTTGGTAAGTTCGTAAAGTCATGATTGGTCGGTTATGATCATCCGACGGGGTTTAGCACAGTTTGAGGGGTTACGTCACAGTTCAGTCCATTCCGGTTTCTTTTGTAAACGTCGGTTGTATTGTCACTTGGCTGTTTTCCCACTGTGGCGTTGTCTTAGTACAGTTGGTTACAGGTCATGCAGAGGCTGCAGTCATCTTTGTTGCGCATGCTCTGTTTGCTCTGCGCCTCGAGGGACAGTGGCCAAATCGTCGTGTCACGTTGGCGTCCATTTTTATTTAGGCCCAAACGCCAACTTAAGCGAAACAAACACAAAAGAGTAATTAATGCATAGAAATAATAAATCTAATGTTAATCCCTTACTAATCCCTCTATGTGCTTGTATTTATCTAGCATATAGCAACATTTAAAGTGTTTATATTCACCCTTTACGTTGTCTTCTCGGGCAACATTACAGTGACATCACAATAGCAACATATACCATGGAATATTCTATTTATTACATATACTACTGTTAGTATGCGTGCAGATTTTAGTCATAGAGGTTATTTAGCCATGTAAAATGCAAATCCCACATATATTTTGTATATTAATAATGTTGATTAATAGAACATGCAACTCATTTAATATATTATACTTAATAGATTATTCAATTAGTGTTCTCATGCAGAATAGGGGGGTATACAAAATGTTATACTACCCGCTCCATCAGATCCACGGAACCATCAAGAATCTTCAGACAAATAAGGTGTTGGCTATTATATTGCACACATTCAATGGTAAAACAAAAACACATTTAATACAAGCATATGCTATTGCAATTTCTATATGTGTATTACTGCCTCTGTGTGGGTGTGTGAATGGCTGTGTGGGTATGTAATTGGGTGTTAAAGTAGCTGTGTGGGTGTGTGAATAGGTGGTTGAGTGACTGTGTAGGTGTGTGAGTGGTTTAATGGGCCTGTGAGTGGCTGTATAGGTGTGTGAGTGGTTGGGTGGGTTTGTAAGTATGTGTGTGATTAGGTGTGAGCAGCTGTGTGGGTCGGTGAGCGAATGTGTGAGTGGCTGTGTTAGTCTATGAGTAGAAGTGATTGACTTTATGGGTGTGTGAATGGCTGTGTAAGTGGTTGTGTGTGTAAGTGGGTGTATGAGTGTGAATGTGTATGTGAGTTGCTATGTGGGTCTGTGAATGGTTGTGTGAGTGGTTTTGTGTGTTTGTGAGTGGTTGTGTCTGTGTGTAAGTGGGAGTGGGTGTGTGAGTTGCTGTGTAGGTCTCAGTGGGTGTCTGAGTGGTTTTGTGGTTAGGTCAGTGGGTGTGTGAGTGTGTGTGTGTGGTTCTGTGGGTGTGTGTGTGTGGTTCTGTGGGTCTGTGAGTGGTTGTATGTGTGTGTGTGTAAGTGTCTGTGTGGATATGCATGTGTAAGTAATTGTGTGAGCATGTAAGTGGGTGTGTTAATGGTTATGTGGGTCTGTGAGTTAGTGGTCGTATGGATTTGTGAATGGGTGTTTACGTGGTTGTGTGGGTTTGTAAGTGGTGGTATGAGTAAGTGAGTAGGTGTGTGGGTCTGTGAGTGCATCCATGTATTTTTTTAATTGGGTTCTGGATCCGTGAATCCATTGCGTAGCATGCAGATAGTCATGCTGAGCACCGCAGTGGATCCGTGGTTCCTTGTGAGCTAACAAGAAACATTTATTGCCAATTTCTTGCCCATGATGGCTCCCTCACATACCCTCTATCAGTCCCATGGGATTAGGGTACCTCTAACCTGACTCCTTCTATCACTTTAAAATTTCAATTCTCCTCAGGGAACTGAGCCCTGATACACAAAATGGCAGATGCAACTTTCCTCTCAGATTGCGGCCAGTCAATTACGGCACTGCCACACTGGATCCGCATCTCCAGATATGGAGAAATCTTTTTTATTTTAATAACTCCAAAACTCCTGAACATATTTACACCAAATTACAAAAAGTACTCTTTCTGGACTTTCTGCCAAATTTGGTGTAATTATGTTCCGCGGTTCGGGCAGCACCCAATTAGTCTTTAAATCCTCCTCCTTTGAAATTTAATCTACATAATTTCTCCAACATTAGGAAGCTAGATTTCAAATGAAAAGCATTGTATTATTCAACAGAGGAAATATAAAGAACATCTTTATACATCTTACAAGGTTACACATAACATTTCCACTAATGAAGCTCGGGGAAAATGGCGGCCGCTAACTAGAAGCAGTTGCGGGCTCTCCCTCTACTCGGCAGAATGCTGACATATGCGGAATTTCGATACAGTTAGTTAGAGCAAAAATTAGCAAGGGATTAGGGAGAGATTAAGTGCTTTTCTTTACCTGTTTGGACGATTTTCTCGGGAGACCACCGGCGTGTGGCGGGGATGCGAGCACTGACGGTGGCGGCCAGAGTGGATGGGGATGAAGCAAAGGATTCACTGGTCAGAAGCGGCAGAGAGGATTGCATGTGGCAGGCACACCCCCGAAAGGATCGGCTTCCGGGGCAGCGGGAGCCGTGTGCAGACAACGCCGGTCACCGGAGTCTCTGCTCAGCTCTCCTTCGCGGCTGGGGTAGGGGCGCAGGTGCAGTCGGACTGGGTGCAAAAAGGAGCACAAGAAAGATCAGACGGGGGCATAAACAGGGAACCGTTACACTGGGAGAAAGCGGAGAAGTGCCTATGGCACCCACAAATGACCCCAGAAAGGAAGAAAAGGGGGGGACTCGGAGCTCAGTGTGAGAAGTGATACTATAAGCAAGGAACAACAAACCAATGAAGCTCCGGGTGGGGTATATTTGGGGATGAACAAAATAAATAGATACACACTGAGAAGCAGAGACATTTGGGGCAAGAGTCAGCCCTTGACTGAGTCTCATAGTAGAGACACTACTTTCACGGTGCAAATTAATCCCCAAAACCCCTTTAGAGCTCTAAAAAATAAAAAAGCGCCAATAGAAAAGACTTCCTCAACCAAGGAGAAAAAAAAGCAAGCTAAAATTAAACCTCCCAACCCACGAATTACCCCTTCACTTTGTTCGTATTTCAAGGTTCAAGCACAAACTTCCTTTGCTAATCAATCTGAACAGCTCTCTCAGAGCACTCAGCCTATTTTAGGATTGACTGCTACAGCAACTTCGAACAACGGCAGTGGTGGTGACTTACTGCAAGTGAATTCCGTAGTCTCTCCTAAAAGCCTAAATACTGTAAGATTGGATGTAAACATGGACCCCGGATTTCAAAAAAATAGATTTGCCCCCTTGGCATCCTCAGTTGAGGTAGAAGGCGACAACATGACAAGTGCTTGCCAAAATCCCATAACTGAGACTGAGACTGAAGGGAGCTAATCCAGACAAGACCTAACAGTGGATCCAAGCACATCCACTACGATCACAACTCAGAAGCTCAAGCCTCTTCGGAGGTATTATTAGTTACCCTGCTTACAGAAATTAGGGAAAAGTTTGTGATTTCAGAAGTTAATCAATCCAAAATCCAAGCAGCTTGTGAAACGTTGGAGACAAAAATGAATGAGTTAACAGAGAGAGTTGGCGCTATGGAAACAGTTTTGGGAGATCTCACGAAACAAGTAGAAGATAATTTTTGGGAAATCGCAAGACTAAAAAATTGTGATGAAGAGCTGCGGGATAAGTTAGAAAGTATGGAAAATAATGCAAGAGAGAACAATATCAGGCTATTGAATGTCCCAGAGAAAATTGAGGGATCAGACATAAGATCTTACGTTATTAAACTTCTTAAAGAATTGCAATCGGTTATTGTGAGGCTGACCCTTGAGGACGATATACAGAGAGTACACCGGGACCCATACTCTAAAAGACCAGGGGACAAAACACTGAGAAGAAACTTAGTCAACTTTTAGACCTTTCTAATGAAGGAAAAAATTCTGTTCTGAGGGTTTGAAAGTGGGGATCTACAATAGAGGAGACTGGTCGCTCCATGTCAGATCAGATATTTCCCGCACAATAAAAGATAAACAGTGGGAATTAGGAAAATGTATCTAAGAACTAAAAGGCCTAGGCGCCACAGCAAACCTACGATTTCCATCCATTTTTAAGGGTGATGTGGAATAATAAAATGTTCAATTTCAAAGATCCCTCTGATGTTAACTCCCTTATTACCCAAATCAAAGGGACATCCAAATGAGAATTGTTTAATACTGTAAAAATAAATTCTGCCTAGTTGGAGACAGAGCCCGAAAGCAGAGGTAGTCCAGGTATACCTCTAGTATTAAGGGAGGGTTCACCAGGGTGGAGGGTTGGAAGGGTTGGGATAGAAGGGGAGGGGAAGGACACAAATGTACATAAAACTTAAATGTTATGTTTTTACACAAGGTGGGGGAGCATGTGGGAATAAATCGAAAAAAAGTCCTCATTTATAAACATGAATCAATTACTCCAGACCAATCAGGATAAGAGTTTTACCTTAGTAGCCTTATTAATCATAGGTAATACACGTAGACCCGCTTCCCTAACAAATCAAAAATTCCAATGACAAATGTAGGTAGGACAGAAAAAGCAAAGAGTCTGAAAATTATGTCACGAACTATCAACGGTCTCAGGGTCCTATCTAGAAGCAAAAAAAATCCTAGAATACCTAAAACTCGTGGACAGCGACATGTTTTTTATTCAAGAATCACATCTGCTTAAGGAGGAATGGGAGTTAATTTTAAAAAGCCAAAAATGGATAGAACACTGTGTTTGTACTACTCAAACTGCTACAATAAAAGGGGCTGCTCTTTTGTTCAAAAGAACCGCACAAGCAGTGGGGGAGGTGGACAATCGCCGGAGTCAAAATTAATGGCTCGTGGCTGAATTTTGTAGGATACTATGGTCCAAACCTAGATGACCTAGGACCATTATATACCTTACTCCTGCATTTAGTCAAGATGAATGATCCTATTATAATGGGCGGTGACTTTATCCTAGTTTTGGACCCTAATCAGCAACAGCAATGGCAAACAACATGAGAGCAGCACTGAAACAGCTAATGTCAGATATAGGTCTCTCAGACATTTGGAGAAAGATGGGCCCCAAGAAAGGAACAGCAGGGGGAACGTTTACATTCTATAATAAGAAGTGTGGACACCGTTCTAGGATTGATTTTTTTTCTGGTTGACGCTGTCACAGAAAAAAACACCATAAAGGTCAGTCACATCCCGGAACATCTCTCTGACCATTTGGCGGTGCTCCTAGAAATTGCTACGGTCAAGAGACAGCCACCTCGTAGGTGGACCCTATATCGATCACTGCTACTAGAAAATACAGTTACTGAAAAATTTGAAATGGCAACTAAGGAGTTTTTTTTATTTAATTTTAACACAGCTCAGCTTAACACTGTATGGGATTCATATAAGGTGTTCCTAAGAGGTATATTAACAACTATCTCTATCGTCCAAATGAAGAACACAAGGGGTGAGATAAAGACCTTAGAAACTGAAATACATTCCTACCAAGAGGAGCTAGAAAGAACGCCTGACAATACAAATACCCTACGGAGCATAAACTGGCAGATTACTTAGAAGCTATTGTAAAAATAAAGTGGGAAGCCAGTCGGTTGTCACACCATGAGTATGGGAAGGGGTGTGGCAAGATTCTCGCTTGAAAAACAAAAGCTGACCAGTCTAGAATTGGATAAGAGATCTTAGATGTTGGAAGTATTCCAATTAATTTATTAGATCAGGGGTCCCATGATTAAGCCCTTCTCCGCCTCGGCTGATAGCACCTTTTTCCACTGTGGTAGGTTTCCCTCCACCTGGTAATGGTGTGCATTGGGTCTTGGATGGTGTGAGTTATTATTCCAGGGCGTCTCCAAGCGACTCCACCTCTGGTAACTCATGTCAGCATATCAGGTTATGAACATTTCAGCTGGCAAGAAAAGCGAAATGGTGTGATAGAGGCAAATGAGGACAAAAAAAAAAGAGATCTTAGGTGTCCGAACACTGGCAGTATTATTTCAGAGGACTCGGGGATTGAAGATGCCTTTGTCCAATTATTTCAAACTCTATATACAGAAGAGTTAACAGTAAACAAATCAGATATAGAAGACTACATTTTAGACCTTGATTTACCATTTCTACAGAGTGAGGAGAAAATGTATTTAAACCGCCCCATAACTTCCGAGGAGGTTCTCCAAATTATCGGGATGCTAAAGAAAGGAAAGGCCGCCGGCCCTGATTCAATACCAAATGAGATCTATGTCATCTTAAAAGAAGAGCTTGCCTCCTTCCTTACTCAGATATTTAATTCACTTTTCACAGAAGCTCAGCATATCCCGCTGGCATGGGATGATGCAACTATAACTATTCTACTTATACCCAATAAGAACCCGAGATTCTGTGAATCCTACAGGCCAATCTCTCTCTTAAATAGTGGATCAGAAAGGTTTTATGAAAGGGAGGCAGCTCTTTGAATTAACTAATTGGAGCAATAGACATGGCTCACACATATAAAATTCCCTTAACGGTAATGACTTTTGATGCCGCTAAGGCATTTGAACGTGTCGGCTGGCCATTCCTATTCCAAATGATTCAGCGTCTTAACTTAGGGGAAACCTTTTTAACAACAGTTAAAGCTATCTATGAAAATCCATCTGCTAAAATCGTTAACGGCAATCTTACCAGGTCAATAGAAATTAGTAGAGGCACCAGGCAGGGCTGCCCCCTGTCTCCCCTCCTTTTCAATATATATATTGGACCACTGGCATGTAAACTAAGAGCCTGTCAGAATATCATCCCCTTTAGGTGTAACGGAGAGAAAAAGAAAATCAGATTATATGCCCATGATCTTATGATACTAACAGGGAATTTAGAGCTGTCATTGCCGGCAATATGGGATCAATTGGAGAGCTTCGGAAAGGTTTCTGGATACATGATTAACCAACAAAAGACAGAGCTGATTAAATGGAATACCCAATACATGAGTGACCTCACCAAAAGGGAAATTAGACATCTAGGGGTTCAAATACTTCATGACATAGATAAAATAGCCCAAATTAATTTCGAAAAATAGACTAAGACGGTCAAAACAAAGTTGCAATCATGGAGCGCCCTTCCACTTTCCTTTTTGGGCAAATCCAATCTAATAAAAATGTAAATTCTTCCTAAATTCACTTTTCTGTTTAATACAATTCCGTTGGAATTCCCAAAGTTATGGTTTAAGAAAGTACAGGGGTATTTCTCTAGTTTTATCTGGGGTAATACAAGCGTAAGAATAGCCCTAAAGAAATTTAGAAGAAAGAAAGCCCATGGAGGAATTCCTACCCCAGACTTATACCTGTGTTATTACGCTTGTCAGTTAAAAAAAATTCCAGCAACTTTTGATGGAAAGCTCAATATTTTCTCCACTTTTTAAGGCCCTTACATTCAGTTTCTTTCAACAAGCAGGTTTTATTCTCCTAAAATTTGGTCATCCAATATTTTTCAAGAAGGTGAGACTGAAGATCGTGGGGGCAGCAGTTAAACTCTGGGTAAAGGTGAGAAGGCTTTTAAAAATCCCATACTATAGTGATGCAGCTCCAATCTGGGACTCTCCAGGCACCCCGGCTTGTTTGGAGGGTGCTCTTGCCATTCCACTTAGATCTTGGGGAATCGTCACGACATACAACTCGAAAAGAAATCGCAGAGTGGTATTGGTTGCTAATTCAAAGTGGAGAAGTTACGAACGTTGCCTACACAGAGATCTGCAAGAGAGACCTGCCGGATGCCGATCTTGAAAAATTGGGGCAAGTATCAATGTCTCTTTTATGGTCACATGTTACAGCTGCACCCTAAAAAAAGAATCATGTATTCACAGTACACAAAGCATACTGGACTCCACAGAAAATATCCAAAATGGGAAGTTGTGAGATCAAAAAATGCCCGAAGTGTGGAGAAGATAGTGCCAACGAGATCCATATGTTTTGGCTGTGTCCCTCAATCCAGGATTTCTGGTAGAACGTGGGTAAGACCATATCAGATATTATGGGTCTGGAGATAAAGGTTAGTATGTCCTCTATAATCTTTGGGGTGTTACCAGAGGATTCTTATAATCAAATTCTAACAAAAAATCATAAAGTTCTCTTTTTTGCACTGGTTCTCCTTGCACAACGGGAATTATGTATTAAATGGAGCCTTTCCTGTTCACCAACGGAGGAGGAATGGATTTACTCTATTCAAAGGTTATCCTTGTTAGATCGCTCGGGCAACCAGGTCAAGAAAATAAAATACTGGGAAATCTGGGATGAATGGGTTGAGAAAAACTTCACTTCAAATAGACACTAGTAAGTACCATACACCCAACACCGTACTTTGGGTTCTCCTAATGTTCTCTTGGGTTTTACACTAAAGATCTTCGGCTAGTTTACCTACTCACTTACTAATCAATATCTTTTTCTCTATACCTGGTCTTCAGTTTTTTCTTTTTTTTTCTTTTTTTTATGGTCCAATGATTATCGATATGCTAAACCGGACCAAAGAAAAACTCCAATATTTGGTGTTAACCTAAACCAAGAGGCTAATTGTTGACCCGGAGATAAAATCTGTTTCTCTCCCTGATGGAGTGACCGGGGATAAATAACATCTACCTAAGGGTTCAGTCTATAAACTCTCAATTGGAAATTAAAGCATAATCTGGATAAATGAGGATTTAAAAAAAGAAAACTTATCCACTCATGAATCACGATTTTCTGATTCAGTTTTACTAAATCTGCTGGCTGATATCAATGAATATTATTTATTTGTATCGTATGTTATATTCAAGTTAAAAGGAATCTTGTGAAAAATATACAAATTTAATTGTTTTGGAAGATCACTTGAAATGATGTTGAAATGATTTTGAAGATGCCAAGTTTCCCTTTTCATAATGCTGCCACATATCCATGGTGGTGATCAACATCCATGATGGTTGTAGATAACTCTCAATAAATAACAAGACCTCCATGTCATGTACAATGAAAGCAGCTTTTTTTTTAAATACAAAATGTACCCGGGCTACTTTTGTTTTTCAGGGAGTGTAAGTGTTTCAAATTACATGCACAATCATGAGGTGATATTTGAATGTGATACAAAGCTGGTCTAAGTTTTTCCTGTTTAATAATGGTTTTGTGAAGATTGCCAATGTATTGAAATAATTTTCCTTCAACAATATGAAGATGAATAACTCTACAATCATTCCAAAAACCACATTTCTTAATGGATCTTCAGAAAGACATTGATATTTATATAAAAATAAAATGAAATTGCCAAGGAGGATCATCATTTCAGAATAAAAACACTTTCTACAGTTTAGAAGAAGTTTTTCAAAACAAGCATTCTCTTTCAAAACAAATCATGGTTCTTGATTTCACTATTCTATAAAGTGTGTAGGAGAGTAGGATCTGCACTTATGTTGCCCCCACTTTTTTTCTGATGTATACACTGGTTTCTGGCTATAGTCAGGCTGGGTCCCTGCTAATCAGGGCCCAGTCTCTCTGTTCTCTCTAAACAACTTTGAGTGCATACAAGATGCACTAGTGATTGGATACTGTGGTACCTTATGAGACCCTAGTATATGGTACCCTAGGTACCAAGGGCATAGGCACTTCACAGGCCTACCAGGGGCTGAAGAATGTATTATGCCACCCCTGGGAAGCAGACTAAATCTGACACCACAGGCCTGATACTGCAGCCTGGGTGAGGTAGTGTTAGCACTCCTCACAGAGGTATAGGTTCCTATATCTCACCATACACACACATAAACCTATCAGTCACCCCTAAGGCAGGCCCTATCAATCCTGAGGGCAGGGTGCTTGGTTTACAATGTGAGGGGGTGCCTCTGCATGAGCAGGACCCCACTGCAGCTGGCAGGGTCTATTCTTTGTGGCTGTTTGTGGATGCGGTTAAACCATATACTCTTAAGTGCATTATAACCTCCCGATTAATGCTAACTTTGGAATGACTGCATCAAAACATGTTGTGTTTGTGTCAAACATCTTGGAATCATAACCCCACACCAGTAACTGGTGTGGGAGTATGATCCCACCCTTCTAGAGGGGATGACATGTACCTACTGTGGTAACACTGTAGAAATCTGAAAGAGCCCTGGCATCACAAAATGGATGCCACCAGCACAGACACTGGGCTGCCCTCCTGCTGCTGACTGAAATTCGCAGTGGAGGAGGCCCAAAAATAGGCATCCTGTCACAGGGAGGTGTCACTACCTTCCAGACAGGATTTAGTCTATTGGGGCTGGGTGTGTGCACTTCTAGAGTGCTTTGAAGTCCTGCACTGGGGGAGCAGTAGGCTCCTCTGTGCATATGCCAACTCAAACTGGTTCAGGGGCTGCCTGTCCATGCTCTGGTGCAAAACTGGACAAAGGGAAGTGGGTGTAACCACCCCCTACCCTGACCCTCCCAGAGGAGTGGTCATAGAGCTAGTCCCTCCCCTATCTTCAGTATAAGATAGCCAACCTTTCCATTGCAAAGTAGATAACCCTGGACGATCCTCTACATAGAAGAATCCTGGCCCTTTAACGTTCCACTACCTTTGGAAGACAGAAGAATCTCCCTTGGAGTCAAGGAGTGACTCCCCTGCTTGGCAGGCACCAAAAACTTGAATCAACAGTCGCAAACTTTCCTGCTCCCGCCGGAGTCCGAAGTCCTTGCAGCCCCGGCAGTAGATTTCCTGACTTTTCGACGGCCATTGTGAGTCCCCAGCAGAGCTGAGGTGAGTGGACCCCACGAGTGACGAGGAACAGTAATACCCGAGTAACGTACACTATTGTCAAGTACAACCCCTTCACGACGTTCTATGAACTTGTGCATTGGACCATTTGTGGCCCGAGCCTCCAGCAGGTTTTGCAGTGAAAATCAGAGGCCTACCCCATCCCGATTTACCGTGTGCTCCTGTGAAGCATTTCCTCAAGAGGCGTCTTTGCGATCCCTTGCCCGTTGGCTTGTGGGTCCCCCGAAGACTTTCTTATCAACTCAAAGGGCTTTACTGGTTGCTCCAGGCCTGTCCTCACTTACCCTTGCTGGGTGAGTCCCTCAGACCTTGCAGGTGTGCACCATCGACTTTCTTCACTCTATACAAGACTTGCTGTTGCCAAGGCTTGTTGGCTCCAATCCAGTTGCCGACACAGCCATCAGCTGCAGACGTTGTGGGTTACTTCGAGTCCAGCTGCTGGTCATCGTCGATCTCTCCTGGACCTTGTGAACAAAGAGTCAAAACACCCTTGATCACCTGAAATCACCCAACATCCGTGGGCAACCATCTTCCTGGCCCCGGGTCACTGGCAAGTGACTGTGAACACTGTCCCTTCAATTTGCAGGTCTTCAGCATCTCAAATCCACCCTCGGATTCCACCGGACATTTCTTCAGTCGCCGCAAGCAGCAAGTCTTCTTTGGTCTCCATAGAAAACAGCGACGCGACCCGACACCAAAAGACACCTATGCACCCGGCTTCCCTGGGTAAGGTAACTCGTGCACTCCGGTGCCCTAGTGTGTGTTGGCCCTCTAATTACTTACCTTGTAAGTGGCTTGCTTGTAGACTTCCTCGAAGTACCCGAAAACTTTAAAAATCAAACCGCGACATGCTCCAGTGTAATCAATAGGGAACCCGCGGCTGTGTTCACACACTGCATGCATCTCCCGTGGGCCTGTTACTTACCTGCTTTCACTGCAGTAGTGGAGCCCCAGCGATTCTACAGGCCCTAGGCCTTGTCATTCTGCAAGTCGACTTTCCTAAGCCTCTTTTTTAGTACATGGTCTGGTCCGCCCCTAGGGCCCCAGCCATATTTGTGCTTAACTTATTGTGAAACGTTGATATTTAAATGTGTTCCTGGCTTCTAATCTCATAAAGAGATTAGTAGAGTGTGTCTAGAAATAAATACATATATATTTGATATATATACCTGTGCGGTGTCCTTACATTTGGTTATTCAAGATATTATAAGGTAAAACAAGCTGCTCTACATTCCTCTGAGACTTAGCCTGAAGGCTGCTCACCACAGCTACCACTAGGATAGCTTTCTTTAAAAGGTTGTCTTAAACCTATCTACCATAAGAGTCGAATTGGACTGGTGCAAGGTGGCCACTATAACTAGAGACCAGCATATGCCAGGCCAACTTCTCACAGAGTGCTAGCAAGGAGCTTGAACAATCTAATTCTTCACAAGATCATCTGATTTTACCAATTTTTATAATTAAAATAAGTTTCATATTTTGACATGATAAATTCAAAAATATATGATCCATGGGCATCAAGAAAGATAGCTAAATCGTACTCTTCATTATTCTTATTTCATTCAATTGAACATTTGCAATCAAGTAATATGTGCTAACTTCTCAAAAACTTAAACAGAGGACATGGGTACCCCAACAATTTTACATATTATTTTTACTTTAAAACTTTAAACAATACTGTGAGAAATTGGCCTGGTATATGATGTCCACTAATTAAAGTGGGCACCTTGCACCAGTCCAAACAACCCTTATGGTGATTTAAGAGGTCAAAGATAACCTTAAAAGCTATCCAAGTGGTAGCTGTGGAGAGCAGCCTTCAGGCTTAGTCTTGAAGGAATGCTAGGCGGCTTGTTTTACCGGAATGCAACCTTATTGTAATGGTTAAATGAAAGGAGAACCACACAGAAGTTATAGCAACATATATTTATTATTATAACACCTTAAATACCTCACAGTATCTGCTACACGCAGATAAACACAAAACACATAATACTGTAGCACAGAAACAATCGTAAGTAGCACTAATACACAGTGGGCTCATGGGGGAGACCAAACCATATAATGAAATAGTGGTATAAGAACCACGAGTCGAGTCAAGAAAGTTTCTAGAGAGTAGAGAATCGCTGGGACCCCAAGGAACCACCCAACGTGAGTAAGTAGGGACCTCATGGAGGAAGGGTGAAGTGTAAGAACACGACCTCATGCTACGTAAAATTCAATTCGAGAGTCGCGGTTGCAATTTGAAAGTTTAATGACCCTTCCCAGTGGATTATGAGGAAACCCTTTGGAAAATAGAAGGTTGGAGAGCCACCCCACCCGTGGATACCAAAGTACCAGAGTTACCTAACCCAGGGAAGCCGGGTTCACAGTGCTGAAGTGGCATTGGAAACCTCCGTTGATCTCAATGGGAGTCTTCAAAGAAATAAAACACAAAGAGATGATGGATGGAGCGTTGAAACTTTTCAGACACTCATCCCCAGTCATAGATCTGGGTTGAACCCTTCATCGTTCTTTAGCTCACTTCGCCACCCCAGTTCAGACACACCTATATGCAAATCAATCTTGACCCTGTGTCTCATGGGAACAGTCCAGCCCAAACTGCCAAGACATGTCTTCCCTGGACTGGAAACAAGCATCCTGGGACCAGTTTCGGGCTACCAGCCCTCATCAGCCAGGCTAGCTTGAATCATGTGGCAAAGTGAGCAAGAGACCCACGTCTGGGCATACCCTGCCAACTTAGGGCGTACAAAGCAAACACAAGAGATGATGGATGGAGCGCTAAAACTTTTCAGACACTCACACCTGTTACAGAACTGGGTTGAATCCATCATCGTTATTTAGCTCACTTCGCCACCCCAGTTCAGACACAGCTATATGCAAATCAGTCTTGACCCTGTGCCTCATGGGAATAGTCGAGCCCGAACTGCCAAGCCATGTCTTCCCTGGACCGGAAACACGCATCCTGGGACCGGTTTCGTGCTAACAGCCCTCATCAGCCAGGCTAGCTTGAATCCAGTGGCAAAGTGAGCAAGGGACCCACGTCTGGGCATACCCTGCCAACTTAGGGTGAACATAGCAAACACAAAGAGATGAGGGCCAGAGCACTGAAACTTTTCAGACACTCACCCCCAGTCACAGATCTGGGTTGAATCCATCATTGTTCTTTAGCTCACTTCGCCACCCCAGTTCAGACACAGCTATATGGAAAAACGATGGATTTTGGCCCAGATCTCTGTACTGGGGTGAATGTATGACATTGTTCTGCATTCTGTCCATCAATTGTTCTTTCTGGATTTATCACCCAGAGTGGGACGGGTATGCCCAGCCGTGGGTACTGTGCTCTTCGTGCCACTGGAGTCAAGCTATTCAGGCTGATGAGGGGTGAAACCTCGAAACCGGTCCTAGAATGCTTGGTTCCAGTCCAGGGAGGACCTGGCCGGGCAGTTCAGGCTGGATGTTACCATTAGGCACAGGGTCAAGACTGATTTGCATATGGCTGGGTTCAAACTGGAATGGCATGGTGAGCAAAAAAACGATGGATTTGGGCCCAGATCTCTGTACTGGGGTGAATGTATGACATTGTTCTGCACTCTGTCCATCAAATGTTCTTTTTGCATTTGTCACCCCGAGTGGGACGGGTATGCCCAGTAGTGGGTCCCGTGCTCTCCATGCCACTGGAGTCAAGCTATCCTGGCTGATGAGGGGTGAAACCCCGAAACCGGTCCTAGGATGCTTGGTTCCAGTCCAGGGAGAACCTGGCCTGACAGTTCGGGCTGGACTGTTCCCATTGGGCACAGGGTCAAGACTGATTTGCATATGGCTGGGTTCAAACTGGAATGGCATGGTGAGCAAAAAACAATGGATTTGGTCCCAGATTTCTGTACTGGGGTGAATGTATGACATTGTTCTGCATTCTGTCCATCAATTGTTCTTTTTGCATTTGTCACCCCGAGTGGGACGGGTATGCCCAGGCGTGGGTCCTGTGTTCTCCGTGCCACTAGAGTCAAGCTATCCTGGCTGATGAGGGGTGAAACCCCGAAACCGGTCCTAGGATGCTTGTTTCCAGTCCAGGGAGGACCTGGCCTGGCAGTTCGGGCTGGACTGTTCCCATGGGGCACAGGGTCAAGACTGATTTGCATATGGCTGGGTCCAAACTGGAATGGCATGGTGAGCAAAAAAACGATGGATTTAGGCCCAGATCTCTGTACTGGGTAGAATTTATGACATCGTTCTGCATTTTGTCCATCAATTGTTCTTTTTGCGGTCTTCAAAGAAATGCCACTGCTGGAAAGAAGAAAAGTGTTCGGTGGAATCCGAAGATGGATTCTTGATGGAAGGAACCTAAAAGCAGGGGACATAATCTGGGTCACTCAGGAGTGACCGGGGGCTCGGTAGACGAATGCCGACCGGTGTCGGGTGCTTCAGGTGTGAAGGAGACCTTGACTCTACAGCTGCAGGGACCAGGAGATGTCGAGGATGACCAGGAGCCGGATACAAGCTGTCCCACAAAGGATGTCGAGTGCTTAGAGGTCAGTGTCTGGCGGGAGCACAAACAAGCCTTGGCTACTGCAACCCATGAAGAAGGTCAAGAAAGGCTACGGGCTGGCCGAGCAAGGACCAGAGGACTCACCACAGCAAGGGGAGTCAAAGAAGGCCTGGAGCAACCAGGGGAGCACAAGAAAATCAGTGTTGTCCCTCAAATGGACCCACAGGCCAAAGGCACAGGAGTTGAGAGTGGACCTCTAGCAGTTTCTCAAAACAACAACTTGCACGGCACAGAGTGCGAGGAGGCCATATTCCTTGGTACAAAATGTGCGCAGAGGTTGTGGCTATCGACAGCCCAATGCACGAAGTTGGGGAACACCGACAAGCATATGCACCTGTAAATGTATGCAGTGCACAGGGGTTTGGGTTGTGCGGTCCCCACGAGGGACACTGGCCTCAAACTTGGTATGGTGCCAGTGTCTCTGGTCGGCAGCAACCATTTTGTGCTGTCCGGGTCGAGATGGTTGATACCGGGAAGACCAGGGACCCATAAAGCTTCCTTCAGAAGGGTGGAATCTTAACTCCCACACAAGTTACCGGTGTGGAGGTGTGATTCCAAGGTGTTTGAGAAAGCATTTTATGCAAGCATATAAGGCACCCCTACCTATATTTCTGGCTGCGTCACCGACAACCCGGAAGAATGATCTCCGAAGGCTGCAGGGGTACCCTCTCATGAAGAAACCCAGCACCCTGCCTCCAGGATTGTTATGGCCTGCTATAGGAGTGACTTAAAGGGTTTTAAGTGTAGTGACCTATAGATATAATAAACCTATATCTAAAGTAAGTGGTGCATGCACCATCTTACACAGGCTGCAATGACAGACCTGTAGTTCCATTTTGCATGGCCTCTCATGGGTGGCATAATACATGCTTCAGCCCATGGGAGGCCTCTGGGGTAACTATGCCCTTGGTACATGTGTACCATATACTAGGGACTTATAAGGGTACCCCAGTATCCAATCTGGAGTGTACTTAAGTACATTTCAATACATTTTAGGGAGAAAGCAGATAGACTGGGGTCCTGATTAGCAGGATCCTAGTCAGACTAGTCAACAACAGTGTAACATCAAGCAACAAGTGGGAGTAACCAAAAGAAGCAGATCCTACTTTCCTTCAAATACCCTTTTTTGGAGTTACTTGAATTTTTAAATCATGTTCCCTATCTACACACCAACACAGACAATTAGGGCATTATTTGGCTCTAAGACTATTTATCCTGTTAAGTTGTTCAATTTAATTGAGGAATTAGATGTTAAGACTGATTCTGTACATTTAGCGGCTTCACTAACTCAGACAATGATAACCGAAGAGTATTTAAAGGCAAAGTTATTCTTACGAAAAATACATTTAAACTGTAAAAAACTTTAAAAAAGTGATGTCCAGATCTATCAACTATTGCAACTTTTAAATATAACATATTTCATCCACAACAATATAACCTTCTTAGCAGTGGTACTATTTCAATCCTCTGTAATGGCAAAACTATTCTTTTTTTAAATTTGATATGTGTCTTCATTGAGATTTTCATTATATATGAAAACAGCTGTAATGCAATACAAAAGTACTTCACAAAGGACACCAACCCAACAACAAAAGAGGTATGAAAGAAAATAGAAAAAATAAGTCCAATACGAGACAAAGAACCAGCTCATTTACCAAATTTAGTTTAAGCAATGTCTAGGGTAACCTTTCACAACATTTGACTTACATGCAACAAACAAAGTAATTAAATCACCAGCCTCATTTTATCCCAGGCTCGGACCATAGATGGAAACACTCCAGTCGCCATCACAGTTCCTCAGATAACAGTATTATACCCCACATAAGAGAAAGATAGAGTTTACATGAGGTCAAAAATGGACCCCAAACCTTGTTGAATACCTGGATTTGACCATAAACCTTGTAAATCCTACATTCATATGTAGCTAAACCGTATACTTCAGCTAGCCATTCTTGATGTGTGGGCGCATGTGCTGTACCCCAATGCCGCAACATGCAGATCTTAGCCACCGTACGATCCATCGACATCCATCTATGCCAATCAGAAGTCATATTATTCAAAGCAACAAACTCATGTAACAGGGCCAGCTTCTCGGAATTCTCAAAAGGAATAAAACTAGTAGAGCGAAGCGTCGCCAATAGATATCCAGTGCAGGACATAACCAGAAAATGTGGTACAATCACACGTAACATGTAGACACCTCCAGCATACCACACTAGGAACCAGATGAGCCTTATATAATTTGAAAGGAGATCAATACCAATTATGGAGGAATTTGAAATATGTGTACTTTAAGCGCAATTCTCTGACAAAGTGATTATGATATTCTATGATATCTATCCAGTCAAGCTTTAAGTATTCAAGACGCAGCCACTCTTGCCAATAGGTTTTAGCTGCAAAGCTAGTATCATGTGAGTAGAGATTGTCAATGATAATTTGGTACATATTCAACACCTCTCCCTTGCAAAATCCCCACAGCCTAAGGTAGATTCACCTGACATATATTAGGGGAGTTTTGGGGGGTTCTCCCCCCAATTTGTTTTTTAATAACTGGTGTATTTTGGGTAAAATTTCAACATTATTTCTGTGATAAATGGACTAAAAATACATTTCTCATAGGAATTCTTATAATGCACTTTCAGGGCGGCAAAGGGAGGCACAAGTGGAGACATGGGTGTCTGGCATGAGGTACAGGTACAAAAGGGGGCCCTGACTGATCCTCTTGCCCTCAAAATGTTTTAACCTATCCTCATGTTAAGTTCAGAGGTACATGTGAGGGGACACTGAGAAAGTGTGATTTTACCTGGCGCAAGCACCGGTATCGTACCTCTGGAGTTCAGGGCTCCTGCTGCTTCTTCCACAGCATCCTGGATAGTTTACGTATTACCTCTTCAATCCCTGTTCCTTTCATGCAGGTAGGTGGGGGGTGTAACTGTCTATTTTGTGAAGTCTAAACCTGGTCCTAATGATAATTCCTGTAAGTAACTAAAACAATGAATGTTTGATGCAACAAAAATAGCAGAAAATATAATGCTGGTATGCAACCATTGGCAGCACCTACTTTAAATATGAGTAATCCCCCATTGCTTCTGTTACTTCAGTCTCCCCAGAGGAGCAATGTCATATTTGTCATGAAAGGCAAAGATTGCATAAATATTTCAAATCAGTATTGTTCAAACAATGCAATGTGGCAGTTTGACAGACTGTGCCCAACCAATTACATTGCTCACATTTTTTATGCATGGTGAGATTAAGTGATTTTACCAGAATGTCAGGATATGGAAGTGATCCTGAGACTCGGACCTGGTTCCCCAGTTCCAAAGTTGACAGCAACACTTCTCCTATGTACAACACTCAGTGACTGAAAGACATGACTAGTGTTTTTGAATGCCAGCTCAGTTGTGAACCTGTGAATGCTCATTTGCATGGAACATTACCATACCTCTTACCACAGATAATCAGTTAGGTGTCACAATCACTTCAGAAATATCTGCATAAATTGCTGCATCACAGAATGCAGGAGTGTACTCTGCACATAGGATTTCAATCTGTAGATCTAACCTGCTTTTTTACCGCTGCAAAATGGACATCTTTTCAACCTTTCCAAAGCAAGACTACCATTCATTTATTGCAGTAGCACCAGCCTTTTGCTGAAATTGTCTAGTGAGACATTATCAGACCTTCACAACTTCACAACTGAGCTACCTTACCTTGTTAGAGGCACTCACTTACAGAAAGTCTCAGCACTGCTAGTAATATTCTGGGTTGATCGTGCTAGGGAGTACTTGTGAGAAAAGCAGGAGACTTTATAATATGTGGGTGGCAGATATTTGAGATTCGTAATTTGTAATTGAAATGGTTGCAGAACCCTACTCATAGTAAAAAACAACATATCTCAGCACCTTTACATTGAAGCTGAAAAATAGAACTAGTTAACAGGTGCAATTTTGATGTATGTGAAGAGGACCTTTAAGGATTGTTATCTCTGGGTTGGGTAGATAGCACAATGGAAATGCTTGGACGTTTTTGGAGAGGCTGGTCATTTGGTGGCAGCTTCAGTCACGTTTGGAGAGTCTAATAATTTGATCTGACTGCCCAACTCCCTATGAGTATTAATACTAAGAAAATTCCAGTCAAAAGCAAGAAGAGTGATTACAACTGTATTTGCTTATACAACCTACAGGGCTTAAACATGTGCCTTGCCAAGTTTTGATTGTGTACATTATGAGCAATAGAGACTGCATTATTTGATACTGAAAACACCAACTGTTTCAATTGAAACAGGTTCATGTTGTACCCTATGTTGATGCCCTTAACTTCACAGACCAAAAACACGAATCAATTTCTGAACAATTATTTGAAAGATCCTTAAGGCAATCCATGTCACCGTTTTAGTTCCTGTTAATTCTTCACATTTTACTTAGTCTGAATTCCCTAAGAGTGTGACCTATTTCTGAGATGCTGTGGTTCTGTATTTTTATCTTGTTGCATATTACTCATGGATAGTGAATGGTTTGAATTAGGAGTTCATATTGGCCCAAGACTGAGAGCCCTGGAGTTGAGGTTGCAGGTAGTGCACATTTCTCATAGTGCCTGTTAGTGGGTCAAAAGGTGTTCAAAATACATGGTCATCAAATTCTTGGTCTCTTAGGCACAGCACACACAACAGTGGTCACACTAGCAGCCAGCCTTCTAATTTTTGCCACACTGAGAAGCAGCAATTCCAACCTTTATGAAAAATAGTTATTTACACAGCACTTACGTTCTAATTAGGCAACTTGATTTCAAGACATAAAAAATAGGTCCGGGATAAATTACTACATTTAAAAAACAAACGTATGTTCTATGTCTAGAAAGCAAGTTGCTAAATTGAATTTTTGTCAAGACCATGGGCAGAATCTATGCGCTGAATACATTTCTACTTTTCAGAAATATCACTTTTGCTGCTCCTCAGCCAAGTAGACTTTTCAAATGTTTAATTTGTTGCCTGCTGCTGCGGCTAGACAGATAGAGAGGGAGAGAGAATGGTGGGAAAGGCAGAAATTGAGAAGAGAGTGCATAAGATATTGCAAAAGGACAATAAAAAAAAAAGGAAGAAGTTAGGGGAGTCGGGTGAGAGCTAGGGGTGGGCGGAATTTGCGAAATTAACTTTCACAAATTATCGCGAAAATGCAGAAAATCTCTGCAAACACGCCGGAAATATCGCGAAGATGCGGAAGTTTTTTTCCGCCTGTTCGCGGTATTTTTTGCGTGATCGCGGGTCGCCAACTTACCCATGCGGTTGCTCACGGGCGCGGCCATCTTGTTTTCACTTGTCCCGCCCTCTCGCGATGCTTCCTGTTCCGGGTCGCGCAATGCATGTTCGCGCCTGTTCGCAGTCGATATTTCCTATTCGCGACCGCTTTTACTTGATCGCGTTGCTTTTTGCTTGCTCGGGGAGAAAATATCGCGCGAACTTGCGCACGTGGTCGCAATGGGCACGGCCATCTTGTTTTTCACTCTATTGCATGGTTCTGGGGCCTGATTTTCAATCCTCCCTAAATCTTTTCAATCCTTTGTTTATAGCCACTTTTTTTGGATCTTTATTACTTATTATTTCTCTAACTATTTTCCTGCTTCTATATTTTTGGTTTTTGTCTACTTTTTTTTTGTTTTTTAGCTACTTTTTCTCTTTCTATTGCCTGCTATTTATTTCCTTTACTCCTTTATTTATTTTACCTTTTCTTTCCCGCCCCGTCCCCAGAACCATGTCCAAGGGTAGGGCTGTTCGCCGGCGCAGCCAGAGCCGCGACCGCCTTCCTTGCGGAAGGCGGCGCCCACAAGGGGTGCAGGCACGGGCCTTATTTGGGGAGGTGGAGTTGGCTGCACTAATTTTCTTTGTGCAGCGCCACCTCCTCTCAACCCTGGCAGCAGGTGGCAGGCCTGGGTCCGGGTACGGCCTCCGGGAGCGTCGGCAGCGGTGGGGAAAGGTGCGCCGGGCAGTGTCGCGCATCTCTGGGGTCCGGCGCACCCAGGCACAGCTGACGCACCGGTGGTCCGACATCCTGGACCGTGAGCAGGACCTGCTGGACCTGCTAGGAGTGGAGGTCCCGGGGCTTGGTGAGTACCTATTTAATTATTACAACTTTTTGTCTGTTCTTCTGCTCTATGTTATATATTGCGAATATCTTTTTTTCCTTCTAACCAGCTAGAATGTTGCTGCTTACAATACATTCCAGGTTAATAACGTTTAAAAGTCTTCTGTGATTATGACACAGGTGCTCTTCTGCGCTACTACTAATCTTACTTGTTTGCAGCTTTGCGTTTGCGCTTGCTTAGCGTGATTCTTTACGAGTTTATTTTAGAGAAATTAAGTTACGTAATGCTACAGTGACTCACGTCCACTCCTTACTTTGTCCTGTCACTAATAGATAGGGGCGGATTGATACTTAGGTTTAGGTACTTTGTATGTGCTTCTAAATGGTTAGTGGTATGCGTGATGCTCCCCCTCACTCAGTTACGTGACGTGCTGCTAGTACGGCAGTCTTTAGAACCTTTTCTAGTTTGTTCAATGAGTGGAGGTAGGCTTAGCAGTTACTTAGCAGTAGCAGATCAGCAACAATCAAACCAAAATATGGTGTATACAAAAAATGTAGTCATGTTCATGTGTCCTCCATGATTGGACCATACGCATTGTTGAGGAATACAGTGGAAATGCATACTTAATGTACAATTGGCATGCCTGGAATAGGTGGGCTAGGTTGGGTGGTATGTTGTACTACTACTTAGGCTTAGTTGTAACTTAGGTTTCTGGAATCAGAATGGAAGACTGGATTACTGTTGATAAATAGTATCTTAAGTAGTCGAACTGCGAATCGCCCGATATTACATGTTGACCAGATGAGATCGGTCAATGTAGTTATTGCAATTGTTGTTTACATAAGTGTTTTTTGACCGTTGTTGAAAAATATTGTATTTGTTTGACACCATCCATCAATGTTTGTCTCTTTCTTATATCTTTCCTGTTCATCAGCACCCAGGGGCAGACCGACAGGGACTGGGCAGTCGGCGGGACAGGAACACCACCAGGAGGACACCGCTGAGGGCTCCTCTGCTGGCCCCAGTAAGTCTTCTTGTTTTTAATAATATTTCTTATTCCATAACTTTTACTGCCCCATTTTTCCCGAACTATAGTGTGTTTCCAAATGCTATTTTTTTTACCACCAATTATCCTTCGATCTGTACGGTTTCAAAAATCTTATCCCTGCCTCCGCTATGATGACTCTGAGTACTACTACTACATACTATCAGTCTGTCTGTACTGTAGTAGCTAGTCTTGCCCAGTTGGCCAGTGCCACTCTTTGTGAAAGGTTGTAATATAAAACTCATATTCACCAGTATCTCATACATTCCGTTGGGTCGTTGTCTTGTACTACTTTTACTCTTATTGATGTTGAGGCTTTGAAAATTCACAGCAACAACAGCCCTACCAGATTTCTTAAAATTTTGATATGATACCCTATAGGACATACCACTGTTGTAGGGATCTTCCACATACATTTGCACCAGAAAATAGCATGTTGGTGATGGTAGGTTGGACCTTCCTTGCACACCTCAATCAGAAATTCCGCACCACCACAATTCCACTGCTTGACTATAGTACTGTCTTGTCATACCTATTAGGTCTCGGAACCCTCCCCCCAAGATACCCAACAAGTAGACAACCCAGAACATAACACACCCAACCTCTGTCTTGGAAGCAATTCACATGCACACCCTTACTTTAATTTGCTCACTCGTGTAAGTTAGTCCACACCAAATACCACCAAGTCTATGTAAGTTTAAAATGTTTATTTCAATTTGAGAAGGTCTGTACACTGTTTTCTTAGCAGCACCAACCGGTAAATCAATAACATTAAAACAATATACATTGTTACACGTATACAGTTGGGAATTAAATCATGATAACTGAACAGTGGTGGAAGGCAGCACCACCATCCCATAGCAATTTAGTTTATATAAATTTATAAATGAAGATGTGAGTGAAGGGACCCCCTCACCTCAGAAGAACCTAGTAATGGTAGTTGGTGCATCGTTCAGAAGCTCTGGTTCGTAGAAGGGAATCTTGCGTCTGTAATGCGAAAAAAGAAATGGTGTGCGTTAGTATATTGCAACTTGCAAGCATTTCTCAGCCGTGCCAAAAAGTGTAGCATCTATGGATAAGCAATATGGACTAACAGTAACAGTAGTACACCAGTTCTTCCTAAAAAAGTGGCTTGTTAATGTTTGTTGACCGCTTGTACGCAGCGCATAGACTAGACAGTAGCAGTGTGAGGCAGGTCATGTGGGCTCAAAGGTGTCTTAAGAAGCTGCAAGGTAAAGGTAACGTCACATGTGCATGGCTAGGGCTAATCAAGCAAAGGCTACAATGATCATATAACTATTAGTGTCTACTCTACTACTAGCTGATTTGTACTAGTGATGTATGTTAGTATTAACTCATTTTTCAACCTTGCTACTGATCAATAGGGGGGAGGTGTATATGACGCCTAATAAATGTGTAATGTTTTCTAGGCGCACTACCGACCACCATTGCCGGGGCCAGCGAAGGCGACGCGGAGGGCGAGGATGCGGCAGTTGCAGATAGCAACGGAGCGGTAGGGGGAGTGGCAGCACCAGTGGCAGGCGGTGGTAAGTTAGATTCATAATCCTTAACTATTGTTGAACTTGACAGCACACTCACTGCAAGGGTGTACTGTATGTATATGTATACTGTACAGTTGTGACTTAGGGCCCCATTAGGATGGTGGGCGTATTGCCCCCGCCGGGCCGGCTGGAATTCACTGCCGTCACCGCAGGGGCAAACCTCCCGCCATCGCTGTAGAAAATATTCAGACATGTTGACCAGGCGGAAAAGGGTTCAATATGGCGGTGGTGTCTCTCTCACCACACCGCCAGCCATATAATCTGCATTTTGGAATGCCTTTGCGTGGCGGCATTGCCGTCCGCCACGGAAAGGCATGCACACATTGCAGAGTATGCTTGGCGGCCCCCATGGAGGGTACCTACCTATGCTATGGTACCCACCCGCCTTTCAAAGCAAAACGTGACAGGCTCCGTGCGGGGCCCGTCATGTTGTGCTTGGAAAAGCAGCATAACATTTTAGCATTGCTTTCAGCAAAGCCAACCAGAATTTAAATAACAAAAAACAGGGTGCGCCCGCCACTGTGCCGGGCGCATCATCCTAATTAATTGTCCCCACGGGACCCCCACCCTTTTTAGCAGTCGGATGACGGGCGGACAAAGTCCGCACGCTATCCGATGTCGTAAGTAAGTATGAGTTGTTGGGGACGTTTGAAGAGTGAACTAGAAGACTAGAATTCCCTTTAATTGGTATAGGACTAGGAGCCGGAGTATTGAGTAACCAATGGCCTCATCTATTTGATTTCAACTCCGCTTTGAAAGTTTTATGGAGAAGAGCACCTGGTGCACTGTTCAACTAAAAAGTGTAAGACAGGTGGAAGGAAGAAGGACGGGCGACATTTAAAATGTTATGTACTACAGTGCTTTATTTTATAGTGCTACTCTACCATGCCACTATGTGTATAAATAATTACCTTGTCCTACTGTTTTATTAAGACTATATTTTACAATTGTCTTGTTTTTTTCTTTTTGATACACAGCTACTCCGAAACTCAACCGGAAGGAGTTGGCCGCCAAGGCACGGTGCCGGAAGCTGGAGGCAATCCAGCAGGAATACCGGCGGCTGGTGGTCCTAGCCGAGGAGGAGGAGGAGACTGCAGCAGCAATTCAAGCCTCCTCCAGTGCCCCGGGCCCCAGCCACCGCCCTCCAGCGGTACGGCGCCACCATCTGGCGGCTGCCCGCCGCCACCGTGCCATCTCCGATGCCCCCCCCACTGTGGCTGCAACTGCCGCGGCCTTAGACGCCGCATCGCCCATTTAGAGGACGAGATGCACCAGATGCGTGTCTTCCTCCAGTCCCGCCCCACCAGTTAGTCCCTGTCACTGCCCCTTTTTTAATTCCTGTTCTAGTTCTTTACTCGTTTGGGCGTTAGACTTTTTTCTACTGTGGACAGTGGTTGGGGTTAGGGAGGGGGGTGGGTCAGCTTTTGTGGGTTTAGTTTATTTTTGTTAGGGTAAATTAAATATATTTTTCTATGTTACATGCAATGTTGTTAATGTTTTGTAGGTGGGGTAACTGTTTTACATCACACTGTTTCCTTGCTGGTGCATGGCCGCCCATAGCCTGTGTTTGATTTCAATAATTTGCTGACTGTATAAGACACAAACAGATAGATGCAACACACCTCACTCATTGACTGGTCCTTCTAGTACTTTCAGTCTGTCCTCTAGTCTATGCATTCTTTGGAGTGGTGTGTGAAAATGAAATCATTGACAACATGTCCATTATTAATTCTGCCTCCCCCAAACTTCTCTCTTACCGGTGCTTGATGTTTATGTCCAACTGTGGCACAGCACTGGCTGCATGGTGAAGATGGTTTCCTTTTTCATGCATGCCATGATTGGGGTGGTGGTGGTGGTAGTATAGTAGTAGTAGTAGACACTGGCAGGGTGGCAGCATTTCCAAAAAAAGAAAAGGAGACAGTCAATCGCCTTTGAGAGACTGTTAGAGGAGTAGTTGAATGAAGTACATTATAGAACTTACCGAGCAACAATTATATGCTCAAATATTTGACAAAAAAACTGAATGGTGGTTAGGAGGATAGCCTACTAGACAGAGTTAAAAAACTATAGTTGTGTCGACTCGAGTCACTTGACTATGCCTACAGTCTAACAGTTAGTGCTGTATATGAGGAATGACAACAAACAAATCCAATCAATGCCGGCAATTCATGCTGAGGTATATGTTCCTTTGTTAAATAAAATAACCTCTGAAATATCCTACTCATGGGTGGGCAAGCAGAAGAAGATCATCACTCTGCATTGAAATTGAAGTAGTGTTGCTTTCACCACATCCGCCCCAGCATGTGTGTGATTAAGTATTGGTGTACATTTAATTTAGTTACACCTCAACAATAAGTCACACAGCCCGGGGGAAGAGGGTTAGGGTTTGTTGAATGGATGGGAAGGGGGATTTTGGGAAAGGTTTGACATAGAAAAACAGTATGCATACATAGACAAACAAACGACAATCATTGAAGACTACCATATCCATATGTTAAGGGAGAAAAAGGCAATGCATGCATGATGATGAGAGACCCGGATTACATACACTTCTATTTCTTGTTCTGTTCCGGCCTTAATACTTTAACAGATAGCAAATCGAAATTTTAAATATTGGTAGTGAAGAATCGTAAACACAGAGCAAACCTAATGATGATTGATAATAACAACTCCAAGAACACACTGTTGTAAAGATTGTATACAAGATATTAATCAAATTATTTAAAAGAAGTTAATAGTGGATACTGTTACTGTCTTATCCTGGTCAAAAATGTGGACTGGATTTTTGCATCTCGGCATTCCTCTTGCTCCTCTCGTCCATCAATCTTGGGTGTGTCGCCTCGCCACTCGCCACTGCCCGGCTGGAAAAAAAAGGTGATTGATTGGTAAGGTAATTAATATGCATTGTAATGTTTTACAAAGTTTTGGCCAAGGCCCGGCCTGTAATTTTAGATTGAAAACCAAAGGGGATATTGAGAAAGAAAGTGAAAACAAATGCACAAGTGATGGTGTAGTGCAACAAGAACACTTTCCGAGGTGGCATGTATGCATATGCATCATCTCTACTCTAGTCTGTTTCCAGCATTGACCTTCAACAGTAACAGGAGAGATCAGGCCCACAGTGCTTAGCATTAGCACATCCTACGTTAACACTTTAGACTAGTCCTTTTTTTTTCTCTCAAAGAGTTGGACAAACGTAAAGCACATTATCCATTCCACACATAGCATTTTACAGTTTAAGTTAGTAAAATCAATGCACTGCAGTCATTCCACCGCTACACTCTATTCAACTTCTACACAGACATTTGGGTCTGCTGTGGTTGTTGTTGACGTGTTTACCTTTAGGCTTTTCCGTTTTATGCCACTCCTGAAACATCCTCCTCCTGACTTCATCATCATCTCTGATACTTTTACTGACTGAAGATCGGCCTGCAGTATAAGTATAATTTTTATGACACAACAAGTGTAGAAATATAAATATTACTGACTTGAGTCATTCTTTATTGTGTACAGAAAGATAGATTACTACTAGTACACTTTGACATCACTTTGTGCACAACAAACAAACAACGCAAACACAAAGACCAATAGCTCAGAGTCAGGTGTCCAATGCATGCCATTAATTGTCATCATTCATTACCTGTTCCTTCTCATCTTAAGTTAACGGGCCATCTGTTTCGCCATCATCATGATGGACGGTGCTGTTAAGTCACAGTCATTTGCATTGCGCAGATTGAGTGAGTCCCCTTCCTGTATTGAATTAAAAGCAATGTATCACCAAGATGCAGGAGAAGTACACATTTCTTGTTTGCAAGAAGGGGAAAATTAGTGTGTTCTGTAGAAAGTTGATTAGTGGCAGTGCACAATTACATCAATTCATGCGCAACACACACAACAAAATCTACATCATTCAGTCTGCGATTCTGCGGCCAATGCATGGCATCAATCATTACCTGTTCCATCTCATCTTGTTAACGCTGCAGGCCGTCTCTTTCACCATCATCATGACGGACGGTGCTGTTAAGTCACAGTCATTTGCATTGCGCAGATTGAGTGAGTCCCCTTCCTGTATTGAATTAAAAGCAATGTATCACCAAGATGCAGGAGAAGTACACATTTCTTGTTTGCAAGAAGGGGAAAATTAGTGTGTTTTGTAGAAAGTTGATTAGTGGCAGTGCACAATTACATCAATTCATGCGCAACACACACAACAAAATCTACATCATTCAGTCTGCGATTCTGCGGCCAATGCATGGCATCAATCATTACCTGTTGCATCTTATTTTCAGTTAATGGCCAGTCTCTCTCGGCTCTGAAAGGAGGATAGCTATAGTAGTCATCTGATTCATCATGGTCCACTTGTTTTGGAAGGACGAGGAAAGTTTGAATTTGTTGTTACCATCATCCAATCATCATTCATGAGGGAAATGGAATTGAGCAGGAGATTCAGTATGATCGAGCGGAGGAGTTGGATTCTGAGGACTGTAGTGTCAAATGGCAGACACCTGAAGCTTGTATCTTAAATTAGAAGAGTACAAGACGGTGATAATGGATTTGTTGCGATTCACAAGTTTATAACCGGAACGACAGACACATAAACAAAGGGGGAAAAAAGGGAGGAAGACAGTAAGTGCGAGCCTAATTGTCTGGGAAGTATAGCTCGTCCTCAAACTCTGGGGGTTCTTCCAGTAGTAGGTAATCATCTGACACAATACTTCCATCACCTGAGCCGCTGTCCTCATCTTCCTCTATTGATTCATGCATTGTGTAATTTGGTGGTATGAAGTGCTGATTCATTTTGATCATTGTTAACCTCTCCACGTTTTTTGGAGATAGACTGGTCCTTCTCAAGGTTACAATGGAACCAGCAGCACTGAAAACACGTTCGGAAGAGACACTTGCGACAGGGCATGCCAGATAGCTTATCGCCAGCCTGCTGAGCTGTGGCCATTCAGACCTTTTCCTATACCAATACTGCACTGGGTTTTGATCAACGTACACCTCTGTTGGGTCGTCCAGATAGGCCTGGACCATCCGCTCAATGTTCAGGGTTGCTGCTGGTAAGCTTTTGTGCTGTTTTTTCTGTGCATCAGCACTGTGCTTACAATAGCCCATCTTTACATACCAATCTGATAATGATTGTACTCGGCCTAATGATCCAGTTATTGTTTCTATAGTCGATGGTGATGGTGAGTATTGTGATTGTGAGCCAACCGCACTGCCCTCAGCCGACGAAGTTGCACTTGATTCTGCATGGCCTGCTTCAGTATCAGTACTTGTTGTGGGTTGATGTGGCGGGCTTTTAATTAGCAGCCCTTCCTTTTCAAACTTAATGGCTGCTTTAGCTATACAACTTTTGTAGCGGGCAACATCATTGTCGGAAAAAGCAAGGAATGTCTTCACTAGTCCTAATTTTGCAGGTTGATCCAGAATTGTGGCACAAATGTAATGTTTTTGTGACAAAATTTTATTTTGTATCCTTACATTTTCAGTTAAGCGCCTGGATAAGCTCTCCACCAAGTCATGGGCTTGCCTTCTGTCCTCTACACCTTTGTAGGATTCAGACACATTATTCAGCTCATGCTCTAGCATTTGCAACAATGGGATAGCTTGTCCCATTGTACAGTCCTCCTTGCTGACTTCACGTGTGAAGACCTC
This sequence comes from Triturus cristatus, assembly GCF_964204655.1. NCBI lineage: Eukaryota > Metazoa > Chordata > Amphibia > Caudata > Salamandridae > Triturus > Triturus cristatus. Next base: position 629,220,759 of record NC_140591.1, read on the forward strand.
AAAAGGAGACAGCATCTCAGTCAGGCATTTAATTAGGGTCCATTGCTCCCTCTGAAGGGTCATGCCTTTAACACTAGCATCACTGCTTCTGTGCCAGACATATTCATGGAGTGACCTGTGCTGTTCGTACAGACGATCAAGCATGTAATACGTTGAGTTCCAACGTGTTGCCACCTCCTGGATGAGTGCCTTGACTGGCATCCTAAATTCACGTTGGATGATCCTCAGCTGCTTCCGAGCTTTAAAAGAATGGCTGAAATGAGTGCATATTCTTCGGCAGATGGCCAGGAAATTGCTGACTGTGGGTTCCTTTTTTCAGAAAGTCTTGCACTATAATGTTTATGCAGTGCGCCAAACACGGAACCCTGAAATAGGAACCAAGTTCCATGGCCTTAAGTACATTACTGCCATTGTCTGTGGCAACAAAACCAATACGAAGCCCTCTGGGCCGCATCCATTCCAAAACCTTGGTGCGAAACTCTTCTAAAATGTTTTCAGCCGTATGAGATTTCTCCATGGCGAACATGGCTACAGTTGCATGTTTCCGAGTACCTCCAAAAATCGCAGCTGTGTCAACAACACCTCGTGCAGATAGTTGATCTCTAACCCCCACAAAAGAGATCCAGTGTGCAGTGATGCACATGTAATCTGTGGCTTGGCAACTGCTCCACATGTCTGTTGTCAGGTGGATATTGTGCACAGCACTCTGCTGCAAACCTTGACCAACCAATTCCAGCACATCATGATGTAGTGCCGGAACAGCAATTCGTGCAAAATAGGACCGGCTGGGAACCTTCCATTTAGGGCAGATGGCAGACACAAATTCAAGGAAACCCACCCCTTCCACAAATGAAAAAGGAAGAAGGTCCAGCGCTAACATTTTAGCCAGCTTCGCATTGTACAATCGTGCCGTTGGGTGGTTGCGTTGGAACTGCCCCTCCAACCTAAACATGCTCTCAGTGGTAGGCTGGCTTACTTTCCTTAGTGGTGCTGTTTTCATTAACCCACTAAGGCTCAACGACACAGATTGTCTCATTGAGGTAGTCGCCGGTCGCCTTGGTGTCTCAGCCTGACTCTGAGTATGGCTCTTACTGCGGTGCCACTCTGATGTTACTGAGGAGGATGTGGGCATTACCACTGCAGTACTGGGGACAGGGCTAGAAATGCCTCCCTCTTCTTCACCTTCCACCACAATGATATCGCTCCCTGATTCACCTTGACCAACTTTAATGGGTTGAGTTTTTCTACTTTCTTTTAACTTAAGTAGGTGAGCCTCCCACACGATATTGTGGTGTATTCTGAGATGACTTGCTTGTCCTCCGGTACCATAGTTTGTACCAAGCTTACCACGCCGAACACCTTGGCGACAAATTGAGCATATAGCAACGTTCTCCTCCTTGGCGCTAACAGAAAAGAAGTCCCAAACTGGGGAGGAGAACTTTCTGGCACTGCTGGATGTGCCACTTTCAACACCAGATGAACTTGAGAGGGTGCTTGAAAATATGTGACCCTGTCCACCTACACTGTGACTTTTACTACCACTACCTACTGAGATGGTTGAGCTGGATGTAGGTCCCTTGGAAAATATGGCAGCTGGAGGTAGTGGTGGTGTAACCTGTGGCTACCTGCTCTGGTCCTAGTGGATGAAAGCAGGCCTGTTGGCAGACAAGGCCAGGCAAGCTTGCAGGCCTAGGCCTCAAAATGGCCACCAGCCACATGGCCAGGCCCAACAACATCAGCAAGGCCACCCCCAAAAAGCACACTTCCCCAACTCAATCCAATGCCATCCATGCCCTAAATGTGCTTGAAAATGAAATACATTCAAAAAACAAAAGGAACAGTTGCTTCATCATGCACACACACACCCATGAGGCCAATCCAATGCCATCCAAGCCCTAAATGAAGTCGAAATTCAACAGAGCACACAGAAAACAGTAGATTAATAAAGCTGTGGCTACCTACTCTGGTCCTAGTGGATGAAAGCAGGCCTGTTGGCAGACAAGGCCAGGCAAGCTTGCAGGCCTAGGCCTCAAAATGGCCACCAGCCACATGGCCAGGCCCAACAACATCACAAAGGCCACCCCAAAAAACACACTTCCCCAACTCAATCCAATGCCATCCATGCCCTAAATGTGCTTGAAAATGAAATACATTCAAAAAACAAAAGGAACAGTTGCTTCATCATGCACACACACACCCATGAGGCCATGCCCATGGCTAGCTCGGGCCTACTACTACAACCCACAAAATAAAATAAAAAAGGAATGATGATAATTAATTAATTATCAAAAATATATTGTAGTTACAACAACTGCAATGCCCACAATCAAACACAACAACCACTTACTTGTACAATATCCTATTCCAAAAATCCTGAAATCCAATTGCAATGATGCAGCAGACAAAAAGAGTGATCTTTCCAGCTCCAAATCCAAAGGCAGAATGAGCAGGAGATGTACAAAGCACTGGGAGGAGCCTGCTGGACAGGAACAGGAAGTTGGAGATTCTGTGTCACTTCCTCCCTCTCTCCACCTTTTAAAAAAATGACTCCTTGCACAAAAAAGAAAGCCAAATGTCAATGTAAGGAGTTCTTTTCATCAAAAATCAGCATTTGCAGATGGTTTCATGCTGCTAGAGCCGATATTCCTCTCCAAATTGAAAATTTTACGTTGTTGAGTTCTCGAGCTTCATTACTTCCGCCGGCGTGACGAAAATGACATTATCGCGTTCTCTTCTTTGTCTGTGTCGCGTTGGTTATGACGTGTTTGCGGTCTCTTTCTCCTGTTCGCATTCGATTACACGTGCCCGCGTCCTCATCATCTGGCTCGCGATGTAGAATGACATGTTCGAGATCTCAATCTTCTCATACTCGCGCGGTGCATGATCGCGAGAAGAAAGACGTGATCGCGCGACAAATGACGTGATCGCGTGACAAATGACGTTAATGCGGCCGCGAACTCTCGCGAGACAGCGCAAAATGGCTACCAAAATCCAACATCTCGTGGAGAACGCGACCGGGTCAAGAAAACTTGTCGGAGAACGCAGGGATTCAGGTAAGGCGATCGCGCGCGCGCGAGAATGTATTATTTTACAGCGCGAGCAAGAAACAAATTATCACTAAGCTGCGGAATGCGGAAATTTTTACATTTTCGTGCTTTCCGCGGAACGCGAAAATGCCAAAATATCGCAATTTCCGCGAACGGAACGGAATTTTGGCCCAGGTCTAGTGAGAGCATGGAGAGAAAGGAATAATGAAGGCTGAACCATGGCATCCTGTGGGCATTAAAGTCCTGTCCTCTACCCGGTTGGTGTCCGCGGGTGTACTGCACACCAGAAGTCAGATTCTTTTCCACAAAGTTGCCACAGAAATGTTTTTTGGCAGGAATAAAGCTCTAAACAGGTACACGAGGCACAGACACCTGTGCAGTGTGTTTTGTTTGCAGCATGCAGCCCGGCCTCCAGACTCACATAGCCATGAGTTGAGACTCATGCCTCTGTGACATCAGGCCCTCTCGCAAAGGCTGCAACCCCTCCCTTTCCCAAATGAGGACATGGGAAAGGGAGCAGCTGGCTCTACGCAGCTCTAAATAACTGCCATGGAGCCCCAGGAGTACAAGGCTGATACTGTACACGCCGGTTGGTGTCTGCGGGTGTACTGCACACCAGAAGTCAGATTCTTTTCCACAAAGTTGCCACAGAAATGTTTTTTGGCAGGAATAAAGCTCTAAACAGGTACACGAGGCACAGAGACCTGTGCAGTGTGTTTTGTTTGCAGCATGCAGCCCGGCCTCCAGACTCACATAGCCATGAGTTGAGACTCATGCCTCTGTGACATCAGGCCCTCTCGCAAAGGCTGCAACCCCTCCCTTTCCCAAATGAGGACATGGGAAAGGGAGCAGCTGGCTCTACGCAGCTCTAAATAACTGCCATGGAGCCCCAGGAGTACAAGGCTGATACTGTACACGCCCAGGGCTGCTTTAAAAATAAGGTGCTGTAACAGATAATTACTGGGCGTTCCCTGGAACCAACAAGTATTGGAGATACTGGCTGGCAGCATGTCAGCTTGTAGGCTGCTCAAACTACACGTAGTTACCACCAAAACCATGACGTGAATGACACATACACACTAGTGCATGTGCCCAAAGAAACGTGCCTGGCTTCTTGACGTCTGTTTCAGTGAGGTAGGACAAAGCAGTGCAGAGTATGATGTGTTAAGATAATGGCAGTTGATGGTAATTACTGGCAATTGCAATTTGCCATTACAATCGCTAAAGGTGGAAAGTTGTTCGGGTGCAGCCCCTCCGCCCTGCCCTAGAAACCACCACTGTCTCTGCACTTGGGGGTCAACAGATGCTAACTTACTTTTACTTGCCCATCATATGTAGGAGCAGCCTTGTAGGGGATCTTTGCGATGACTGGATGCTTCTGATAAACAACCACACAAGGCTGGGAGTCAGGCCAAACGTAACTCCAACCCAGCATGGTCACAGCAGGAGAACAGGACTCAGGTATGATGGTTTCCCTATCTGGCTCACTCACCAAGAAGGGGACGCAACCTGGCTCAGCAGCCCTGCCCAGCAATGACAGAAATGGCCAATCACTGCATGGCTACACAATGAGCATTTACAGTGACTGGTCATGCTCTGTGGGCAGAGCCTCCCTCCCCACAGTGCCTCACAAACCTGTGCTAGGCCTAGACTAGGCCTAGAAACAATGTCTTATCCAATCCTCATGCCTCTATGCTCCCTTGCTGTTACACAGCATGACAGAAGCACCCTGATTAGCTTGAGCAGGCAAACTCACCCCTAATTACGAGAATGGGGATTGCAGCTTTGAAAGCATTTGGTCAATCCCTGCTCTCACTAATGTGCAGGTTCAGTGAAGCATCTAGTGCGCATGTCAGGTTGGCCGGCGAAAGCAGCCTTCCAACCTGACATGCGCACTGCCATTTCCTGGGCCCAGGTGTAGTGCGCTCATGCCACCATGTCAATCAAAATATAGCTTTACTCCATATAGAGCTCTGAGGAGAGAGAAAACACCTGCGGTTGAAGTCTAAGTGGAGCACTGTGCCAGCTGAAATAAATATACATTTTTAAACTTTCAGTGTATTTTATATTCACATGTAATGGGGGGCCACAGTATAAGCAGTATAAGCCCCAACACCCTAAGGCAGGAACCGCCCAGTTTAAAAACGGCATCCAAAATATAATTACTGCCAGACCACCAATGACACCTTTGTCGTACCTCCACTGCTCACTGAGGGCTCGATGCCTGGCAGTCTGCAGGCTCTTAACAAATCTCCTACTCGGGATGGGGCATTTTCTATGACACAAAAGCACGCTAAACAGCACGTCAGGCCTGGTCTTATTCTGTGCTGCTTTGTACTGTTTGCTATGTCGGCATGTGCTGGACAGGAAGTGGAAGCTGATACAGATGGATGGCACAAGGCAAAATTATTCTAACAGCTGCCTTCCTCCGAACCTTGTAGCCAAAGGCATACAAGGTATTTAGAGTGAAACAATCTGCCATTCTGAGAAAGGTAGAGATAAAATACTTTAAAATTATCGCCGTTTTAGCGGCAGGAAACTGTCGCTAAAACTGCGATAATGGGCTTGCTAATTTGCCTTATAGAATTCCAATAGAAGCCCAGGTTAGATGTGCAGGAATCTAACCTGGGCTTCTATTGGAATTCTATAACGCATATTATCAAGCCCATTATCGCTGTATTAGCGGCAGTTTCCTGCCTCTAAAACGGCGATAACTTTATTGCCGGTCTTGCTAATATGCCCCTTAGTTTTATTGTAATGAAAGGACTACAATATAATAATAAAAACAAAATCATTTGCTTCCCTGCACAAATTAGGCATTTTGTTTCAGTGCCAACTGGAACGACTGAGTTTAAAATGGTTGACTAGACATGGGGAACCAAGTCTTTATGACACCTAATACTGGTAGGCCTAGAATTAATGAGTTGTTCGTTCAGGGTCAAAGCGACACAAAGTAGTTCAAAGTCCTGCTTTCTATTTACTATCCAGCGAATGTGTTTTGCACTGGAAAGGTACCCTTTTGTCTGTGAAAAAAACACTTATGATGCTTTGCATCACTTTGTGTTAAGGGAGCATTACTGGAAAGTATGAACACAAATGCCCATGTGTTTTTATGCAATGCCTAATTCATCAAGATAACTAGACCAGGTTTTGCATCAACAATTCACACCTACTGGAAGCAGGCATAAACAAGGAGAAATGTGTTCATTTGTTTATAAAAAAAATAATTGCATGCATACTGCAGTGGACTGTACTTTTCTAATGTGATGGATCCTTCTGAGTTTGTATGTGCAAATAATTGTATATTAAGGGTATTTGTTAGAAATTGTGTTTCTGGTTTAGTGAGGTGTGAACCCTGATCAAGCAGCAACCACAGTCCTGGTCAGGGTAAGGCACCAGCGAATCCTAAATTAACCCATGCTTACCCTCTGGTAGCTTGGCACAGAGCAGTCAGGCTAAACTTAGAAGCAATGTGTGTAAAGTATCTTTGTAACACTTCAAGCAGTAAAAACAGTCAGAACACCACACAAAAAGATCCCACACCTGGTTTAGAAAATCAAATTTATTTTAATGAATAAAACAAGAGATATCTGGTCGCCCTGGAACAGGACAAAGTCACAAGTTCAGGCTGACCACAAAGGAGCATTGACTGGCTAAAGGGACCAGGTTAGGCCTGCTGAATAAAGTGTCCTAAATTCTGGTTGCAGAGTAGTGTGTAGATCTAAGGCAAGAAGTGTTGTACAGTCTAAGCGATGCATTGGCTCTGAAATAAGACGAGGCTCTGGTGCGAGGTCCGGTGCATCGTCATTGTGAAAACTGTAGATGGGGCTTGTGATGCAGTCTGGCCATCGAGGATGAGTCGTTCAGCTGAGGCGTGGTGTTGGTTTTGAGGAGCTGCGAGGTGGAGGATGGTGTCTTCACCGTGCTGCCATCGAGAGATGGGAGGACCAGGGTCAGAGATGCACCACGCTGCACTGTTTGCTGATGCATCAGTTCAGAAGCTGCAAGGTTGATGTGGGCCTTCTGTGCTGGGCCCAATCTGCGCGGCAGCGGTGATGCATCTGTTCTGGTCAAGGATATGCTGCTCAGACGAGGAGATATGTCAGTTCTACTAGTAAGCATCTTATGGGCCACTCCCAAGGGCCCATAACTTGTGTAACACCACTTGGCAGGGTTGACTGACAGATGGCAGAGTCCAGGTGCAGTTGCAAGGTTTTTGGAAGCCTGTTATGTCCCAGAGGCTTCAGATCAGGAGGCTAGCCAACTAGGAGTCACTCTGGGTTCTGAGATGCAGGTCCAGTCCTTTTCATTCAGGTAAGGATGGCAGCAGGCAGAAGGTCAATGCAGCAGGGTAGCAGTTCTTCCAGCGCAGCGTTCCAGCAGAGTGGCAGTCCTTCAGCAGCATAGCAGTCCTTCTTCCTGGTAGAGTATCCATAGGTCCAGATCTGTACTAAAGTGGTAGTGTCTGAGGTCCAGTACTTACACCCAGTGGAGTATTTTAAGTGGGGGAGACATTAAAGACATGCTTTGGAACTGCACAGAGACCCTGGCCTTCCTGCCCTGGCTCGTGACTCATTACAGGGGGTATGCAGCCCTTTGTGTGGAACAAGACACAGCCTATTTAGGTTTAAGGGAGGCTAGGTCCAGCTTTTCCCTCCCATTCTGCCAGGATGGCCCATAAAGTCCCAGCTAAGCTCCCATTGTTTGTGTCTGTCTAGGGGGAATACACAAAGCCCAGCAGTCACCCATCCCAGAAATATGATCAGAGATTGCCAGCAGGCAACAAATTGCTAAAGCAAGAAAATGCCAACTTTCTAAAAGTGAGTCAAATTCCTCTGCTGGTGCACACATCACATTTTTACTGTGGTTTAATTTACTTATTGGTTTACTATTTAAGAGTTAAGGAGTGCATCAGGCTGTCTTTTGACTCACATTTTCAGTATTTTCTGCCCCACACAGCCATAATTTGCATCACTAAAATGTCGTTTTAAGACATTTTAAACCTGACAGATAACAAGGCTGAAACTAAAGTTTACACATCTTCGGAAGCACTGGATATTTATGGCCTCATACGTGAGGTCAGAACATTTGGTTCAGCTCAAGGACCTGTTTCACAGCAGCTACGACAGCTACAATATCTCATGCGTTGTGAAATTAATCAAAGATTACATGCGACAACGCTAATCCAATACCACAAAGCCAGTAGAATCCCCAGAGGTCTACGCTTAGCCTTTAAACCCAAGGTTTTTAAAATGAATAAAAGATTTGTTGACAAATGGTACTCCATACTCAACAAGTGTTCACTTGACTTGATACTTCTGATTATTGAAGAATTATCTTCAGTACTTTCGGGTTTGGAGTCTGAAATTTGTGAGTTGCAAGAATCCATCAGCCAACGTATGGAAGCAGAGGCTCGGGATACCACTCTCAAAGAGATTAACACCAAACTTGACGTCTATGCCAAGGAAATACATGAGCGCAAAGTTAGAAAATTCAGGCGTGACACTATTGACCACAAGTTGGATGAGGTCTATTCTTGGGCGGAAGTATATGCGCAAAAGCGGAACTTTAAGAAACCCAACAATACCTCATCAGAGGAAAGTCTGGCATCTTGCGGTGACACACGTTTGACTAGGCCACCTGTTCCATCTATTATTCTGCCACCACCCACTGAAGGCATGTCTGATGCTACTACTGTTGCTAAGGTGTATTTTTTAGATATAAGTCCAGCAGCAAACAATCCACCCACAGCAACACCGGTGTCCACGGGAAACACAATAAAACTCGTAGAGGACACAGATACAACCAAACCAGCCGCAGCAGGCAGGAGAGGGAAGAGACAACTGCAACCAACATTTCTTCATGAACCCTGACAAAAACACAAGAGTCTGTTTTGGATAAAGGAGTTTCATTTGTACCAACTTATTGTTCTAAACCACATTCAGCTGTCTCAAGCAGAGTCTCAGTTTCGTGAATTCAAATCCAGAAGCACATTCGTGGCACCTACAACTTACAAGGTGGTCAATACATTTCAGACTCTCGTCAGGTCAGATTTGAAGAAACTGACATATTCTCACAGCAAGCGTTCCAATTTATCCAGACAGGACAGTCAAGCCCTTAAATCTCTTAGGAGTACCTCTAAATTAACTTTTTCACCAGCTGACAAAGGAGGTGCTTTGGTCGTTATGGACAGTACTTTCTATGAGAACAAGGTTAACATTATGCTGCTTGATGAATCCACCTATTTGCCATTACCTCATGATCCAACAGAAGAATATTTGGATACTCTTTCCAAGATCTTAACACATGCAAAGGATATGGGTTGGATGTCAGCATAAACTCGATTGTTTCTCTTAACACACTATCCGTGTCGACCCTCCATGTACATGCTTCCTAAAATCCACAAATGCTTGAACAACCCTCCTTTGAGGCCAATTGTGTCTGGGTGCGGATCGCTACACGAACCTCTCGGTCATTATCTAGATGCATTTTTTCAAATCAATGTATAAGGAGGTTCCACATATCTACAAGCCACCCCACATCTTCTACAATTGCTCCAACAGGTGGCTTTACCTGCAGACTCTGAAATTGTATTATGTACTGTTGACGTGGTTGCACTCTATACGTCTATTCCACATTCTGAAGGTATAGAAGCAGTCGAATGGGTGCTTCTATGACATGATGAACTACAGGCTGACAAGGTCTTTCTACTGGAGCTACTGCAGTTTGCTCTGTACCACAGCTATTTTAAATGGTAAGATCGATTCTTTCTCCAATCCAATGGTACATCTATGGATTTTCCGGGGGCCCCCAGCTACGCTAACATCTTCATGATAAAGTTTGAGTGGGACCACATTCTATCGGACAAACAGTGGACCGATCTTTTATTACTCTATCACAGATACATACAAGATATTCTCGTCATCTGGCACGGTAAAGCATTAACTCTGATTGAGAATTTATCACTCTTGAATACCAGACATCCCCGCATTAAATTCACGTCACATTTAGATCAACATCGAGTGTCATTTTTGGATGTGAACATTGTAATTGAGGGCAGAACCATTCAAACCACCCTATTTAAAAAACCCACTGTTCGCAATAATTCTTTATTATTTTCAAGCTTTCATCCTCAGTCCCTTAAAAAGCACCTTCCCTATTCCCAATTTTTACGAACTAAACGGATTGTATCAGATGCTTCGCAAATCCCAGTGATTTTTCAAGAACAGAAAAAGAAGTTTGAACAACGAGGTTACCCGGAGAATATTTTGACGGATGCGGAGAAACGTGTGAGCACTCTGAGCAGGGAAGTCTTATTACGGAAAGTGGTCAAAGCACTAATTAATAGAGAGTGTTTTTATCAACCTATTCCACTTCATCATCTGCCATTAAAAGTGTGATTTTGAAACGTTGGGATTTCCAAGGGATCTTTGCACAACCACCGATTTTTGCCTACAAAAGATAGAAGAATTTGCGCGAGTTATTATCTAGTCCCATTCCTACAGATACCACTGCTCATAAGGGCATGCGGACATGTCACGATTGCTCACACTGCAATAATGTATTGGTTGGCACTAGTATCACTCACCCTTGGACAGACAAACCCATAAAACGTAATTTCTCAGCTGATTGTAACAGCCAGCACGTGATTTATGCCATTCGCTGCCTGTGCAGCCTATACTATGTGGGCAAGACAGAAAGGTCATTATGCATCAGAATCACTGAAAATAAAAGTCACATATGCACCAAGACACCAAGCTCTCCTTTGGTGACTCACTGGCTTAACCAACACCATACCATTGCCCAATTAAGATTCACAATCCTAGAAGTCATTACTCCTAAGGCAGATAAAGACATGTCTAGAATACTAGCCCAACGTGAAACTTATTGGATACGTTTTTTGGAAACTATGACTCCTAGGGGGCTTAACGGCAAGATCAAATTTTCGTGCTTTTTGTAATGTTTTCTTTTGATTCATGGTCATCGTACCTTAGCAGACAGACACACGCAGTTCTGCTATATGGAAGTAATACCACAGGCTGCAGTTGATTTATTCTACATAAGAGACACTGTAGTGAGAATGCACCCACTCTCCATAAGAGACAATTATGGCCTCGTCGTGATTGATGACAGAAGGAAGAAGCCTGCTTCCATTTATGCGCTAAGAATCAGAACTGGACTTGCCTGGACAGCGCAGTGACCGTGCCATCCTCCGCACACGTGGATCTTTTATTGTCGCATTCACCTAATTGCTGGCTCAACACTCACCTCACATTTGGGCTCCCAGCTGGGACCCATGTGAATAACTTTTTTCTTATCTTTTCCACGGTGCCACACCCTTCACACGAGCTGGGCAATTACCATTCAGGTGTCCCTACAATCATAGGTCCTGAAGAGACCCTACACTGCACACAGGGTCAAAACGCCGTCGACAGTTTGCATAAACGAACCATAGTATACCAGCACTGATCAATGTATCAAGCGCTGTTCACTGTATATACATCTGTTAATGGTCGTTTACATGAGGCATTGGAAACCTTGTATATATATATCACATATATGTCAAAAAATTTCTAGTTTCCGTTTTTCACTGGGACAGCACCCACTCAGAACTATATGTTCAAATGTATTACTATGTATGAATATTTTGTTTCAAGGATTATATAAATATTTGTGATAGAAAAACAAACCTAAGGTGTATTCGCTTCCTTCTCTTTCCAATATCACTATAACCCATTGCATTGCCATTGTGCCCATATACATTGAGATTACTTCATTAAGTGTCCACATGAGCCCTTGTTTTTTGATAATATATTCTTTTGATACATCAGCATTAGCTGTACGCTAATTTCATGTATTACGATTACCTCTCATTTTGTGAATATGTACCCATAGCTAACCAAGAATTTTTTTCATGTTTTGCTTCCGAATTGTTTACTATCATTTTCAGGTATTGGATTCACTCATATATTTTTCGCCAATATATTTTAATACAGGCATGCATAGGAGTTATTCCATCACATTATTGTTTATTCATGCTACGTGTTACATATGAACATTGCTAACAATTGAGTGCAAGGATACCACTGATTGTTTCTTTGCACATAACTGTTTGTAAGTCCATTCACCTTATGCAACCTGTGCACATTGCAATGCATCTTATGTTTTTCTAGCTACATACCGGCTGGTATGTGTAGGTTCACGTGTGTACATTTTGAGCTTATATTACTCTGAGATTCTAAGCACAGCTTCTATTAAGAATGATTCTAATGTAGCAATGTTCAAGGTTTATTACATTCATTCATTTTTCTTCATGTTTTCTTCACTGTTTTGTTTTTTTGATAAATGTTTTGGTCTTTTAACACTTAACATCGTAGGTCAAGTCTTTTTTCCTCTCTTTTCAAGCACTTCCTTGGGTTCTCTCTTTTTATCATTATCGCGTCATTTGACCTACACTTCCTGGTTGGGTTTCACCCAGAAATACACTGCGCATGCGCACCTTCGCATTGCGCGTCTCACCGGGTCACATTGGGATTGGTCTCCTGTCGGGATCACAGTTGCGGTTTACTCATGCCCTCCGTATTGAGTGCGGAGTGGGTGAGTCCAGATCTCTTAGGTTTCGCATGCTGGCTTCTTTGTTGTCATATATGAGGAGCTTACTTATTGGGGTTTCTTTTACACAGAGCGGAGCTCAAGTGTCATCTGCTGGTTGTTTATCTTGCGTGTTTGTTACCTGGTACGCGTCTTCTTCTGTAACACATCTCTGATAGTTGGGTTTGTGGGTACATCATGGTCTTTCACAAAAAGCACAGCTAGATGTTGTTTGAGTTCACAGGGGCGCACATCTATTTGTGTTGCATTTTCTGGCTGCACATTTTCTCTGTGAGCACCTCATGTTTCAGGTTATACTCCGGTTCCTGATATAACAAATGGGGGTGCGCAGCTCACAAAGTCCAACAGGCCAAGGTAGGTAGAAAAGTCACTTCTTTATTTGAAATTATCTCTCTTAAAAAACATTCAATTTAAATCCTCAGCCAACGCGTTTCGCTCCCACATAGGGAGCTTCCCCAGGGCAGAAACAGAAACAATAAAAACAAATATAACTGACGCAAAGCAACCATTTCTGTATTAACCAAAAGAAAGCCTCCAGCGGTGCTTGTTGACAAGCGATCCACCACTGTTGACAGCTTCCGAATGCCAAATGCATTTAAAGAAATTCCCACTGCTGGAATTAAAGCTCCAAAAATATCTCCTACAATTTCTGTCCATGTTTCTCTTCTATAGCGTGTTAATGTGTTAGAATGTTCAGCATCATCTACTCTATCCATATGGAAAATCTTTGGAAAGACCAGGCCAACATAACATGTACCAAACCAATGGTCAGGCAAACGGTAATAAGCCTTGTTCCCACAAATATAATACACTCCCGGAAAAACTGGATCTTCTCCTCCTCTAAATCCCCATCCGGTTGCAATAAAGTATGTATCATGGCACTCACTAGTCCCTATGAAATAATAATCATATTGGGATCTCTTCCTGGTAATGCACAGTTTTCCTTTCTGTGGGGCATCTATAGCCATAGTTGGACTGGCTCCATTTTTCAACTCCTTTTCTTTCTCAATATCCCACATTGTGTAACTCATTTTATGCCCTTCTGCTTTCTTGTGCATGTTCAATCTTCTTCTCTCAACCATGTCTAGAAAATTCTTCTCTTCTCCATTCAAACTGCAAGTTAAATTATTTCTAAAAACATATTCTAAGGTTAATTCTTTGGTTTCTAGAAAAATCTCACCTAAAGTGTTAGCATCCTTTGCAGGATTCAGTGCTTTATTCATAGGCAATTGCCCAAGAATATTATCTATATTAGACATATTGTAATCTAATTTCCCTAACTGATAAAAAATACTAATCAACACACTACAGGAAATTCCATACGTAGCCGGAAGATGATGATAAGTCACTCCTTCCGAAACAGAGGCAGGTAATTGCATGCAGACGTAGCAATCCCTTACTTCCATTGTCTTTACGTACTCATACAACAATTTAGAAAAAACATTGCAAGAAAAATCGTTAATTGACCTATCCTTATGTATATGTATATTGCTAGTTCTAGTCGGTACTATTTTCTGTGGACTTTTCCCTATATTAATTTTGTTCTCAATATGACCTTCTAAAGTGTCTATAGTGACTCTAAATGAAATCAGTAGAGCAAGCACGCTCCAAAGCAGCATCAATAAACCTGTACAGCAGCAGCACATCTTGCACCATCTTTTCAGAAAGGTACATCTACTTTTATTCTCAGTGTTAGCCATTTTGTTAATTTGACCGTGTCTTTTGACTTAGCCTCTTCTACTCCTCTACTGAACTTTTAAGGGCAGCAAGTACCCAACCGATTATTACAATCTACTAATTTTTTGTATTTTCTTCTTCTTCACTTCTCCAAGTGAATTTTCCTTGGATTTACTCAATTTGGATTTTCATCTCTTTTCACTGTCTCTTCATCATCATCAAACTGTATCAGGTCCTGAACATCCGTCTCTTCTCCAATGTCGGACAAGATAACTCTCAGGATTCCCACAGCTTCTTCTTCAGCAACCTCCTTCAGTAAAGCCTTCTCCGGACTTCCTTGGCTGTCCGCCTCTTCTCCTTGTTCAGGCAGTGCCACATACGTCCATTCCGGTGACTTGTACCTCTGGTTTGGTTTCCTTATTCTTTTAGTTCTCTCAGGTATCTTTGTTTCCTCTTCTTTGGTTGGGTTTTGACTTGACACTTCGTTCACTTGTTCAGCTTTCGAAGAGTTAACTCGTGTCAGTCTGTACCTTAGTCTCTTTATCTTATTTGGCCAAAGATCTCCTTTAGCATTTCTCTTTTGTTTTCCTTCTTTATTGTTTCTTTCTCCAAGCCAAGTTCTCTTTCTCAGAACTCGTCCTCCATGTATCTCGTTGTCACTTTCTTCAGACTCTGTCTCAGTTGCCTCTTGTTCATTAACAGTTTTCTTTTCCCCAACAACTTCCTTTTCTTCAACAGTCTCTTTTTCCACCAATTGAGATTTCCCTACTTCTATCCCTCCTCGGGTCTCCGACACGCAATCTTCTTGCTGTCTACTTGTCCCTTCACCTAGCTTATTGTTGATGTTCCCTACACCTCCTCGGGGTTTTTCCGCAATCTGTCCCTCTCTGTCTTTGTCTGTCCCTTTTTCTTCAATATTTATCTCAGGTGGAACTTGTCCAATTTCCTCATGTGATTCAGATGTCTCTTCTGTAAGAATGTTCTTTTATTTTCTTTCTTTCTTTTTAGGTTGGTCACTGTCAATTGGAACCTCAGGCAATTCCTCTGAGTCTGAACTTGCTTCTGCAGTTTGCACTGTTCTCTTCAGAACCTCTTCTGGTGGGATGAAAATTTCCCTTGACTCACTTTCCCCACTTTCAGGATTCTTGTTTCTTCTTACTGCCTCACTGTCTGCATCATCACTGGAATCTGATTCTTCAAAATATTCTTTTCCAGTACCATCTCTTGGATTTGGAACTCTCAGTGTGGGACTTGCATGTATCCAATTTTTCACACCAGCACACTTCACAGCAGTCGTTGTGGTCAAGATGACTTGTCTTGGCCTTCCCCACCTTGGAACCAGGCAATTCCTTCTTCTGTGGACTTTTATCCTTACCCAGTCCCCTGGGCTCAGAACATGGGCTGGTTTCTTTTCAAGTGTGGTGGCGTCTTCTCCAACCTGGTGAAACACAGAATGAACTGCGTCAGCCAGGCCTTTGCAGTAATCCAAAATCATGTCATCAGTTATAGTCATCAGCTTGTTCAATGGTACATATGCATGCCTCATAGCACGTCCCATGATAATTTCATGTGGACTCAAACCTGTTGTTCTGTCTGGAGTAGACCTAATGGTCAACAAGACTAGAGGCAAGACATCGGGCCATTTCATTCCTGTGGCTAAGCACATTTTGCCAATTCTATTTTTGATGGTACCATTCATTTGCTCAACTACACCAGAAGCCTCTGGTCGGTAAGCACAATGCAACTTCTGCTGTACACTCAATGCTTCACAAATTAGACCCATAATTTCATTATACAAATGTCCTCCTCTGTCTGATTCAATGGTTACTGGGAACCCATACCTTGGGATGAACTCTCTTAACAGTAATTTGGCCACTGTTATTCCATCATTTCTTCTTGTTGGATACGCCTCCACCCACCTGGAGAACAAACAAACCACCACCAGGACATACCTCAATCTGTTGACTGGGGGCATTTCAATGAAGTCTATCTGCATTCTTGTGAAGGGTCCTCCCTCCCTGCCTATTGCTCACCACTGTTTTCTTTCCAGGATTGAACTGCTGACATATCAGACATCTCTGGCAGAGACTTTCTGCTATCAGTCTGAACTTTGGACTGTACCAGGTTTGCTTAAAGGCTCTTATCATAGCATCCCTCCCCAGGTGTCCTTGGCCATGATACATCCTTGCCATTGTTGATAGCATGCTATTTGGCATGACTGGTCTTCCATCCCTATAGACCCACACATGATCTTTTTCTCTAGGTGCACAACCTGCTTTCACCCAATCTTTCATTTCCTCGTCTCCTGCCTCATCCTGCAGCTGTTTTACTTCCTCCCATGTTCCCACTTCATTAGTAAACATTAAGGAACAAAAAGACATTTCTCGCTCTTTACTCCTGTTAACTGAATGATTGTTTCTTGCACAATATTGTGCTATGTCATTGGCAAACTTGTTACCCACTGTTACAAAATCATCACCATGACCATGAGCAGCACATTTTACAACTGCTAGTTCTTTAGGCAGCTGTATCGCCTCTAGCAGTTTTCCAACCACTTCAGCATTCTTTACGGGAGTTCCACTTGAGGTCAGGAAACCTCTTTGTAGCCATAGCTGGCCAAAATCATGGACAACTCCGAAGCCATACTGGCTGTCAGTCAACCCAGTCACTCTCACACTTCTCCCAATCTTGCATGCTTTTGTCAGTGCCACCAATTCTGCCACCTGAGCGGATTTACCTCCTTTCAAGGGTGATGCTTCCACAACTTCTGAGACTTTGCACACAGCATATGCAGCACTCAACACTCCTTCCTCTGTTCTCAGACAAGATCCATCCACAAACAACACATGATCACTTTCAGGCAGTGGTAGATCTCTTATGTCTGGTCTTGGCTTTCTACAGTAATCCAGTACATCCAGGCAATCATGATCAACATCATTTCTCACTCCCACACATTCAGCATCAGGCAACAGTGTCGCTGGATTCACATTTACACATCTCTCCAGACTTACATTGGTTGCACCAAGAATGACTTTCTCATATTTAGTCAGCCGACTATGAGACATGAACTGTGTTCGGCTCCTTGTTAAAAGGATTGCCACATCATGAGGTACAAATACCCTTACAGGGTATCCGATTATGATTCCCTCACTTTGTTCCAGACTTTTGCAAGTAGCAGCTACTGCTTTCAGGCAACCTGGTAAACCCACAGCTACTGGGTCAAGAGTTGCTGAGAAATAGGCAATTGGCCTCCTCAGACGTCCATGTTTCTGGATTAACACTGAAAGTGCACATCCATTTCTCTCACTACAATACAGCTCAAATTCCTTTTCATAATCAGGCATTTCTAGGGCAGGAGCTTCACATAATCTGTCTTTCAGCTTTCTGAATGCAGCCATTTCTTCTGGGTTTAGTTCTAATGGATCTTTCACCTCACTTTTGGTCAATTTAATCAATGGTTTGGCAATCAGGGAAAAGTTACTTATCCACTGTCGACAGTAACCCACCATCCCCAGAAACATTCTCACCTCTCTTTGTGTCATTGGGGCTCTCATTCCTCTAATGATTTTGATCCTGTCAATGGTCACTTTTCTCAGGCCTTTCTCAATATTATGTCCCAGATACTGGACTTCTTTCTTACAGAACTGCAATTTGGGTGGAGATACTTTTAATCCTCCATCTGTCAAGTGATTCAGTAATGCAATGGTGTCTACTTCACAAGCTTCCCGTGTTTTTGATGCCACAAGTAGGTCATCAATATACTGGACCAGGACCGAATTTTCAGGCATTGTCAGACTTTCCAGAGATTTCTTTAACAACTGATTACATATTGAAGGGCTCTCTGTATACCCCTGTGGAATTCGGCACCATGCCAAAATCCGTTCTCCAAATCTAAAAGAAAATATTGGCTGGCTGTCATGATGCAATGGGATTGAAAAGAAAGCATGACACAAATCAATTACCGTATACCATTCTGCATCATGGGGAATCTGATACAAAATCACTGATGGATTTGGCACGATAGGACAACAAGGCACAACAATCTTGTTAATCTTTCTCAAATCCTGTACTATTCTGAACTTTCCGTTAGGTTTCTTCAGTCCCATTATTGGTGAATTACATGGGCTGCTCAATATTTCTCTTAACACCCCTTGCTGGATAATTTTTTCAATTAAGGGTGTTATTCCTTCAATTATTTTAGGTGCCAATCTGTATTGCGGTATGTTTGGGTAAACCACTCCCTCTTTTACAGTTATCTTTACTGTATCTACATTTCTCATCAGACCCACATCTTCTCCAGTAAAATCCCAAACTGCTGCTTTCACTGTCTGTTTCAATTCTGAGGGTAATGCATCTGGATTAAATATTGCATATGTTCCCAAAGCCTCACATTCTCTGTTATCCATGGTCATTCTGTATAGAACATCCTCATCAGGTGTCTCAAAGGTTATTCCATCTGGAGTACAGAAAATAGTGCAATTCATCTTGCACAGCAGATCCCTGCCTAACAAGTTCACAGGACTCGTGTCACACACCACGAATCGGTGCATGTCTGAAAATTTCCCTATTCTAACCCTTACTGGTTCAGTAAGTAGAGTTTTAATCTGTGTGTTGGACACACCAACTACTTGGATAGCTTCATCCGAGAGAGGAAGATTCTTTATATCTGCTGACCTGACAGTTGATCTCGTGGCCCCTGTGTCAACTAGAAAAGTGACACTTTCGCCATTAATTTTACCATCTACAAAAGGCCCTGCCTGGTCTATTTCTAGAGTTGCGCCAAGTACACACTCTTCTTCCTCTCTTCGGCAACGTCAGAAGTCTCCCTCGGAGTCACTTCCCTCATTCTTCAGCCAGTACTGAGAAACTGCGCTTGCGCGTTTTTGTTTGATTACCTGCTCTTCATCGTAGAATCCCGACTCTTGGCTGTACTTCTGTGATCCTCTTCTCTGGGGCAAGGGTGGTTTTGGCACCTGGTTCTGCTGCTTATCAGCCTTCTGCTGTTGCCGATGCTGACCACACCCCTCACTCTGCACCTGCAAATTCAATGATGGATTATCGTCATTAGTAGACAGTGGATTCTTACACTCGGATTTCCATTGCCCCAATTTTCCACAGTTGTGGCAGGGGAACTTTTTCTTTGCTTCTTCAATATTCCCTTTTCCTTTTCCTGGACCAAACCTGGGTTTATTTCCTGGGTTATTTGCCTGTTCAACCAGCTGAGCTTCCTGTCTTTCTGCAACTTTCACCTGTGCCCACATTTCCTTTTCTTTTAGCTTTCTCTGCTTTGCCTCAATCTCATCACTGAAGTATTTTGCATGTCTCAGAATCTCATCAATCTTCTTACTCTGCCAGTCTACGGTCTGCTGCCGTATCATTTCACTGATTTCAGGCCGCAAACCATACACAAATCTATACTCAAAATGACTCAGATCCTTGTCACCCAGGTGTTCATCTCCACTGAACTGCTTAAAAGCTAGTATCAGTCTTTCATAGTAAGCATGGACTGATTCTTTCAATTCTTGATGTGTTCGATCTATTTTAACCCAGTCTGTCCCCTTGGGGGGTACTTTATTTTTCAGGAAGGCCATAACCTGCTCGTACTTCTTCATGGCCTCCGGGTCTGGAGCTCCTGTTTTTGGATCTCTCTGGTATTCCTTAGTGGGCCAATCTATGACTATTTTACATTCTGCCCACAAGTCTGCTGGTACAATTATATCAAACAGACTATTCAGGTCAATCCACAGTACTTTTGACAGCTTTACAAATCTGTCGACCACTCAACGGGCTTTTCCCTTAGTCGAGGGAAATCATTCGTAAATGATAAAATATCCTGTCTTGTCCATGGGACATGTACGTACCCACCTCCTGGAATCTCTCTCATGGGGTAAGTTGTTACTGCCTTCTCTTTTTCTTTGAGGGGAAATGCCGAGTAAGTTCTATCTGCCCCATCCTCTCGCTTTCGGTACCATCTGTCTTTCCATCTTTCTACATCTCCCCATTTCTTCAGCAAGGCAATCATTTCCTTAATCTGTCCTGTTCGGCCTGCATTATTCAGATTCTCAATATCCTTGTCTGAAAAACCCACTCGGTAAGGCTTCTGTAAAGCTTTCACCTTATCCATGTCAATTCCCAATTCACTGGCTATTCCTTTCAACCTGTCATGTATGTTCTTTGCTCTCCACGTGATACTCTTACATAGGAAGAGGATCTCCCCTTCCTGATAATCCTTCAGCGTTTCTGTAGGTATTGTTCCTACTATCATCTCTTCCATTTCCATATGTAGCCTAGCTACATCAATTCCCTGTGACTCTTTCTCCTTTTTCTGTAAAGTTTTCAGCCAATCATTCAAATCCTCAGCAGTTATCACAGATTTTTCTGCACCCCCTGGTTCTGTCACTCTTTGCGGTTCTAAAATTGATCCTCTGTTCCCTTCCATACATCCAGAATTCAAACTTGAGTTAGTCTGCACACTCAATTCTCCTCCACATATGGTATGTCTCCACTGATTTTCTCCTGCTCTCCACTGGGTTTCTCCTGCTCTCATTTCTGCCTGCTCCGGAGAACCAATCAATCTATTGCCCACATATGGTACTGTCAATCCATTCTCACCCGTCCTCTGCTTGTCAAAAATCGGCATAACCGGGTCTATTGTCACAGGCACTGTAACTGCCTCAAGATTTTTAGTCAATTCTCTGATTTTCTCTGTCAGTTCAATGGTAGTTCTTGCTAGTTTTCTGGTCTTTTCATCCTCAAGTTCATGTTCTCTTTCTATCTCTCTTTCTCTCTCTCTCTCTCTCTCTCTCTCTCTTTTTTTCTCTCTCTCTGTCTTTCTCTTTCTCTCTCTCTTTCTCTCTCTCTATCTTTCTCTCTCTCTCTATCTCTCTCTCTTTCTCTTTCCGCCAGAGAACACCTGCTTTTCAACCCAGGGGTGGTACCCTCTGTCTTAATAATCCGCAGGGTGTCTCTCATCGGGGTCACTGCTGTCCCTACCTCTGGTTCTCGTCTATACGGGGGTGGTCTTTTATAGAGCATGTCCTCTAAGACATCATCATCAGACTCATTTGCCCCATATCTCCTGGGTTCTACATTATGTTCTTTCTCGGTACACTTTCTCCCTCCTGATTCCTCTGCCATTCTTACAGGATATAATCCCTCGGTCATACTGGCATCACGCCACCTTCTCATCTGGTCATGATGGGTTTCGCAATCATACTTCCGCCCAAACATGTACCTATAGCTACCTCCACCTCTCTGCTTTTCTCGTTCATGCATTTCATCTTCCCATTCAGTCAACGCCTCAAACTGCGTTGGCCTAGGCCGAGGCTCTAGATTCATCATCTGCTCCCGTAAATTCCTTAGTATGGCCAGATTAAATGAACCATGTTCCGGGAACGCTAACACTCCATCGTCCTTTGTATACTTCACCCAGTTATCTAACCAAATACAAGTATGATACCCATACTTCGCAACTATGAAGGATGCTGGGGTTCTTATCGGGGGCAATAACTGTCCTTCCCTTGTCACTATGTCTTTATCCTTGTCAAACCAATTCTTCACTATACTAAGCAAGGATTTTTTCTTCTTTTCCTCAGCGTGGTAATACATCTTTCTTATTTTCCACTAGCTGTTTACTCTTTCTACAACTGTACGATCTCTTGTCCAATTGCAGTGTGACTCACACCAACGCACCAATCCTGGAACGTCTACGTCACTTACTCAGTCCGCGAATCCCAGCGCGACTCACACTAACGCACCAATCCTGGAGCGTCTACGTCACCCTGTATGTCTCCCAATCCTAGCGCGGCGTACACTAGCACACCAATCACCGTGCTTCCACTGTTCCAACCCACTGTCCAATCACAGCGCGGTCTCCCTGACGTCAGCAGTCGCTGCAGTCGCTTCTGCTCCTGTCTCCTGTTTCTCGTCTACCCCTCCTCTACAAGGCTACTTGGTAAACTTTGTTTCAACTTCTACGAGTCTGTTAGTTACAATATACAAACATCTCCATTGTCTGCTTCGCTAGCCACAGAAGCGCAAAAGACCTTTCCCACGAGAATTCTGCCTTTCCCGAGAGCAGCGCTTACCTCTGCCCTACTACAGAATCGTTACTTCCGTTGATAAAGTAGCACATCCCTCTACTTTACCCTTCTAACAAGCATCAATTAACTGTTTTTCTCCGGAATGCTCCTAAGAGTTTCACAATTAACCAAAATGCCTTCTCATTCACGCACTTTCACACCAGAAAATGTAGTTAATTCACACAGAATTCTGTCTTTCCCGAGAACAGCGAACAGTCTGTCCTACTACAGAATTATATCACACGTTAACAAAGCAGCGCTTACCTCTGCCCTGTCCTTCTAACAAGCTCCGTGAATACCTATTACCTCTCCAGCGGTAAGCTTTAACGGAATACCATACGGATCGCTGAGACCTAAGACCAGAGTTTCACAGATAACCTTCGCTATCATACACACTTCTCTCGCACAGAAAATACGTTTCTTATGGCAACACACGGCGATGCTACCTCTTCGAACCCGTGCAAACTTCAATTGTCACACGTTTTCCCCTGTCTGCATACAGGGCCAACAATCCCGCCTTTATCTGAGAGCAACACTCCCTCTGCTCTACTACGGAACTGTCACCGACTCCCTACGTCCCAGAAGCCGTTCACAATACATAAAACTCAACACAACTTCAACATATAGTGTTAGTACAAATATCAATCAATAATCAACAAGCCTATATACACGCAATTTCGCCAGATTAAGACAATAGCTAACCATCATTCTGCTACCAAGAAACTGGTGCAGATCAGAGCTTCCGAATCCCCTCTACTTCCACGGACGGAATGATTTCACAGTCACACACGCATACACACATCACACGCTGGTGGGGCCCATTACACCAACATTCACCCTAAATCACTCTATCCGTGCCCTGTAAAGGAGAAACACCTTTCACAAGAACCTTATCCAATCTGCCTGTACTTTGAGGTCAATGCGACCAGCTAGTTGCTTGTAAATCTAGCGAGAACATTTCATAGATTACACAAATAAATTCAATAAACATGACAAGAAATAACCACCCGAGACAGAAATTCAAACAGATTGTTCATTTATCTAAAATTGTAGGGAAAAGCCAATTAAATGCAAAATTCATTTCTCTCATATTTACCTATTCTGTCTAAATGTCAGATCCTAAGTCAGAACCGGTCCTCAGTAGGAGAAACAGAGTTTCCTGCAGTCATGTAGAGTCACCGTCCTCTTCGTCAGCATAGGGACCTCGGATCATCAGCTCGGGAAGAAGTGGCGCTAGACCTCTCTAGTCTGCTAATATTTATACTAAATTTACGTTCTATAAAGTAACAATTCGTTGTTCAGAACGGATGAATGGCGGAAATAATGTCATCTTGGTACATTTTCGATATTGTGCGAGATTTTCTCACACCTAGATTGTCCCAAATAATGAATAGCAGAATTGAACGTCCATGACTAATTCGATACATCTACGGATGTCTCTACTAGGTAAATTTGTTTCAATTGTGAGTTCATTACAAGTTCATATGCAGCATCTCCATCTTCCAGGGGCACTTGGCTGCCTTCCTGGACTTGTCATCATGTTTATGGCTTTTCAATTAATCGGAGGTGCAAGGTCACAGGCAGAGCGAAGCCTTTTTGTAAATTTCCATCTACTCGAGTGCAGGCTGTAGATGGTAGCCATTTTCGGGTTGGCCACATTGGACAACTTAAGCAAAAATAAACATAAAACAGAATTACTGCACAGAAATGATTATACAGTGTTATTCCCCTGCTAATACCCTTATGTGTGTGTATTTATCTAGCCATTTGCGACATCAAAAGCCATTAATGCATATTAATTATAAGCGTAAACACAATAACATCAACATCGATTACTGTCAGTTTGCTCACCAACTTAGTTCACTTATTATTGTAGCCATGCAATAGCATTCCCACGTGTAATTCTCTTATTTATAAGGTTGATTAGACAACATTTGACAAACTTTTAATACTTAATAATTAATCAGTAGTACTTTTAGTTATAACATGCGAAAATGAAACAGGTATTCGGTTTTAAAATAAAAACCCTGCTCCATCAACCCTGCAGTGAGGGCCATTTCCAACGGTATGCTTCTAGTAGAAATCCTATGCTAGACAAAGTACAATCAAACCTGCACCATGTTGCTAGGCTGTGCGTTAGATCCTGGTAAAAGTTTTATTCCACTGGCATATTCTTGTATAACTTCCAGCATTTTATAAAAATTTTGTTAGTTGATGTTCCAAATGTATGTCATTACACCACCTCGCCTAATTTCAAGTCCAGTTGGGTAAACATTCAATAGCTGGGGCACAAGAACAATGAAAACAAACAGAAAAAGAGTGGCTGTTGTTTGTGGCACTTGTGGTTTTGCACTTTTTAAATTTCGTGTAATTTTCAGAAATTTCAGGTAATCATGCAAACTTTGCACACCCCTAGTGTGCGTTGCACTGGCAGCCTGTTTCTGCACGAAAGCATAGGATGATAACACCAGCAGGCCAATTTTAATAAACTAGACACTGGTATTTTTTCCTCCTTGGGCAATAGAGGGCAGCAAATGTGGTTGGTGCCTGGACTGGAATGAAAAATTTGAAATCTGGCCGTAGTTTTTCTTATTCAGCCAGATCATGAAAATGAAAAGCAATTTAATTACTCGCCTGCCATTCACCAAGGTAAGGCGGATGGTAAAAGTTCCTAACACAGGACCAATATCAGGAGTTAAGCAGTTTTTCGTATGTAATTATGTCAGTTACTCAATCAACTCTTGCAAAGAAGCAAAAGGAGAGCATTCCTCACCATGCCAAATCTGCCCCAATTGAAATAGAAGCTGTTTAATTGCTATGCTCAAGAACATCGAATATACACAATTTCTAATAGTCTTGAGCAGTTTTAAGAGATTTGGTGATGTTTAGCTAATTACTTTGAATGGGATTGTTATTGACCAAATAGCAACTACCTATCAACTGTGTTGCATCCTAATGGAATAATTGCACTATGTAATTCTTCATAATTGCATGCTTAGCCATTTCAAAATTATGCTGTTTATTTCCATACATATTGTTTTGCATTTTCATCATTACTTCATGAAAATAATTTTTGGGTGGGATCACAAAACTTTAACAATATTTTTATTTTAAAAGAACAGGTGTGAAGTTTATTTAATCATCTGGTGAATGGTATTCGCACCACAGAGTATGAAGTGAGGTAAGTGTGATACCTTCCTTAGTACACACTATACTGTTGGTAAACAAATCTGAGCCATAGATCAAAACAACTACCAGTCTCTGACAGGCTCAAGCTGTCCGGAACTATGGTGTTGGATGCAATAGTACCTCGCCTACCATATGCTTGGATGCTTTGTGCTTAAGAACATAACAAACATTGGATTCCTGACCCAGGAGAAACAGGAAAGATGAAGTAGGTAAGGGAGAAACACCGGTCCTGGTGGAACACTCTCTAAGACCTCTTAGTCAATACACCATCTAAATAATAAAATAAGACACTTTTTAATATGGCATAACATGAATCTTATAATTAAGAAATCAAAGGTATTAGATATGAATATCAGTGGCAACTGACATACAGATCAACAATGGGTGAGTAAAATTTGTGTACTCCCTTTTTGTGTAATTACATGGAATGTAAAAGAAAACAATGCAACATTACGTGAAACAGAAATATTGCATTTTGTGCTTTATATTAGTACAAAATTCATCTTTGCATACATTTTATACATGAGGAATGCTCTTTGTGATGGAAAAAAGAGCTAAAAAATACACCTGCTGTGAACATGAGACATTCTTTCTGTTGTTCTAATGTACCTGCAAAAAGATTTTTACTCAATCAACTTGCAATTACGCCAAGTGGAGTAGTGGTGTAATTTTGTGAAATGTTATAATAAGCATAACATGAAATGCTGGAAATGATGCACCTTACACTATCATAATTCGCGCAGGCCTAATGTACACTCCCTACTGCAGGCTAGAGGAGGACTTCAATCACTGGTTGACTATAATAAGACTCCACAGATTGCCAATGAAAAGTTACTGCTGGATGAGAGAATCTGTGAGGTCTATTAGGAGAACATCTGAAAAACAAGCTCTAGGAAAATCAAGGAACAAGTCAAAACAAAAAAATAAGAAGCAGAGAAGGCTGTCTGGAAATTGGCATGACTGACAACAGAGCTCAGTAAGAAGCTCTGTTTCCAGAAACTGAACAGTTCTTCAGCCTATCTTATATGCTCACTCTGCCAGACTTGACTCGAAGGGCATCACTGGTGCAATCTTGGTGTGATAGGAAGTAGAATGTCTTGTATACAGACACTGTCGTTTTTTAACAGGTGAAATGTCAATCTATACTGTTAGAAATAGGGTTTCTGGTTGGCTAGGGTATGCACCTAAGACAGGCCAGGCAGAACCCACTACTCTAGTCAGGTAAAGGGAGTTACACACCCAAAATAACCCCTGCTCACCCCCTTTGTAGCTTGGCAGAGCAGTCAGGCTTATCCCAGAGGCAATGTGTAAAGCGTTTGTGCAACACATACACACCAGCGACACACTAGGCACACCACAAAAAGATACTCCAGACAAGGATACATAAAAATATCACTGTATTATATATAAAACACTTTAGACCATTGTCACATAGATCAGTGTGCTGCTAGCCAATTGTCATGACAATACATAGATCACAAATCAATTTTCCAATTAGTCCTTTGTCATAACATCACAAGTAGTGCACTACAGTAAATACTTAAAAGCAGCACATGTCCTCAAAACACCATCAATCTGTGCATATAATGTCAATACTATAAAAGTACTCATCATCCTGACGATGCAGCCATCCAAACGACATCCATTATGCTACCAGTAAAGACTGTACCAGGAAATGCACCAGGTTATGACATAAAAGCACAGGGGTCAACAATACTGTGCATACTTGAGAACGCAAACATCAAAAACAAATTACATCAGCACATGAGAAGTAGCAGATCAACTAAAGAGCAATATATCAATCAGAAAGCATCACTCTAACATTTAAAACACAAAAAAGTCACCATAATCCAGTCAACAACCAGACAGTTAATACACAACTAGGCAGCATACAAAGAGTCATAAGCACACAGAAATGCCTACTTATAAAAGTGGCATTTAAAAAATAGTAGTAACAGATCCACTTCCACCAATAAGTAGGATTTAGTACTACTATTCCAAACACATCAAACATGGCCACACTACCCCTTTCATATAGAATAAATTACCACTGAAGCACATATCAGGGAATTCCCAAAGCAAACCTATGAGAGCCCAGTCTCAAAGCAGTGAAAAACCAAATAGGCTGTTTCTCACTGCCAGAACATGCCACACCACAAAGGCACATGTACTGCCTTTTACCTACACAGCACCCTTCTATAGGGCTACCTAGGGCCCACCTTAAGGATGACCTATATGTAGTAAAAGGAAAGTTTCAGACTTGGCAAACACTTTAAATGCCACGTACTACAGCAGTAAACTGCACAAGCAGGCCCTGCAGCGGGAGAGGCCTGAAACATGTTTGAAAGGCTACTTCGGTGGTTGGTGCAAGCAGCGCTGCAAGCCCACTAGTGGCATTCAATTTACAGGCCCTGGGTATACCAGATACCACTGTACAAGGGACTTACAGGTAAATGAAATATATATGACAAACAGGTGTAGACTAATATTACCAAGTTTACATGAGAGAGCACATGCACTTTAGCACTGATCGTCAGTGGTAAAGTGCCTAGAGTCATAAATCCAACAAAATCATGTCTGAAAAAATGCAGCAGGAAGGCAAAAAGGTTCTGGGATACCCCTGCAAATGGCCAGGTCCAACATTTACAGTGGAACAGGTGAATCTTGCAATTTGTTGGTACGGATATAGATGTTCAAATCTCCATCTACCACTAGAAATCATTACACACCAACATTTCCATTGTACTTGAAGGCATTTTGTGCCACAGCAGACTTGAATTATTGAATATAACCTCCTGAAGACTTTGATGTTGTGGTGAGTACCTGAACAGGCTGGATCATGAGCAGAGTATTGTGCCATTGGCAATTTCCCCTGCAATAGATGCCTGAACAAAGGTACTCTTGCCTACCAATTTATAAACTGACACCACATTAATTTATGTCACAAGTAATCTATATCCAGCAAATCACAGGCGAACCTAGATAGTGTGAAAACATGGACATGGTGACAAGGCAGTCACTTGCAAATAAAGTCCAGACAAGCAGTAAAGGAGCTCAGATGTGTCCCTTTCAACAACACCAATAAAGAAACTAGCTGGTATTTTACCATCGCAGTCATGGAAAGAAATGGATAAACTCTCCCAGAGTGGTTGATGGAACACAAATGCTGATTCAAATGGTAAACATGACATCTCTCTAAATTATGATTAGCTTTCTAATTAGGGTTCCTATATATTCCTTAAATGTGTAGGTAAATATAACTAAGGTGTTACAGACATGTGGAAGCTTGACAAT
The DNA here is from genome assembly GCF_964204655.1 of Triturus cristatus. Classification (NCBI taxonomy): domain Eukaryota; kingdom Metazoa; phylum Chordata; class Amphibia; order Caudata; family Salamandridae; genus Triturus; species Triturus cristatus. Next base: position 629,249,659 of record NC_140591.1, read on the forward strand.
CTAAAAAACAGAAATCTATAGCAGTCAAACCTAAAAACTCTAGATCTGTAGCACATACACTGTTAGTTATGCTTATTCTCAAGTGTGAAACTCCAGGAGTTTAGGGAATGGAATTTGCATCTACAATTACAGACTAAACATCTTTCTGCCCCTCTTCTTACATGCCTATAAAAAAAGACTGCCTAAGAGGTGCTGATGTTTGCTATGATTCACCACGTAACCCTACCAGCACAGGAATCTCAACCAAGAACAGTTCCTGGATAGACTTCTTTTTACTGTCTCATGCCTTGCTGGCCTACCTGAGTGCTTGTACAATTGATACTAGGGGAATTGCCATGATAGTTTTAGAATTGGATTAAGGACATGTGTTTCCTTACCCAAGCGCTAGTGGCTGAATCTTTCACACTTTTGTATTCCGGAGAATAAACAGAAACTTACAGCCCATCTACATCAATTCTTGTTAGATAAAGAATCCTCTACAACTTCTGCACATGTGTTATGGGCAGCAGAAAAGCCACCTTAAGAGGTATGCTCACGTGTGATTCAGAGATCCGCAAACTGGAAATACGAAATACGTAAACTTGATTAGAGAGAGTAGTGCATGATCTTACAGAGACTTATGTACCACATCCCACAGCAGTTTCCTTACATCTGTTGGAGCAAGCGGACTATGAACTTAATACACATCTTACAATGTAAGCAGAAGATGCCCTACTTCGCCGAAAATGGCGCCATTATGAGCAAGGTGAAAAGACAAATAGGCTGCTTGCAGCACAATTAAAGCAACAAAATGCAAATTCTGCCATTCAAGCAATCCATAATGAGAATAAAGGATAGCTTATACACCCGGTGGAGATTACAAAAACAAATGTGCTTTTCTTTTCAACACTTTATAGCATTGAAGCTCCAATTGATACCACTTCTGAGCTAGATCTGTGAGAGATCTTCATCCTCCCTCCTTGTCTGAAGATGTTAGAGCTCCTTGAAGGAGAGATTTCAGAGGCTATTAAGAGTACGCTCAATAATGAGTTAATGGTTTCCCAATTGATTTTTATAAGATTAACATAGAGTTGAGAATCCCGCTTCTTTATAGGCTTTATAAAGAACTGGAGAGTGGTGCTGTCATTAGGTTCTGTACCGAGAGGTTCTTCCCATGATCATACGCATCTTCTATCCAATATGATATAGAATATATGAATTAATGAAGATGATAAGCTACTACTCTCTTTAGATGCAGAGAAGGCTTTTGATTGGGTTGAATGGGTATCTTTACCGCACCCAAAGTAAGGCAGGAATAGGGTCCAGCTTGCTGAACAAACTCCGATGGCTGTACTCAGCCCCTTTGGAGCAGATAGCATGTGGAGGCCATTTATGAAAAATGTGTATCATATCTCGCGGGACACAAGAAAGAGTTGACCGCTGTCGCCACTGCTGTTCTTTTTAGCAATTGAACGATTAGCAGCAGCAATTAATCAGTCTCCCCTAGTACGGGAAATAAAAATGCCTGTTGGAACTTACAAATCTCTTTTATATGCAGATGATATCTTACTGACTCTGAGTGAACCAGATTCTTGGGTCCCCCAATGCATGACTCTAATAAAGTCTTTTTGGGTATTCTCTGGATATAAGATACATTGGTTTAAGTGTGAGGCATTGTCACTTATGCATAGGGATTGTAGAACTCTGCAAGACGCTTTTGGCTTCTTATGGAAGCGCTCGGGTTGACGTATTTGGGTTTGCTGATAAATAAGGGATTAGAAAATATGGTGGCTGATAATGTCCAGCCATTGATGAATAAAATGGAGCAAGATTTCATGAGATGGTCAGCCCTGCAGGTCTTGTTTGGGTTAGAGTACTGTAGGGGTTGCTGCCATGCATCCTGATATTTGACATGCAATGTAGCCGAAATGGCTCCCAGAGTGAGACGGGCCAATGCAGACAAAGTGGTATAGCACTCCTCAGCATTCCGCATCTGCCCCTCCCCCAGGAAGTCACATTAGAAGCTGTACGGGCTCCCGAGGGCTAGATAAAGAGCGCACTCAGGAGCCCATGCCATTTGCCTGCAATTTTGACCAACACATAAGGAAATTAGATAGTTTATACTTACTCTTGTTCTCTTGTGTTTCCATGTTGTCTCCTCTGTGTCTCCAAGCTGCCTTCCTGCTTCTGGCTGTTTTTCAATAAGAAACTGTGTTTTGGAAAAGAACGTCAGCCTCAGCAAGAGTTTTCCTGGACAAAATCCCATGTAAAATAAATAGGATACAGTCTATCCTCCCACTTTATGGCAAGACACACATTCAATAATCATCCTCTTCCTGATCCCATGTCAGAATTCCACATGGATTCTAATCTCTGGATTTTGTGGGATCTGTCAATGCCTTAAAAAGTAAGAACAAAGAAAAGAAGTCAAATAGACCTTTGGATTATGGACTTAAAACAAAAGACTTAATTTGAGCATTAAACTCTTATTTCTGTTTTTTTCTCCCTGGACTATTTTAAAAGTGTGACATTTGGGTTAACCAGTTTTTATTTACTTTATGTCCCTGAAGGTATAGGAATGAAGTAATTCCTGTGTCAAGGACACACAAGGTATCATTATTATGGATGGGGTGGGCTTGTAAAGAAAAAGACTGTATTATACACGAAGGCATAATAAGCAGTGTTAAAAATGCTCTTTTGGGGTAACAATTCCTATGCATTTTGGAAATACAGTCTTAAGTTCTGATTGTCAATTGGGGAAAGAGGGAAGCTTTGAGTAAGAATTCATGATTGTGTTATACAAATTCTTGCAAATTCTTTGCAATTGATATCAGAGGAATTGGAAATAGTAATAGTTTTTAATCTGATATTTTTCAGACTCCCTGATTCCTAGGAGATTGTAACCCCATTTAGAGGACATCCAGTGTGGACCCCGAGCCTTCTCTTGTAGGTTTTCTATCTCCTATTCCCCTTTCCCTGGGGCAGATGTGGCTTGGAGGGTGTATATTTTTCCAACGATGACAGGGCTTGGAAGACATGGGCAGTTACCTTCTGGATACTTTTCTCGCTCTTACAAGATTTAACGCTATTATTAGTTAGGGGTGGCATTAGATGTGAAAAGTACAGATAATTATGATGGTGATGCTCACAGACTTAACTATGTTTTTGACAGCTACCTTTTTGGTATGCTGCCTTTGATGATTCCTGCGTATAACCTTCACAATATTAATCAGAGTATAAAAGAGGTATAACTGGGCAGGCAGGAAACCACGTCTCACATCTTAAAAGGTGCTTGCAGATACCAGGCCAGATGACCTCCAGCTTCCTGACATCTGCCTTTACCATCTGGCTCAACATTTATCGCAACTATCATATCTGATGATTCCAGCAACTGATCAGGCTCATTGGGGGTCATGGGAGTGGAACATTGTTCAGGCTACAGTGGGATTGGGCATTTTATACAATACTCTGTTTAGGTTTCTAGGGCAGGGTGGAGGATCAGCACCCTTACAACTTCACACCATTGGTGATTGTAATTGCAAATCGCAATTACCAGTAATTTCCATCAACTACCTTCATCTTAACAATACATACTCTGCACTGCTTTGGTCTGCCTGGCTGAAATGGAAGTCACGATGCCAGGCTCATTCAGTTGGGCACAAGCACTAGTGTGTATGTGCCATTCACGTCATGCTTTTGGGGATGACTACGTGTGTTTTGAGTAGCCTACGAGCTGACATGCTGCTAGCCCGCATATCCAATACTTGAGGGTCCCAGGGACTGCATAGTAGTGACGTGTTGCAGCACCATAGTTTTAAAGCAGCCCTGGGCATGTACAGTGTCAGCCCTGTACTCCCGGGACTGCTAGTCAGTTATTTAGAACTGCGTAGAGCCAGCCCCTCCCTATCCCAAGTCCTCACTACTTGGGAAAGGGAGGGTTGCAGACTTTGCTAGAGGGCCTGAATCACAGAGGCATGAGGCTCAACTATGAGTGCTGTAATCAGAATACACTGCACATGTGTTTGTGCCTCATGTACCTGTTAAGATCATTATTCCTTCTAGATAACATTTAGAAGGCAGCCTTCTGGTAAAGAATCTGACTGTTGGTGTTCAGTATACCCGTGGACACCAACTGGATGGAGCTGAGGACAGGACTTTGGGTTACTAGCCTTGTCTGTTGTCTCTTTAGCTTTCCTCTTGCTCCTTTTTTATCCTTTGGTCTCCTTTTATGGTTGGTTTAAATGCCCACAGCATGCCACAGTTCACCCTTCATTATTGCTTTCTCTCCATGCACTCACTCGAATCCCCTTCCTTCTTCCTTTTCTTTTTCTAAATATCCTGTTGCAATATCTTAAGTACTCTCTTCTCCCTTGTAGCCTTACCTGCAGTTCTCTCTCCCTCTCTGCCTAGCCTCAGTAGCAGGTGATAAATTAAGCATTTGAAAAGTCTTCTTGGCTAAGGAACAGCAAAAGTGATATTTCTGAAAAGTAGAAATTTATTCAGCACATACATTCTGGCCAGGGCCTAGAAAGCAAGTTGTATGATTAAATTCAGAAACTTGCTGTCTAGACATAGAACATACATTTGTTTCTTTAATGTAGTAATGTATCCCAGACCTATGCTTTATGTCTTGAAATCAAGTTGCCTAATTAGAACGTTGATACTGTGTAAATAACTATTTTTCAGGAAGGTTGGAATTACAGCTTCTCTGTGCCGCAGAATTTAGAAGGCTGGCTGCTAGTGTGACCACAGGTGTGTGCGCTGTGCCTGAGAGGCCAAGAATTGAATGACCGTGTATTTTGGACACCTTTTGATCCACTGACAGGCACTGTGATAAACATAACCTGTCTGCAACCTCAACTCCAGGGCTCTCAATAGAGGGCTAATATAAACTCCTGGAGGTGACTCAATTCAAATCATTCACTAAACATGAGTAATGTGCTACATGAAAAAACACAGAACCACATCTTCTCAGAAATAGCTAACGCTCTTAGGGAATTCAGATTAAGTAAAATGTGAAATAGAAACAGGAACTAAATCGCTGACATGGATTGCCTTAAGGTTCTTTACATTAATTGTTAAAAATTGATTAGGGTTTTTTGTTAGCGAAGTTAAAGACATGAACACAGGGTACAACATGGACCTGTTTCAACTAAAACAGTTGGGTGCCGATCACGATCCGGCAAAAACCGGTTACGAACCGTCGGACGGAGCACATTCCCCGTCCGACGCGTACCCGGTCGTCAAAATATACAAACATGGAATTACGATTCGCACGGAAACACCTTTTCCGTACGAATCGTACAAAACCCTGACCGAACAAAATAAACGTACAAATGCGATCCGGGAAAGCGCCGACGTGACGTCGGGACGCACGCAGCCTGCCATTCACGAACCAGGAATTACGATTCGCACCGACGTCATCCCGCACGGTGAATATTTTCCGGCTGCCAAAAACTGCCGGGAAATCAGGACGACGCGAACAAGGAGGACCCGTACGCGACGGACAGACAGGACGACGCGAACAAGGAGGACCTGTACGCGACGGACAGACATAGACCCGAACCTACGTGTCATCCCGGCCCTCATAGCAGTCGGCCTCCTCTACAGGTTACGACGCAGACGCCGCAGAAGGTCAGAACAACACCCATGGGCAAATGGGGGGGGGCAGGGGCAGGACACATAACCCCCACCCAAGTCACACAGCACACATGCCCTGGACATACCTGACCCTCAGGCCCTGGGGGGTGGGGGTGTGTCCAGCCAAGCCAGCGACCGCCACAACGGAAGTTCTTCACGACACGAACCGGCAACACAACCATACAGGTACGTCCCGTACCCACGCCTTAAGAGCGTGGGTACGAGTCGTACCATGCCCACACCTACGTCACCCCAACAATTGCGGGACGGCACGTACCCACGTGGCAAAGGCCTGGGGACGGCCCGCACAAGCATTCCAAAGCATGGGTACGGCAATGTACGGACCGTACCCCCACCCGCGTATGCATGGAGCGTACCCCCCACCCCAACAGTGTAAGTACGACACGTACCCCCACCCGCGTACATATGGAGCGTACCCCCCACCCCAACAGTGTAAGTACGACACGTACCCCCACCCGCATACGTACGGAGCATACCCCCCACCCCAACAGTGTAAGTACGACACGTACCCCCACCCGCGTACGGACGGAGCGAACCCCCCACCCCAACAGTGTAAGTACGACCCGTACCCTCACCCGCGTATGCATGGAGCGAACCCACACCCGTGTATGTTCGAAGCGTACATATTGTGAATTAGGAGGGGTGTGTGCAGAGTCCCCCCAGCAGTGCCCAGAGACAGGAGGGGTGGGTGCCTATCACTCCCAGCAGTGCCCAGACACAGGAGGAGTGTGTGCAGAGTCCCCCCAGCAGTGCCCAGAGACAGGAGGGGTGGGTGCAGAGTCCCCCAGCAGTGCCCAGAGACAGGAGGGGTGGGTGCCTATCACTCCCAGCAGTGCCCAGAGACAGGAGGGGCGGGTGCAGAGTCCCCCCAGCAGTGCCCAGAGACAGGAGGGGTGGGTGCAGAGTCCCCCCAGCAGTGCCCAGAGACAGGAGGGGTGGGTGCCTATCACTCCCAGCAGTGCCCAGACACAGGAGGGGTGTGTGCAGGGTCCTCCCAGCAGTGCCCAGAGACAGGAGGGGTGGGTGCCTATCACTCCCAGCAGTGCCCAGAGACAGGAGGGGTGTGTGCAGAGTCCCCCCAGCAGTGCCCAGAGACAGGAGGGGTGGGTGCCTATCACTCCCAGCAGTGCCCAGACACAGGAGGGGTGGGTGCAGAGTCCCCCCAGCAGTGCCCAGAGACAGGAGGGGTGGGTGCCTATCACTCCCAGCAGTGCCCAGACACAGGAGGGGTGGGTGCCTATCACTCCCAGCAGTGCCCAGAGACAGGAGGGGTGGGTGCAGAGTCCTCCCAGCAGTGCCCAGACACAGGAGGGGTGTGTGCAGAGTCCCCCCAGCAGTGCCCAGAGACAGGAGGGGTGGGTGCCTATCACTCCCAGCAGTGCCCAGACACAGAAGGGGTGGGTGCAGAGTCCCCCCAGCAGTGCCCAGAGACAGGAGGGGTGGGTGCCTATCAGTCCCAGCAGTGCCCAGACACAGGAGGGGTGGGTGCCTATCACTCCCAGCAGTGCCCAGAGACAGGAGGGGTGGGTGCAGAGTCCTCCCAGCAGTGCCCAGACACAGGAGGGGTGTGTGCAGAGTCCCCCCAGCAGTGCCCAGAGACAGGAGGGGTGGGTGCCTATCACTCCCAGCAGTGCCCAGACACAGGAGGGGTGTGTGCAGAGTCCCCCCAGCAGTGCCCAGAGACAGGAGGGGTGGGTGCCTATCACTCCCAGCAGTGCCCAGAGACAGGAGGGGTGGGTGCAGAGTCCTCCCAGCAGTGCCCAGAGACAGGAGGGGTGTGTGCAGAGTCCCCCCAGCAGTGCCCAGAGACAGGAGGGGTGGGTGCCTATCACTCCCAGCAGTGCCCAGACACAAGAGGGGTGGGTGCAGAGTCCTCCCAGCAGTGCCCAGAGACAGGACGGGTGTGTGCAGAGTCCTCCCAGCAGTGCCCAGAGACAGGAGGGGTGTGTGCCGAGTCCCCCCAGCAGTGCCCAGAGACAGGAGGGGTGGGTGCCTAACACTCCCAGCAGTGCCCATGGAACGCAAAGGGTGGAGTAGCCACAGATACCATGCCCACAAATGTCAGTCAGGTGCACAAAGACCCTGCAGTACATGTACCACATGTGTGCGAGGCTGGGAGTATACGCATGCATAGCGCCGAAAAGAAAACATGTCCACATGAAGTCATGTCAATAGTCCACACACACAAGTACTATGACTACCAAGGATGCCACGAATGATGCAGGTGGAGACATCGCTCAGCATGCATGTGCAAAGTTGAAGGAGTCCGTCACACACCCAGCTGATGTAGACACAGCTCAGCACCACATATTGGGAACACCCTGCAGGGAAGATGGCAGGGTACACAGAGGAAGGAATACACCTTGGGACAATTTCACCATGCAGCAACTGCGTACATGGACAGAGAAACCTAGCTAACACCGTGTGATGGCACACAGATACCAGGGTCCCCCCTATGACCAGCACACTACTACATTTCCCACACACCCAACACATGATTACCACCCAAAATCAGGTCGCAGCCCCACCAACATCAACATCAGAAAAGCAGTAGTGTTCAAAGGAAACAAAAATGGCTTTAATCAGCATGATCTGAAATAGTGTGTTGGTAGAAAGTTCAATATTTACAAAGCCCATAGGGCAGTCCATGAGTCACAGCTGGATGGGGGACACAGTGGGATGCGTGTCCCCTAGCTTGCCTGCACAGTTACATTCCGTTGTCTTCCACAGGGGTGAGGGTATCATGCGGGGGGGAAGGAACAGGCACCGCAGGGACAGGAGGGCGAAGGGTAGGCGACGTGGGTGCAGGGATGGAGGACTCCACCACAGGGGGTGGGGCAGGGCCAAAGGTGGATTCTAGGAGCGCGCTGCACACCTTAGCAAGGTCTTCCAGGGACTCCCCTGCACCCGAAGGAACCACAGGCCCCAAGGAGGGGGGGGGTCAGAGGGATGGGTCGCAGCGCCACTGGGGGAGGGTGTGGACAGGGGGGGGGACTCAAGCACCCTGACCGTGGACTTCCTTGACCACTTGCGGGGTGGTGTCACTGTGGGGCTCAGGGACAGAGCGGCCATGAAGGAGTCTTTGGGGGAGATGTGGCCAGGAGAGCTGAGGGGAGGGGATTTGGAGGGAGTGGATTGGGTGGAATGCGGACTCCCACTCTGGCTGCGTGTCACACGTTTTCCCCCCGACCCAGTGGGTGTGCCTACTACACCCTGTGTGTGCGTGTCAGGAGGTGTGCGGCGGACCTTCCCTGCTGGTGTGGTGCCTGTGTCTGTTGTGGTGGGTGCATGCTGACGTCTGGGTGTATGTGGGACAGGCATGGGAGTGGGAAGTGTGGAAGGGGCAGGGGTAGGGGGTGGGACGTAGCGCTGCAGGAGACCCACTGCTGCAGTCAGTGTCGAGTCTATGGACCTCAGCAAGTTGCGTTGGTCAGCCTGCGATGAATGAATGCCCTCCAAGTATGCCTCCATGTTGTTGAGGACCTGGCTGTGGGCATGGAGGACATTAAGGATCGCAGTCTGACCAACCTGCAACTGCCGCTGGATGTCCACAGACTCGGCATTGGCGGCAGCAGTGGAGACAGGGGCAGGGGGTGCGGTGCCTGGCAGGAAGAAGACATGCGGTGACTGGGCACGCTGGGAAGGGACACGAGCACGTGGGAGGCGGCTGATGCCAATGGAGGGGGCAGTGCGAGATGTAGGGCTGCTGTCAGATGGTGGTGCAGCCACCGCCCACTCGGAGAGATCATCCTCGGACCCATCAGCTTCATACTCTGTTGTGCCAGTCGACAGGTCCCCGGCTTCACTCTCCTCCGCCTCAGTCCCACTCGATGTGCCAGGCACGATGTCACCGCTGGCACTGGTGCTCGGTCCCTCTGCGCCGTCTGTGTCCATGTCTCCCTCCGTGTCCCCCGACGATGCTGTGGGCAGGGTGAAGAGACAGAAATTAATCATACACCTGTATACATATGTCACATGAGTCCAATCTACTTAGGTTACAGTGCATAGCCTGAAACAAAAGAAGAGTTACAACTACAAAACAAGGTACATATGTAGGCCCTGCAAGACACAGTTGTTTGACCCACCATGCCACGGAAAAACTATGGAGAGCATGACACAATAGCAAATGAGATGACATGGAATTTTGACTGAGGAGCAAGGCCCTGGGGACAATCCAGCACTGCATCTGCACCACACAGCGTGGCAGGAAATAGGGATGAGCAGGGACCATATCCAGGAACTAGAGGCACATGCAGCATAGGTAATACTGATAACATGCCCACCCTGACTGGCACACTGCACCTTGAGTGTATGTCCAGACAAACATCACACACTGGCCAGTCCTAGCAAGGAGATTTCAGGTCTTGACATGTAGGCCATGCCCGCACCACCCACCCCCTACATGAGACAATTCTTTGGAGACACAGGAAGCACGTACATCTCTTAGTCTGGGTGAAATACACATGGGATGCAAAAATTCAATATTGCACACAAAATACCCAAGGTGCGCCTGTCCAAATAATCATGTACAAATGGGCATCATCAGATGATTGTAACAAGACACACAGGCAATGGCCACTGTGAGTATGTACTTGGAAAATCAGGTCAGGCCGGACAGTGGACACTTGTACTACATTTCACGTCAATATACATGGTGCCAGGGGACAATGGCACAGAGCACAACCTATGCTGTAGACACAGAGATTGTCGACATTTTCGGATTACACACATGATACCTAGGAAAAGATGCCCCTGGGGACAGTAGTGGTCACACAACTCCATGCTCCTGAATGGGAATGACTGCAACACACGCTAACATCCCTGCACTATGCGTACCGCACACTCATGCACATCATGTCACAGGCCACCACATAGGACATGCGTGCTGGAAGGCCTCGCACTTGAGAGAATAACTCCCATGTCTGGACTCAGCATTAGTGCCAACTGACATGGAACCCATAAGTACAGAACTGGACATGGCACAGGCAAGGTCCCAAAACCTGTTACACACCACCCCCACACATGATGCTGCAGGCATAGTACACTTGGAGAAGGTGCCAGGCTACATAACCTTGTGACGGAGTGACTACACACAGACCAGGGAACACATTGCAAGGAGGGGAAGGGAGGCAGGAGAGCACTGCAATACTGTGGGTAACCGGATCTGCACAGCACCATAAAACCCTGGCAGTGTATCCATGGAACAGTGCACGTACAAATGCTGGTGAAACACAACAAACACACATGTACCTACCCCCTTCCTGCTGCTGCATCTCCTGTAGGCGCCTGTCCAAGTCTGGAAAGACCACCGCCAGCACACGCTTGTGGATGTGGGAGAGACGGCGGCGCCCGCGGTTCTTATGGCTCTCAGGTGAGTCCCCCAGCAGGACCCATGCGATCCTCTGCGTCCAGCACCGGATATCCTGCCAGCGTTTCCTCACCTGGGACAGGCGCCGCCTCCGACCATCCGCACTCCTCACGGCGCTGACGGCGTCCAGCCATATCTGCTCCTTGGCAGAGGCGTCTACCTGTGAGGATGAACAAGTGACACTACATCAATACACCTGGCACGTGTCACAGAGACAGAGATTAGAACACATTTGCTGTTTACAACAAGGCATAGTATGCATCCAACGCATTGCACCTTTGTCATAGGGACATGATCCTCTGGGGAAGGCCAAAAGCAGTACGTGCCATTGAAAGGACACAGGTGGAATGAGGGCAACTACACAATCAATGATCCAGGCTCACACTGTGCATCACACCCACCCCTCCTGTCTCTGGGCACTGCTGGGAGTGATAGGCACCCACCCCTCCTGTCTCTGGGCACTGCTGGGAGTGATAGGCACCCACCCCTCATATGTCTGGGCACTGCTGGGGGGAATCTGCACACACCCCTCCTGTCTCTGGGCACTGCTGGGGGGACTCTGCACCCACCCCTCCTGTCTCTCGGCACTGCTGGGAGTGATAGGCACCCACCCCTCCTGTCTCTGGGCACTGCTGGGAGTGATAGGCACCCACCCCTCATATGTTTGGGCACTGCTGGGGGGACTCTGCACACACCCCTCCTGTCTCTGGGCACTGCTGGGAGTGATAGGCACCCACCCCTCCTGTGTCTGGGCACTGCTGGGAGGACTCTGCACCCACCCCTCCTATGTCTGGGCACTGCTGGGAGGACTCTGCACCCACCCCTCCTGTCTCTGGGCACTGCTGGGAGTGATAGGCACCCACCCCTCCTGTCTCTGGGCACTGCTGGGAGGACTCTGCACACACCCCTCCTGTCTCTGGGCACTGCTGGGGGGACTCTGCACCCACCCCTCCTGTCTCTCGGCACTGCTGGAAGTGATAGGCACCCACCCCTCCCGTCTCTGGGCACTGCTGGGAGGACTCTGCACACACCCCTCCTGTCTCTGGGCACTGCTAGGGGGACTCTGCACCCACCCCTCCTGTCTCTGGGCACTGCTGGGAGTGATAGGCACCCACCCCTCCTGTCTCTGGGCACTGCTGGGAGTGATAGGCACCCACCCCTCATATGTCTGGGCACTGCTGGGGGGACTCTGCACCCACCCCTCCTGTCTCTGGGCACTGCTGGGAGTGATAGGCACCCACCCCTCCTCTCTCTGGGCACTGCTGGGAGTGATAGGCACCCAACCCTCATATGTCTGGGCACTGCTGGGGGGACTCTGCACACACCCCTCCTGTCTCTGGGCACTGCTAGGGGGACTCTGCACCCACCCCTCCTGTCTCTCGGCACTGCTGGGAGTGATAGGCACACACCACTCCTGTCTCTGGGCACTGCTGGGAGACATCAGGCATTCCCCCCCGGGGACCCCCCCTACAGTACATAGCATGTGTGTCACACCTGGACACAATGGCAGAAGTCACAGTCACAAAAAAGGGACACAGTCTGTGCCAGTGGACACTGCACTCACCTGATAACCTGGTCGCCCATACAGCATGGGGTACTGTGGGAGGATCACATCCACCAAAGCCATGTTCTCCTCCAGGGTGAATGGCTGTGACCTCTCCACAGCCCTTGACATGGTTCCAGGGAATCAGTAGCAGCAGCTGGGTCATGGAATACAGAGATGTGCAGGCAAGTGCTCCCTCATGGGACCTGGCTGCCTTATATCTGCCTTGCTGGCCCATTTCATGCACAGGAGTGCAGAGTGATTGGTCACTCACATTTGCATCCTATGTTTCCTCCAATCCCTTCAAACCTAGCAGTCAGTGGATTCTTATTCTGTTTTTTTCTTCAGCATGATGTCAACCCCACAAACACATTGCAACAAAGTAGATTAATTCCAACTGACTTCTGCTGTGCACCTTCCAGAACAAAATCAAAGTTTAAACTTGGTCTCCATGACAACCAGCATGCATGTAGGCCTTAATACTTGTCCCTCATGTGTCCCCTATGTAATTTTGAGCTTCACACACAGGTACGGTGCGTTCTGGGGCCCTAGGGCACCCCAAATGCATAGCAACGGCCCGTACACGCGTGCGTACGTTCACTATCACTATGGGTGTCCTCGCGTATGCGTACTCATAGTGGTACGGCCCGTACACACGCCTGTGCGCTCCCTATCACTATGGGTGTCCTCGCGTATGCGTACTCGTAGTGGTACAGCCCGTACACACGCCTGTACGCTCCCAATCACTATGGGTGTCCTCGCGTATGCGTACTCGTAGTGGTACTGCCCGTACACACGCCTGTACGCTCCCTATCACTATGGGTGTCCTCGCGTATGCGTACACGTAGTGATAGTGAGCGTGCAGGCGTGTGTACGGGCCGTACCACTACGAGTACGCATACGCGAGGACACCCATAGTGATAGTGAGCGTACAGGCGTCTGTACGGGCCGTACCACTACGAGTACGCATACGCGAGGACACCCATAGTGATAGGGAGCGTACAGGCGTGTGTACGGGCCGTACCACTACAAGTACGCATACGCGAGGACACCCATAGTGATAGGGAGCGTACAGGCGTGTGTACGGGCCGTACCACTACGAGTACGCATACGCGAGGACACCCATAGTGAAAGTGAACGTAGGCACGCGTGTACGGGCCGTACCACTATGGGTGTTCTTGCGTATGCGTACTCGTAGTGGTACGGACCGTACACATGCCTGTACGCTCACCATCATGATGGGTACACATACGGCAGCACTCCCATAGTGATACGGGAAGGTACACAGGCCCTCTTAGTAGAAGTACGGTGTATTTCACACATCACAGTGGTGACAGGCAGCACACAGGAAGGAATAGGGCTGACATACTTGTCCATGGATGGACATCAAGGCATTGTCTGGGCAGTACTACATGTGTGGGGCACAGGTGTGAAAGGCTGTGATGTGGCACAATACTCCTGAGTGGAGAAGGCACCAGATGTATGATGAGATGTGTACATATGTAATGTGTGACGGTGCAATGTGTGCCAGGCATGCCCTTGACTCCTTTGACATGTGTGCATGTCGTACTGCACACTTGGCATGAGCGTCACTGGCATGGCACGGACACCAACACACGGAAGTGTCCCCTGAGGCCCGGTACAGGGGTTACCACACCTGACATGTCACTACCCACGGTGCACGATGTGACTATGTCATGTATGTGTGGGGGGTTCACATTAGGTAGATGTTTGAGCTCCCTCAAAAGCTGCAGCCGTTGCAGCAACCAACATGTGTCTGTGTGTAGATGGCCATGGCACACTGTTCCGCACACCATGCCACATGTGGTATCGGATGTGAGGTGCGTATGTATGCATGGGACACGGAGTAGCGTAACAAGGACATGTCTGCATCCTCTCTATGAATGTGTGGTGAGTCATGACATGTGCACCTTCATGGCAAGGTGTGTGGGCTGTCCTAGTGTAATGTCATGTGACCTGTGGCTCTAGTGTTCCACTACCAGTCTCTGCAATCGACATCCTACTTCTGCTGATGTGTGGGTGTATGTCACTCCTGTCTTGCGTCTGGCTGTTCACTTGCACTGGGACACAGCTAATCCCATGCCATGGCATGTGGAGGTTCTCAATCTCCGTGTGTAGCTGGGTCTTGGTAGGAGTGTCACCTGCCAGCCATACGTGTCCAGGGCATGTGGCACATACCTGACTCCGTATGTCGCATATGTGTATAGACAGATTAACATGTGCTCAGGACAAATTATTTGTTGTTGTGGTGCACTCACTCTTCCTTGTCACTTCCAAATTACTGCAGAGCGCCACCTCTTCCCCGACCAATTCCGGACTTGGCTGACATGCGGGAGAATGATTGTATCCGGTGCTACCGCTTCCCCCAACGTTTGATTCTGGATTTGACGGCGAGACTGGCACCACACCTGCAACCGCTGCACAGGTATCCTACGGCACTGACACCCAAGCTGAAGGTAATGGCAGCCCTACATTTTCTAGCCACGGGTACCTTTCAAAATACCATAGCTCATGTTGGTGGCATGTCCCAGAGCATGTTCTGCCGTGTGCTGCATGATTTCTTAGAGGCCATGTTGATTCACCTGGATGACTTCATACATTTTCCTACCCCTGAAATGTTGACTGGGGTCAAGCGTGGATTCTATGCCCTGGGAGTGATGCCCCATGTCATTGGGTCCATTGATTGGACACATGTTGCTTTGGTGCCACCACACGCACAGGAGGTAGCGTACCGGAATCGCAAGCACTACCACTCCATCAATGCCCTTGTGGTGTGTCTGTCCAACATGGTGATTTCACATGTCTGTGCTCGTTTTCCAGGATCAGCACACGATGCCTACACCATGAGGCGTAGCAGGATGCCTGAAATGATGACGCAGCTGCGCAACGAACGAGCATGTGTTGTTGGTGGTTACAGTCTGTCTGTCCTGTATTTTGCGTAGACTTCCAGCACGACCGCTTCTCCTGTTCTAACAATGTCCATGTGCTTTCCATGTAGGGGACGCTGGCTATCCCAACATGCCATGGCTGATCACACCTCTCCGCAACCCCATCACGCCGGCCCAGCTCTGCTACAACACCGCCCATGGCCGGACAAGGCGAGTGATAGAGAGGACGTTTGGCCTGCTGAAGAGCCGATTCAGGTGCCTACACAAGACCGGCTGCGCACTCCCATATGCCCCGGCGAAGGTCTGCAAAATCTTCATGGTCTGCTGCATGCTGCACAACATGGCAGTTGAGAAAGCTGTGCCACTCATCCTGGATCAAGATGACCAGGACCATCCACCCGTGGAGGACGAAGGGCTTGGCAATGGGGCTAGTGATGTGGAGGATGTGGAGCCGCAAGAGGACATACGGACTCGGCTCATACGCGACTTCTTTGCTTAGTGGTGAGTACCAGTGTCTGAGTGTGCACGCATTGGTCCCCGTGTGGCATGTGTTGTGATGTGTGTCTCCACCTGCATGTATGGCACGTGAGTCAGAGGTGTGTGTGGGTGTGTCACTGGAGTGATGGTGCCAGTGATGGTTGTATTTCCCCAGTCATAATTGTGACCTAGCATGTTGTCATCCATACATGTGTCGAGTAAATGCACATGCAAGGGGCTGTGCTTTTTGTGGCTGACTTCTTGTGTGTCCCTCTTCCCCAGGTACTTGCGCATGCCGTCTGCTGGTTGCATTGTTGTGGCACTGCTATTCCTCATGGACACGTCATCGTGTGCTGACTCAGCGTTACAGGCACGGACACGTTTGGAAGTCTCCTTAGGGTAAGGGATGCATCAGGGGTGTATTGGGTGTGGCAGTTGTTCACGATGTATGCCCACTGCCCCTGTCGATGTTTGGTTCCTCTGCAGCCATGTTGCATCACCATGGTACACATGACATGCAGCTGGGTACACCTGAATAGATGGTCAGACTTGTTGACAGTCATCAGTGATGGGATAGTGGATTGTGATGATGGCATCAATGTGTGTAACACTGCCCTCGGACACATACGGTTTGCATTGGCTTGACATGCTGTGGGACTTCCACATCAGCGGATCAATGGTGTATGGCAGGCTCTCCGTGAGCAGCAGGGGGTGTTTAGCTGTTAGCCGACACTTGTGTGCCAGTTCCATGGCTATCACGCATTTGTGCTGCAGAAGGGGGGTGCCAGTGTTGGACCCACATGTTACTCCACATGAAGTGTTCATGTGTACTTCAAGTTGCCTCTGCAATCCCGAAAACATGACTAATAAAGGTGTCCCTATGCCTCCAAGGTGCCTCTTCTCAGTCAATGCTGGTGTGTTGCCACAGTGCATCCAGCATGTCTGGCATGGTTTTCACTGATAGTGGCTATGTGTCTATGTGTCGAGTAGCAAGATGCAAGCTGTGTGTGTGGGATGAGACTGTGTATTGTGCATGATGTCCATGACTGTGTGGGTATTGTGACATGTGCCATCCCAATGCATCCAACGTTGGCCAGGCCCCCATTATCTGCATCCACCGGACGGACTCAAGCTTGCAGGACATGGTTCTGCCACCTGTCTACACATACCTGGGTGCCCCCCAGGACACTGGACATGATCCCTGACCTCTGCGCATGACTGTTGCTGTACTCAATATGTCTGTCAGCACGGTTGTGCGGCCACCCCCTCAGCTGGTTGGGCCCATCACGGGTGTGTATGGTGCTCCATGTCTGTCTTGCCTAATACACTGTGACCCGTGTGTCCTGTGCCAGACTCAGGCCCCAGGGTGTGGATGTTTGAAGTCAAAAGAGAACTCAGGCATGTTTAGACTTTACAAGACACATGTAAGGTAATAATGCAACCAGCAGGCATCTTCTCTTCATGGTGTGACTTTTTATTTTAGTGGGGGGGTATGACATGAGGGGCTTTCCGGGTGTTTGGAATCCAAAGTTCAGTAGGGGAGTTGGTGTCCTTGCCATTTGAAATCCTCAGAGTCCATGCCACAGTCTTTGTCAACATTGGTCAGACAGTGACCAGCAAGGCCATGTGGCAGAGAATGTCTTTTGATGCTGTGCTGCTGTTGCTCCAGTGGGCCAGGTGCCAGGCCAGGTGTCCTGGGAGATGGTGCCGTAACGCCGACCCTCACGGTCTTTTCCATGGACGACCCGCCCTCCTGCAGGGACCCTCAGAAGCAGGCCGTGACGATGTTTGGGATGCTCCATCGGATGTTTCCTCCTCCTCCTCCTGATCCCTCCCTGTGGGTGGTGATGTTCTACGCCTTCTGGCACAGGGAGGGTGGCCCATGTTGTCGGCCATCCGACGGAGTGTATTGTGAATTCCCGTGTACACCGTCACGAGCTCAGCCTGTCCGTCCTCCATCCTCCGTTGGTGTTGCAGTAGACAGGCATGTAGCTCCGCATGTTGCTGGGCCTGCTGGGTCTTGATCCCCTCGAGGACGGACACAACCTGGGCCAGGCCCGTGGTGTCCTGCCGGTATGTGTCCAGGATGTTTCGGACATGGGAATATACCGGATCCCCAGCCAACTGGTCAGGCTGGCGCCTCCGCCGTCCTCCACTCCCACCACCCCTGCCCACTTGCACCTGGCCTGCCCTTGTGGGCACATCGGGTCTCCGGGACCCCTGAGGGGTGGCATTGGCGTTGTCGCCTGCCTCCTCCTGGGTGCCCGGGACACCGTGTCCCTCCTGGCCAGCCTGGCTGCTTTGTGGTGGTGGGGCAGGGATCCTGGGTGTCTCCTGGGATGTGGCAGGAGTGGGGGTGGTGGTTGGCCCCGTTGTACCTGACGCAGGTGCTGCATGTCGTTGGACACCAGAGGGGCCAGGTTGGTCGGGGTCGTCCACAGAGTGGTGAGAGTCGTCGCTGCCGGTGGGATCGGCCTCCCGCAGAGCCGGGTCCTGTGAGTCTTCCCCCCCAGTGTTGGGGGGTGAACCACGAGGTTGACCTGTGTGTGAGAGAGACAATGTTAATTTTGGTCCATGCAACATCCATGTTTCATCAGTTTCAAAGTTGGAACATTTCCTCTGGGAATTTGGATCTGTCTTGCATTCCACTCACAGTGCACTTGTGCATGGGTGTGTCCCTTGGGCACAGCTTTGGCGCCTTTAACTATGTGTGGCACAGTCTTACTTGCTGCGTCAAGTGTGACTGCAGTCAGCAGTGGAGTGGGCAGGTGTGGCGAGCCGTGCATTGGCACCTTCCGTGTTGCACTGTACGTAGGCACATGAAGTAGTTACACACACTTATATGATGCAGGTAGCTGTCGTTGTGCTCGTGCACAGGTTGTGACATGGCCCTGTGTTTTGCCATGGAGGAGAGGGGGGGTGCTGGCACTGGCCACCCTTGTCTACATGCACGCAGTCCACCTGCTGACGAGCAGACATTCCCACACACCACATGGCTGATTTGCTCTCCCTGTGTCTCCCTCCCTCTCTGTCCCCCTCTCCCTCCCTCTGTGTGTCAGCCTCCTCCCTCTGACCGTCTCCCTGTGTCTCCCTCCCTCTCTGTCCCCCTCTCCCTCCCTCTGTGTGTCAGCCTCCTCCCTCTGTCCGTCTCCCTGTGTCTCCCTCCCTCTCTGTCCCCCTCTCCCTCCCTCCGTGTGTCAGCCTCCTCCCTCTGTCCGTGTCCTTGTGTCTCCCTCCCTCTCTGTCCCCCTCTCCCTCCCTCTGTGTGTCAGCCTCCTCCCTCTGTCCGTCTCCCTGTGTCTCCCTCCCTCTCTGTCCCCCTCTCCCTCCCTCTCTGTCCCCCTCTCCCTCCCTCTGTGTGTCACCCTCTGTCACCTCAGCCCAGCTTCCTGGGCACACACTGTTAGCAGATCTTTGAATGGCCCTTGGCTTGTTGATGTGAGTTTGTTTCCGATCTCCAGGCACCCATTGGGTGTAGTGTGTGTCTCTGCGCTGCTGCTGTGGTGGTGTGTGCTGCCACTCTTTCACAATGTTGGCTGTTCATTAGCTGCTGTCATGTGCAAAACAGTGCCTTCACCCCCATGTGTTAATTCAAGGCGTCCGCCATTTGCTGGCGAGTCTTTCCTGTGTGGGGACACACTGTTTGTCTGGCTGTGACCTAGGCCATATGGGCAGAGGGCATTGTTGTCTGCTTCTGAGTTGCACTATGTGATTTTTTGGGCCCACCCTCCCGCCATCCGGGTTACCGTGTCATGTGTTGGTGTCTTCTGTGGCCTGTGACTTGACATTGTCCAGCTGGGTGCATGGGGCATGGTGGCGCCAGTGGCATGTGCGTGTTCATGGAGTGTGGTTGAGTCATGCGATAGCTTGGGGTGTTTGCATGCCTGTTTGTGAGTTTGGTTGTGGATGACGTTCCCCCCATGTGAGGTGCGTTGTTTGTGTACTCACCCGGGTCTCTGAGTCCTCCTAATCCTGCGACTGCCTCCACCGGCAGTATGGCCATCACCCTCTCCTCCCAGGAATGGTAGTGTACGGGTCTGCGGGACGGCCCTCCTCCAGTGACGTTGGCCTGGTTGTGTTCATCCGTCATCTTGGCTCGGACCCTCCTCCGCAGATCGTACCACCTGGCTTGGCATTCCTGCTTGTTCCTTCTGGTGTCCGCAACAGCATTCACAGCATCAACGATGGTCTGCCACATGGCTGTTTTTTCTGAAATGCTGGTCTGTCTGACCAATGTTCCAAAGAGCTGTGGCTCAACTCTGAGGATTTCATTGACAAGGACCTCCAACTCTCGGTTACTGAACTTTGGATTCTTGTTAGTGGGCATGGTGAGGGGTGTGGGTGTGGATGGTGGGGGGGTGGGTGTGGATGGTTGTGGGTGTGTGGGTGTGGTTGTGCAGGTGTGTGTGTGAATGTGATGAGGGGGTGTTTGTGAAGGTGGTTGTGTGAAGGTGTACAAGTGTAAGGTGTGGTGCAGCTTCTAGTTTGGTGCTGTAGGTTGTCTGTGGGGTCTGGCAGCAGTGAGTCTGTTGCAAAGGCTCATGGTTTGTGTGTGTGGGCCCTTTTTATTGGTCCATTGGTGGGTGTGGCTGTGTTTGAAGTTTGGGTGGGTGTGTTATAAGGAGTGGTGGTGTTTTGGGCCTCTGTTTGTTTTTGGCAGTTGCAGGTCAGTGCCATTCGAATGGTGTATTCTTGTGTCGTTTTGGTTTGTCCTGGTTGTGTACGTGCGTTTTTTGGCGTGTATACGGTGTGTACATGGCCCATTTTGTTGTACAGTGCTGTCCTTGTGTGTGGCTTGGTACGAGTCGTACATTCGGTTGTGATGTTGGGGCCTGGGGTGCGCTCCGTCCTTAGGATGTTGTGGTGGGGGTACGCTCCATGCATACGCGGGTGGGGGTACGACTCTGACGTACACGGGTGTAGGTACACGGGGGTACGACATGTACAGGGGTGTACATACACGGGTGGGGCTTCGACACGTACACGGGTGTACATACACGAGGGGGTACGACAAGTACTGGGGTGTACATACACGGTGGTACGACACGTACAGGGGTGGGGGTACGACTCGAACGTACAGGGGTGTACATACACGGTGGTACGACACGTGCAAGCGTGGGGGTAGGACTCGAACGTACAGGGGTGTACATACACGGTGGTACGACACGTACAGGGATGGGGGTAGGACTCGAACGTACAGGGGTGTACATACACGGTGGTACGACACGTACACGGGTGGGGGTAGGACTCAAACGTACAGGGGTGTACATACACGGTGGTACGACACGTACAGGGGTGGGGGTACGACTCGAATGTACAGGGGTGTACATACACGGTGGTACGACACGTACACGGGTGGGGGTAGGACTCGAACGTACAGGGGTGTACATACACGGTGGTACGACACGTACAGGGGTGGGGGTAGGACTCAAACGTACAGGGGTGTACATACACGGTGGTACAACACGTACACGGGTGGGGGTAGGACTCGAACGTACTGGGGTGTACATACACGGTGGTACGACATGTACAGGGGTGGGGGTACGACTCGAACGTACAGGGGTGTACATACACGGTGGTACGACACGTACACGGGTGGGGGTAGGACTCGAACGTACAGGGGTGTACATACACGGTGGTACGACACATACAGGGGTGGGGGTAGGACTCGAACGTACTGGGGTGTACATACACGGTGGTACGAAACCTACATGGGTGTACATACACGGTGGTACGACACGTACACGGGTGGGGGTAGGACTCGAACGTACTGGGGTGTACATACACCGTGGTACGACACGTACAAGGGTGTACATACACGGTGGTACGACACGTACACGGGTGGGGGTAGGACTCAAACGTACAGGGGTGTACATACACGGTGGTACAACACGTACACGGGTGGGGGTAGGACTCGAACGTACTGGGGTGTACATACACGGTGGTACGACACGTACAGGGGTGGGGGTACGACTCGAACGTACAGGGGTGTACATACACGGTGGTACGACACGTACACGGGTGGGGGTAGGACTCGAACGTACAGGGGTGTACATACACGGTGGTACGACACGTACAGGGGTGGGGGTAGGACTCGAACGTACTGGGGTGTACATACACGGTGGTACGAAACCTACATGGGTGTACATACACGGTGGTACGACACGTACACGGGTGGGGGTAGGACTCGAACGTACAGGGGTGTACATACACGGTGGTACGACACGTACACGGGTGGGGGTAGGTCTCGAACGTACTGGGGTGTACATACACGGTGGTACGACACGTACAGGGGTGTACATACACGGTGGTACGACACGTACAGGGGTGGGGGTACGACTCGAACGTACAGGGGTGTACATACATGGTGGTACGACATGTACACGGGTGGGGGTAGGACTTGAACGTACAGGGGTGTACATACACGGTGGTATGACACGTACAGGGGTGGGGGTAGGACTCGAACGTACTGGGGTGTACATACACGGTGGTACGACACGTACAAGGGTGTACATACACGGTGGTACGACACGTACACGGGTGGGGGTAGGACTCGGACATACAGGGGTGTACATACACGGTGGTACAACACGTACACGGGTGGGGGTAGGACTCGAACGTACTGGGGTGTACATACACGGTGGTACGACACGTACAGGGGTGGGGGTACGACTCGAACGTTCAGGGGTGTACATACACGGTGGTACGACACGTACACGGGTGGGGGTAGGACTCGAACGTACAGGGGTGTACATACACGGTGGTACGACACGTACAGGGGTGGGGGTAGGACTCGAACGTACTGGGGTGTACATACACGGTGGTACGAAACGTACAAGGGTGTACATACACGGTGGTACGACACATACACGGGTGGGGGTAGGACTCGAACGTACAGGGGTGTACATACACGGTGGTACGACACGTACACGGGTGGGGGTAGGACTCGAACGTACTGGGGTGTACATACACGGTGGTACGACACGTACAAGGGTGTACATACACGGTGGTACGACACGTACACGGGTGGGGGTACTACTCGAACGTACAGGGGTGTACATACACGGTGGTACGACATGTACACGGGTGGGGGTAGGACTCGAACGTACAGGGGTGTACATACACGGTGGTACGACACGTACACGGGTGGGGGTAGGACTCGAACGTACACGGGTGTACATACACGGTGGTACGACACGTACAGGGGTGGAGGTACGACTCGAACGTACACGAGTGTACATACACGGGTGGGGGTTCGACACGTACACGGGTGTATATACAGGGGGGGGTGTACATACACGGGGAGTACGACTTGAACGTATGGGTGCTGGGGGGAGTGTTGGGCGCGTATGCGGGCACATGTCTCCATGGTTGCTATGGGAGTTCGGTGCGGACGGTGTTTTTACCATACGGTTGTAAGATCGGACGCACGGGTTGGATCGTGATTCCTCGGTCGGACTTCACTTTTCACATTTGTACGGTAAATCGTCCGAGGACGTGTCGGACACATTTTCCGACCCGAGGACGTGTGGGGAATAATTCCCAAGGCGGTTCGTATGGACTTTTTACCATGCGAATCGTGATTGCCAGTTTGTACGGCACTTGTACGATTCGTACGGTAAAAAGACCGGATACGAGTCGGACGGGCCTTTTTTTTACCGGATCGTGATCGGCACCTTGGTGTTTTCAATATCACATATTGTAGTCGCTATTGCTCATAATGTACACAATCAAAACTTGGCAAGGCACATGTTTAAGCTCGTAGATTGTTTAAGCAAATACAGCTGTAAACACTCTTCTTGCTTTTGATTGGAATGTTCTTATTATTAATACTCATAGGAAGTCGGGCAGTCAGATCAAATCCTCGATTCGACTGTCCAAACGTGAATGAAGCTGCCACCAAATTACCAGCCTCTCAAAAATCTTCCAAGCATTTCCATGGTGCTAACTACCCAACCCAGAGATGGCAAACCTTAAAGGTCCTCTTCACATATATAGCTGTTGCCTGGCCAAACAATCAAAATTGCACCTGTTAACTAGTTCTATTTTTCAGCTAAAATGTAAAGGTGCTGGGATATGTTGTTTTTTATCATGAGTAGGAGTGTGCAACCATTTCAATTACAAATTACGAATCTTGAATATCAGCCACCCATATTTTGTAAAGTCTTCTGCTTTTCTTACAAGTACACCCTGGCACAATTAACCCAGAACATTAGTAGCAGTGTGGAGACTTTCTGTAAGTGAGTGCATCCCACAAGGTAAAGTAGCTCATTTGGGAAGGTCTGATAATGGCTCACTAGACATTTTCTGCAAAAGACTGGTTCTACTGCAATAAAGGAATGGTAGCCTTGCTTTGGAAAGGTTGAAAAGATGTGCCTTTTGTGGCAGTAAAATAATAGGGGAGATCTACAAATTAAAATTCAGATGTGCAGGGTACACACCTGCACTCTGTGGTTCAGCGATTTCTGCAGATATTTCTGCAGTGATTGTGACACCTAGCCGATGATCTGTGGTAATAGGCATGGTAGTGGTCTGTGTAAATGAGCATTTACAGGTTCACGACTGAGCTGGCATTCAAAATCACTTTCACTCACTGAGTCTTGTATGGAGGAGAGGAAGTGTTGTTAGACTGTTAAATGGTAGCGGCAGTTTCAGTCGATAACCTTTCAAGTATTGCCCGGCGGTATTCGCCTCTCATACCATTCGATAATTTACCAATGAAAGAGGCAGGCGCGGGAGACTGGAAGGCAGGAAACAAAGTTTTATTCCGTCGGAGCAGAACACATCAGATCAGACAGCAAGGTATCGTCACGAGGTGCTCTAACTGCATCTCTGAGGCCTGGCCTCTTATACACAGGTTTATGACTTTATTGCAGGTTTTATTGTACATGGCACATTCTTGAGATTACTTTGATGTATAAGAGAACGTCTTCGGAATCCCCACTTCGAACTCGTTCCCACACATATCCACAGTGGAAGTCCCCACCCCATCTACAGTAGGAGATGGCTATCACGCAGCTGGACATTCCGCCAATTCCCGGGGGTGTGTGCAACCGGCCGGGTCTCAGGGGGTAGGGGCTTTGATCCACTGTATCCCTTTGATGTGGGGTGTTTCCCTTACAGTAGGGGCAATAAACTGCATCCGCAGGGCTAGGTGATGGCCTGGGATCAGTTCGGACAATGGGGCGCAGAGGAAGGGGGTTATCAAAGAGATGCGTGACCATATATGGGATGTCGGTCAGGCGTAGGATGTGGTTCCATGGCAGGGTCGCGCAGAAGGAGAGGCTTTATGGCCCGTGTATGAGAGAGCGGGGGTGGCCGGCGCGCGGGGGATGCTCGCAGCGCCAGGGGAAAGCGCTGGCGATCGAGAATGAGCGGGGAGAGAGTGGGGTGCCTAAAATGGCGGCCGTGCGTTCGCTGTGCGTGGTGCTGGGGAGAGGCAAGATGGCGCAGATAATGTTCAGTTACAAGCTAAATTTCCACAGTCCTCCCTTTTAACATATCTCGCCAGCTTGCCTGGCCGACGTTTACCTTCGTTAACCTTCAGCTATAATATCGCTAATGTTTTTCGTACATTCCTTAAAGATACAGAGTTTTTAGGGCAGGCAGGAGTAATCTGACACATTTGTACATAGTTACATACAGGTGATAAAGTAGGCGAGGAGGTAGTACATACAAAGTTACATTAGCTGCGCCGCATGTCAGGCCCAGGGGTAGGAAGAGGTGAGCTTGTTTGAGCACAAATAGGATACTGTAAAGCAAAAAAATGTTTCTGGCAAAGCAAGGGATATACCGTACATTACATATGGCCCAGACTTCGTGTGGATCAAAAAGATAGTCAGTATAGTCGTGTGCATGGCTGGTGTTGTATGAATGTCATTATACAAAGTTAGATTTTCTAAACTTCTCAGTGTGCAGTCGGAAGTGACTGATGCAACATCATGAAAACTCGATAGGAAGATAGTTAATATAAAATGGTGGTTGGGAGAGG
Source organism: Triturus cristatus (assembly GCF_964204655.1). NCBI lineage: Eukaryota > Metazoa > Chordata > Amphibia > Caudata > Salamandridae > Triturus > Triturus cristatus. Next base: position 629,275,587 of record NC_140591.1, read on the forward strand.
ATTTTTTTTTCAACTTTAACATGGGTTCTTCTTTCCAGTGTCCTATTACGAAGAGCCATCACTGGTAAGCTCTTATTGTTGTTTTTCTTTCGTTGGCACTGTTGAGCAACGGCGGTGGAGCTAAGGTCCAGCTCAAATCCAATCTCTCACGTGGCAGGGTGTGACCATTCGCTGTTCTCTGTTCACAGTCCTGTTCCTTAACACAGTTCATCATAGGTACTTTGAGACAGGGTACCTGCTTTTTGTTCTTCTGTAGTTAAGTCAAATTCATAATCCATATAAAAGGGGGAGAGGGAGAGAGAAGGGTGTGACGTGCTTCGGGATGCCGAGGGAAGAGGGGGTGGAGTGGGATCGGATCAAAATGCGGACCAAGGAGAGCAGAATCTTCCAGCACTGGGCCCATCAATCGGGCCCGATGGGTTGGGACTTCAGGCACGCTGGTCAGTGAGCAGGAGGCCTTGATATAGCCCTTCGTTCTATCACTTATCATCCAGATATTGGTGCCTCGTCTCACGCCCTTTTTGCTTCGATGCTTCCCCCTTGGTCGATGCCATAGATGTTCCACGGTCCGCAGCCAGGCTGTGCGTCACGTCCGACCCCTCTCTTCCGATGGCCGCAGGTTATCTTTGAATGGGTACAAGAAACAAAAATCTTAGAGAGTTGGCAGGGAAGACATTTACATACTTCATCCTCTCTCCCAACCACCGAGTAGTTGCGGAAATGCTTTTATCGGTTGCTGATTGGTGTCTATTGACTCTGATGTTTGTGTGCGTGTTACCAATCTATTAATCATTGCTGTGGTGCAGGTTTCTGTGGGTGTCCCTGTCCATCGTCTGGCCTTCTAGGTGTTGATTTCTGCGCCCTATAATCGTTGCAGGAAGCCTGACATCTGTCAACCTTCTGGTCTAGTAAAAATTCGAACCGGCTTCTCCGGTAGAGACTCGTTCATCCTAACACAAGTTTCGTTAATACACATTTTTCTCCGAGGACTGCTAAGTTTAAGAAAAGACTGCGAGGTGCTACTGTCATGCGTTCACTAGTATCCATTTCGGGGAGGAACATAAGCTAAGCATTATTTTTGCTGGCGACAATAGGTAACCCTTTATCAGTTTAGGCGATGTATTATTAGAGAACAAGGTCATCGGCTGTTTCGTTCGGAATACTCTGAGACGGCTAGTATAGGGCTGGGGTTATCTTTGGGGGAACGGGGTGCCTTAGACATTCTATTTCGGGGTAATTGGGCGGGGGTAATTCTGGGCGGTGGAGATGGTGTCTTCTAAAAAAAACAAAAAACACTGACATATAGTCCCCGTGATGAGGGCCAGATTGGGAGACATCAGTCGTCTTACCTGTCCCTTCTTTCTCAGCCAATTAAGCTCAACATTTGCAGAAAGGAGAGGTAGTAACGTGGTAAAGAATGGTCGTTTTGTTTCTGTCAATTTGTTCGAACACCACCGTGTTTCAGGCCAATTATACACTTATCGAAGAGGTATATGTCGCTAATTTATTCAAAAAGAAAAAGGGCAAGTGAGCCTTTAGTGAGGGAGGGGAGAGAGAGAGAGAGAGAGAGAGAGAGAGAGAGAGATAGAGAGAGAGAGAGAGAGAGAGAGAGAGAGAGATAGATGTGCATCAAGTAGGCTATTTGGCATACGTACGGTACAAAATGAGAGAGAGAGAGAGAGACATGGGTATGATAATAGGCCACTTGGTGCACACACAACATGGAGTAGCATGGGTCTGTTCTATGTAGGAAAACACAAGCGGGGAAAAGACATAAATTCGGTGATTACGTACACACAAATGCCGGATAGGGTGTGACAGTACATGCATCAAGCGCAGAGACTTAAGACGGAGACTCAGGGCTACGTTGAGTATGGGGACCTCTCCTTTCCTGTCCTCTTTCCTAAGCATGCTGCGTATTTTCAGTATTTTTGTAGTTTTTCTTGGGGGGGGGTATTGGACCTTTTACTCTCCTCCCTTTGATCGATGGACGAGCACTTCAATCATACGGTGACGCTCTCTTCTAGTGGCCCAAGCATGGAATGCATACACAGTCATACCGTATAATCGTAGTACATACGCACAGTCATATCATACAGTTTTTCATGTTCCCAATGGTGGTCTGCACTTTACGCACTACCCCACAACGTTTGTCTATGTTTATCCTGATATCGAACGTGGTGCGGTCCATGTCCACTCCATTCTTCAGTCTGAACTTCGTCGTGACCTATAGAGGGGAGAAAAGAGGGGAGGGGATATGCAGGATTCAAAGTACCTTAACGCGCGTAGACACGAAAAAGTTTTACTTACCACGTACCAGGCTGGCCGCAGGAGTGGGTAATACCACAGACCTATTATTCTTTTTGTCCGAGGAAAAGATGCTCTATTTCATTCATCTCCTAAATTCGTGTCCCCTTGTCGCGCATGCCTTTCTCAATTGGTCGTGTATTATGGTGCAAGATACCATACCTTGCATTCGGCATACACCTTAAGCTATGGTTGACCATTTTCCGACAACTCTTAGAAAAGACAGGTGTGTCAGGCACAAATTCCGTTAATCAAAAAGATTCATGTAAATGGGGTCTGCATTATCTGTTGCCTATTGCTTGGGAGTAACACTCATTTATTCAAAAGAAAAATCTTTATCAACCTATATGATTTGTCATGACACTGATTCAGTAATCCTTTCAAGAAGCCCTTTATTTAAAACAATGTCAGTATACAAATACGGGCCTACAACCGTTCAGGCCGGCCACGGCGTGAGAGGCGCCGAATATCATGAGCAATACTATCTTAGCCATTTTGGGGCGAGGTCGGGCCAGTGTACAGTCTAAGTCTTTCCATGAATTAGCTGTTGGACCAGAATTCCTTTCGGTAGTTCGAGAACTTTCGTTAGCGTCAGCTTGCGTCAGCATGGCGTCACCGCGATCTTGTAGCAATGCCATGGTCCGTTCTTGGGGCGGGGCAGCAGGCGGGTTCTTCCGCCGACAGCTTGAATCAGTCTTTCTCACTGCACCAAGCAGAGGCAAGGTGGCTGCCGTCCGGTGCAAAGAACAATGGCGGCGGTTTGTCCTTACCGGAAGTCCGCGGGAGTCGAGTGTCAATGACTCCCACAAACCCTGCAAAGCTGAGGGGGCGTTTTGTCAAGGGTGGGGCCCACGCCCAAGCAGACAAGCTTTCGAGTCCAGAATCGCCTCACGGTGGGCTAGGCCTGGATCCGGAGAACCGACCGCCGGAGTCCAAAAGCAGCAGCAGTAGCAGCTCTTCGGTACAGCCACCGGGTGGGTCCAGTAGCAGCGACAGCAGAAGTTCGGATGGTATCGCCACCGGGGTGATGCCAGTAGCAGCAACGACAGCAGTTTGGATGGTATCGCCACCGGGGTGGGTCACCGATTACTTGGCTGCGGGGGCCCACTCCTCGCGTCGGGCGCTAGTGGCGATCCTGGTGAACCCGTGCTTGGGCGGTTGTCCGGTGGTCGCGTGCAGCGGCAGGGTGCAGCTCAGTTGGCCGGCGAATTAAAGACGATTGGGTGCAGCTCAGCTGGCCGGCGAATTAAGACGGTTGGGGTGCCCTCATCTGCTGGTGAGCCTCCACCTGGGGAGGTGGGGGAGGCCTGTCCGCGGCGCTTCCCCCGGCCAGGGCACCCCTCCGTTATTGAAGGAAGAAGAGAATGGGAAGATCCGACTGTTGGGGTGCCCTCGTCTGCTGGCGAGCCTCCACCTGGGGAGGTGGGGGAGGCCTGTCCGCGGCGCTTCCCCCGGCCAGGGCACCCCTCCGTTATTGAAGAAAGAAGAAAAGAATGGGAAGATCCGCCCAGCGTGGCAGACTCCATCTTGGCGCTGTCAGAGCTTTGGCGCTTCGTATAGCCTCCGGCCTATTCGCACAATCGTCCGCCACTGATGTCGATGGATTTGGCATGGTTTTTATAGCCCAGAGCTGACTAAAAGGACCGCCCAAAACAGGCCAATGTTGCAATTTCGAGGAAGGAGAGGCGAGGACGGTGTCACGTGGACGTTAAGGCTTTGAGATGGAGGTTGCAGCAGACTGTCATGTAAATAGTTGTTTAAAAACGTGTTTTAACCTGTTTACCCTGTTGGTGTGTTTGTTATATCTATAAGTTATTAAAATGTTATAACTATACTACTTCGTTGGAGTGTTTGTACATATTTGCAATCTGGCGACGAGCACAAGGATGTTACTGCGTAATCGGAAAAATAACATAGCCCAATTGTGCGCGATCTAGCCCTAGTTTGGTGACGTCGATGGTGGGTGTCAGCAGGCTTCCGTTTGTGCAGGATTTTGTCATGCTTATTGGGCGGGGTGGGCAGTAGGGCAGACATGTTTAGGTAGCGAGAGCGATGGAGTCGGGCTACCTCGTGGCCGTCTCGACCGTGAGCTTGGCTCCTTCCCTTAGTTCCATATATCCCACAAAGGGCTATTTCCTAGCATTACGTTAGTTTTGTAGGGTCAAAAAGGATTCTGCCAGTGGCCACTGATTCTCGGGGTCCCCCTTTGTATATTTTATGCCATAGCTTGCTATAAACTACGGCGATTAGTTCGTATTTTAGTGAACATGTCCTTATTAGGGGTGCCTTCCAGAGGAGCCGGATGGTCCACCTCTAATAAGCGGTCCGGGCAGAACCAACTACCAATCAGTGGGGAGAAGATAGGCATGACGGGTTTCAATGGGGACAAAAGTCAGCACTACCTATCTTTTCACTGCTTGCAAAGACTAGACAGAATATCTCTATTCTTCGTTATTTGTAAGCAGAGAATACCTCCAAAGAACCAATATCGAACAACTAGTGTTCGGACAATCAATCAATCAATCAATGGGGAGATAAAAATAGGCACGACGGGTTACAACGGGGACAAAAGTCTGCGTTACCTACCCTTCACTATTTGCAAAGACTAGACAGAATATTTCTATTCTACGTTATTTGCAAACAGAGAATATCTCAAAGAGCACTATTCTTCAAAACAATCAATGTTCGGACAATCAATCAGTGGGGAGATAAAGATAGGCACGACGGGTTTCAACGGGGACAAAAGTCTGCGTTACCTACCCTTCACTATCTGCAAAGGGAGAGAGAGAGAGAGAGTATTTCTACTCCTCCCCGTTTGTAGACAGCGAATATCTCAAAGAGAACAATCAATGAGCAATACTAGTATTTTCAAAACTTCAAACAATCAATCAATCATTTCGCAATTTGTCGTGTATCACGACCTTACCCGGACCGCGTGGACAGTTTCTCGTCTTCCGCCTCCAGCGCCCGATCGTCCTCTACTCTCCGTTATTGCTGCGGCACTCCTGATGGTTCCCAGTCAGGACCGTAGATCACTCGAGAGAGGTCTGCTCGGAACCAGTGAAGTTCGGATGATCGGCTGCCAGACGAGGGTCTATTGGGCAGGAGCTCTCCCGATCGTTGCAGTCGTTCACTCTGTCGTCAGGACCTCTCCCACTGGATCCACGTGTCTCTGATGGGCCCCACGCTTGGGACGCCAATTGTTAAATGGTAGCGGCAGTTTCAGTCGATAACCTTTCAAGTATTGCCCGGCGGTAATCGCCTCTCATACCATTCGATAATTTACCAATGAAAGAGGCAGGCGCCGGAGACTGGAAGGCAGGAAACAAAGTTTTATTCCGTCGGAGCAGAACACATCAGATCAGACAGCAAGGTATCGTCACGAGGTGCTCTAACTGCATCTCTGAGGCCTGGCCTCTTATACACAGGTTTATGACTTTATTGCAGGTTTTATTGTACATGGCACATTCTTGAGATTACTTTGATGTATAAGAGAACGTCTTCGGAATCCCCACTTCGAACTCGTTCCCACACATATCTACAGTGGAAGTCCCCACCCCATCTACAGTAGGAGATGGCTATCACGCAGCTGGACATTCCGCCAATTCCCGGGGGTGTGTGCAACCGGCCGGGTCTCAGGGGGTAGGGGCTTTGATCCACTGTATCCCTTTGATGTGGGGTGTTTCCCTTACAGTAGGGGCAATAAACTGCATCCGCAGGGCTAGGTGATGGCCTGGGATCAGTTCGGACAATGGGGCGCAGAGGAAGGGGGTTATCAAAGAGATGCGTGACCATATATGGGATGTCGGTCAGGCGTAGGATGTGGTTCCATGGCAGGGTCGCGCAGAAGGAGAGGGTTTATGGCCCGTGTATGAGAGAGCGGGGGTGGCCGGCGCGCGGGGGATGCTCGCAGCGCCAGGGGAAAGCGCTGGCGATCGAGAATGAGCGGGGAGAGAGTGGGGTGCCTAAAATGGCGGCCGTGCGTTCGCTGTGCGTGGTGCTGGGGAGAGGCAAGATGGCGCAGATAATGTTCAGTTACAAGCTAAATTTCCACAAGACCAGAGCTGCCAACTTTGGAACTGGGGAACCAGGTTCTGAGTGTCAGCGTCAGTTCCATATCCTGAAATTCTGGGAAAAATCACTGAATCTCGCCATGCCTAAAAAAAATATTTTGTGCAATGCAACTGATTGATTGAACTAGTTAGGCACAGTGCCTGACAAACTGTCAGTTTGCATTGTTTGAACAATCCTGATTTGAAGCATTTATGCAATCCTTTGCCTTTGAAGACAAATATGTTGTTGCACCTGTGGGTAGACTGAAGTAACAGAATGAAGTAGCGGCCTGCAATTCGCTCACTTCCTGTGGTTATTGTCTTGTCACAGACTATCCCAACTTCTGAGGATGGTGGGAAACATGGTGAAATTGACATTCTACTCTTTTTTTTAAATTACCAATGATTGTTTCAATCTCTCATACTGTAGGATGAGGTCTAAAACAGAGACATAGCCTTGTAAACAGATCATTTTATTCAATTAAGTTCAGTTCAGGAGCAATTTAGGATACTCATGTCTGAAGCAGGTGCTATTAATGGCTGCATACAGGCAATACATAGCCCTGTATGTTTGTTTCATTACACATTCATTGTGTTAGTAACCTACAGATATTATCCTTATGACCAGTCGTAGGCTTCCACAGAATAGGTAGTTACACCCCCACCTACATGCATGAAAGGAAAAGGGATTACAGAGGTTGGAAGGAAACTTTCCAGGATGCTTTGGAGGAAGCAGCAGAAAGCCCTGGCACTCCAGAGGTAGGATGCCGATCCCTGCGCCAGATAAAATCACACTTTCTGAATGTCCCCTCCCATGTACCTCTGCACTTAACATGAGGATAGGTTCAAACTTTTTGAGGGCAAGAGGAGCAGCCATTGCCCCCTTTTTTACCTGTACCTCATGCCAGACACCCATGTGTGCACTTTTGCCTCCCTTTGCCGCCCTGAAAGTATATTATAAGCATGACTATAAGACACGTGTGTTTGATCTATTTATCACAGAAATAGTGCTGAAAATTGTCCTAAATTACACCAGTTGTTAAAATATTTCTTGTGGAAAGGACCCCCCAAAACCCCTCTGATAAATGTTGGACTTGCGTGCTTCACGTCCTCGTAAACATTCATTGTTTGCTCTTATGCTTCACGACTTTCAAATTCCACCAGCCGCCACTGAAAAGGACAACATATGGATTCAAGCAATGGCAGAAGCTCTAGCTTCCTTTTCGCTGTGCATTGTTAATTCACAAGATTTTAACCCTAGCAAATTTGGAGGTTCATATTTACTGAGTGTTTTGCAGTGCTGTGCAGCTGAGGTGCATCTAGAACAAGTAACGTGTCACGCATATTCCTGCGGGAATACCGATTCAGTCACAAACAGCAGTTGTGCTCACAAACCTAGAAGAACTATAGCTGTCCAAATTAGAGAACATCTCAGAATGGGGGAAACATCCCTTATTGATCAGTTATACCCATGTTGATACCTAACAACAAGACAAACGCCAGACATGAACTTTGGTCATAATGGGAAAACCGATGTGTGTGACATGAGTCTCAAAAAGGACAACATGCCACTGGTCAGAGTTAACCAGCTCCCAAACCCTGCCTAAGCAGCACCCAATCACAGAACTGTGTGAGGTGCCAATGAGAGAGGAGGATGCTCCCTGCCTCTGAAATGGTCCCCTCCCCAACCCCCAGTGTGTTTTCCAGTAGCAGAGCAGGACTCAATTATTTACATGTATTTAGACCAGATATGGCTAGATGTTAGAGTCATTACTTACAATAGGCGACCATGCCTTCCAGCATTGCTTGCACTGGTGTTCTCAGCAGGGCAGAGACAGGAATCTCGCCACAGTGTAAAACTTTATTCCGGCTGAGGAAGGAGTGAAAAGTTGCCAAACCGCAACTAATGAAAGAATAAGCCTTGAGTAAAAAATATTGCTCAACAATACAAGTTGAAAACCTACTGTGGTTCTTTTTTATTGACACTCAGGGGGCCATGTAACACCACAAGAAAAATTACAGCAGCTTTTAAAAATAACAAGCACTTGCAATGCAATAGGTCTCGCATTTGCGACTGTTTGAGTTATTGGCATTGTAAATAATAATAGCTTGTAGATATGTGTTTCTCAAAAACCTGTGCACAAAGGCCTAAAATCTGTACATTTAGGCTTGCATTTACCTTTGGACCTTATTTCGTTAATAATTGCTTCCAAAAGTCTATGGTTTGATTTGTAGATAACTTGTTGTGGGTCAACTCTTTAAGAAATGTTTACTGTATGTATGCCAATTGAGTGTGAGACTCCATTAGTCAACTGGAGCCAGGCTCATTCATATGCGCACATTTGTCTTTTATGATCTGCTGACATAATGCATTTTAAGAGCAGCTGTGACACTCAGCTGACAGGAAACTAATAAGAGAAATGGCATACAGTACCCACCCATATCAGTTAGGAACATTGGAGGCACAGTTGTGAAAGTAAAATCATTTTAAGAGTAATTATGTAACCTCTAGCAGCCATCTTTTTTAGGCCTAATTGGAAGCCCTTGCTTCACAGCATGACAAGGGTTGATCATGGCACCTGGGGTGCGAATCTTTAAAATTGCTTAATGGCTAGAATGATGAGGTGCAAAGCTCTGAGTTTAGATACAAGGCAAGGACAATCCATGATCATATCCAAACACCTGGCTCCTAGAGGTTTAATTCTTATACCCATTTAACCCTCTTCTGAAAGTTTGTCAGGCTTTGCTATAAATGTGTGCTCTCTCTGAATCAAAAGAGCATTGCTCCTGGGTGACTGCCAGGGGGGAAATTGCTGCCTGATGTTTCTGTGTTCAGCGCTTTTCGGTCATTATATTTTGCAGGCTTATTCCAAACACAAAGTATTAAGTCTTTTTCAACACAATGCAAAATGTAAAAAGAATTGCTAATACCAACATAGCAACCTTATTTTGGAAGAAAATCCAGCAGTGGTTTATCAAAAATAAGTCATAAATTTATAGGAGGTAAATTAAGTCCACTGCAGACCTAATCCATAGTATAGTGACTGAAAGATTTACCGGAAGAAGGTGCCTTCCCAAAAGGTGTGCATTCATTTGGTGTAGCGGGTAGTACAAAATTTTGTATAACCCCCCATTTCTGCATGTTTATGTTGATCCGAATAATCTATTAATTATAATATATTAATCTGTTTGAAGTGATAACTCACCAATTATATTAATGAAAGAATTACACATTGGATTTGTATTTGTATGGCTAAACTAACTGTATACTAATAAATGTACGCATATTAATGGTAGAAAATTAGAATATTGCATGATATATGTTGCTTTTGTGACGTAATTGTAAGTTGCACCAGATGACATCACTGAGTGAATATAAACACTTTAAATGTTGCTATCATGCTAGATAATTACTTACACATAGGGGAATTAGTGAGGGTTTAACATTTTATTAGCCATTTCAATGTTTTAATTACGTTTTGTGTTTGTTTTGCTTAAGTTGACCATTTGGGCCTAAGAAAAGATGGCTGACCGAGACACACGACGCGACTACTACCGTTTCACGAGGTTTCGGGTGAAGTGCGCCTGCGCCACCGCCAACAACAAGTGGCCACGTCCTGACCCCAGACAAGATGTACCCATCAAGGTCACACTGGGAGAATCGCCAAATTCACGAAACAAAGGACTGTCTTTAAAACCGGAACCAGCATGTGTGATGACTTAACCTTAACGGACTATGTGACAACTTTACCGAATGACCCCAAACCAGCCAATCAGGACTGCCTAAAACCGATTTTTGTTACATTTTGACGTTAGTTTCGTTATAAAAGTGGGTAGACAAAGCGAATTGGGATCCTTCTTTTGAGCAAAGTTTCCTTTTTCCTGACGTTATGCTGACGGAGAGGACGGTGACACTGCTGGACAGCTGTTTATCCTGAATCTTTGACAGACTGAATTGCTGCCTGACTTTGATGAATTAAAGACTTTTCCACGACTTGATTGACTTAGAGGACGACTAATAGCCAGATTAGGAAAATATGATGTTCCGTGGTGTGGTTTATGATTTATTAAGTCTGCAATTGATTAGATAAACAAAATTATTATAACAAACACATGTGTTGGGTGATTTATTTGAAGAGACTAAAATCAGATTAAATGTAGATTAAAGAATTGAGTCACCAAATATCCAAAATCAACTAACTGATCTATCGGCTAAATGAGGGGAATATCTCGAGGTTCTGAAAGGTACTTAATGTATGTTCAGGTAAATTAGGTTCTTTAGTTGAAAAGATATTCCTTTCATGTCAGCATTTGGACAATTTATCTCTCCCGTGAGAACGGATCAATGAAATGTGAATGTTGGTGTTATGGGCCCCACAAATGAATATATTGAGTGAATGTGCTAGTGTGATATTTGATCTGTGATGAAGGGAGGATTTAAAATTCCACGCTGCAACACATTCATAATGGGGCACTATGACACATAGGGCCTCATAATGATGTTGGGCGGAAAGCCTCTGCCCGACAGTTGGCATTTCCAAGACTGCAACTGAACTCTTCCGACTGACTCTGTTGGTTTACAATCCGCCCAACCAATTACCATGTTCTCAGTCAGACATAAACTGCGCGATTATTCTGAATCAGTTCCGACTGGCTCTCTGAGTATCTGTGTCAGTCGGAACCGCATTGTGCACCTCTGCGAACAGGGTTTCTGACCGACCGATTACGACGTCAATTTTAGACAGCCTTTCTGAGATGGCCTGTCCGACATGAAAAGGCTGTCAGAAAGTTACTTTGAGGGCTCCTAGCAGGGCCCCTTTCATCCTGAGGCTTCCGATTTGGGTCCGGGCGGTACCTAAGGGACCCCCCTGTAATGCCCTGCACCGTGTGGCAGGCACGATGGGGTGCCCGCGACAGGGTGCAGGGTTTTAAACACACAATCCCATTTCCCCATAGAAGCCTGTGTTGTTGGGCAGAGCACGGGTTCACAGAAGGAACAATGGGACTCCGACCGAACAGTGTTCGGCCGCAGCGTAATCGGTCAGGCGGACACACCGACCACGAGTCGGTCGATTCACGAATCCGAGATGATGTCGGGCAGAATGTTTCCAACCGACATAGTAATGAGGTCCTTAATGTACCTGGCTCACCAGTGTTTAAGTACAGTGTATATATATTATACAAAAAAAATGTAACTAAAAATACAAATGCTGTATGCAGACCAGTTCCAGTGCTACTGGTCAGGTGGTCACTTCAGGAGAAAGACCTCCTACAGCATGTTGTGCACTGTAGCCATACGGGAGATCAGATGACTGAGCCTTGCAGTCCTTGTCCGAGTACTCGGCATAAGTGGGAGCAGATCCAAACCTTCAGGTCTCCACACAGGTCCAAGGAGCAGCTCCAGTACTCTCCTGTTCCTTTGCAGGTCCAAAGACTGCTCTGCCAGCCCACCTAATTGAGGTGAGAGGGTTATTTTGACAGGTTCACGTGTAGCTGCAGGAGTCAGATTACACAGGTAGGCCTGAAGCCCGGTATTCTGTGTCACTCTAGTGGATTGCACAATAAGTGCTGCAGTTCACAGGAATCATTTAACTTTTTATGCCATTGGCTTACTTTCCTGCACCAAAAAGTGTGGCCTTACTGTAAAGTTAAATATATCTTTTGGGAATAAGCCAATTTTTCCATGTTTTAGGAGTCGAAGCATGTTCCCATACACTATGGCCTGGACAGCAGAGCCCCAGTAAGCAAAGGTTAAAAAAACAACACCATCAGTCTTTAAAAAATTGGACTGAAAGCATAAATTGTACTTTCTCACACTGCCATCACCTAGATTAAAGGTGAGGAGATACAGCCAGTCGATTGGCAGTCCCATCAACTAAGGGGAAAGGATGTGCAAAAACCACCTGCATTGGTGTGACCAGTTCCAAACTCACATCCTAATATCAAGTCCAGAGGCGTCCCCCAAGGTTCAGTTCTCTCACCCGCACTGTTCAACATCTACATGGAGCCACTCACCACCATCCTCAAAAAAGCCAACATACCCTTCCACCTCTATGCCGATGACACCCAGATCTATCTAGAAACCTCTTCCATAGCGGACATCCAAAGACTCAATGACACCCTAATAGAAGTCCAAAACTGGCTGTCCCAAAACTATCTGAAACTTAACCAGGACAAAACGGAAATCCTTCTCATAGCCAACAGAGAACAGACCCCCCGAATCACGGAATGGATAAAGTCTATTGATGCTCTCAACTGCTCTCTCATCCCGGCAGACTCCGTGCAGTCACTGGGAATAACTTTAGACCCCAACCTTGACATGATCAAGCACATCAAAAACACCGCAAGATGTGCCTTCTTCAACTTAAAACTACTAAATAAAATCAAACCCTTCATCCCTCCAAATGACCTGAAGCAAGTCACACAATCCCTAGTGCTATCCAGACTAGACTACGGGAACGCCACCCTCACAGGCACGGCTAAGCTACACCTTGCTCCTCTTAGATCTACCCTAAATGCAGCAGCCAGAATTGTGACGGGGATAAAAAAATACGATCACATCTCCCCTGCTCTCAAAGAGCTCAACTGGCTCCCAATAGAATTGCGTGCCAACTTCCGGACTGCCTGTCTGACCCACAAAGCTCTCCACACTGGCAAACCCTCCTATCTAGCCGCCAAACTCAACAAAGCGGGACAGACAAGAAATCTTAGGAGCACCAACACTATGCTACTCATCCCCCCGAAATCCCGTAAACAAAAGACCTTATCTTGATCTTTCTCTGGAAATGCACCCAGAATTTGGAACGCTATCCCTGTACATATCAGGTCTAACCATACCTTCAAAGAATTAAAATGCAAGCTCAAAGTGCTCTTCCTTAATCGAGCTCCACCAAAATGACAAAGGTCCTACAATTTACCAATCCAACATCAACTGGGGATCCAGTCACTATGATAAGACCAACTCCTTACAGCATCTTACTCTTACCCCGCACATTACTCTCCCTGACTACTATCACCTACACTGCTATTCTGCATTCGATCTATATATGACTTATACCGAGTAATGACCTATCTTTGAACACTGTATGTATATTCCACTCTTTTGTTTACTTAAATGTTATTCAACAAATGTTGTAAAGTGCTCCGATACCTTCGGGTCTGGCTAGCGCTATATAAAACTCCAAAATAAATAAATAAAGTCCTCTCCCTATAGGAAGAAGAACCTCCTGAACAACTTTGCCCCTTCCCTCATTACCTGACTTTAACAGTACTGCACTCTGTCACACTTATTCCCAGCCACTAACCTGACCCATGAGGAACCCTTCTTATCTGGGAGAGGACAATCCCTAACCTACCCACATATGCATCACAACAGATTAAAAAAATCACCATGGCCAACACAGTTGTGTGGTTCATTCTGCTCCCTAGGTCTGACGAAGGAAACATCGAACAGAGGCCACTGTCAGCTTAAAGTGTCAGAGACCAGGCCTCTGGCCATCTACTGACGGGTGGATGTTTCAGTCTAATGGAACCTCACCTCTAGAAGGTAGGTTGGCAAGGAGTGATCCTCTTATTCCAGAGGTTTGTCAGGCCTGTCCTCTTAGGTGTAGGGGGAAGCTACACCATCAGGCTGCAGACATTGTCCTTCCTCTATCACTTCTACCACCTCATTGATGTCACCCTAGGGCTGTGTAATTGCCATGTAGCCCAGGACATCTAAAGTGAAAACACAGTTCTCCTCAAGGTTGACACATTCTGTCTGTGTCAGGCAGGCATCTCCCTGGTCATGGTCTCTTAACTCCTGTCTCTGTGACAGCACAGACAGTACCTCCAGGAAAGATGTAGCCTTACCACTGTCAATATTGGGATCCATTCCTGTCAGAATAGGGAGTCCGTAACATCCTGATCTTCCCAGTGCAGTTGGTACCCACTACCTACACCTTACATTTCCTCTCGGCCTCTCTACCCTAAATTTAGGGACAGTCACCATAGAGATATGTGGTACCCCAACCTGGGTACTCCCATTTAGTAGTTTCTGATCTGTGGAGGGTAGATCCATCTAAAAAAAGCCATCCATGGGCAAGTGGGGATATACAAATACTGTTCTTTTGGTAACTATCACTATCCACGCTAAGGAGTCAGTAGCCAGGTTTTGACCAGACTCTCCCATGGGCAGTCCTTATCCTACAAACCTATCTTTGCTGTTAGTTTTCTAAAGAAACCAACCTTTCCACTGCCAGGGTCTGACTAGTACAAGTATCCCACAGAGCAGTGACAGGAACCCCATTTATAATTACCCTGTGGAATTGATTATTTCCACTCTCGGGGATCACCAGCTCACCGTCCACGTCCACCTACCAACTAAGGGACACTAGGGTGTGATCTTTGCCTTCCTAGGGGCAATGCTTCTCCCCAGTGTTATACGGTCCACCCTTGTAGATGGCCCACTTGTGAGCACCTTCTACTTGGGACACAAGGAGTCACCCTCTTGTGCCCTGACTGTAAACAGTCAAAACACCTGATCTGCTCAAAGGGCTTTTTCCTCTGTGGTTTCCAAGTCCATGCTTCTCGGAAGTGGTTTGGGACTCTTTCTCCTTGTTATGATTTTGTGGACTAAGGAGTTCTCTTTTTGAGGCTTATTACTCCAATCCTTTCAATGTAGTGGTCCTGGTACCCTTTTCTTTGGATCATCCACAGGGACTTTTTGGACACCCTAGTGCATAACCACACATCGGCTACCTTACCAAGCTGTCTGAGGTCCTCAGTGTGGAATCCACTAGATCTGGTCCAGCTCTGTAGAAAAATTATTCAAAATGTGGTCCTTCATCCATAAAATGTATAGCCCTCCATAAATATTCACTTCACTGCCTTTCCCCAGCCCTATCATGCCTTTGAAGAGGTGTACGGAAAAAAAATCACCCAAGATTGCTCTGACTGTGTGTAGTGGGATGTCTTACAGTACCCCTCAAGTGTGAGACCAAACATCTGCATTAGAGTAACCTTCATATGGGTGTATGAGTTGGCTACAGCATCCGTTACTGTTAAGAATGTGTTTCTTCCCTGATAAAGCACCAACCAACAGCAATGCTTGACAGTGGTGTCCGTCTACCCTGCTCTTCCTCAATGCTCTCTCATAAGAAATGAACAATTTATCAATGTCATGCCCCACAACAAATTTAGGCTCCACGTTTTTAGGCAAGTGAGTTGTGTGTGACTCTCCTGTAGACACATCACCTCTCCTGCCACCATCTTCATTGGTCTGCAAAAGTCCAAATCATACCTTTTTTTCCTCTCAGGCAAGCATCTTTTCTTCTAGTAGCAACATACTACAGCAGCCAGCTTGGCTGTGAGCTTCCTCGCTGAATACTTGTACTCCAGCTTGCAGACTGCCAGCTCTGAGGGGCTCAAACTGTAGGAGCTCGCATCACTCACAGCCATGGGAGGTGCTCTAGAGAGTCCAGTTTGAGACAGGTTATGCCCGCCCTTCCTCTTCTTGGGTTTCCCCAATCTCCACAATCTATTCTGGAGTTGTCCATAGCTGACAGACCTCCTCCCAAGCCTTGAAGGCAGCGTGGACATTTATCTTTCTATAATTTAGTGGTTGGAGCACATACACTGGACCATGGACAACAGTGCCTCAGTGTGCAGAGTGCAAACACCAGCAATACCAGTAAACACAAATGGAGGTGACCAGGCAAAAGGAGTCACTTTCTCACAGAACTGTTTTCCTGCTTTAGGAACACAAAAGTAGAAGTACTCCTGATCCAAAAAGGGCACGGCTGACTGCTGAAGAATGGACACGGTAAGAGACCTGACAGAAGCAGAATCTGGTGCTTTGGAGCCTGCCATGCTTGCCTAAGCATGTGTCATAAATTATTATTTGTTTTGTTTTTGGTTTTCATGTCCTCATTTGCCACTGGATAAAAACCTCTGATATTAATCAGGCATGCCTCCATACTATTCCTCCTGTTTTCTTTTGGATTGCTACTCCCAGGAACTCACTTACACGTGAAAGTATAAGATATGTTGCTATTATGTTGGATAACATCCCTGTTGTTCCTAAGAATGTATCAATGTTTACCTACTGTTTTCCATGTTGCTCTAGCCTTATCAGACGCATGATGCCTTTAGTACTACCCTCTATCAAACTCATTAGAACTTAGTTTACTTTTACTATTTGTATTATCCCAAGTCTAGTTTTGTGTTTTTTCACAAAAGTATAAACATGCAGAATGCAATAAAACTTGAAAATCACTTTGTTTGCCTCCATCCTATTTTTAGCCATTTGTAATAGCTGACATCCATTAACTCAGTCATAGTTTTGTTTACAAAAGTCAGTTGGCATCCATCCATGTCTATATTTTAAAAAATGTCTCCCCCACTATCTCTCTATCATTAATTGGATTATGAAACATACACAAAGATACATGTGAGCTGTCAACATCATTTTGTAAATCTACGGCATAATATCTCAAACAAGTTCTAACAGCATTAACAGTGGGGGGCAGCACTTTCTGCCACACTCTTGGACAGCAAAGAGGGTGCATTTTCTATAACATATGGGCACATTTCAGATTGCTCATCCCTTAGAATAAAAAATATTATGTAATGTGTCGACACTTCACTTTCTTCTTTAATGACTTTATGGTGCTTGGGTCTCCCGGGCAAGAAGTGGAATTACAACTATTTATCAGGTCCAGCTTTTCCTATAAAGTGATATTGCAAAATTAAAAACTGGATTTACCAGTCTGATGGCTTCACAGGAGCCACACTACTGAACTGCATGTGGGAGGAATAGCCGAACTGATCTGATCCATATGTTCGTAAAAAAACTACCTGAATGGACATTGGGATCTATTTTAGGACCACAGGATCCACAATTTACTTTTACAGGTGCAAAAGAGGATTTCCCCTCTTGACATTGTGGGTATCTATTCTTTAATAGAAAAGCAAACCTTTATTTTCAAATGTCTTTCTAATAATGTGCTACAGTAGCAGACAACGCACTGCTTTTCTACAGTCAAACAAGGGGATAGATTATTACATACATGTGTATTAGGTGTGATGTGTCACTTTAGCATTGCTACAGCACCTTTTAAATCTTTATGTTTAGTTGGTCACCTTTCCAGTACCGTTCTCATATTAGTTGGTTTAATTGGTATCATGCTGTTAAAATCCATTTAATTAGGGTGGCATACTTTTAATGCATAAATGTATTTTTTTCTGGGTTTCAATAATAGAGCAAAGCAGTCATACCAATGGCATTCTCCTGAGCATTTTACACCCATTTGCAAACCTCCATTTTTGATTTTCCTCCAACTATATTCAGCGTTCACTTTGTAGACTCCCAGGTAACATCCTCTCTTAGCTTCCTCTTTCGTGAAATCACGTCTCCACACACTCAAGTGCTACAGAGAGATTACCCCAGTTACCTGCATTTCTACCACTCCATATCCCCCTCTTATGATTACCATCCCCCACTATTTTCCAAATATTGTCAATTTGTCATCCCCATTAACCCAAGATCTATGAATAACATCTTCCTGACCATCCACAGCCAAATGAACAACTCCAGTCCAAACCTTATCAATAACATGAAAGCTGACTGGGTAATTATGCAGTCACCACTCTGCTCAATCATATCCTACTGTGCTAACAGTAACTGGTAAGATACTGCCCAAATAAGAAGAATGGCAAAGAATCAGCAGTTACTCCTTACTGACTGCTAACTTCAAACTTTCTCAACTGCAGTATATGAATCATTATTTAACTCAAGCTATCTACTATCACCTACTCTTCTTATTCCCACTGATTTACAAACCCACTACAAACAGCTCAGTCTTAATAAACATCATCCAGAGTACCATTGTTGACAGTATTCTTTGCATACTGGGTTATAAGAGCACTGATTTTAACAAAGCAGACTGTTGTCAATTCAGATTCCTCCCCTCAAACCTAGAAACCATGAACCTTCCCCGTATGGTCCAATTCACAAAATCTGGACAAAATCTATACATGCTATGTCACATCATCATGATGGATAATGAGAACATTATTTGGAATGGTCTTCAACTTCACTTTCAAATTTCACTCCCCTAATTTTACACAATATCATCAACAAGATGTTTGCCAGAAGATAGAAGATGCTTGATCGCATTGCTTTACAATCTTAGCAGCCAGTGGTATGATAAAAATAATCTCAACAGTGGCAGCTAAACCCTTGAACCTCTAGGCCCTTGCCATCTTTGACAAATCGATCCCCAATAAGAGCTTCTTACATCCACACCATCAATATTGTTGTGGATTTCAGGAGTTGAAAGTGGTAGTTTGTTGATTAGCTAATAAGTTATAATTCCATCTGTAAGCAAGGAATCACACTCTATCCCTTAAAACCTCCCCATAACAAGAACAGGAATTTTCAATGTGGGTACTGCAGTCTCTATGGGGCAGATTTATGATGATTGGCGCATCCCTGCATATCAGCAGGGATGCGCCAGTTATTATGCGCCACAGCTGCGCCACCATGGATGCGCCGCATTTATAATGCGGCGCACCATGGGGCAAAAACGGCACAGATGCGTGACGCATCTGTGCCGAAAAGTGGCGCATTGCTGGAGTTGCGTCGCAAGCGCGATGCAGCTCCAGCAATGATCTGGGGGGCCCTATCTGTACAATGCTGCGTTAATCCTTACGCCTGCTGCAAGCAGGCGCAGGGTTTTGACGCAGCATGGGCCTAAAAGTGACTGAGTGAAATCTTGTAGATTTCACTCAGCCACTTTTAGGAGGCATTCCTGCGCCGGAACGCCCCCACCTGCTCTGGAACGCCTACATGTGGCGCAGGGCTTTACAACGTGACGCATCTGGGAGATGCGTCACATTTGTAAATACCCCGCACCATGGCACAGGATTTGCGCCGCTGCTGCGTCACAAAAGTGACGCAACGGCGGCGTAAATGAGGCGCAAGTGCAACATAAATCTGCCCGATTGTGTTTTAATCTATCAAGATCCAGTGGATCCTGTTGATGCTGCGAAACTCACCACCATCGCTCCCTTCTATGTCTGACTGTTTGCCTTGCCCCAAAATCGATTTGGCTCTTGGTGTCAATGGCAGACAAATATCTAAATAAATGGTTCATACCCAAACGTAAAGCAGAAAGTAAAAGAAGGTAAACACCGGTGATGTAACAGCAATGTGAAAGACTCTCTGTTTTTCTTTAAAAGCACACTGAATCATTACAACTTCCAATGGTCACCTCTACATTTATTGCCTCTCATACAGGATCCTCATCCAATATATTTTGCAACATTTTCTTGGTTGTGAACTCCTTTTCACCATCCATACTCTTCTTCCATGACCATCCTGCTCTGTTCATTTCTCTCTGAAAATGTAGTCTGTCACAATGTCATCCAAAATGTTCAACATTTACAAGGATATTAAAGCTAAAAATGAAAAACCTCTTTCACTATCTCAACAAACTCTCTGTTTATGTATCAACACACATCTTTGCAACAACACACACTGGGGTTGTAATTTTGTCCCTTCTTATAATGGGCAAGTCTGATAAAGTGCCTTTTTTGCGCTGACACCCCATTTTTTGTAGACCGATGCTGTTAGTTTTTGAATTCTGTGTACTGGGACATTACTAGCCAGGCACCTGTGCATGTGCTCTGACATCTAATACATGTCAAAATTGGCTAACTCTTAATTGGTGTATTTAACTTATATATAAGGCTATAGTATATGGTGCTAATATCCACCCAGGGCATGGACAGATAAATGTCACCTACGGGCAGCTTTACAGTGCCATTATTTTGTGTGACCAGGCAAACATGATACTGCAGCCTCACAGCTGAGGTTTAAAAACCTGGAGCCCAACCTGTCAAAAACTAAATCTTTTTTATAAGAGAAATCCTTTCTTTTTAATATTATTAAGTTACCCCAATGTTGGCCTAGTAGCCAACAAGGGAGGGTGCTTGGTATTTTAAAGTAGGATATGTGAAAATTTAAAGTCAACATGTTCATACAATGACTATTACCCAAAAGCTGTTTTCACTGAAGTAAGGCAGGATGGTCCATTGGGAAACAATGAGAAACAATATTAATGGTTAATTTTGCTATTGCTAGATTGGGACCAGCTAGAAATATGATTAAATAACTATTTTTAGAATGCATTAAAAGCCCAGCTCAAGTCAGATGTGTAAACAATATTAAGGAAAAGGTTACTGATTCCTGGCATGAAGCTCCGGTAGGCTAATATTAATTAGCACTCCAGCAGTAGCCCAGTGACTGCTTAGCCATGATGAGATGTGAAAACTGCTCCCAGAGAAGAGACAATGGTCTGGGCGTGGAGAGATATTTTCTCTTCTACTGCAGGAAAACCAGTTGGGGTGTATCCTGGAACTTAGTTAACTTCCTTGTCTCAAGCAAATGTTTTTTTATGTTTAAAAAGCTTTATTAAGTAATATCAGGAGATACAAAATACCAGCAAAATACAAATCAAAGACATAACAAATGGAATATAGAGTATAGCTAGCAGTACAAGCAAAAAGAAAGCTATTTATATTTTTAGAGGCAATAAAGAGGAAAAAGAAGGGGGGAGATGGGGAAAAGATAATACTCTCACAACTGAGAAATATATCTAATGTAGAACTTCAAATGAATGTGAAAAGTAATCTTATTAGAAACTAGAAAATACCATATGCCAACAAGTTATTAAAGAGATGAAAGAACAGAGAAAAAAGGCAATTACAGTGGTTTAAAAATTTCTGAATGTAAACAAGATTTTTTTTTTTTTTGCAATTACATTTTTATCTAAATATGAAGTAAGTGGAATCCAAAATAGATCTCTATCAATCATTGGTTTACAAGAGGAGGCAAAAGCAATATCTAGTCGATGAAAATGGCATAAATTATTTCACCAGTGCTGAATGGAAAGCTTTTCAGTTTTTTCTAATTTGATGATATTTGTTGAAAAGCTAAAGCCAACATAAGGTCGAAAAGACCAAGTACATGATTAGGTAACTTCAAAGAGTCTAGTAAGCTTCCAAAGAAAAGGATGAGATTAGAAAAGGGAATGTGAATGTGAAAAATGTGAGAGATATGGGACCAAAAAACAAAAACCAGGAGGACAAAGAAAAAGTAGGTGCATGAGGTCAGCTTTGGGGGAGCAACAAGTCTAACACTTCATGTTCATAGAGTGTGAGCTATAGAAGTAGGTGTGAAGTAAAGCCTATGACAGAGTAAGAACATAGATTGAGTGATAGAGGCAGATCTAGAAATGTTTAGAGAACGGGACCCAGAATTTGTCCCAGAAATTGATGCTCCATTCACATCCCAGATCTAGTTCCCAGGCAAGTTCTACTTTACTCTTAGGGTGATCCAGATTGGGAGAAACAATGTGTTTATAAATCAAGAAGGCCTTAGGAAGAGTAATCAGAATCTTAAGAAGAGGATTTTCTCCTAAGGAAGAGGAAGTTGAAGGAAGAGAATAGAAGGTGTCAAGAAGTGCTGCCATTAAAGTAGAACATTTCTGCAAGAAGAAGCGAGGACAGTCAAAGATTGGGCTGGAAAAAAGTAAAAGGGCAGGGAGTCAAACCATCAAACAGGTCATTAACCCAAGTTATTCCTTTTCATCTCCAGGAGTTCCAAAAAATAGTTCTATTGTTAATAGTAATGAGGGAATTATGCCATAGTGGTGAACATAAAAAAGATTCCTTGAAAACAAACCTTGATTGAGTGAAAGATCTCAATAAAGAACAAGTATGCCTAAACAAAGGGAAGGAGGTAAGAGGAGATTTGGCTGAAAAGGCCAGGACTTCTTTCATAGAAAAAGGTAAAAGTAAAGAACGTTCAATAGTGAACCATAAAGGTGTAAGAGGGGAGGGAGATCAGATAGAAGCCACTTGGAGGCTTGGTGGAGGCAAAAGGCGCTATGATAAGTACAGAAGTCAAGGAAATTAACACCCCCATTGGATTTTGTCTTACGAAAAAGAGATACGGATATTCTAGCTTCTTTTTTGTTCCAAAGAAATTTAGAAAGGCGATAGTCAATCTTCTTAAAATAAAAAGAAGGAATATGAATAGGAAGCATGGATAAAGTATAAAGTGATCATAATTCTGATTGAGTCTAATCGACCACACCAAGAAAGAAAGAGGGGATTCCAGGATGAAAATAATTTATCAATATGAGATAAGGTCGCAACCATATTCAATTTAACCGAAGAAGAAATAGAATTAGAGAAATAAATTCCTAAGTATTTAATTTTAGATCTGTTCCAAGAGAACCCAGTTGAAGAAAAGGAGTGTTGAGTACATAGTTTTGTGAGAGGGAGAATTTCTGTTCTATCTGAATTAACGAGAAACCAGGGAAAATGAAGATAATTCATGCATCAAGGGATGGATAGACACATCAGAATTGAATACAAAAAGTAAAATGTCATCTGCATATGCAGAAACTTTTAAATGGCAATCACCATAAGAAAAACCAGATATAGAATCGTTATTACGGATTGATGATAAAAAGGGTTCAAGGGCTAGGATAAATAAAAGAGGGGAAAGAGGACAGCCTTGACAGACACCATGTTGTAAAGGAAAGTAGGAAGATATACAACCATTAACTAGCACTGAGGCTCTAGGGGTAAAATATAATAAGGAAATAAGAGAAATTATATTGGGCCCAAAGCCATGCCATTTTAAAGAGTCAAATAAAAAGGACCAATCTACCCTATCAAATGCTTTTTCAGCATCAACGGAAATTGTTGCAAGGGAGGTGGATAGAAGAAGAATCTTATTTATGACTTTAAGAAAGAGACGAGAGTTATCCGAAGTTAATCTACCCTTAACAAATCCACACTGTTCCTTACTAACCAAATGAGGCATAAGGGGCTCTAAACGTGGAGCGAGTAATTTATCAAATATATTGTAATGTACATTAACCAAGGATATGGGACAATAGTTTTTTACAAAACATGGGATCTCGGCCTTCTTCATGTATCAAACAAATCGTAGCTTCTTGGAAAGTACAATAAGTCTGATTAGAAAGAAACAAAGAATGAAAAAGATCTAAAAGTTTAGGGAGTAATAAGTTAGAAAAATGTAAATATAATTCGACTGAAAAGCTATCTGGTCCAGGTGTTTTGCTTTCCTTTAGAACTGTTAGGGCATTGGAAATTCCTTTAAGGGATAGATCCATTTCAAGTGTAGAAAAATTAAGATGGCCAGTAGAGGAGGCAGGAATATTATCGAGATAAGAGAGAATAAGAGGATTAGAAGAAGGGGATTCTGGGGTATACAATTCTAGATAAAATGACTTAAATTCATTAAGAATGTCCTGATCTTTATGAACAGGATTCCCATCTGAGGAGTAAATAGAGTCAATTAAAGTACGATCTTTCTGGGATTTAAGGAAATTACCCAAATGTTTGCTTGATTTATTACATCCTCCGTAATATCCAGCACTACTTTGGAGAAGTATGGATGAGGCATTATCCATGAAAATTTTATTAAAGTTCAGTTTGAAGCGTATGAGATCTTGTAGAATAGAATCTGATGAGGAGGTGTAAAATTTGTGTTCAACGGCTTTAATATTTGCTAGTGCATCTTTGTGTTGTTGAAGAAAACGTTTCTTTTTTTTATAGACAAAGTCTATAATAAAACCCCTAGCAGTGGCTTTAAAAGAATCCTAAATTATATGAGGAGGGGTAGTATGGGCACTGTTCAGTTCAAACAATTCTTCAGCGAAGGAAGTAAAAGAGGATAAGAAAAGAGGATCAAGCAATAGGGAATTATTAAAACGCCAATGGGAGAACTTAGGATGAAGAGGGAGCAAATCAAAGTCAGTCACAATTGGAGCATGATCAGAAATGACATAAGGTTTAATAGAAGAAGAGATAAGAGATTAAGATAAAGATTGAGAAAGAAAAATATAGTCTAGACAAGATAAAGAATTGTGAGGAGGATAAAAAAATGAAAAGTTAATAGCATCAAGGTGAGAAAGTCTCCAAGCATCTGCAAGGTGTATTTGGGAAATAGAATCAAGAAATTGTTTATGAGATTTATGAGGATTGAAGCGTACCTGGGACTAGCGGTCAATAAAAGGATCGACAATGTGATTGCAATCACCACCTAGAATGTGGAGATCATCTCTAAACTGAATACATTTTTGTGTAACCATAGACCAAAAAGAGTAATCCGGTTGAGTAGGGCCATAAACATTAAATACAGTCAAAGAAATATTATTAATAAGAAATTTAGCTTACAACCATCTCCCCTCTGTCTCTGTTTCCTGTGATACAACGTTACATTTCAATTTTTAATTTTTTATGAAATAAAATTCTAACCCCATTTTATTTTGATGAGGTGGGAGAAACTAAAACAGAACCAACCCAACCTTTTTCCAATTTTAATGCCTCTGGTTCTGTAAGATGAATTTCTTGTGGGAAAACCAGATCTGGGTTATAGGAGGCAAGATGTGATAATGTTCTCTGTCTTTTGATTGGATTAATAAAACCTTTCACATTCCAAGAAATTACTCTGAATATAGAATATTAACAATGTATAAGGAACAATAGGTTCAACATTAAAAAATGTTAGTAAGAAAAACAAAAGGAAAGGGAGAGGAAGATGAAAGAAGTGCAATGGTGTTGAGGAATAAGGAGAAACTATAGAGAAGAGAGATGATGAAGATTCCTCTGAAAGAAGAAAAAAGACATTAAATAGTAGAGAGGACAAGCATTGAAAATGCAATAGGTTTCGCTTTTTATTAAGTTAAAGCCATTTGCTTTGCTAATGGTATTATATAGCAAAGCAAATGGCTTTAACTTAATGAAAGGCGAGACCTGTTGCATTTTCAATGCTTGTTAGATGAGCTTCAAAGACTTTTGAATGGAAGCATTAAAAGAGAAACTCTCATAACGGTACCAACAAATAGGTTCTTTTTCTCACCAGACACATGGCATGCATGATTAGAAGCTGTGTAGAAATAGCGCTTCGAGGTACTGTGGGAAACACTAATGTACTGGAATCTTTATTTGAATCCCTTTCGGAGCAGTCAGTACAACTGGCAAATATAATTGAAAAATTGAGCAGTTAACATGCACCTTTTGGTTTCACTTTTCCAAAATTATCCTACATAAAATCCTACTGAGCAATGTGCTGGGGGTTACTCACTTGGTGCACATGGGGGCTAAGTTTATACTTTTTGACAAGGCTGTTTTAAATTACCAGTCTGGCCCTGGATGTGTTCCAGAAATGAGTCAATGACAAAGAAGTGGTCCAAATGCTACGTTAAGAAGGGGGAGGGTGTGGCTTAACGGCCATTGCTGCCGACTTGGGCGCTGGGAGATCCAGGTTCAAGTCTCGTCATGGTCTCAACATCCTGTGATTCTGGGCAAGTCACTTCCCCCTGCCTACGGACAGCGCCTACAGACCCTCACGGGTTATTAGCAGCGCTATACAAATCCAAGTATTATATTATAGTATAATTATTAAGAAGAGAAAGAGGCAGCCAAAAGACGAGGATCAAATGTCCAAGCAAAATGGAGAAAGTGGCCTAGAAGGAGACTAGATAGGGGGGGGGGGGGGGAAGAGGCCTGACAGAGAAGGAGAGACAGCGACACAGAGATCGGGAAGGGAGGGGGCGCGAAAAAGACAGGGACAGCGAGGTACAATGATGGAAGAGGTGGCGACGTGAGAAAGGGAGCGGGC
The DNA here is from genome assembly GCF_964204655.1 of Triturus cristatus. Classification (NCBI taxonomy): domain Eukaryota; kingdom Metazoa; phylum Chordata; class Amphibia; order Caudata; family Salamandridae; genus Triturus; species Triturus cristatus. The sequence goes on from NC_140591.1 coordinate 629,301,651, forward strand.
ACAAAGAGGGGAGAGAGCGCGAGGTAAATGGGGACCGCAGGTTAGAGATAGGAAATGAGGGAAGGCTCGTGAGAGACAGCAGGATAGAATGGGGAGAGCCGGAGAGAGAGAGAGCAGTAAATACAGACATAAGCAAAGAGAGAGAGCGAGCTGTAAATACAGACATAAGCGAAGAGCATGGGGTCGTAAGAGAGACAGAGGCCTAGGAAAAGGAGGGGAGCCAGGTAGAGAACAAACGCGCATTGTGGAAAAAAAGTACTTAGCGGCTAATTGAGAGACACTGTCTCCCGCCGCAAGTAAATGATCCAATCCTGGTGGGTGGGGCCAAAAGGGGACAGGGTGGCAACCCTCAGTGTAATGATTGCCTCCAGTGCAATCATTACACTGTGTTTTGTATCAGCCATGACGCAAAATGATCCGCACCAATGAAAATTGGAGGCGGAGCCGCGAGACCACTTCTGGAATCATATCGATTCCAAGAAGCCTCGTAAGACGAGAGCAGCGCATTCGCTGCTTACGTCACGAGACCTAAAAAAGGGAAATAAAATAAGAGGTTGAAGAGACAGTACAAGTCAAAAAGACGACTGTGATACATACCTGTACAGGGAGACACAAGGAAAAGGTGAGAGGCACCAACAGACAACAGGTACAACACAGCCAACTAAGGGCAATGCACCACACCCGAACATCAAGGAAACATGCTCAGGGGTGGGAGGGGAGGCAGGAACAGTAAGGAGTTCAGAGGACCTGTAACAAGAATCAAAAGGTTAGGTAAACAATGTACAATGAAACTAAATAGCATGCATCAATAAGTGAAGATTCCAAAGAGATCACTAGAGTCAAGTATTCAGGGGAGAACCAGCAATCTCCATCGAAGAAAGCGAATGAGAATGGATACATTTCCAAAGATCAGCCAGAACCTCAAATATCGTTGTTTTATTCATGAAGGTGACTTTAAACAAACATGGGTGGAATAGGCCATATCGAGCACCCAAAGACCGAAGTGTGGAATTCTTGTGTCTTTGGCGGTGAGCGAGGAAGCATCCTGAGATATAAAGAGTTAGGTGCCCAGCCAGTTTAATTGCCTCATAGCTTTAGCGGCGTTGAGAATCTGTAGAAGATCAGTGAATTGCAGAAATAGGAGGATTATTCCACGAGGTTTAGATGGAGCAGAAGAGGTAGATAAGCCTGGGCCCAAATGATGAGCTCCTTGCATTTTTAATTTGGTAGTAGCAGGAAGATTCAAAAGCTGTGGAACAAAAGAGGTGACGTACGATACCGGGTCATCACCCTCAAGACCCTCAGGAAGACCTATAGGTGAAGGTTGTTGTGGCGATTTCTATTTTCAAGATCTTCAGAAGCTCTTCTTAGTTGCAGGACCTCCCTTTCCAAACATGAAATTCTGGAGGACGAATCTTGTACATCGCTGATTTGTTGTTCCACTTCAGTTAGGCGAGAATCCATGGCTGACCATTTATTGTCCATCACTTGCAAAAGAGAGTTAGTATCTTCAATAAATGGTCTGAGAGCTCAAATTGCCTCAAGAACGATGTCCAGTGAAACAGGAGAGGCAGGTTTAGGAGGAGAGGGAGGATCCTGTTTGAGTTCTTTGACAGTAGACAATGGTAATTGGGTTTTGGACACCATGGTCAAAAGACTGAAGGACGTGAGAACGTCGTTAGAGGAAATTCCTCAGAAGAATGAGAAGGAGTATTAATAGTTGTCGTGGAAGTAGAAGAAAGTACTGCGTCACTAGAATTAAGCTTTTTGAGGAATGAAGCAATTTATTGATCCTACCCATGAACAGCGCTGCCAGAGATGAAGAGACGGTATGTAGAGCAGGAAAAAGGATTATTTGACGCAAAGTTTAAAAGCAAAGTCTAATGTTGAAGTATTTAGTGAGACCTTCCGATATAAGGATACTGCTCAGGAATTATCACCCAAAACTTGTGAGGAATATATATAAGAAAAATTGCAGTCCAGGGTGCATATCAGTGAAAAATTGAGGTAAAACTATGCAGGGGAGAAAAACAAAATGGCGGCTGCACAGCCCCAAAGAGTCACCTGAAGAGAAACAAACTTATTTTCATGTTGCAGACAACATCAAAGGCAGCCTCCCACAGCATTGGTATTCCGCTTCAGGAATACATAAAAGAGATGCCAAAGACAGTGCTGGGAATGCCAAGATCGGGTACTTCATGCTCGATGCGGCGCGAACCTCTATTAGTCGGTGGCCATCTTGGGTCACGGTGCGTGCGACTCTCCGTCTCAAGCAAATGTTAATTGACACATTGAAAGGCCCCAACCTTTTTCTCCCAGTTAGGTAGGAACTAAAACCAATGGCGGAGAACTCCCCAGAACGCCTTTGAAGTGACCAAGGAGGAGGACACAGGTCATTACCCTACCCCTCTGGGTGGGCATTGAGGCTCCACACAAGAGTAGAAGTGTTTCCACATCTTGAATTTTGAGAGTGAGGGGCACTATGTGATTGTTCGCAGCAGGGCAAACAGGTACCTCTGCAAAAGAGGGTAGGGTTACCCCTTTAAACTTTTACCCCATTGGTTAAGGAGAGGCTAGAAGTCACACCCCATCCCACTAGCTAACGCCAGACATAAATGTAGCATCCCAAGGTACCCTCTTCAGAACACTTTCTTGACCTGTGAAATAATTGAAGAGCACTGGACATGGTGTCTGTGACCTGGAAGAAACCTTGAAGCGCTGGAAATACTCCCTCCTGTGCCCTGGGCAAAGTACTTAGCTCCAAGGGTAAGTGGGCCAACCTCCTGTGTGGCTACATGACTACCAAAAGCTGTAAAATGCCATTTCCTGACCAGTTGAACAGTACCAACTGGACCTGATCTGGACCTGACCCTGCTAGTGGCCTCTGTTGGAATGAGTCTTGATCTCCAAATGCTGTTCCTAAAGTCTTTGGTCTTTGGATGTGGGTTATTCAACCTTATAGGAAAGTGGGGCACTATGTAGTGAGGCTTGTTAGGTTTTACTATGCAATAACTTCACGTTACTCAAAATTTGTCCTTTGGATTCACTCTGATAAATCCCTAGCTCCGTCCTGGTAGTGTGGCACAGAGCACTCAAGCTTTACTAGAGGAACACGTGTTAAGCATTTCGAAAGACCATCATGGACCATAAGTAATTAACACGACTAGAAAGAAACTCAACAACAATTTGTAAAAAGAAAGCACTTTTTTATATAAAGTTAGACACCAAAATGTAGACAATCAGATGAGTATAACTGAATTTATGGATTTTTAAAGGGAAAATAAATCAGTGCTTTTCACTCTTGCCAAACTATAACGTTGCGGTCAACTGGGAAAAACACTAGTGACAATCGGTCACTTGTAGGTCGAGTTCAGTGGAAACCACTGGGTAGAAAAGTGATGCAAGTTACAGAACCAGGATCTGACAGTCAGTTGAATTTTACCCCGGCTAGTAGGGGCTGGATGCAGCATTGTCCTGACTGTCCCTGGTGCTGAAGCAAGAGTCATGGGTTTGCTGGTTTTGCAGCTTAGATGGCGCTAATGTTAAAACAGATGCAAAAGCTCAACAACAGGGCCACTGACGTGGCGAGTTGAAGGTGTTGTGGTGTTCCCTTGAGGCCCTGCGTTGAACAAAGGTAGAGGTAGTCAGACTGGCTAACCACAAGCCTTGGCAGTGGCAAGCTCAGCTTTGCGTTACTTTGATGTTCCTGGAGTCTGGGGGGAAATGGTAGCCACCTGAAACTTGCTGGAGGTCAGGACTACGTTTCCCACAATGGACTTCACCATTTACATTTGGGCGATCCCTCGGCGGGCCCGATGACCAGTGATTCTTTGGTTTAGGGCATGTGTTTTACATGCAGGATTAGTACCTGTAGTCCAAGGGGGTTCTGATTTTGTATTTGGCTGTCAGATAAGTTCCTCTTTCCTTTGGAACCAGTCTCTGGTAGGACGAGTTGCTGATGTGCAGATCCAGGGTGGTTGCACAGGTGCAGGATATCACGCTTTTGCTTTGTACAGGTCCTGAAGTGGCATACTTGGGTCTCATCTTTGTCCTTGGTTGCAGGTTGAGAAGGTCTGATGTTCTAGTGCCTGAGAAGTCCCATATATTCTAGATGTAGGGGCATTAGGTGTGTGAGTGCTAGTAGCCAATGGTCTACTGCCCCAGTGCCTAAGAGGTGACCACTTCCTGTGGAAGGTGGAGCCTTTTCTAACCAAAAGCATCTATTCTGCCACTTGTAAAAATGGCAGAAACCTTCTTTGGTTGTACAGACCAGGTAGCCTACCCTAGGGGTGTGGCTCGCCTTCTGGGGGTATACTCTTCCTGACTATCTAATTTTCCTACCTTCCCAGGTTGGAAATGTGCCTGAGACAGGGGGTTGGCTTTTTCCTCCTCTGGGAGAAAGCCTGATTGTATGTCAGAGACGGTGGGAGCTTAGATGCTTCTCTGCCTTGATGTGCCAATTCATTAGCCAACCTGTCAGGGTGGGAGGCAATGCCTCCCGCCCAGGCAGGACTTTGTTTCTGCATCCTGACTGAGTTCACACGTCTTGGGACAGGGTCAGCTTCCTGTTGTGGCGGCAGTAGCTGCAGGCTGTCAGCCAGGACACAGAAAAAGCTGGGGCAACCAGGTGGGCAACCTCTAAAGTAGCCACAAGGGTGCATGTCGCATTAAATCCGACTTTGTAAAAAAAGGTTGGTTCTATGAGACAAGTTGTTTGATACCAAACATGACAAAGTTCAGTGGGTCCATGATTGAGCTGGCAACCTCAGTGCCCGGGTAGCAACCCATGTTATTCTTTGGCCCCCTAAACACTTATAGCATCCCCTAATGGAAGCAGGCTGCTGTAGGCTTGCAATTATATGTCCACACCTTTAAGATAATGTACCCTGCCTCCTGGCTGACACATAATAAAAATAGTGCTGAGACCTTACCACTCATGATGAGGGCAAAGTCTAGTTGTAGCAGTTTGCACTGCTTCTGCAGTCTGCCATGGTAGGCCTGCTGTCATCTGTTTACTTGGGTCACTCAGTGTGGTACAATCAGTTCTTCAAGCCCTGGTGATCCCTTTAACTCCCATGCCCTGTGTACCACTTGCCAGGGACTTATAAGGGGGTTAAATCTTTTGCCAATTGGGGTTACCAATTCACATGCATCATTTATAGGGAGCGAGCACTGCAGCCTGGTTAGCAGGCTGAAGTGCACTTTCAGTGTCATAACCTTTAGCATTAAAAATAAATGTATGGGAGTGACCATGCAAAAAGGGCACTTTCCCATTCATGGCCCCCCAGATGAAAGGTAATGAGCAACTAACCTCCCTCTTGCTATTACTCATTATCTAAATGGAAAAACCTGGAAAGGTCATCTGCATTGGCACTGTAAGTCCCAGGCTGTGTTCTTTTTCAAAGACCATACCCTTTAGGGAAATGGACGACTTCAAAAACTTGGGGTTCTCTCCGTTCATCTACATCAGCCACCTGAGAGAGGCCTGTGGTCAGTTTGAACCATGAAGTGAGGCCCAAACAAGTATAGTCTCAGCTTCTTCGGGTCCCCAACCACAGCAAAGGCTTCCTTCTCAGTGGCACTCCAGCACTACTCTCTATGGAGGAGTCGACTGCTAATAAGGGCACCTGGTTGATCCTGGCACTCATTATTTGTTATGACAACACTACCCCAATCCCATGTTCACAAGCATCCATTTGGACAATGTACTCTTTTCCATAGTGTGGTGCTTTCAGGATAGATGCTGAGCACATAGCCTCTTTCAGGATGTCAATGACCTTTTACTCTCCTGTTGTCCAGATGACCTTCTTAGGCTGCATTTGGAGATGAGCTTAGTGAGAGGGGCACAATGGTAATATACCCCTTCACAATTTTCCTATAGTACCCATTCAAGCCAAGGAAAACCCTGGCTTGGGTCTGAGTCTTGGGAGCCTCCCAATCCAGGGTGGTAAGGATTTTGGGCTATAGAAGTTGCACTTGGCCTCCACCCACACAATGGGCCAAGTAGATAAGTGAACTCTGCCCTGTCTGGCAGTTACTGGCCTTGATATTTTGGCTTGCCTGCTGCAGGGCCTGTAGTACTTCAATCAGGTGGACCAGGTGATCCTCCCAGGTGGAATTGAATACAGCAATATCATCGAATAGCTACGCTAAGGTTGTCCAGACCTGAAAGAACTCTATTGATGAACCTTTGGAATGTGGCAGGTTCATTTTTCAGTCCAAAAGGCATCACTGTAAATTGGAAGTGGCCTTCAGGAGTAGAAAAATTGCCCTTTCCTTTTTTCCCTGGGTGAGTCCAATCTGCCCATACCCTTATGTCAAATCAAAGATACTCAAAAGGTTGGCTGCACCCAACTTGTCTATGAGATTATCTGCTGTTGGAATGGAGAGTGCATCAGTTTTAGTGACTGCATTTAGACTCCTGTAATCCACGCTGAAGCTTATCTCTGGTTTGCCTGCTCAGGGACTGTCAGAAGGGTCCATCACCCCTGGCCCCAGCATCATGCCTTTTGGCTGACTTCAGCTTTGATGCAGACAGTCTGTAAATTTTGTTTTTGACAGGCAAGCTGTTGCCTGTGTCAACATCTTGAACAAACCATGTTGTCTGACCAGAGGTCAGGGAGAAGAACTCAGCAGGGCTTTTCTGCATTAATCTTGCTGTTGTGCAGTAAGAGAATCTGGCAAGACAACACCCTCTACCGAACCACAATTTGGGTTATTTGACAGTAGGTCAGGGAGACATTCACTTTCCTCCTCTTGATCTCCATCAGTGGCCAGCAGCATGTTCATGTCACCCTTGTCTTAGTGTGGCTTCAAGAGATTTGCATGGATTACTCTGTGAGGACTCCTAGCGGTGCCTACGTATACCAGGTAGGTGATTTTCCCTTTCTTTTCCACAATGGGATAGGGTTCAGTCTACTTGTCCTGGATGGTCACAGGCTTCAATACCCACACATAAGCCCTGGTAGGCACTCAACCAGTGCAGAAAGTTGGTCATACCAGAGCTTGATAAGCTCTTGGCTGGCCTCCAGATTCTTGCTTGCCTTTTTCTTGTACTCAGTACATAGTCCACTATATAAAGTTTGGACTCTTTGAGAGGTCTCTTCCAGCCTTCCCTCACCAAATTTAATGGATCACTTAAAGGGTGGCCATACAGACGTTCAAAGGGCTGAAGCCAATTCCCTTCTGAGGCACCTCTCTGTATGCAAACAAGAGGCAAGATAACAGAACATCCCATCTCCTTCTGAGTTATTCAGGTAAGCCCATTATCATGCCCCTCATGGTTTTGTTGAATCTCTCAACTAAACAATTTGTATGGGGGTGATGAGGGTAGTGAACTTATAGTTCATACCACATTCAACGCACATAGCTTTTAGGTATGCAGACAAGAAGTTGGTCCCTCTATCAGAAACCACCTCTGTTGGGAATGGCCCTTACTAGGATGCTTTCCCTCAACCTTTTGCTTTTCTCCTTTCCAGTTTTCCACTGCTCTGGATGCTAGACTTAAGACACAAGAACGTTTGGCACAGCTGTGCAGTGTCAAAGCACTGTGCTCATCATATACATACTGTGGAGCAGTGTATATATGATGGGCTGATTCAAGTTAGCTGTAAGTCTCTTGTCATGGGGTAAGACATGTAACAGGGGCATGCATCTTGAATGCACACTGGTTGTGCCATCCACGGAGGTATCTATTGTGCCACAGGTTTGCCCTGGTGGGGCCTTTGGGCAGGGGTTACTGTTACTTGGTTTGGCATTTAGAGAGCTACGTGCCAAGGTTATACATGGCTCATGCTACATCAGAGTTCTCCCTGGTGACAGGGTACAGTGTTGGGAAGAGGTTGGGCGTGAGCGTTACTTGCAAAGTTTCAGAATGGCACAGGTGGTGTGTTCAGTGAAAAAGGGCCAGCTACTTCCATTGGATTAGCATGAAGGGGGTGTGGGGAAAATCTGTTGAGCATTATTTCCTGTGGACAGAATAGTAACAGTATTCTGTGTGGTATCGATGAGTCCGTAATAGCGAATCCTCTCCAGTAGTGGGAGTGGGTTTGACATTACGGTAGTGGAAATGTCACTTTGGAAAAGTGGGCATTCCGATGTGCGTGGCTCTGTGTGCTAGGCAGCCTGTCTCCTAATTTACAACTGTGTGCTAGGAGGACATCCACATCAATGCATTCCTGATAAGGGCCATAAACTAGTGGTTCCCAGGAAAATGTAGGACCTCTGACTCTGAAGGACCTTTCTGGGATGGTTATGTTGGGGTGGATTTGGCAACTGCCTTACAAGGGACAAGGTTTTGGCCACACTAAAGATTGTGATCAAACCTCCCGGGGTAGAATGGTAGATAGGACAAAATTTAGAGAGGGTCTCTGCAATTCAAAGGTGGCCTTTTGAACTGATCGAATTTTAAAGGCCATGGTGAGTAGAACTACTGGTACTTCAGCTTTTGAAAAGTACAGACACTTTTGGATTTGGAACCATACAACGCTGGTTTAATACTGGAAAATGGACACAAGATATTATTAGGCCGGGAGGTACTGCAACTGGACTATACACAGATTTGAGGTGGCTTGGAGCTTGTCTTGCTCCAAGAAGCAGACTATCGCTTGGTGGAATTTGCATGGACCTTGCTGGCCTGCAGCTCATGCCAACTGTCTTTGCCTGGGTCTCAAAGTACTCTCCAAGGGCCGATGTGTTGGCCGCCTGTCCACATGATCCGAGGAACACAAAGGATCCTACTGTCTCCACAAAATCATATGAACCACACTGGGTGCAGCGAAGGCAGGTGGAAGTGATTGTGGTTGGAACAAGGACCGTCCTGACATGCACCATCATCTTGTTGTATAAGAGGAGTGGGCACAAAGATCAGCAGCCATCTGAGGTGCCAGGACGTGAAGAGTTTGAGGAGTGCAGGAAGCTTGCAGGGTCTGAGGGACCCATGCTTGCAACCAGGGGACCGGTGCTCGCTTGTGCTCCAGAGTGTATGATGTCTGAGGGAAGTTGGGGGAACCTGACCTGCGAACTGAGACTGTCTTCAGGCTTCAGATAGGGATGACAGAAGTGCCTGACAACTCTGTCTGAAGCAGTAGGCTCCCTCTCCCTGGACCAATGCCACAGGGTGATTTTTATGAAAAACATTGAGCAGAGACTCACGGGGCCCTGTGTACCTTGTGGGCATCTGCAGCTGACTGCCAGGGGTCCACGGCAGGTCACACCTTTGCTTGTTGGAAAACATTTCTCCAGACGGGGAGCCTGCCACCTTCCTGGGTCACAACCTTCTGTCTACAGTAGATAGTGATCCTGCACTCATGCAGGTGCTTTCTCGTGCCTGAAGGTCTTATCCAGGTGGATGAAACTAAGTAACTGTTTCTCTCCGTGTCTAGATGGTTCCCACTGTCTAGTCAACAGGGCACCAGCAGGGGCAATGTGTATTGTTGGCTGATGGAGTTGAGAGACTGAGGGGCTGTGTTATGAGGCATAGTCGGAGACTGGTAACTGTTTGACCATTCTGTAATGGGAAAGTCCGTCAATTGAATATAATTGTAAAGTGTATATCCAAGGTGTGTCTCAGTTTGAAAACAATTAAGGGGCTGATTACGATGTCGGTCGAAAAGGCTCCGAATGGCATTTGGTTAGTCCGAATCCGATTCTGAACCCGTCTTTGCGACCAAATCGGAAAGCTATTCGACTGACCAATTACGATAGTCGGAAACTGTTCGGACTTTCTGACTCGGTTCCGAACAGCATTCGAAGTAACTGAGTCATTCGGAGCCGACTCGTACAGGTCTGCGGACCACGTTTCCGACTGACATAGTACGATGTTGGATTCGGACAGCCTTTCCAAATCTGTTGTTCCTACACTGATCAACAGTCGGAATCAGAATTTGGGGGCCCGCAGCGGGCCCCCCTTCACCAGGAGCATTCAGAATGGGGACTGTGGAGGTACCCATGAGACCCCTCTACAATACCATGCACAGTGTGGCAGGCACCATGGGTTGCCTGCCACAGGGTGTACAATTTTCCCCACTCACCCCTTTCTTCAATGGGAGCCTGTGTAGTCGGTCGGAACACAGGCAGCTCCCATTTAAGTCAATGGGAGTCCAACTGAACAGTGGACGGAAACATCGTAATTGGTCGGTTGGACTCCCCAAAACCATTCTGAGACCGAGCCGGTTGGAATGCTTTCCGACCAACATCGTATTGAGGCCCTTAGTGTGTGTGTTATATATATAAAGACAAATGTTTTTTACACATACAATGTGGAGTCTTTCTGTGGTGAGTGCAGTGTGTTGTGAGGGTGTGTGTTGTGCCAACACTTTACACATGAGCCCTTAGGATAATCCTGATTGCTCTGTGCCAAACTTTTAAATGGTGAGCACATGTCATCGGACAAAGGTATCATACTCATCCTATTTGGAACGGTGGATTCTGACTGCCTTTGATGAATTTCGGCCAGCCCGAAACCACTGGTTCTCACAACCTCTTTATGAAACCCCACTCTGGTAAAGATACCAAGTGACCTTTGTCACTGCAGGATCGTTGACAGTCCTGAGGTGAAATGTCTCTGAGTACCTATTAGCTTGGTCCACTACTATTAGAATAAATGGGGATTTACCTTCGCTTCGAAGACCAACGTGGGATTACACCGTGACTCTCTTTGCCCTCTCAGCGCCAGCACCTCGCCGGACCCGCTTCGCGGGTCCTGCAGCGCCCACCAAACATCTGAAGGGCGGTCTGAAATGGCTTTGACTCAAGCGGGGCGAGTGTTAGTGGACAGGGCTGCGAGCAGCAGGGGACTCCATTGTCCAGGAGCCCCTGCGTGCCCAATTGCCTACACCTGGGCTGCTCTCCCTGGTAGACCCGCCCCCCTGAACAGTTTCCAGCTTAAAACGGAGCGCAAAAGCATTTTTTCTGGGATTTACCTTTGCTTCGAAGACCAACGTGGGATTACACCGTGACTCTCTTTGCCCTCTCAGCGCCAGCACCTCGCCGGACCCGCTTTGCGGGTCCCGCAGCGCCCACCAAACATCTGAAGGGCGGTCTGAAACGGCTTTGACTCAAGCGGGGCGAGTGTTAGTGGACAGGGCTGCGAGCAGCAGGGGACTCCATTGTCCAGGAGCCCCTGCGTGCCCAATTGCCTGCACCTGAGATGCTCTCCCTGGTAGACCCGCCCCCCTGAACAGTTTCCAGCTTAAAACGGAGCGCAAAAGAATTTTTTCTGGGATTTACCTTTGCTTCGAAGAGCAACGTGGGATTACACCGTGACTCTCTTTGCCCTCTCAGCGCCAGCACCTCGCCGGACCCGCTTTGCGGGTCCCGCAGCGCCCACCAAACATCTGAAGGGCGGTCTGAAATGGCTTTGACTCAAGCGGGGCGAGTGTTAGTGGACAGGGCTGCGAGCAGCAGGGGACTCCATTGTCCAGGAGCCCCTGCGTGCCCAATTGCCTGCACCTGGGCTGCTCTCCCTGGTAGACCCACCCCCCTGAACAGTTTCCAGCTTAAAACAGAGCGGAAAAGCATTTTTTCTGGGATTTACCTTTGCTTCGAAGACCAACGTGGGATTACACCGTGACTCTGTTTGCCCTCTCAGCGCCAGCACCTCGCCGGACCCACTTCGCGGGTCCCGCAGCGCCCATCAAACATCTGAAGGGCGGTCTGAAACAGCTTTGACCCAAGCGGGGCGAGTGTTAGTGGACAGGGCTGCGAGCAGCAGGGGACTCCATTGTCCAGGAGCCCCTGCGTGCCCAATTGCCTACACCTGGGCTGCTCTCCCTGGTAGACCCGCCCCCGTCCTTACGCACTTCATACATTTAAGGATCTACCCTAAGCCCGGGCAAAGGGTGGGCCGTCTGAGGCCGTCAGAGAACGGAGGAGACCGGACCGGGCCCCGTCCCTAAAAAAGGATGCCGCTATATGTAATAGTCCGTATCTATTGAAATTCACCGACTGCCAGTTCATTTTTCTTTGTGTGTGATCGCCCACTTATTGACTGTACTTGCTTAAATCCATTTATATTAGTCGGTGAGTAACTGTACCGGGTCCTAATAGATATGGTTCTAACGAGAGGAAGCAAAACAAAAGTTAAGGGGGGTGGGGGAAAGACTTTAGGTCCCATTGATGACTTTATCACTAAGGCAAATACTTTTATAGATCAAAGCATTAGTCTAATTGAAGGCAGGGTGTCTTTAGATCTTGCGTTGGCAAAGAGGTCATCTATGGGAAATTTAAGGAATGCAAAAACCCCGGAGGTCCAGGCAAATAGCGGGCATGGCTCGATTTGTAAGGACAGGAGAAGCCTTCCAAATAATGTAGACCTGTCGGCCTCCCAACTTTCCGACTTCCAACTAAGTTTGGATTTAGAAAGGACCCCAGAACTAATCCCCAAACTAACACCGGATGAAATAAGGAATATTAGAGGCAGGAGGGAGGGTGCAAAGAAAGAAAAATTCAAAAAATCCTATCTACCACGATATCAGCACCCAACATGAAGTAAAAACTATAACACCTCCACAAGTCGACTACTTTCCTGATCCCTCGGCCATCAACCAGTCCTCACATGACAATCTAGATATTAGCAGCGTAGAGAATTCCATCCATTCTCCATCTAGTAACATGCAAAGGGACAATGTAAACTCACAATTGTTAAATAATATAGCAGAGCTTTTAAAAACCTTTCTCGCTCCATTAGAACTAAGACTGTCCCAGATGGAGCATCAGTTATTGCATCTTGTTAATATCATGAAACCTAATCAAGTATCGGAGGATAAAAAAAAGAGGGGAACTAAGCCACCTCCTCAAAAGATGTTACACATGCAAAATAAAAAACATGAAACTGTACTTAAAGAGATTCCCTCTAGACTACAACCTTCCGAAGCACGCAGTATAGAGAGAGTAGAAGAACCTTCTGTTAACACCATTGTAAACCCTCCCCAGGATAATGCCCCAATAGCAACTACCACAGGTTTTAAAATTTCTTCTCCTAGGGAAAAAAAATCATTGCCTCAAACTAACACTCTGACTTTAAATAAGCAGGCTCCTAAATTAGTAACAACAGAAGTGAGTAGAGACGATAAGAGGGGATTTCCTAAAAGTAGACTGGCGGTAGACTTGTCACCGGAAGCAAGTCCATTTGTTGTAGTTATGACAGGAGTGCCAGAGCTAGAAGATCATGTTGTGGAACCCACATGGTCATTGAAAAACAAGGTGCAATACTGGCTAAATAATAATCGTCCCATTTCGGAACCTGGGTCATCCAGGATTCTGATGGTCCGCAGAACCCCTTGGGTGGGAACTAGTAGGAAAACGATACCGGGAGACTGTATTTTGATCTCATTTGAACACTCTTGGGTGGCGGATTACATATGCTCTTGGGAGTTTCCGAATGCATATGGTGAAATAGGAACCAGGCGACTCTCCTTCTTTTATCCATCTAGACCTCTTAGGGAGTTTCCCAATAATAATATTTCTTCCTGGGAAATAACAGCCCCACCTTATGACAAACGTCCAAATCAATGGCAAACAGTGGGTTCCCGTTCTCGCGAGCATGGTGATTCTTGGTATATACCAGGACCACGATTTTGGGGTGGAGGACGAGATGAATGGGGTACCCACCCACAGCGGATCCCAAGTAGAGAGCCAATCCAAAGGGAACCCCGGTTCGGGATTCCAACGGACAACAGATTTAGCATTCTTGAAATGGTTGATTGACCATTAACTCCATCTAAAGTTATCAACCATAGTATACCAAATCCAACGTCCATTTCTATAACGAATTCTCCAATACATGAAGTAGTGATAAGTGCAGAACCACAGCCGTTATCTATTCTCTTTTGGAATATAGCGGGTCTACGCTCCAAAATTGAAGATGGTTCTGCAGCAAATTTCCTAGAGCAGGGGAAAATAATATGTTTACAGGAGACCTGGTCTTTGACGGAGCTCCATCTCTCGGGCTTCCAAACATACTTTACGCCAGCTGTGGGAGGCGGCATTGGTAGACCCAAGGGAGGGCTGACCACCTATATTGCAAACACAGTAAATTATTTTAAAACATTGTTAGTCACCTCTGACCCAAATTTCCAACTATTTAAACTCCTTCCCAATAAAACTGAGCCTATCCTCTTGCTTAATTTGTACAACAATCTAGAGGATGATCAATTTTTGTCTCTTATCTCTAAAATCAAGGAGACCCTGATAATTAATTCTACAGCTGGTAAAGGGCCAGTCCATTTCATATGCGGTGGAGATTTAAATCTACATCCATGCCCACATGTTGGCAAAAACAGATGTGGGTTCGTGGATGAAGATAACGCTCCCATTATGCACTTTACCCATAGCAAAGTGGGGACCGCCATGAACAACATGTTATTGGACTTAGAACTTGAAATAGGTAACGATTTAATTCCAGGGTCAAATCTTTTGCAACCAACTTATGTAGGTAGGGGATGTAGTACGACAGTAGACTATATCTTCTTCTCGTCAGGTCTGTCCTCCCGAGTGAGGTCCTTCGAGGTTTTGTTAAATACTCTAAGCGATCATTCCGCTCTTAGATTAGAGCTAGATCCAACGAAGGGCCAACCTGTAACGGACGCCATAGCGACAATTTTTGTGCAAAACAAATTGGAGCTAGGCAGGACAAATGGGAGGCGATCAATCCGTAAGTATTAACTGGGAAACTGGTAAAAGAGGCATATACAAATATAATTAATTGCCTCGATTTATCGCGATCTGACGAAGAAATTCTGACCAATTTTGCACAAATACTAGAGAATACTAAGGTACTTCTTACTACAACTTCAAGGAGGTTACACTCAACTAACAAAGGTTGGTTCAATCATTCCTGTACTACCGCCCTAACAAATATAAAAAAGGAATTGAACAAAACAGATAGAGTTCAAACAACGATCCAATTGTTGAGGCGCCAATATGTTTATGCACGGAAACAAAGAATCCTTGAATTAAAAAAGAAATTATGGGATGATTTACACTCTAGTGCTGTATCAAAAAATAGTGTGGTTTTTTGGCGAACTGTCAAAACACCATGGGGCCTCATGTAGGTAGCCAAATACCGGTCGGTAACGGCCGATTTTCGGTAAATATGCCGTTACCGACCGGTATTCAGACAAGTGAGATGTAGGAGTCCAAAAACGACTTTTCGGTAAATATGAGGCGGTAAATACCGAATCATATTTACCGAATTCTAAAATACCGAATCAGATTTACCGAATACATACTTAACGAATCGGTAAATATGAAGTGGTAAATATGAAGTGGTAAAAATTAAAATGACATGTAGGAGCACTCGGTAATTAAGAAATCCAAGAAAATCGGTAAATAAGAGTCGGTAATTAACACGGATTGAAAGCAGGTGGTAACCATCAACAGTGCATATAAGCAATCCCAAAATGCAACAGCGTGGACAACATGGCCGCTATGTATGTCATTGCAAGGCGCCTACGTCTACAGGCAGCAGGACTGAGGGTTTGGCGACGGGAGGAACGCATCTACAGACAGCGCATCACACTATTCCAGCTGACTGATGCAGAGATACATGAGAGGTACAGGCTACACCCCGAAACCATCATGGACTTAATCAGGGACCTTCACCCACTCCTGGACCAGCCAATAAGAAGGGCGCACGCCATACCCCCACATGTGCAGGTGCTCTGCAGCCTACATCTGCTGGCATCCGGCAGTTATCAGGTGGTGACAGCTGCGGTGGGTGGTGTATCCCAGAGTTGCCTGTCACGTTTCTTCAGGAAGTTCCTGGATGCCATGATGCAGAGAATGCACCACTACATCAGCTTCCCCAACACACAGGCTGCACTGCAGAAAACAAAAACAGACTTTTATCACATGGCACAGTTCCCCCATGTCATCGGCTGTATTGATGGTACACACATCCCAATCTGTCCACCAGCTGACACAGAGCACATATACAGGAACAGGAAGTCCACCCACTCCATGAATGTGCATACCGATTTGAATGATTTTGTTAAGGGTCCTGTGGGTGGCAGAACCAAAAGGTGGGCGTATGCTATTTACAACGAAGTCTGGAAGTTGTCGCAGATTGAGGCGGCTTCCAGATTGAGAGCTATTGATCAAGCAAACATGGAGAAGGTTTTAGCCGTTATAGATAATAGCATTAGCACTCTCTCTTCTAGGATTTATACATTAGACAATATTGTTTCTTCGGTTGTTGATATTGTGCATGATGATATGTCTGTGTTATATCATGGTCAAAACCAGTTGCGTTCTGTTATGCAGTTTGCATGGACGTTGCAGACGTTAAAGGCAGGGAGGGTCCCTTGGGACTATCTGAACACTACATCGTTATTCCTTCCCTACAACCTTACTGACAAGCAGCGATTTATGTCCATGAAGGATGCTACATATTCATTGTTACAGATTGAAAAGTTAGAACCGTTGCCTTTCTCTGTAGCGGAGATCAATTCAGCTACGTGGTCAGTACACGGATTGATAACTCTCCCTTTCGCGCTTTTTAAGTTTACGTCTTGTATGAAACATTATGCTTTGGGTAGGTATGAACCGCTGGGCACCGCTTTCATACATGAGGTTTGGTCCCTCCCCTTTACGTATAGATGTACTAGGGACGGAACTGAGGTTTATTTGAAAGGCGAGGAATGTACCACAACACCAGACCATTCCTTGGTATGTAGGCACATTCAATTACACGGCGCATGCAATGTACAAGCCCCGAATTTGGCCTGCGTCCTACGAGGTGTCCCAGTGCCTGTGATTACACCTTCTTTCACGCTGCTTGCAAACGGTAGTTATTTAATTTTGAATAATGAAGCTTGCTGCGGGATGTTAGTGGGAATCCCGTATATAGTAACTGTATCGCAGAGAGTAGTCTGCTGCAATAATGTTCTCTTTCCGCCCCCGCATGGGCGGCTGGATGTTTCCATCTGGCCTTCGATTCCAACCTTGAAAGCAGAGTTCACCAAGTTGAGCAGAATAAGAGCGCTATTGTCCCAAAAAGAGGTGCCTTTGACTTCCTCTCGTGAAACATTTGTCCTTCACGTTGCTAATACGCGCACTGAGGTACAGGCGCTTCTGAATACTGACCTCCCCCTGCATTTCGGCTCTTTGATCCAAACTATTTTCAATGCCTCGTCCACGACCGGCCTGGCTCATTTTTTTAAACTTGTGGGCTCGGGTCTCGTGACCTCTTTCCAAACTATTTTTGGTGTGATTCCGGCATTTTTTCATTCACTTTTCTCGAGCATCTTTGGAGGTGTCCCGCTGCTTCTGGCGCTAGTGGCAGGTGTGCTGCTTTTCCTTTTTATACTCCGGAATGGCTGCTCCTTCTGTGCCACACGAGCACCTGTCCCGTC
This sequence comes from Triturus cristatus, assembly GCF_964204655.1. Classification (NCBI taxonomy): domain Eukaryota; kingdom Metazoa; phylum Chordata; class Amphibia; order Caudata; family Salamandridae; genus Triturus; species Triturus cristatus. The sequence goes on from NC_140591.1 coordinate 629,319,005, forward strand.
TGCATCTTCTTCGTGATAGGATGCTTGACTTTTATGGTACTTTGCCATTGGCGACTTTGAGCCTGGCTTATGGATTATCCTTCAGGTATTCCTACTTCACCTGCGTACAACCTGTATTTCACTGCCTGGATTGTCCCTTTGAATGGCCTCTGGATTTGTGCTTGACCAACATGGTGTCTCCGGTGCCGGATTTCGATCGACTGATGAGGCCCTTAGTGTCTCACGAGTTGGCCTGTTCTGGTGTCCAGATTATGGCCTGTGGTGCGGCTCATGGTATCCTGGGTAATTGGGACATCTCTGCGGCCGCCTACGACTTCTTGGCTATGAGCTATTTGGAGGAACATTCCGGGTGCCCTCTGATTGTGCTAGAGGCTCCGATGGTTGGAGAACACGTATGTTCCTTTTCTTTACTTAATTGGATGGCTGAGACTTTTAGTGGCCCTGCAAACGATTTTTTGTTGGAAGCAGTGGCCACATATGCTGCCTATACATTCATGGATTAACTGGACTGTCGTCCATTGCGCCTGTGCTACTGGACAGCACCCTGGCGCAACATTTATTTCTTTTATTTCTCTTTTTTCTCTTCCTGATGGTCGTTTTGAGTTTTTTCATATACTTGCATTTTGTTTTGGAATTCTATGCTGCTATTTTTTGTAGTTTCGGACTTTGGCGCAGCATTGGTTACGCCTTGTTCTGCTCTGACGAAACTGAACTCTGCGTTCTCTCTTTTCTTGCCTATTAAATAGTGCTTCGATCAAGGGGGCGTGTAGTGAGTTCTCCCTGAATACGTACATACATTGTTAAGTTCGCATAACCACGTTAAATGTTAGAAAGCCATCTTTTTGTCTTTGCACACGACACTGCGTTTACATGTTATTTCTTAAATAAACTGCTGACTCGAGACTTGCTTCACACGTGAGCAATCTGTTGTTACCATCCCAAGCTCTGCGCAGCGACCTTGGTCTGTACATGGTGTGACAAACAGTCTGGAATATTACACAATGCATGTTTTCCACTCTAGGTTGATCGACCTACTATTTAGCCATAACACACGCGCAGCTGCAAATACCTGAAAGTTGGTGCTTTTAATATCACAGACATCATGTTTATTATTCAGACCGAAGACGAGCCTTCCTGCGAGAAGACTCCTGATGCTCCTGTGATGTGATTTCACTAAGCTGATCTTTGAGGTATGGGGTCCCCTATTCAAGCCTAAGAGACCTTCTATTAGCATAATAATAATATTAGCTTCTTAGTAAAGGGAAGGTGGTAGTGTCCTCGGTATTTTCCGATTCGGTAAATACCACCTCGGTATTTACCGATTCGGTACATACCACCTCGGATTCGGTAAATACCACCTCGGTATTTACCGATTCGGTGAATTCCGATTCGTGATTACCGAATGTTACCGAATCGGTAACTGTTACCGAATTTTTACCTACATATAACTTACCGATTCTAATTTACCGATTCGGTACGGCTCGGTATTTAAGAAACGGTAAAATTTATTTACCTACATGAGGCCCCATATCTCTTGGATTCAGATAGCCCCAAGATAGAAGTGGCCATCGATGAAGACACTTGGGTGGCACACTTCTCTAAGATCTTTAAAGATACAATAAACGAAAGAACAGGATCAGAACCCTCTCTCCCAAAAGTCGACTTTCCCATTTCCCTAAACTTTGACATTACCGAAGTATTAGCGGCCCTGAAAGTAAGCAAAAGTGGGAAAGCCCCAGGCCCTGATGGGGTTCCAGTAGACCTGTTCAAATTTAATTTGGATCTCTGGTCCCCCATCCTTACTAGAGTATGCACTGCAGCGGCAAAGGTGGGTTTGATTAATTCATGGACAAAGTCAATTATGGTGCCAATCCTCAAAAAAGGAAATCGCCAAGACGTCAACTGCTACCGTCCTATTTCCCTTCTGGACTCTTTAGGTAAAGTGGTTGGTAGAGTAGTGCTTGAACGACTTTGGCAATGGGCTGAAGAGGGAGATATTATTTCAGACCTCCAATTTGGATTTCGGGAGGGTTTTGGAACGGTGGAGCAGGCCCTTAATCTTAGCCTGATTATGGGAAAATATTGCCAAGCAAAAAATGAAACAGTATACATGGTCTATGTAGATTTATCCGCTGCTTTTGACTGTGTTTCACACTCAAAACTTTGGAAAATCCTGAAACATATGGGAGTGGACTCCCCTCTTTTAGATTTTATGAGAGAATTATACTCTGGGGCTTCTGCAAGGGTGCGTTTTGGCATGCAGGGAGAATTGACCGCGCCTTTCGGAGTGGAGCGAGGAGTTAGGCAGGGGTGTGTCCTCGCTCCTTTCCTCTTCTCTCTGTACACAAATGGTTTGGAGGCGGAGATGTTGAGGGGGGCTTTGGACCTACCTCGGGTAAAATGTTGTATGATTCCTGCCTTGCTCTACGCGGACGACGCGGTCATCTTGGCACGCACCCCTTGTGAACTGCAGAAGTCACTAAATAGATCTGTTGAGTTTATGGGGGGCCTGGACCTGCAAGTCAACGTTAAAAAAACCTTCGTAATGGTAGCTGGTCGAGTTAAAAAACGAGTTAAGAACATATACCTCAAAGATCAAAAACTGGAGGTGACCACCAAATATTGCTACCTGGGTATAATGATTGACGATAGGCTCAATTGGAGATCATCAGTTGAGGCTAGATGTCATCTGTTCAGATGAGCTATAACGTCCCTGATGAATTTTTCGCAAAGATCAGGGAAAAGGCCACCAGTGGAGTTACTAAAAATCTACTTAGCCAAATGCCAGGCGATTGCCCTTTACGGAGCTGGAGTATGGGGATTCGTAGAGGTCAGTGCTCTTCAAGTTGCTGAAAATAATTTCTTTAGATTTCTTCTAGCCGTACCAACGAGCACTTCAGTATATGCTCTTCATCTGGAGCTTGGAATCTCCTATCTTGAGGACCTGATAAGAATTCAGCCTCTATTGCTCTGGCGGGTATTTGGGCCTCCGATAACAACTCTTTATCACATGAAATTTTGACAGACTCAATGTCTATTGACCACTCTTTAAAAATAAAATGGCTTTGCTATATAAAAAATTTCCTCAAGGATCTTGGCCTGGAGAAATATTATTCCGAACCCCAAAAAATTATTGAATTACCAAAGAGAGTGCTGAAAAATCTGGCTTTAACACATTTGGAGTCCCTGAGGTTGACTTCTGAGGCAACAAAATCATCGGTCCTCCACGCCAATCTGATTCAGACCACTCACTCAATACAACCATACTTAACATTACAGATTGGTACCTATCATAGAATGTTACTGACAAGATTCAGACTAGATTTTTTTCACAGGTTAGTATCTTTCCCCGATAGAAATAGATGGGATTTGATTCCCTCTACTTGTCCTTGTGATGAAGTATCAATGCAGTCAAATTTACATACTATCCTGTTTTGTAAATTTTATCATCCACATAGGAAGGTTTGGTTACTACCTGTATTAAAGCGATGGGGACTAAGACAATGACGCCCGGCGATGTTACGCCTTCAAATGTTAGACTCTGAATTGATTTGTTATCACGTCCTTAACTTTCTAAGATGTATTGTAAAACATAGGAATAACCTGTAATATGGATTTTGATTTTAGTTCCCGTTGACAAAGCGAAATTATGTGAATCCTCGGTCCTAGGATATATGACATTTGTATGGTTTATATCATTATTTTTCTGTTTTAAATATGTTTTTATTGCAAGTGTTTAAAATTGTTCTTTTATGGTTTTGAAAATTGTAAAAAACCGAATAAAGAAGATATATCATATCATAAATCTGTTCACAGATGCAGTTTGAGGGTAAAGGGGACCAACAATGTCAATCCCTATTTTTTCAAAGGGGGTCTCAACCATGGAAATTTAATTTAGGGAACCTTTGGTTGTCCACATTTCTTGCCAGTGGCTTGAGAGGAGACACAGGAATGACAGTACTCCTTCAATTTTTCAGACATCTGGGGCCAATAGAAATGGGAAACCAACCTGCCACAGGTTTTGGGTTGTCCCAGATGTCCTGCTAGGGGGGTGTCATGGGCTTAAGTCTCAATGAACTTCCTGTATACTTGGGGGACCACAACTCTCCTGGCTACCCCTTGTTTGGGGTCTTTGGCCTCAGTGTACAGGAGACCATCTTTCCAATAGACCCTGTGGGAGCCACTGACATCTCCCTGTTCGTACCTTTCAGCCAACCAAGCAGCTCTGTCAGATCAGGCCAGGATCCCTCAGATGCGGTTCCCTCCTCAGGCACCAGGGCATCTCCCTCAGGAGAACTCTCCTCCTTGTCCTGTGACCTCTTTGAAGCTGACTTGTCAGGCTTCTTGTTCTTTCTGTTGCTTTGGGAGTTTTAGGCCATTATTCCAGGCTCCAAACTCCCATTACTTCCCTGCTGCTCTAGCTGCCACACACACACACTCACGGAGACCCAGCATTTCTACATGAGCCTTCCTTTCAACTTCTGCCCAAGCAGAGGTTTCTAGATCATTTCCTAACAGATACTCCACTAGGATGGCAAGAGACACCACCAACTTCTTTGGACCACTAACCCCTTCCCATTCTAAGCTTACCAAGGCCATTGGATACAGATTAGTCTCACTGTTAGTAATGACCACCTGGAGACTTACACCAGGTATCATTTGGACTGGGGAACCCAGTCTAGCTGCCACCATAGTGGCACTGGCACCTGTATCCCTCAGAGCCTCTACCTTACTCCCATTGACCGTTGGACTTTTTATGTACTTCTACAAGCTTGGATGTAAGACTGCCAGGGCTTCAATATCTACCCCACTCACAGACACTAAGGTAGCATCTGTGTAACCTCTGGGGCCTTTCCAGAGTACACTTCCATTCCCACCCCTATGCTAGCCAATCCATTGGACTGTCCTCCATTGGAGGACTTTTTGGAGCATGGTTACTCTCATCTATTATGTCCTGGCAAACAACAGTCATTGCATATACCAGAACCCTTTGCAGGGTCCCAGTTCTTACCCTGATACCCCCCTACATTTGAACTGGGAAGAGTCATGGGGCCCAGCTTCCTGAGAAGATCTTTGGGGGCTTTAGAGAACTGCTTCTTCTTGTCTCTGTACTTGTTCACATCTTTCCCCTGCTGGGAAATCTGAGATCCCTTTTTCTGGTCACTCCCACCATGGGTCTTTTTGGACACCCTGGCTCTCTGGGAGAAGACAACTTTGAATCCACCAAATGCTGACACAATTTTTCTGTGGTACAATTAGATAAAATGTGCTGTTTCATAATGAGATTATATAGCCCATCGTAAGAGTCCACCTCATTACCTTTTATCTATACTTTTAGTGCTTTGACTGAGAAGTCTATGTAGCACACCCATGTCTGATTTTGACCTTTATGGGTGTCCCTAAACTCCACTCGGTACTCTTCTGCAATGAGTTCAAAACCTCCTATTAAAGTTCACTTCATATGCTTGTAGGACTCGGGCACAACCTCATTAAGGTCAGAAGTCTATCTCTGCCATTGACTAACAACAACTCCCACAATAGAGAGTCTCAGTGCTGGAGACCTATCCTTAGCAATTTGCGGACACTCTCATAGGCTGCAAACCATGTGTCGATGTCATCACCATAACTAAACTTTGAGACAATCCCTCTGGGGGTCTTATGGTAAAAAGCTTACTATTTTCCCCTATTTGTATTGATGCCAGTATTATCGTTTGCCTTCAGTTCATCTTGACCATTCTTTCTTTGAAGGCTAGCCTCATTTCCTTGAGTTCAATATTTTTCTCCTTTAGTAAGAGGGGGTTAAGCTGTTCCTCAAGGCTAACCACCTTACCAGTAGGTGGTTTGCTAGAGTGACTTCTGTTACTGCCTGCTTGTGAAAGGGGTTTAGGAAGGGGTGTAGAGTTGTGACCGTCTACTTCTTCCCCAACATCTTCTACTTGGGCCAAGGCATCATCCTCTGCAGGATCTTCTTCTGAGGAATCGCTTTTCCTCTTTAACTTTTCTTTCTCATAGGAGCTGAGGGCTTTCACAATGTCCCCCTATTTTGCTGTCTGTCTAAAGCCAATAGCCCAAAATTTGCACAAGGCTCCAAGATCACTGACCTTCAAAGCTCGGAGAACAGACAGGTTGAGGTTCTTGTCAGCCTCCATTGTGCACTAACCTTTTTATTTGAAAGTTGGGACCTTTTTAAAACTTCATAAAAACTTTAAAAACATTTTCCTAACTTTCTAACGTTTTAGTTACTTTGAAATTGGGGTCTACACAGGGCCATAACAATTGCAATTAAAACTTTTTTTTTAGAAAAATATGATAAAATAATTTGGGTCTAAGGTAAATAGTGGATTTCTCATGCAAAGTCACTTATGAAGAAGCGGCACTGCAAAACGCAATTTAAGGATCCCTCTGCTGTAACACCAGTGTAGGAAAGTGGGGTATTATGTAGTTAGGCTGGTTAGGCTTTACTCTGCAATACCTTAATGTTACCCCAAATAGGCTCTTTGGATTCACACTAATAAATCCCTAGCTCAGTGCTGGTTGTGTGGCAAAGAGCAGTCAGGCTTTACTTGAGGAACATGTGTTAAGCATTTCAGAGTATCAACATGGACGATATGTAACTGACACTACTCAAAAGAATCTGACACCAATTTATAAAAATAAAGCAGATCTCTATATAAAATTAAACACAAAAACAAATACAATCAAATGAGTATATTCGGAGTTATGGATTTTAAAAGAAAAAAAAATCAGTGCATTTCACTCTTTTTAGACTTTAACATTGTAGTGAATGGGGAAAAACACTAGTGACAATCGGTCATTTGCAAGTTGAGTTCAGTGGAAACCACTGGGGAGTAAGGTGATGTGGGTCTCAGGACCAGGGTCTGTCAGTCATTTGAATTTTACCTGGCGCATGGGATGTGGGTGCAGAATTCTCCTGGCTGTCCCTGGTGCTGAAGCAGGAGTTGCAGATTTGCTGGTTAGACGGTGCTGGTGAGAAAAGGAATGCAATATTTTGACAATCTGGCCACTGAAGTGGTGGGTTAAAGGTGTTATGGGGTTCCCTCAAGGCAAAGTTTCGTACAAGGTAGTGGTAGCTGTATTGACCACTAACAAGCCTTGGCAGCGGCAAGCTCAGCTTTGCATTACTATGACATCCTGGACTCTGGGGGAAGAAAGTAGCCACCTGAAACTTGCAGGAGTTCAGGATTACATTATCTGCAATACACTGGATCATTTACTTTTGGGCGAACCCTCGGCAGGCCCAATGGCCATTGATTCTTTGATTCCTGAAGCGTGCTTTACTCGCAGGCTGCAGGGGATTAATACCTCTTGTCCAAGTGAGTTCTGGTGTTGTCTTTGGCTCTCAGAGAGGTTCCCCTTTCCTTTCAAATCAGTATGTGGTCTAGGGGTCTGGGATGAGTTGCAGTCGCATAGTTGCAGGGTGGTTGCCACAGGTGGAGGTTACTGCACCATTGCTTTGTGCATGTCCTGAGGTCGCAGACACGGATCTCTTTTTTGGCCTTGGTTGCAATTTGATCAGATCTGATATTCTGGTGCCAGGGTTCCCCTTAAATCCTAGATTTAGGTTGTTAGGGGTGTGGGTACTAGTAACCAATGAGCTACTAGCCCAGGCAGCTAATCTGCACCTAAGGTGACTACTTTCTATGGAAGGTGGCACCTTTTCTACCCAGAAACATCTATTTTGCCACATTTAGAAATGGCAAAATCATTCTTGAGCGGTACAGACCAGGTAGCCCACCCTAGGGGTGTGGCTAGTCTTCTAGTCTACACATTTCTAGACTATCTCATTTTCCCATCTGCTCAGGTTGCAAATGTGTCGGTGGCTAGCTTTTTTCATCCTGTGGGAGAAAGAAGAGGTGGTGGGAGCTTTGAAGCTCACTGCCTTGATGTGCCACTTCACTAGCCATCCTGTCAGAGAGAGAGGGGATACCCCCAACTAAGCAAGCCTGTGTTTCTGCCTCCTGAGAGAGTTCACACCTCTTGGCAGGTGGTCAGATTCCTGTCTTGACAGAAGCAGCTGCAAGCTGTCAGCAAGGGCACAGGAAAGGTTGGGGAATCCAGTTGGGCAACATTTAAAGTAGCCATCTGGGTGCATGTCACATTAAAACTAACTTTAGAAAATGGTCGGATTTGATGGGGCAATTGTTTGATACCAAACATGACATATGGAGCAGGCAACCTCTGGGTGCCCAGGAGCCAGTCCATGTTAGACTATGGCCCCCTGAACACTTATAGTAGACCCTAATGGAAGGAGGTCAGCATAGGGATATATAAGCTTGTACTTATGTCCACACCTTTAATATAATGCACCATATATCCTGGACTCAGAAAGCCTACATTAGGGGCGACTGACATATATCAAAAATAGTGTTTGGACCTCACCATTCATAGTGAGGGCAAATTCGAGTTGGAGCAGTTTGCACTCCTTCTGCAGCTTGCAATGGCAGGTCTGCTGTCATCTGTTTACTTGGGTCACTCAGTGTGGCACAATCAGTGCTTCAGGCCCTGGTGACCTCTTTAACTCCCATACCCTATGTGCCACTGGTACCGCTTACCAGGGACTTGCAAGGGGGATGAAGTCCCTGCCAATTTGGGTTAACAATTCACTTACATAATTTATAGGGAGTACGCACTGGCATTGGGGCCTGGTTAGCAGGCTCCAGTGCACTTTCAGAGTCATAACCATCAGCACTGGAGAAATAAAGTGAGGGGGTAACCATACAAAAGGGGCACTTTCCTACAGACCTCCTCTGCAACTCTTGCAAACATGAGGCTTGGAAAATATTTGGACTTCCAGACCCCCAGAAGATCCGGACTAACCACCTCGGCCTATCTAACCAAGGTGTGACCTCGCTGGGCTAAGAAACCAGGCTTCTCCTGCTCAGAGCTTCTCTGTAGTAGAAATCTGACTCATCGGATCTCCAGCTCGAAGAAATCCGCTTTGTGTATCGCAAGTCAGATACAGCCACAGCTTTGCCCCACTGAATGAATCCAAGCTCCAAATAAAGAGTTTAAGTCTGAAGGTGAATATCTCGACTGGGCAAAGGCACCAAACATATTAGACATGAGACAATTTGAATTCCTCTAGCTCTGAGCTTTTCCTGACAAAATCAACAGCTTCAGTTGGACATCATCCAATGCTTATGAGACTTCATGAAGATTTCCTCTGGTACAGCCTCGTGCCCTTGCCCCACAGAAGAATTTTGACTTCCAGAAAGAAGACTAAGTCCAAAGGTAAAACCTCAGACCGGGTAAAACATGGTTGGTGTAGTCAATTTGCACTCAATCACAGTCAGCCCTAAATCCTTAGTAGGTCCTCGTCTAAAACAACCATTGACTTCCTTGGTGTTTTATGATTTTGGTGCTATTTTTCCTTAAATGATTGAAAATCATATCTCTAATTCCTTATGTTTACATTTGAGTGATTTTGGTGTCATTTTATCCATTATATTTGTATCTATTCTTATAAATTGGAGTGAGACTTTTTATCGTTTTGGGTTTTTGAATTTTAACTACGCTAATACTTCTAAAGGCTTTAAACATTTTCTCCAAGTTAAGCCTGTCGGCTCTGTGTCATAGGTACAAGGGGCTAGGCTCAGGTTTAAATAACTGAAATGTTTAGCTGTAAGTATTAAGATAGTGCCTTTATTGCTTGTGGTGGACCTTAACCCATCCAAACTAGTAAGCCACCTTCTCACAGTGAGGCATGATTTGTGTCAAGTTTGCTGATCCTTACTAAGGGGTGCTGGAGTTTACGTAGCTGCACTATATGGAACTCTTCGAAGTGGCAAAACAACTCTGCCAAGCTACGTGAAGCTCCGGGAGCGGGTGGAGTTGCTTATCCCGCCTGCGTGACATTGCTGCCGTATGGCAATGCAGATTGTGTGTTCGGGCAGAAATATCGCACAAACTGCACCACGGGGTTGCGAAAGGGCATGGCCATCTTGGTTCTTTCTCTGTTATGGTGCTGGAGCCTACTTTTTGATCCTTCTTTAATCCTTTCAATCCTTGATTTCGAAAACATTTTTTCTGATCTTTTTTATTTATTATCTTACCCTCTGTCTTCCTAAGTGTGTATTTTGTGTTCTTTTCTACTTTTATGTGTTTGTTGTACTTTATTTTTTCTTTCTACTTATTTCCTAATTTCTTTTACTTCCTTCCCTCTTCTTCATGTTTTTTTTCAAGTTTCTACATTTTCCCCCCAGCATCATGGCAGAGAAGCCCATCCCAAAAAATTTGGCAACCAAGAGCCTCCTTCCTTGCAGAAGGTGATGCCCAAAATGGGTGGATCCCCAGGCGTAGTTTTCTGAGAAGGAGGTGGCATGGCTTGTCTTTTTTGTCCAGCACGACCTCCCCTCCACCCTGCCAGTAGGCGGCAGACCTGGGTCCATGTACGGGCTCCAGGAGCTCCAGCAGCACTGGGCGAGGGTGCGCTAGGCAGTGTATGACTGCTCTGGGGTCCGGCGCCACCACAATCAGCTGACGCACTAGTGGTCCACATGCAGGTAAGTTACATTTACAAATCTTATAGTATGTGATCATTATTATAGGCAGGTGATCAGCACTACCTAATTGTACTTGTTTGCGACTTCACGTGCCCTTGGGCTGATTAGGTAAAAACTTAAGTAATGCAGACTAGAGAGAGACTCCTTTCCTTTGTCCTGTCACTAAGATAGTGGTAGTAGTTAGTATTAGTAGTTTAGCGACGTGCATCCTCTCTCTTCAGTTCAAAGAACCTTTTTTGTAGCTCGTACAGTGACAAGCAACCAACCAATTTGGTGTATGCATGCGTTCACCTATGCATTTAAAGAAAAAATGCAGACGTTTTAAATTGGCCCATCAAAGTGGGTTGAGAATGATTGCGAATGAGATTGGAACGTAGAAGCCAAGATCATTCATTGCAATTTATTAGTAATACCAAAGTCTTTAGAATAGATGGGCTAGATGGGTTTGGGAAAAATAAATAAAGAGATAGGACGGCCCACGGCCGTGATACTAGTCCACTACTAGTCGATCTGGAGAGATTATTTACCACCAATCATTTTTTGTCTCTTTAATTATGTCTTACATCAGTATCCAGGGGCAAGAGGTCGTCCGAAGCGCAGAGCCTTCCAAGAAGAATGCTCCTCGGCCGATGACTCTGCTGGCCCCAGTAAGTCCTCTTGTTGTTAATATTAATATATATTTCCCTAACTTTTACCGCTCCTTATTTTGAAGTATTTATTTCTACGCATTTCCTAATTTTAGTTTTTTCCCAAATCCTCTTTGATCTATCCATTACAAAATTCTTGTTAGCCCTGCATTAACCTATTTATTTATTTTATATTTCTAGTGTCTGTATTTTACCTCAAACTGTCTCTGTCTGTACTAGTCTGTCTGTAGCTTTTTTTTCTTCGTTTTTCAGTCAGCTTTCCCTCTCCTCTTATATATTTTATATATTTTGTGGACTGCCTATCGGTGGTACTGTAAGACTCAGAGAACCCATTGGTCATGGTCGCTTACTACTACTAGTACTACTAGTCTGCCGTGCAGATTGCATGCCCAAGTAAGGTATTCTACGGATGTTTGTTGAGATCAGAAGGTTTTCTTTTCTTTCCCATGTCATTGCTCAATCAGTAAAACAGTAAAACAAGAGAGTGCCCATGGTCACGTTGGACACCCCTAATTTGTGTCTTCTTCTTCTTTTCTAGGCATAGTGATATTAGTGATAGTGATATTAGCAACAGTTGATGGTGAACCGATTACTATGCACCCTGGCTGGAAAGAAGTATGAGGAGGCAACGGCCCCATTGCATTTACCAACCAAGACCTTATGTCCAGTTGCCCACTCATTTATTTTCGAAAACTCAGATTCAACAATAGCTCTAGCCACTCCAGTCCTTTACAGGTTGTCTTCGAAAATTGCCACCAACAAAATGCCCAACCAAATTTTTTTGATAGAAGATACTGTCTGTTTCCGAATTTTAGTGGTGTGTGGTGTATTTTGCTACAAAAATAAATAAATAGAGGGAGGTAAATCTGGCATCTAAAAAATGTTTTTTCTAGCCACACTGACAACCAGTGCCTGGGACAGCGGGGGCGGCGGCGTTGGTGCAAGTCAGGTAGTAGATGAGGCAGGTGTAGAGGGTGAGGCAGTAGCAGAGGCAAGTGGTGGTGAGTCAAGTCAAATTGTCTTTATTCGATCTATCAGGGACAGATCATAAAAGATACACACAGTAAAAGAAGAAACAAAGAAAATTCATTACAGACACATATATTTAAAAAGTTACAACGACATATTAAAAATAAAGCAGGTCCTGTGAAAGTCCATATCTTGTAAGTTAGGGACTGACACATTTATAAACGTATAAACTCCTCATGTTAATATACAATGAATAAACTGACAGTGCAAAAAGGACTAATTTGACATTGAATAAAGTAACTGTGCAAGAGATCCAATTCCGATACCAGGGAGCTACTGCAGGGTGGCAATTGATTAAAAATTATCAAAATTTTACGTTGACATTGCACATTTAAAAACATATCAAAAATAATAATTACCAAAATCACTAAAGTGTTTTTTGCCTCAAAACATCATACTCCTTCTCTTGGCTAAAGTGCACTTATGAAAATTCGCAACAGCAAAGCAAACGTTACAATCGCTAAGTTGCTGTAGATAGACGAGAGCCGCTTTGCACTTAGAAAATGTAAGTCTGCGCAGTACCGGTAATAAACATTTCCTAGTATATGGGGGATAAAATTGGCAAAAAAAGACAAAATGATAAATAGTTTGGTTCAATTGCTCATCACATGGACAAGTGGCAACAGTATTGGAGGAATACTGACCTAAAGGAAAACATATCACCCAACAGAAAGAGACCAGCCTAAATTATGTCAACAAATTTCTTTTGTAAACATTAGTTACGGATAATAGATACGGGGCAACTGAAGGAGTTATTTGAATGGGGCAATAATCTCTAACTGAGGGTTTGGCCACTTCTAATGATTCCCTGGAGATTTGTTTATGCTTAACAAAACTGCCCCGCACCCACTTTCTGTCTTTTTTTGCAATTGCTCAAACAGTGAGGCACAACCAAGTGCCGAAAAACAAGTTTTAACGTATTGGAGCCATGGAATGATCAAGCTACAGGTGCAGCTTAAACAATCTCTAATGACAGTTCAATTAAAGTCTGCTTCTTGGTTGGACCAAATTGAGCACCAGAGTGCCAGGGGGCCCGTACTTATGGTGTCCTGGACAGAATCAAGGCCTAGCTCCAGATGAACGGAATCATGCGGAGATGGGGGAGGGATGCTTAATAACTGGTGGCAGAATCTATTCTGCTCTGCCTGCCTTGCATGTACATCCCAGCAGCCCCAGATACCCATTACGTATGTTAAAATCGGCAAAAATGTGCCAATATATATCTCTAATATGAGAGCACTGGGCTTTTTACCAATAGACATGGCAAACGAGAAAGTAGCGCCTACAGCCTAGGTCTAACGGGTTATTCTATTTTTAATGCACATATGCCATGAGCAGCCTTTGTCAAAATCCAGGCCTAAATAGGTGAAGGAGCTGACCCTCTCAAGGGGTTTATCCCCATATTTAATGTACAGGTTTTAGTGTTTTTTGGGCCACATTTCATAGTGAATGTTTTCTTGAAGTTTGGCTACAGGCCCAGGTCGTTCATAAAGCTAACGTAACTGACAATGAGTTTTTTAAGGCTCTTAGCAGTCCTTGCCAAGAGAATGGCGTCATCAGCATAAAGCAGCGCGAGCACAGCCATTTTTTTCCAAAAACATAACGTCCGCCCTAACAGAACCCAGTATCTTCTCCAAGTTGTTTGTATAGAGAAGAAAAAGGATTGGGGCAAGGACGCAACCTTGGTGCACCCCACGCTTAATGCTGAATGACTTTGTGCATTCTCCAGCGCTTCCATACCTGACTGACGCTGAAAGGTCATGGTGGAGGCGCCTTAAGAATGTAACCTGCCCCACATCAACTCCCATATTCTCTAAGATGGCCCACAGCTTTGAACCGGAAACGTAATCAAATGCGCTGGAGAGGTCCATGAACGCCAAATGAGTGGAGACACCCTTGGCATATTTATATTTTGCCACAATGAGATGAAGATTAAGACACTGCTCAATTGTGCTAAGACCCTTTCTGAACCTATACTGGCTTGGTGCAAGTATGCTATTAACATTGATCCAATCCAGTAAGCAATCCAATACAACTCTCTCGATGATTTTAACTGAGGAATCCAGGAGGGATATCGGTGGATAGCATTTCACATCACGCATGTTTCCTTTTTTAAATACGGGGACAATCATAGATGTCCGCCATGACCTGGGCACCCCCTCAATGCATGTTGAGTCAAAAACTGAAGTAATGACTGGGGTCCAGAACACTGGGTCTTCACTGAATAAGTCCAGTGGAATTCCATCCAGCCCCGGAGCCTTCTTACATCTACTGTCTACAATTACTTTGAGACCCTCCTCCTCTTTAAAAACAAGTTTTGAGCACATTGGGGGCAGCTGCACTGAGGCATCGACATCCTTACAGTCGGTAGAATACAGCCCCGAAAAATGCTCCACCCATGTTTCAGCCGAAATATGGGCTGTAACTTTATCTGTTGGAGATACAGGAGTTAAAACTGACGCACAGCTTTCCAAAAGACTTGTGGGTCTTTACATTGGCAGGCTGCCACAATGGATTCCCATTTCTCCTCCTTCATTGCCGACTTCCTCTTTTAATGGCTTGCTGGTATAACTTTTTGCTTTCCCTGATTGCACACTGAACTCTGGGGATTTGCTTTAGAGCCCTGCGTAAGGTATCATTGGCTGCTCTGCATGCTTTATCAAACCATGATTTAACATGGTGACGCGGCTGAACATTGGGTCTGGAAAGCAACACTTTTATCTTTACTAAAAGGTTTGAAAAGTCAGTAAGGATAAGGGCCAGGTCGCAAAGTACGCGATTGCAACTATTCACCAGCACAGTACTATTTTGTACAACTT
The DNA here is from genome assembly GCF_964204655.1 of Triturus cristatus. Lineage (NCBI taxonomy): Eukaryota > Metazoa > Chordata > Amphibia > Caudata > Salamandridae > Triturus > Triturus cristatus. The sequence goes on from NC_140591.1 coordinate 629,334,023, forward strand.
GGGACATAATGCCCTTCAGGTTCACAGTGCACCAAACCACCCTGCATCCTTGGTAGATAAGTCTTGGGGAGGCAAAGACTGTATTTTAGGTTGCACATATGACAACAGTATCTTGACAGAAATGGGGTTATGGTCACTGTAGGTCTGAATAAGGACCTCACAATTATTAACAATTAGGGACATACTCCAGGAGGTAAAAGTATAGTCAATGGTGCTCCCAGCACCCCGCCCTATGAAGGTTGGAATATAATGATCAGAAAAGTTTGGGACCTTGTTGATGAGGCCCCATTCCACCAGGAGAGAGAAAAGAGCCCGCCCCTAGAACACATCACATTACTATCAATGTCTGGGGCAAATGGGTCGAAGGTAGTTGCAGAGATAGACGGAGGGTGCCCCAGTTTAGCATTGAAGTACCCCGCCACCATCAGCCTAAGGGGGCATTCCGCCCATGCCTCTTCTCTACAAGCATGTCGATCACAACAAAAAGACCTTGAAAGGGGCAATCACTTTTACTTGAGAAGTGTTTTTTGTAGAAATTTAACAAATAGATCTTATAAATATCTTTTCAGCTAATGCAAAAGGTCAGCATTTCCCCCCACTTCTGATGGATAGGTAAAACTAAGCAACCAATATTAACTTTAAACCAGGTGGTCAAACCCCCCTTTGCTCTACCAGATGAGGATGGGATCACAGGCAAACTAAAGCACATGAAACCATCGAATGATATTTCATTTACCTCCCAAGTTTCCTGCAAGAAAACTGTATCAAAATTTGCAATAAATGATCGCTATCCATCAATCGAGATTTTGGAGGCTAGGCCCACAATATTCCAACTTAAAAAATGTAAACAGGCATTGTCTAACGAACCTTTGTCCAAGCAGGTACTCATACCAGACCTTGGGGAGAGGGAGTTCTGTTGGATGGTGGGGCAAGATTGAACAACAGATATTGAACTATTGAGTGCCCTGCCCTTATCCAGTACACCAGGCCCTATATGGGGATAGTTCATGGTGGATTTATTTGTCAGATGGGCAGTAGAGATGGAACCATCAGGTGCTCCCCTTTTGCAAGTGATCTGGACCCTGTAAGATGGGAAATCGGTGGAGGTGTCTTAATAAAAAGTGCAACGGGAATTGGACAAACGGGTGCCCTGCCCTTGTCCTGAGCACCAGGCTCTGTATGAGGCTGGATTGGAATAAAATAAGTAGACAATCTGGCAACAGGGATGAGACATTCAGGTGCCCCACCCTTCACAAGTTGACCGGTGCAGCCATGCTCCTCCCGAAACCATCAATCGATGTTCTCCAACCCGGCCAAGGCTGAGACCGGAGATTTTTGGTGCAGGGGAGACTAGGTAACACACTCATTTTTTAGGTCAAACCAACAGGAATAAAGGGGTGTTAACAATATGCTGATAAAAAAACAGTGGCAGTAGCTTGACAGGACTAGTTTTAACCATTCCTAGACTAGGTTTGTGCAGAATTTCCTGGATGACAAAACGATTTTGAAAATTAACCACAACAACATCACCATTGTGCCCACTGCCCCCTCGCCTATCCACACACTCAACTTGCCATCAAGGTTTATTTTGAAACGTCTCAATTTCCAACAACATTGTTGTTAAACTAGTGAATGGATTTATTCATTAGTCCCCTGGTGGTTTCCATACTATCTGCTGCGAGCTTTGGAACATTGGCCAAGGCAACAATATAAGGAGCAGATGCAGGGTGGAGATTAATCACAGGAAGGGTTGCTTGACTCGAAGTACATAATACCAGTTACATTTCAGGTTATTTAACAATAGGATGTTGCCCGTCCATGCTCTGTTTAGGTGTGGTAGGAGATAAATCAGTGACCGAATACTGAGTGCAAATGGAAGGTCTAAAATCCAAAGGCTTAGCCAGATTAGCTTTAATTTGGGCTAGTCGATCAATAATGGGTAGCAGTTTGGAGTCCAGAAGTTCAACAATAGGCATACTCAGTTTGCTCCAAGTAATTTCATTCTCCACAGACAGAGACCCAGCCATTTCATCATTGCCTGCCTTGTTACGTCAAGCCATTTTGCTGTTTACAACAGGATTTCTGGATTTCGTTGGTTTATCAGTTTTCCTCCTGCGCTTGGTCTTTGGGCCACAGTCGACATCCAATTCGTAAAGATGATCACCACATTCTGGTCCAATAGTACTAGGCTCAGATCGCCTTCTTGCCTGGCACTGAGGACCCAACCCCCAAACAGACTATGCTGACACCATGAATCAGAAGGACTGATTGAGGTGGAGGCGTTCAACTGTGGTGTCGGCCCAGTACAGCTTTGGTTTATGGGCAAGGGGGCAATTACAACATTTTCTTCAGTAGTGAGAGAAAGATGACGTCCCACCAGACGAATTTCATTAGAAACCATATCAAGTGCCCGGGTTAAGTAGTTGTCGATGGTCGAACGGGTGCACGGTGGAGGTAGAACTCTAGGGATACCGGGACCCCCCTTCCTCTTGCCCATACTTATTGGCTAAGGTCAACTAGAGTGGAGAAAATTGAAAAAAGGCTGAGTAATCAGGTGAAGTGAACAAGCAAAACACAAAAGGGGACCAGCAGACCTCGGCCACAGTTCACAGTACCAAGAAGAGAGTTACGGGGGATAACACACTTTACCTTCTTTCGTAGTAGCAGCTTGAGGACTCGACTGGACATGATGGATCCTGGGGCATATCTCAGGGGGGGCCCAGCCCAGCCTCTTATGGGCTTTGACGGGCACAGACGGGCCTGCCCTTAGCTTGGGCTTCGCCCGGGTAAGGCCCAGGCACGTCCGCACACATCCCGCACTGCGGGAGGCCCTGGTGCCTTTTGTGCACCTCCGGGCACCAAACGGACAAGCGCATTGGCGGCTCATGTGCCACGAAGGAAGCCGGGATATGGAGTCCCCCCAGTGTTTGTCATCTGCTGTCCCACGCTGTGGGAAGCCCAGGTGCTTTTTGTGCATCTCCAGGCACCAAACAGACAAGCACGTTAGCGGCTCACGTGCCGCAAAGGAAGCCAGGATATGGAGTCCCCCCGGTGTTTGTCTTCCACTCTCCTGCACTGCGGAAGTCCCTGGTGCTTTTTGTGCACCATATTGCATGCTTATTGACAATTTTATATACCTGATGCAAGGGTGTACACTGTAGTGTTGAGATTTGTGAACAGTGGAACAAATCCCTCTTTACTTAGCATATAAAACAGGAGTTTAGTAACTAATGGCCTCTTCTATCTTCCACTCAGCAGAGAAAGTTTTGTGAGGATTCAGACCTTGATGGGTTAATGGAAAAGGGATAGAAGGCAAGGAGGAAGGACGGGTAAAATGTAATATGACTGCTGGAGAAGGATGTGTGGGTGAAAGGATGCATATACTATAGGTGGCTTATAGGATATATGGGTGGGTAAAGGATGGATGAAAGGTGAAAGGAAGCCTGCCTGGGTGGGTGAAAGTGCATGGGTGAAAGGAATCCTGTGGTGGGTTTGATGGGTCAAAAGGATGCATGGGTGGGTAATTGACAAATGTATGTTGGTGAAAGGTTTGTTGAGAATGAGAGCCAGGTTTGGATCGATGAATATATGGATGGATGGGTGGTATTCATCATAGCAGAAGACCAGATGGAGAGAATGTAAAACTTAAACGGTGACTGAGTAGCAAAGCCAAGGCTGAAGAATAAAAATACTAGAAGAGCAATGCAATGATGTATGAAAAAATGTCTGGGAAGAGGAGTAAGCAAGGAATGTTTTTTATCAAGGTTTTTGATTCAAAGGGTTGAGGTGGTGTTTCAGACTACTCCCTTTACATACAGTAGTTGTCAAGCACTACATAAATTATGTATCCTTTCCTAGTACTACTCACCCATCCTCATCAATTGCCTCCCTTTGAGTCCCCACTCATGGCATATCGCCAGTGACAGCCATCTGTGACATATTGGCTGCATAGTTACATCGGTGACACTGCATTGTTGGCTCTGCAATGTGAGACTGCCTCAGTTAAAGTGTAGGCCCCTTTACAAATGTCAGTGAACCAGAGGTTTACTAAGTTAATAAATATTTTACTTACTGCCAAGTAAATCTATTTTGTTGGGAACAAGAAATGTCAAATGTGGTGAGAGAGGGCGAGGCCAGGGAGTACAGTGGGACTAAAGAGTAGCTGACTTTGCATTTTGTGGATGGGATAGTCTGTGATGAATGTGGCAAATGAAATATCATGTTTACTAATTCTTTCCCAGTGCATTGCTTTTCCCATGGGCACACAGGAGTATGTCTGTCTGCATAATTGTCTTCTTTATAATTAGTTAGTACTACCTCACATGATGTATATCATTCATAGTAACTATTCATCTGCCTGGTTGTAGTCGGGGTGAAATTTAGGCATTTAGCAGAGCATGGCCATGATAGGAAAAGAGATATTGGGTACAGCTGCCCCAATTGGCAGTTGTGGCTGCTGTTGTTGTCCATTTCTCTGAATTTCCTGCAACGATCGGGTACTACTTTGAGATAAGTCACTTTCAACATCACTGCTCGTCGGCATTGCTGTGATTAGACTGGCTGCCTCTGTGACAGACTAGATTAGGGTGGGTCTAGTTATCTGGGGGTGCCGCTCACAGCTTGCTCCCCAGAGGCCGGTGCGGCAGTCACAGTTTCTTTTCCACCAAAAAATATTTGGGGCAACAATGACATACCAGTGGAGGTGATAAGCTCCTTTTTGTTCTCACTAGCCACGTTCTTGGTAGCACCTTTCTTTGGGGCCATTTTGAAGCTGTTCGTTCGCAGTGACACAGCTTCACAAGTTCAAGAGATGTCTGTGATGTGTGGGTCACTCAGGTGTCACGCCGTGCACAGGCCTTCTTTCTGGCAGTACTGTGGGTGATGTTGTCTCATTTGCACCTAAAAGGAAAGTAGCAAGAATGACATTAGTGAAACGTGGCATTGTTGCAGTTCAATTAGTAGAACAAACAAACACAATATCATTTAGTGTGGTCAATGGTTATTCTCAATTATAAATAATTAACAATACAGTGTATCTATTTGAAAAACGGAAAACCACACCTTCATAAACTTTTCATTGTGACTGACTGTACAATAAGGAATGATAAGAGAGAGCAAAAACAACAACAGCATTCAGATGAAACTGTTTGCTTTATGTGCGTAACGTGACATCACTCACATGTGATGTGACACTCAGGGAAGTGCAGCTGACAAATGACAATGGAGGAATAATCGCTGGACAATTAATGCTGTCGTTCACTCATAGATGTAGTGAAAAATGGTATGAATAACATTTTTTTTTAAAGAATTGAAAAAATAAAAAATATAATTTACCAATTAATACAAAAATGGAAACAATCAAAATAAAAAATAAATAAACTTAATGAAGTTATCCTCAAATAAATAATAAGTTATTCAACTACTATCTCATTGCTCAATCATCCATGCAGCCTATGGCAAAGGGCTACACTGGCTGGGTGCACAAAATGGCTGCCAGCCAGGGCCACATTGTTATCAACAACGACACTGAGCAGGAAGGCAGTGGGAACAAAGAGACGACATGCAGGCCTCTAGGGAAGCACACTGGCTGTCTACACAAAATGGGCACCGACCACATGGTCAGAAGGGAACACATGCAGGCCTACGGGGAAAGCACACTGGCTGGCTAGTGGTAGCACAAAATGGCCGCCAATCACATAGTTACAACAACAAGAGGCTGGAAGGCGAGGCGTGGAAAACAAAGAACACATGGAGACCAATGGACACTGACTGTATAAAAAATGGCCCCTAGCTACATGGCATGTGGAACTAAGGCAAATGGTGGCCTAAGGCAAACACAAACACACACTGGCCAGACAAAGGAGGCATGGTAAAACAGAGAAAACAACATTAATTCAGCAATGCCAAAAATGAAAAGTGTTTACAACAACACACATCCTCCAAAGGCATTTCCTACACTGTGTGCATGAATTAAAAAGGGAAATACCACAAAAAACACATTTTGTATTTCAATACAAATCCATCTGTGGCCTAAAAAAGCTGTTTCACTCAACATACAACCCAGAAACAGTTGTTTTATGCACCAATCACTAGTACTGGGCCTACTGGCTGGAAAACCCATTGGCAGACTAGGCCACATAGAGAATTTAACTTAAATAATATTGCACATGTATTAGGAAACATGGAGAACATGTACTAAACTGTGCATTTTTCTTGTACAAATAAGGAAGATTACATGCATAACAATAAACCAGCAACGAGGCATGGCAACAAACAAAGAACAAATGCAAGCCTATTGCAAATGCACACTGACTGCCTCCACAAAATGTCAGACAGAGTTGTCTAGGTATCTAAAATAGATATCATTGCACGCCTTATGTGAACTGAAGAACAACTGCCCACCCAGTTATTCTGTTGATCACCATTATCAAACTGTGTAAGAAGCATCTTGCTAGATATGTACTCTCCTGCCTTTAGATTTGCAACCTCATGGATGAAGGACTTTGGACTTTGGGTCATGCCATAGCACATACAAAAGTGGCTATCCCGGTGAACTATGACCCTTCCAAGATAATGGTAAGACAGTTGCCCCCCTGCTGATGGTCTTTTTCGTGGCGTTGAATGCAACCAGTCACTCCATTCTGTTAGAAGGTCCAGTTCTTCATTGGTTTCCTTTATTTTGGAAAACTACACCAACTTTGTGTCTTTCCCTTCATTTCACTACCAGTCAAAATTGAATCATATACATGTTCCGAGCTAGAACGTGTAAAACACCATAATATTTTTGGATAATGAGACAAGGCATGAGCTTAAACATATGAGCAAGCACCTGTGATATTGGTAGGCTATAAAGTCGTGTACAGGACAGGAGTGTGGGCAGGACAATAGCAGGGGGCCAAGAAGACCAGTATCCAAGGGCAACTCCCTGATTAAGAGGGTACCATGACTAGACTGCAGGCAGGGCTCCCCTCATGTTTAAGCCAACTTCAGTTTCCACAGAGAGCCCACAAGTACTGGAAGGAGAGTGGTCTATCAGGGCGAGGATGGAGCGATGGGAGAGGCCGCAGTTAGCAGAGTTGGTGCTGCTGCGAAGAAAACATGGTATCCATCACCAGGGAGAAGTCTCAAGGCTGGGTAACAGTATGCATAGGACTACGTCCTACAGGGAAAAGCCTGCCGTGCCCCAGTGTGCCTATAGTGTGGCAGTACTGGGCAATGTGGGCAAGAGGCAATAATGTCGGCCTAAGATGCTCCGGAGGCCTTGAGAGGCCATAACTGTATCAAAGTATAAAAGCTTACCAAAGCATAAGAGGAGCAAATGAACAGGCTGGTCATAGAATGGGGCCTCAGGTAACAGGGGACCCCTTCCCCTTTGCAAATGCATGCAAAATTATTTTTTAAGGGCAGGCAGTGGTCACAGGGACCACTGCCTGCCCTTAAAAAATGTAACGAAAACGTTTCATCTTTTTTTTTAACTGCATCCCGTTTTTCTTTAAGGAAAACAGGCTGCATTTAAAAAAAACTGCTTTATTTAAAAGCAGTCCCAGACATGGTGGTCTGCTGAGCCCAGCAGGCCACCGTCCCTGGGAGGGCTGGCATTCCAAATAGGCTTGCAAATTGAAAGAGGCTCATTAATATTAATGAGCCTCGCAATGTGCAAACCCATTGGGAATCGGAAACAGTGTTAAACACACTGTTGTTCATTTCATTTAGCGCCTCGCAATTTGCGACTCGCAATGTGTCGCAAATTGCGAGGTGCTAAATGAAATGGTTGTACATCTGGCCCATAATGTGCAAACTGCATTGGCTAGATAGATCATCACTGGGGCATTTAATCAGTGCATTCGTCCAGTCGCTAATGTTCGGAAAAGTGACTCGGTGGTAAAATAATATCTAATCTAAAACGTGTCAACACTAACCTCTGATGACAATTCTGCAGAGAATTGAGTTACGGCTGCAGGCCATAAGTGCAAAGGATCTGATTTTTTTACAAGACTGGGATTCACTAACTCCTGGGATAATATTTATTCTTCAAGCAAACACAGAGATTGCTTCTTTAATTCGTTTCTACTGATAGAATGAAGCACAGCAGGGTCCTCAAAATATTCAACATGACATTTTAAGCCAGTCATTAATACATTTTCAATTTAACACAGTATGTTCACAAGCCCAAACTTTGTTTCATAATAAAATCGGCTGAACTCTAACCAGATGAGTTAAAAACGGAAATCCAAGCTCAGCGTGGCATACAAATGAAGAACAACTCTGAGGGACTCACAGAAGATTACTAAGAAAAGCATTCCCATACATCTTGAGCTGGTTGATGTAGCCTCATATCTCCACCCCATATACAGCTGTCGACACAGACTTGGCATTATATATGGTTAGCATCTTCCTCACAAGTTTTTTGCTGAGCGTGATGGCAAATTTTAGCAACACAAAAATAGATTTATTAGACAGCAGCTTCCTATTATTATCAACATCACAAAATGAAACTGTTAGACCTGGCACCATTGGCGTGGGTCTCCCTTCCATTTTTCGCTGTTATCTCCTCTGTTTTTGCAGGTATTAGATGCTCTGGGCGCTGTGCCACTGCCATTCAGTGCCACAGCGCAAATGCTCCCTGTGTAAATATGATATGTGAATTGGTATATCCATCATTGGTTTATTTGGTTTACCTGTTAGTCCCTAGTAGCGTAGCCTGTGAGTGCCCAGGGCTGCTAAACCAAATGCTGCTGGTGGGCCAGCAGCGCTGGTTTGCGCCACCCACAGAAGCAGCTTGTAAAGTGTGTCTCAGACCTGCCACTGCAGAGTCTGTGTGCAGTCCAGAACTGCCATCTTGGCTGTGAAGTGCACCCTCTTCCCAGCCCCTGAACCTTCCCTTGGCATCATGTGAGTGACCCTTATGGTAGGGTGCATTGTATGTGTAAGGTAGGACATGCCCTGATGTGTGTAGCATGTCCTGGTAGTGAATTACACCCAATTCCGTTTTACACTACAGTAAGGTTGCCTGTTCTCCATAGGCCAGAATGGGAGGTTTGACTATTACATTCTATAGTCCTAACTGACCCAAAGGACATGGTAGAAAAACAAATTTAGTATGCCTGAGCTCAGAATATTAAAATACATCTTTTAGTGAAGTTTATTTTTATATTCTGTGTTTGCAAATACCACTTTTAGAAAGTAGGTATTTTCTTGCCTAAGCCTTCCAGTGTGCTCTGCTGTTATGTGTATTGGCTGTCTGGTTTTGGAGGGACAGGGCAGGCTGAGTCAGACCTGGGTTGAATGGAGAGATCTGCGTTGGAGTATGGGGAGGGGTAGCTCCTTGACCTGAATAGGGCTGTGCCTGGCAAGGTGAATGCTGGCTCCACCTCCCACTGTGCGTCTGATGGCAGACCCCCTCTTTCTGAAAGGAAGGATGCAGCCTGGTAAAGAAAGTGCTCCAGGACTGGGCAGAACTGGTTCTGGCTGGGTTCAGTGACTTGTAGCTTCTGAAAACAAAGACTTTTAGGGTATCAATATCTGTGCTGAAACCCCTACAATTTGTATTGCTCCTCGACAACAAGAAGAACCTCTGTCCGTGTAACTGAAGGAATCTGCAGGAGGTGACTGTCCTTATGCGTGTGTGCTGTTTCTTGGATTGGCCTGCAGTGGTTACTACTGGACTTGGAAGAAGAGGAAAAGGACTTTGTTGGAACTTTTATTTTATCTTGCTACAGCAATCACCCAAGGGCTAGAAGAGAGCTAGCCTCCTGCTGGAGTCTCAGGCACATCAGACTCCACCACCAGCCTCCTGCTTCCTCCGAGCGAGGATTTCTATCTGCAGGTGAGGCTCCTGTGAGTTCCAGGGCCTCTAGTTCTACTACAGAGAAAAGAGAGCTGAAAATCGTCGCTAACGCCCGTTTGCGTGCCGCCGCAGCTGAAGTGCGTACGAAAAATCATCATGCTGCTGCCGCTGAGTGCTCGCTACCGGAGATCATCGCATCATATGTTTGCGGGCTGCCAAATGCTTGCTGACCTCAAGATTATCGCATCGCACGTTTGTGGGCTGCCAAATGCTTGCTGACCTCAAGATTATCGCATCGCACGTTTGCGGGGTGCCAAAGGCTCGCTAACCAGAAGATCATAGCATTGCATTTTTGCGGGCCCCCAAGTGCTCGCTAACCAAAGATCATCGCATTGAGTTCATCGCTTCACGACATCGCAGCCCGGATGCCGGGCATCGGCCATTTTCATCGCATCGCACCCGGATCGTCGCTCCCTCACGGAGCGCCATTTCTTCTCATCGCAACAGGGTCGCACATGCAACAGGCTCGGCGCATCATCCTCCCTTGCGGCAAGGATTTCAATGCATCGCCGGTTTAGCGTGGAGAAGTTTGTCGCTTTGTCCTGCACACAGATCAGTGCATCATCCTCCCTTGCGGCAAGGATTCAACGCATCGCTGGTCTTGCATGAGGAAAATCATCGCTACAGCTCCTTAGCGACATTTTGATTGTTTTGCTACAGAATCCAGGTACTTTGTAAGTAAAAGGGCCGCAGAGACCACTGCTTTGAACTGAACTCCTCTTTGCACACTTTGAACTATTTTTGCAGCCTTTCAAGAGCAACCCTATTTTTCTAGTATTGTGGATTTTTACTGTTATTGGTCTTGTGTTAAGTCTATATATAAAGATACTTATTTTTATAACTACTTGTGTGGTGTCCCTTTGTAGTGTTCCTCACTGTGTTATTGGGTATGGTCATAAATGCTTCACACACTGCCTCTGAGATAAGCCTAGCTGCTCGTGCTACGTTACCACAGGGTTGAGCAGAGGTTATCAAAGGGTGTAGCCCGCTTACTCTGACTTAGGAAGAAGGGTCCCTACTTGGACAGTGGCCAACCATTACCAACATTTTATATTCTGTGTTTGCAAATACCACTTTTAGAAAGTAGGTATTTTCTTGCCTAAGCCTTCCAGTGTGCTCTGCTGTTATGTGTATTGGCTGTCTGGTTTTGGAGGGACAGGGCAGGCTGAGTCAGACCTGGGTTGAATGGAGAGATCTGCATTGGAGTATGGGGAGGGGTAGCACCTTGACCTGAATAGGGCTGTGCCTGGCAAGGTGAATGCTGGCTCCACCTCCCACCGTGCGTCTGATAGCAGACCCCCTCTTTCTGAAAGGAAGGATGCAGCCTGGTAAAGAAAGTGCTCCAGGACTGGGCAGAACTGGTTGTAGCTGGGTTCAGTGACTTGTAGCTTCTGAGAACAAAGACTTTTGGGGTATAAATATCTGTGCTGAAACCCCTACAATTTGTATTGCTCCTGGACAACAAGAAGAACCTCTGTCCGTGTAACTGAAGGAATCTGCAGGAGGTGACTGTCCTTATGCTTGTGTGCTGTTTCTTGGATTGGCCTCCAGTGGTTACTACTGGACTTGGAAGAAGAGGAAAAGGACTTTGAAGGAACTTTTATTTTATCTTGCTACAGCAATCACCCAAGGGCTAGAAGAGAGCTAGCCTCCTGCTGGAGTCTCAGGCACATCAGACTCCACCACCAGACTCCTGTTTCCTCCCAGCGAGGATTTCTATCTGCAGGTGAGGCTCCTGTGAGTTCCAGGGCCTCTAGTTCTACTACAGAGAAAAGAGAGCTGAAAATCGTCGCTAACGCCCGTTTGCGCGCCGCCGCAGCTGAAGTGCGTACGAAAAATCATCGCGCTGCTGCCGCTGAGTGCTCGCTACTGGAGATCATCGCATCATATGTTTGCGGGCTGCCAAATGCTTGCTGACCTCAAGATCATCGCATCGCACGTTTGCGGGCTGCCAAATGCTTGCTGACCTCAAGATTATCGCATCGCACGTTTGCGGGGTGCCAAAGGCTCGCTAACCCGAAGATCATAGCATTGCATGTTTGCGGGCCCCCAAGTGCTCGCTAACCAAAGATCATCGCATTGAGTTCATCGCTTCACGACATCGCAGCGCGGATGCCGGGCATCCGCCATTTTCGTCGCATCGCACCCGGATCATCGCTCCTTCGCGGAGCGCCATTTCTTCTCATCGCAACAGGGTCGCACACGCAACAGGCTCGGCGCATCATCCTCCCTTGCGGCAAGGATTTCAGTGCATCGCCGGCTGAGCATGGAGAAGTTTGTCACTTTGTCCTGCACACAGATCAGTGCATCAGCCTCCCTTGTGGCAAGGATTCAACGCATCGCTGGTCTCGCATGAGGAAAATCATCGCTACAGCTCCTTAGCGACATTTTGATTGTTTTGCTACAGAATCCAGGTACTTTGTAAGTAAAAGGGCCGCAGAGACCACTGCTTTGAACTGAACTCCTCTTTGCACACTTTGAACTATTTTTGCAGCCTTTCAGGAGTAACCCTATTTTTCTAGTATTGTGGATTTTTACTGTTATTGGTCTTGTGTTAAGTCTATATATAAAGATACTTATTTTTATAACTACTTGTGTGGTGTCCCTTTGTAGTGTTCCTCACTGTGTTATTGTGTATGGTCATAAATGCTTCACACACTGCCTCTGAGATAAGCCTAGCTGCTCGTGCTATGTTACCACAGGGTTGAGCAGAGGTTATCAAAGGGTGTAGCCCGCTTACTCTGACTTAGGAAGAAGGGTCCCTACTTGGACAGTGGCCAGCCATTGCCAACTAGAGATCCCCATTTCTAACAGAAATGCTGGCCAGTGTTGAAACTTTTCAAACACTCATGCACAGCAACTGATCTGTGTTTAATCCATTGTTAGTTTGCTCTCCACCGGGCATATTATCAAGCCCATTATCGCCGCACTATTAGCAAGGACACGCTAGCGTGTGTTTCCTTGTCTCAGCACCGGTTTTCCTTACGCCTTGCATCGCATCTCTAATGAGATGCAAAGTAGGCGTTCCCAGGAAAAACAACATAAAAAATATTGCTATCTGTCCTTCGTGGTATTTAAAAGCCCCCCCAGGACACCCATAGCGATATTAAAAGCCGCGCTAACCGCGGTTATCGCCGGTATTTTACGTCTGATAAAATCCTGACTTCACTATCTTTTACATGGCAGGTGGATTGTACGGCTCAATCCACATCTCCCTATTACTAAGGATTCCCCTATAGCTGCAGGTTTATTGCTGGATTCACAGCGATAAACCTGCATTTCGCCGCTATCGCCGGATTTTTAATCGCCGTGGAGATAAGCGTAGTAAATAACGCGATATCTTGGCGATCAAATCCGGCGATAGCCGGCGTTAATCAAAATCACGCTAAGTGAGCTCGGCGATATTTATCGCTGCTCGTTGCTAATATGCCCCCACGTCACCCCAGTTGGACTCAGCCATATGCAAATCAGTCTTGTCCCTGCTCCCCATGGGAACAGTCCAGCCACTACTAAAGACTTTATGAATTGTTATATAATATCTTTATTTATCTTTCCATGTTTTTACCTATGTTTAGAAGGTCAAATGATCCTCACTACATGTTACTTGAGCTGCAATTGACAAAGGGGGTTTTGTTCTATTATTTTCAAATACTTTGCTATTAATACATTTGTAGTGTTCTATCTTAGGAACCCTTCATTAATATGGTTTCTCTCTATCTTTTGTATGCCCTAACTTAATAATTCTGCTAGTTTTATGTATTTTGTCGAAGGCAAACAAAGAGTGCTCCAATTGTTCTACATGTACTATTTCCTGCCACCGAATGCTAGTTAGTGAAGATCCGTTTCTTAATATGATTTTATTCCAGCTATTGTACAAAATGGTTAAAACACAGGGTCAATTTCTGAATGGTAAAGGGGGGTACTGAGATTGGTCGTAGCATCATGCTATTTCTGCAATGATGTTTGCCTCTTTTTAAACAAACCAGCGCAGATCTTCTTGGTTAGTTCATTCTGATTGGTAAGTGGATAACAAATTAAAAAGACTGGGCAGCTGAATACACGGGCTGTAAAAAAAAGCAGAAGAAGGCAGATGTGCACCAGTAAATGTCAATGTTCTGTGACCAGAGGCAGGACTGTGCTCTCTACCTGATTTAACTAAACAAAACGCAAACAGAAACATGCTAATTCTACACACCAATATGTTATACATTTTTCACCAATTACCACGAAATAAGAAATACATATTTTTATTGTATCACGCAAATAGAGGTTTAAATGCCATAGGCTGCATCATTCACGTCGTGGGCAATCCAAATATCAAGTTAACATGTCTCTGAAAAGTATGAGGTTTGGTTTAGAAAAATATATCACTAACTGCCCTTGCATCAACAGTTATCCAGTCAGATGCCTTGCATTTATGTATTTAGTAAAGATTATGCAAAATCTCCATACTCCATGCAATTAAATAGCAGCATAATCCTGCATTGCTACCTATGATATACAGTGAGTTAAAATGCAATAAACCAGCAGCAGTGCTTTAAATGGGCCGGTACTCACCGGTACTGAGTACCGGCACTTTTCAATTTTCTTCCCTTGAGTATCGGAACTTTTCATTAGAGAAGGAGAGTACCGGTACTCACAGGAGCTTAGCAGCACTCAGTTCTTAGCAATTCCCAGACTGTCAGTGAATCAAAGAGCACCTGATTGGCTGGCTGTGGCGTGTGATCAGGCAGCAGAGCTTGCGCTGCAATCAGCAGAGAGCAGTATCTTCACTTGCTTAAATGGATGAACAACATTTGCGCATTAATCGTGTCTTCCATCGCCATCTTGCACACAACCACCCATTCTTATTGCCCGATTATGTTAAGATTAGTTTTGTTGTGCAGGCGCATGCAGGCGTGCAACGCCCATTGGGCTCAAAGGGCTTCAGCCCCTCCCCCCGTTGTGTGTGTGTCAGCCTTGCTGAGACAGCTTCCCGGGCAGACACACAGCCGCACCGAGTACTTCACAGGTCTGTAAAAGACCATTTACTTGCTAACGAGGCTTTATTTCACCCCTTCTTAGAGCCCCTGCGTCTCCCACTCTGTATATTGCTGGAAGAATCAGCGTCCCCCCCCAAATCATTAGTAGCCCTCCCAAAATGTGGCTCTAGTTGCGCCTCTGGGCTGATGTATGCACAATCGGTCTGCCCCTCCTGGTCTGTTCCGATGAGCTTTGGAGCAGGCCGATTGTGTGCCCGGGCGCACTTTAGCAGACACTGGTGTCTGGCTGGGGCTCCGACCAACATTAATCTGCATTGAGCGTTTGCTCGCCTGTCACGCTGTACAGGGGGGGGGGGAAGAGGAGGGCCTGCGCTTCTCCACAACTGCTTGGATTAGAGAGAGAAAAGGGAAGAGAGGTAGGGAGATAGAGTGATGCAGAAAGAGGACAGAGTGATTGGTAAAGACAGGGAAAAGAGATGAAAAGCTATAGAAAGACAAGAGAAAGAGAATGAAGTAAGGCAACTGAGTAAAGGAGGAGAGAAACATAGGAGAGAAAGAGACTGGGCAAGGAAGAGTAAGAAAGACAAGGCAGAGGAGAGAAGTGTGGATAGACGAATATAATGAAGGAAAAAACAGGTTTTAGACATGAGGGACAGAAAGTAGAAACTAGCATGGAAAAGGTTTAGGCATGTGAGAAAGACAAAAGTCAGTGGGTGAGAATAAATTTGTGGGCATAGAAAATAGGTGTTTCATGGGTAGGAGGAGGAGAGACATCAGGAAGAAAGAAAGGGGAAAATGCTTGTGGCCACCCTGTAGCAACTCATCACCAAGGGAATCTCGAAAGGCTCTTTTTGTTCTTTGCTTGGTTATCTGGCAACTTTAACATAATCTTTAAGTGGGTCGGTGTTTGAATAAGAGTCCTGCAAGAATTCCGTAGGGGTGTGAGCAATCTATTCTAATGCATACACCTCAGACGCTTTGCAGCTCCCCTTTAAATGCTGATCTATAAACAAATATAAAGGATATAGATGTAATTATAAAATCAGCGTCAAATGGAAATCATACTTTTTTTAGAGAGTTTTCTTCTCATCAATATCTGTGCCACAGCTTCAACCTTCAAAACAGCTGACCGTGTACTAGGATTCTTTGAATGGCACATTGTCCTGTACCTTCAGTATGCACATGCCTACCTGTTGGGATGTGCCTCTACCCCCATGCTCTTGACTGTGTGCATAACTGTGCCAGTGAGTAGGGCTTCGACTTGAGGCCACAGCCAAATCTGTAATCAAGGAAAGATACATACATTGTACATCCTTCAAACGTTGAGAACCCCAGAGACTCACAGGGCCTGTTTTGCGTGCCCCACGTGGGCAAACCACTTGACCTCAGTCAGAATCTTATTGAAGAGTAAACTAAAAAAAGTTCTCCAACCTACCAACCCATATGTAATGCTTCTTTCTCTCTTCTGAACTATCACTCCTGATACAAACTTGCAGTGAGGCAGCTTCTCTTTTGCTCTCAACATGTGTCGATCTCCTAACTAGAAGGGGATCATGGTTTATTATTGTGCATGTTTCTTTCACAAATTGACCACAAAATCCATAATTGTGCATAATGTGACAATACAAATAGCTTTCATGAGCCATAAGCGCAGAGTCAAATTGCACACAGGAAATTTGAAAGTTACCGTTAAAATTACCCTTTTGCACAAGCAGAGACACAAAGAAGGCTCTACAGATGGCAGAACAGTTGCTGATTTCCTGTGCACAGTTGCACACCAAGAAAATCCTAAATGTTTGTCTCCCAACCACGCCCTTAGCCACGCTCCCATCCCCGCCCCTTTCGTTAAAGCTGGTGAGTACCTGCACTTATTTCTTTTCATTTAAAGCACTGACCAGCAGTATTATTCAGATGCAGAAGGTATCTATTTTGAGAGAAATAGCATGATATGTCTACAGGGCGAACAAGATGGTATTATTCTTAGAGGGCATTTACAAGAATGGTTAAAAAATTCAAGAATTAGGAGTGTATCCTGAAAATAATGGCTCCATTCAGTTGTTATTAGAGAGCCACTTTGAGCAGACATCGTCGTCCTTGACTACCAGCATTTCAATCCGGCATACACGATAACTGAGGTAGAAGAGGTCTGGGGTTGAAGAGGTCTGGGGTAGAAGAGGTCTGGGGTAGAAAAGGTCTGGGGTAGAAGAGGTCTGGTGTAGAAGAGGTCTGGGGTAGAAGAGGTCTGAGGTAGAAGAGGTCTGGGGTTGAAGAGGTCTGCTACACAAAGAATTAAGCCATTTGTAGGTAAGTAAAACAAATCCAGTAGCTGGAAGTGAATGAGCTCACATATGTTGTTCATAAGAGTAAAACGTGATTCCTTCAAATAATTGATCAACATATTGTAAGGATGATTTAGACCACAGAGTGAGAAACAATTCCAAGTGACAAATTAGGAAAGAAGGGCTTACAAGATAATAATGTGCATGGAGTAATAATTGAAAAACATTAACCAATGAGAAATGTGTTGCCAGAAGATAATCTAGACAGAAAGAGCCTCAACCCTTGCTCTCTTACAGATGAGGGGTCAAAGAAGCCAGTATGTGGTAGTAAATAACTATATACATAATAAAGAGACCAAGTTTTGAGGCAGCTGAGTCATCTAGTAGAGAATGTAGCCCGATAATAAAACTGGATGCATGGGAGGGCCCATCCATCCTTAATGAAAGGCAGTTGAAGAAAATGTACTGCCCTACAAGGTCTCTTATTTTGTCAAATAAATTGAATCAAGGAACACTCCACCTTATGAAAAGTATGTGGTAGGAATCCATAATAGTAGGGCCCTACAATGCAAAAAGATTCAAAAAATGAGGCGGCATGATCATTTTTATGGCACTTCACCTGCCGATCTGCAAGAGGTGGAGTTGACCACGTTTTTTGCATACTGAGAATAGTGGCGGAGGTAAGGGTTTCATAATTCAACTAATTAATGTGGGCAATTAGATTTGAGTGCTTGACTCCAAGATAGGTAACATATAGATGAACTGTGAGCAGTTATGATCTTATGGTCTGTTACCTTTATTTTGATTCAGTAGATATCCCTGCATTTGACCAAAACATCAAGGGGCAGATTTACAAGCCCCATGTGTCATTTTTGCACCGCCGTTGCATCACTTTTTGTGATGCAGCGGTGGTGTAAAAATGCGGCCCATTTACAATGTGGTGCATCTGGAGAGATGTGTCACATTGTAAAGCCCTGCGTCAAATTATACCTTTGTCATGTATAATGTATGCAGAGTGGGCGTTCCCACGCAGGTAAGCCTCATAGAAGTGACTCAGTGAAATCTATAAGATCTCACTGCGTCACTTCTAGGACGCCACTGCGTCAAAACCTTACACCTGCTTGAAGCAGGCCTAAGGAGTGACACAGCACAATGAGGATAGGCCTCCCATGCATTGCTGGAGGTGAGTCGTGCTTGCGACATGACTCCAGAAATGCATGACTTTCCGAATATCTGACGCATCTGTCAATCCTTGCGCCATGGTGTGCCGTATTGTAAATACAGCGCATCCATGGTGGGGCAAGGGTTTCACAGGGTGGCGCAGGGAAAGTGACTCATCTCTACAGATGTGTCACTTTCTTGTAAATCTGCCCACAAGTTTCTTGTTCACTTGCATACAGAGACGTGCAATGGGTCTGAGGAGAAAATGGCTGTCATTCGCAAAGACGTCAAGCTTAAGTTTAGCCTAATGGGATATGTGAGTGCTGTTTTGACATATTTTAAAAGGGGCTCCAAGCACAGTACAAACAATTGATTTTGAAAGTGGAATCCTTGTACCGCCCCTTTAATGTTATTTAATGTGCAGAAGAGATAGCTCACTAAAAAGAATTATGTGGTGAAAGTCCACTATGTAATGGTTTTACCCAACTGAGCAATCATACCAGTGGCTACACCCAGAACTTCATCTACAACTGTCGTTTTACATAACACATTGACTATCATTCACCACACAGGTGCAGAAAAAGACTCAGAAAAAGCTGTATGAATATGCACCTTAGAAGGTAATATATCCCACCAAGTTATACTTTTAGAACACAAGTGAAAGATAAGGCCCCTTCAGGGCTTGGTTGAGCGGGAGTAACATCGTAAACGGGTGGTATCAACAGGCCGGCCAATCCGCTTTTCTCTTGCCCCATTTAGAGATGTGGAATTGTGGATTACCATTGGAGGAAGGACCGCTCCTCCGCCAATGGAAACCTCTAAACCAGCAGTCTGTCTGCAGCAGGATTGCTGGGTCGCAGTGGAGCCTGCCACGCCCGGTTGAGGGCAAGGAGGCCCTTACTGACTTCCTTGATGGTGCCCACCAGGCGGGGCACGTCGATCATAGACAGGGAAAATATGGAATGGCCCCCAACACACACGGAGAAGGCCTTCTGTGCACTGAGGCTATTTGTTCTTTTTGTAACGAAAATAACCCCTTACTTTAGGAGCTATTTAATGTTTGGCAGACAGGAGCCGAAAGCATGGCACCCGCTCTGAAAATCTGTAGCAGGCGCGCAACACCCATTGGACTGAAAGGGCTTCAGCCCCCCCCCCCCCCCCCTCGTGTGTGGCAGCCCGGGACACACACACAGCCGCACCAGAGCACTTCACAGGTCTTTAAAAGACAATTTGCATGTTAATGAGGCCTCGCTGTTGTTTCACCCCTTCTAAGAGCCCCTGCAGCTCCACTCTGCCTCTTGCTTAAAGATTCACCCCCCCCCGAAATTTTTTTCTTAGCCCCCCCCCCCCCCCCCCCCCGAAATTTGGTTCTAGTTGCGCCTCTGATCTGTAGTATTGTGAAGGGAGTTCACTTCACAGTACGGTTATCCCTGCCAGGGAAGCGAGAATCTCTAAATAAGGCGCTGGGAGACGTGTCCATTGCGGCTGGCTGGCTGGCAGACTATCCCACCAGGCTATAAATGACTCTTATAGTTTTGTTAATGCTGTGCTCTTCCTTTTTAAGGAGCTTAGTCAGGACATTTATGTGTTGTGCTGACAATGCGCAATATATATTGGTTTTGAAATACACATTTGTTAATATTGCATGTCATTTCGAAGGCTGCTGCCACATCCGCTGGGAGAAAATTAAATGCATTAAGTTTCATGATTTCTGAGAGGAGGTATGCATCAAGGCACACCCCTTCTGCTTAATGATGTAAAAATAAAATCCCATTACCTTCACTATATTTCATATTATGGGCATGATACAGTTTACCTGTCAAAGATTATGTTTTGAAAAAAAAAATGTTGTCAGTGATAGTTACAGGGAGAAAAAACTGGAGAAAAGCTATTCCAATTCATGTCAAAAGCTTTCCTGGATTCCTTGAAGTTCAGATTTCTTTCTGGCTTCCAATGACAAAGAGAAACTGCTTCAGATAATGCTGACAGCATTGATGAGGAGTTCAGAATGATTGATCACCAAGCTTTTAATCGGGAAATGTAATCTTAATGCACTGCTGATAGTACAGTATGCTCACTGATTGCCGCCAACCACAATCTATATAGTCCTCATTATGCTGCTGGCTGTGGCAGTGGCGACACCTCTATCACTAACACCTTACTGACATTTAGCTGACCACTCTGTGCCTGCGCATGGCTTTGATTCACACAACGTGAAATGAGCTGAAATGAGCTCTTGCGTGTTGTAGGGATTCTGCTCAGGAACAGAACTGTGCTTGTGACCACAGACCATCAGCATGTTGGGACTGATTTACCATACCACATCAGTATCTATGGGCCCAAATCCAACTAACTATATAACCTTTCCAGAGAAACAAGTGATTTGGCAACACAACACTGACGATCCTCTCAGGGATTGTGGTAGCAGGTCAACCCCTTTCGTTCTCCCACTTGTACTTATCCACAATAAACAGAAAAGAGACATGAAGGAAGTTTGCAATATGTATTTAAACTATCATGCTCTAATATGCAGTAATTGAGCCACAACTAAAAAAACAAATACTGGTCAATAGTGTCATTAGCATGATTAGCAGACCATATACAATAAAAAAAAGCCCTGTCATATGATCTGGCAGATTTTCCTAAACCCACCTTCACTACTAAAGTAAAGTGATTATAAATCTCTGGGCTTAGTGGCGGACCCCATACCTCATCATACATAGATAGTTGCTCTACATCAAAGCTGACGCAGCCCTCTTGTCTCAGGACATTTGGTCTGTCTGCAAGTCTCCACTTTTTTTTTTTAACAACACATCCCCGATTATATATTACAACATATGTTCTCAAAAACAGCACTGGGTGTCTCTATTATGTCTAGGTGCTAGTGTCTTGCTAGTGTCCGAGCACAAAGAATAACAAGGAGTATCAATATTGGATGAAGGAGAACTGGCTAAAACTAACACTGAGAAGACTGAGAATGTGGTCTTTGTAGCAATTAATTCTGTGTGGTCTGAGCTCTGGTGGCCTGAGAGGTGTGGCCCTCTACCCATTCCTGAGGCCTTCGCTATAAATCTTGGAGCAATTTTTGATCAAACTCTTATCTTCGACTCTCAGGTCAACAGGAGGGTGAGCTCTTGTATCTTCATTATGAAGATCCTGAAGAAGATCTTTCCGTTCTTACCCGGGGAATTAGGAGTTGCACTGGTCATATTCCTTATTAAATCTTGCGTTGACTACTTTAATGCTCTATGTAGAATTGATTTTTAAATTTATAGAGCGCAACTTGTTCTAGAAGCATCTTTGTAAGAAGCTAGCTCTTTATATAAGTAAGTAAAAAGAGGTGCACGGCGTAAAGAGTCCAGGCAAGCCCCAAATGATTTACAGAGGCACAAATAACACCCCAAATACTCTCTTTTGTGGTAGTGTGGGTGAGCAGTTAGGCATATCAGAGGGTAGTGCTAAGCATTTATTGCACACGCAAAGGCAGTATGTGAGACACACACTGAATAAAGAAATCCAACACCAATTTATTAAAATAACACATACTTTTATATGAATTTAGATACCAAGATCATCTGAATCAGGTAAGTACTTTTTGAGTTATGAATTCTTACAGTTTTCAAAAGTTGACTTTTGGGAGTGGTAATGTTATCCTATTGGGGGTAAACATGTACTGCATTCAGGCACTTAACAACGACTTACGGGACCAATTGTCTGGACTTAAGGTGAGCATCGGTCAAGGTCCAAGGCAGCACCAACAGGTCACATTGAGAGTCTCTGGGGTGGCCGGGTGCAGAGGTGCTTTTCAGTGTCGGGTACCCACTGTTATCCTATGGGGTAAAACATATACTGTATTCAGGCACTTCACAGAGACTTATGGGACTAATCTGGACTTAAGGTGAGTATGTAGCAAGGTCCAAAGCCACACCAACAGGTCACCTCAGGAGGCTCTGGGGCATCCGGGTGCAGAGGTGTGTTATGGCGTGGAGTGTCCCACTCACCACAATGTGGAACGGGCCAGTTGCAAAGAGGCTGCAAGCTGGGACTGGAAGACCACTCAGGATAAACCAACAATGGGGCTGTGGTCTCACAATGCTCATGGATATGGGGACACCTTTGGTCCTCACCTCCTCGGGCCAGGGCAGCCGGTGCAGAGGTGTTTTGAGGCATTGGGTTTTCATCACTGGAGAAACTCATGGTTTAGGGGGCCTACAGAGGCTTCAGGCATCGCCGGTGAGTCCGCTGTGGGCAAACCCCAGGTGGGCTTTGTCTCTGGAGGGTCAAAGGACCATGCTGTCACCATTGGCCCACTTCAACTAGGCTAGGGGGCACGGATGCAGTGGTGCTTTCCGGCGTCTAGTTTTCGGCGATCCAGAGTCCTCACAGTTCTTTTGGAGTGCCTGCAAGATGCAGGAAAGGCGCTCCACTTCTCCACGGTGTTCATGGATCTTTGTTGAAGGCAGGCAGTCCTCCCAGGCTTTTGGAGGCACAGCGGCTGCAGGACAAGAAGACTTTAGCGCATTCTGGCATGAACAGGGTTGGCGCCAATTTAGTTACTTCTCCACAATCCTTGCTTCTCTTAGATCTTCAGTGTACTTCTTATTCTTAGGTCAGCCAGAATCTGATTTCCTGGTGACAGAGGCTTACCCTAAATACTGGATTTAAAGGTGTTAGGAGAGTGTAGGGTAGTAGCCAATCGGCTACTTACCCCTGGGTTCACTATGCCCCCTATAATACCTCTTCCTATGGGAAGTGGGCAAAACCCTGCCCCAGAATTCCTAATTCTGTCATCACCAATATGGCAAACTTTTACATTTCGTATC
Organism: Triturus cristatus; assembly: GCF_964204655.1. Classification (NCBI taxonomy): domain Eukaryota; kingdom Metazoa; phylum Chordata; class Amphibia; order Caudata; family Salamandridae; genus Triturus; species Triturus cristatus. The sequence goes on from NC_140591.1 coordinate 629,357,115, forward strand.
CACATCAGGTAGTCCACCTTAGGGGTGGAACTAGCCTGATGGTGGACACGCCTCTCTGACTAGTAATTTCCCCCCTATCCTGACACCAAAGTGACCCTGGTCAGGGGTGTTGGCATTCCCTCACCTCTGAGGGAAGCCAGATTCACATTCCAAAGGTGGTGGGTTCTTTGAAGCCTTCCTGGAGGAGCTGTAAAATCCCTCCCTCCAGAGAATGCACTCCTGAGTGTGTGGACTCTCACTCCTGTGGATCTGAAACCAATGGACTAGTTAGCCAGCACACTGGAGGGCTGGTACATTTCAGGTGGTACCACTAAGGAAACACCTTGGGTGCATGTATTAATAAATCCATCAATGGAATCACTGTGGGCTTATTAATACAAGGTGTTTGATACCTAACACCACATGTTTCAGAGAAGCCATTATGTAGCTTGGGAACTCTTGTTGACCAGTGCCCAGCACATACCTTACAAGGGTTTCCCTGCTTACTTGCAATATACAGGAATGTAACTAAACATCACAGGGGCATATCTGCTCATGTAGATATGCCCTTACATAAAATATAATGCACCCTGCCTTAGAGGTGCCTTACATATATTAGATGCAGTGACTTTGCCATGACACACAGGAGTGTGCCATCTCATGTTTTCACTCATGGTTTGCACCATGTCACGAAGCCTGCAATGGCAGTCTGTGTGGAATTTGTGTGTGGGTCCCTTAGGGTGGCAAAAGATATCCTGCAGCCCTCTGGGACCTTCTTTCGCACTAATGCTCAAGGTACATGAGGTACCATTTACTAGGGACTTACAGGGGTGCTAATGTCCTTTGCCAATTGAAGAAAAATTAGACAACATCTTGTTTTGGGGAAGGAGCACTGGCACTGAGGTCTGGGTAACAGGCCTCAGTTTACTGTCAGAGCCAAAAATCAGCATCTCTTTCTTTTAGGGAGGGATTGTGTTCACTTCACTAGGTACCTGTGAGGAACAGGAGAATTTTAAATGTATCTGCATGGTCTATAAGGCTCTTTACCAGGAGGGCCCATGCTACCTGAGAACCGCTTTCAACTGGTATTCTCCTAAAATACATCTTAGATCTGCAGCACTGCGGAATGTGACCATTCCCAAGTTCCGGAAGGCTAGATGGGGTGTCTGCACTTTTATGGTGGCAGCAGCCATGTTATGGATCATGTTAGAAATGCATATTGCGACTCTGAATTCCTACATTGAGTTTCATACAGGCCTGAGCGTAGTTCGCGGAGTTTTGCTACGCGGAACTCCATGAAGTTACAAAAAACTCTGCAAAGTTCCGCGATGGCAGAGTGCAGTACGAACTGCAGTTTGTGCTGGTATTCCTGCAGCTCGGGTAGAAATTCTACCCGAGCGGAAGCTCACACTTGCGAACTTACTGCTTGCGATCGCGAACTTACCGTTCGTGATCGCGAGCGGGGAAAAAACTCCACTGCACATCGCGAAGCAGAGTTTCTGCACTCCGCGAGCTCCGCGGAGTGTGGAGTGCCGAAAACTCTACAAACTCCATGAACAGAGTTAAGTTCACTGCCCAGGCCCAGTTACGTAAGCAACTCAAAACCTGGTTATTCTCTCAACCTTAATGATGCTTTTGTATTCTCACCCTGGTTGTTTCTGACCGGTTCTAGCGCATAGACAATTTTTCAACTTAATGCGCTCAATAAATACAAATACAGGTCTCCTAGTATATGGAACACCGCCTCATGTCAAGAAGATAATTCCAGCTGTGATGAGATTTGGCCTCTGCGCAGCGTGCCAAGCAACAAAAGCGCTGGTGCATAGGGAGTAACAGCATTAGTAATAAAAAGGCACCGCTTTTTGCATCGAAAAGCTACTCGCATAAGTGATTGATGAAAAGTGAAATGTTTAATATATATGATAAAAGCCAGTGTGTGACTCAGCAATAATAAATTAGATTCATATTAAATATTGAAAACACTTACGTGGCTTGTGATTTGATTTAAAGTGCAACCTTTTCAAGATGACCAATAAGAGTAACAGTGCGCATTTCTTTTAGGTTGCAGCATAAGAACCTTTTTAATACATTCAGAAAAGTGCATATGCCACTGAAGAATGTTATTCATTTTACAAAACTGAAGTCATATTGTCCCATTTTCCAGACGGATCTAAAGTAAGTACACAGTTAATTTCAGCCATTGATTACTGTGGTTTTAGGCCATGGCTGACAGAGCTGTCCTTTTGATTTCTGTTTTACTATCAGCCCATGACATTTTGCAGATTTGAACACTTAGGGAATAGTCCATACATACTAGAAAAATTTCCTTTTGTAATGTATACATATATATATATATATATATTCAAACCACCTCTAATTTCACTACCGAAATCAGACTCCGACACTTGGGTGAGCTTCACCATCCAGCTTTAGTTTATTTTCTTAGCTTGACGCGTTTCGGCACACTTGCCTTTTTCACACAGGGAAGTCGATAAAAAACACCACTTTTAAACACACAGTGAAGGTCACATGATTATTGGTCAAATAGATATAGTGAACAGACTACGCAAATGAAACACCATCATTGCTATTCGTTAGACCGACTTTTTTCCTTACTCCATTAGTTAAAATCACTAATAGGTTCACATATATAATATTTAAAAGTTCCATATTGCATATGTTAAAAGCTCTGTACATAATGTAGGAAATGAACATTGGGAAGAATTATTCTTAGTTTCACATGACTGAATTGACACTATGTCACCTTAAATATAATTCCAACTAATAATTGCTGTTTCCTGATATACTCTCTGGATAACACACAATTTAAAATATCAATCGCGTTATACTATGAATCAACTTATCAATTAATCATGGTGTCGGTCACACTGTCCATTTGCAAAGAAATATATATATATATATATATATGAACACACCATCCAGCTCTCACAGAGAAAACCATAGGCGAAGGCACGGACACAAGGATTGTCAGGGTACGGCATCAATTAGTTTATTCAAGACACCCTCAACCCATGAGGTAAGAGAAGAGACGCGTTTCGGCTTGTAAAAAAGCCTTTATCAATCCTGATGGCACCATGGAATTACACTTATTATATAGTCACTCCCACTTGAGTGAATGATCCACATGGAAGACATACTGTCAGTAAGTCAACACAATGTAAAACTAAAATGTATGCTGCCAACAACATGCTCATAATGCTGGTAAAGCAGTTGTCAACTTATAAAATGTACAGTGCAAACTTTAAATAACTAATATGAATTACCATCGCAATGGCAGACATAAATAGATGGCCTAGCAGATATGTGCAATCAACGTTCAAGTGGGAAGAAATGATAACATGTACATGCGCCATCAGTCTACTTAATTTCGTGATGGTTGAGCTCATAGAATGAATTAATCTAAAAACGTATTGTTCAAAGTCATTGGATTGTTCCACAAAAGCTGTCTCTGTAGCTATATATATATATTAGCAAGGTTCCTCATAAAAATAAGAATTAACAACGCCATGCACTGGCCAGATAAATTTAATCAGTCAGCTGGTAGGACACGTTTCGCCTGTCCTGCAGGCTTGATCACCAAAAACGTTACCGTTTACAATTGGCCATTTTAAATGAAGTGCTCTGTAGCGTGTCACATGACATGACTACAATAAAAGTGCATTAGACAAAAGACTCATAGTTTTACACACAGAACTTTTCAACTTGCAATTGAGTATATATAAATCAATACTAAGAATTACATTTCAATGTTCAGTCACATTATGCTTTTCGACAAATGAAATTCATAGGTAAATGCTTTGTTTAAAAACCATGTGCTAAAAATAAATTGCAACTTTAGCACTTATTTAAACATGCATTATCGCAGAATTGGTATTGCGTGATATATTTATACAAAATATCACACTGTTATCAACATCACAGTCTGCTGTAAAATTCAATTAATTGAATAGTTAACCATCAATACTAATAAAAATAGTTGCAGACTAACCGCTTATCTAGCCCGTGTAGGTATAACATACATCCTGTGCAAGCGCAGATTATTAAATCATGTGGTTCTCAGTATCAAGCCCCAGTGGACAATTACTAACTCATGTAATGCTTGGTATAAAAAAAAAAATATATATATATATTCACTGAAAAAACCATAGGTTTCACACATGTTATAGTTAGCTGGACATTTTACTGATAAAAAACCAATGAAATTCCCCCGTTATAGTTACTGTAGGCAACTATAACTCACGCGACCGTAATCCTCTGCTGATGCTAATACTGTATTTAGACACTTATTTGCCCATGTCTTCTTCCATTAACTTTTAGCTATACATATATTACAAATATTTTTTTTTCATAAAGACACATATGTCATCAGCAGAGGATTACGGTCGCGTGAGTTATAGTTGCCTACAGTAACTATAACGGGGGAATTTTATTGGTTTTTTATCAGTAAAATGTCCAGCTAACTATAACATGTGTGAAACCTATGGTTTTTTCAGTGAATTTGCAAGGTTTTTTCAATGCTAATTCCTAACTATAACGTGTGTGAAACCTATGGTTTTTTCAGTGAATTTGTACGGTTTTTTAAATGCTAAGTTACTTTACGCCATTTGTGGTGTGCGCGCCCACTTAACGCAGTTCGTTCCGTGCGCGCAGTGCACAGTGAGCACGCGGTGCGCTTCGCGCACAACGTGCCCACGTTACGCTAGATGGGCCATGAACGCACGATGCGCTTCGCGCACCGTGCGCACATGGAGGTCATATGATGAGCATCGTTGTGACAGGTAAAATATAGGTTTTGTTTATCTCTGATGAGCTATGCACAAAAGGTGCCCTTCGGGCACCTTTTGCACACGGGGTGGGGAGAATGTGGTTATTTTTTTTTTTTATTATTATTTCTTACCGTACGCGTACGGTAAGCGTAATCGGCGAAATTTTCGAAAAAATAAAAATTGCCTTTTTTCACTTGGGGGATCGTTGGGGACTCCCTCGACATGGCTAGGTGCTTGGGAGCTGTGTAAACAGCCCCTTTACATGATTTGCACTTTGTTTTTCAACCCCCTGTCAGAGTGCGAGAGAGAAAATGGCGGCCGCCGCTTCCTGGTTTCGACCGATTCGAATGTTTACTAAGATCTAAGGGCCAATCAGAATCGCGTACGGTAAGCGCACCGTAAGCGCACCGTACGCTGGCTCAGATATATATATTGATTTAAAGGCTATTTTCTCAGAATCTACTGAACAGATTTACACCAAACCTACAAAAGGCACTTCCTTGACCTGAGGACTACCTCTCTGCCAAATTTCAAGTAATTCTGTTCAGCCGTTCGGGCTGTAGCTGTGTTTAAAGGTCCTATGGAAAAATGCATGGGAAAAACGCGTTTTGGGACCCCCCTTTTATCTCAGCCCCCGCTTGACGAATCCCCCTGAGACTTTCTGGGTGGGAGCGGAGCGTAGCGCCCCACCTATTTTGAAAAATTCGCGAGGATTCGTCAACCGGCGCCAAAGTTATTCAAAATAGAATGTTGCGGATTTCCTATGGAAACGTGGTCCTAACTATAACTACCTACTGGCGACTGCCAGTAGGTAATATAGATATATAACACCAAAAGTTTTTAGCAAGTCTGCGCGGAGCTCCAAACCGGGAGGGCGTGCCGGTTAGCGGTGCTTGCTATACCGCATAAAAATGCAGTGACTCTTCACACGAAACGCCGCGCCGTGCTGTAGTTTAATACAACACCAAAACTTTTGGTGTAAACTACAGCGCGGCGCCCCCCCGTATGGCAAGGACACTCACCTGAGTTGAAATACCTGACGGGGAGAGAGGACGCAGTCGTGTGCTGCGTTAGGAGTTTGCCAGATGGGATTTTTCGAAACCATTGTTAATGCCGGGACTAAGTGCAAGCCCTTGCCAGCAGGACTGGGAAGCCATTTGGCGTTTCGAGTGAAGAGTCACTGCATTTTTTCACTCGCTATGGTATGCATCAAAACCCGACATGAACCTGATGGAAGCAGCGCTATGGGGAGGCTGGCTCAATGCACTACACCAATCAGAGCGGACTATCCTTTACTTTCACCAGCCCCCAAGTGTTACTACATTCACTGGAAAAAACGTGGCACTGAGGAAAGCCGACAGGCTGAAACGCGTCTGCCTCGCGTTTCATTCATCTAAATGGAAGCGCTTGATTTTGGAATAAAAGCATGTGGCAACTCTGAGCATGTGTCGGCCCCGTTTGTTCTTCGGATAAATTGGGGATTGGAGTGTATGTTTAATGCGGTATAGCAAGCACCGCTAACCGGCACGCCCTCCCGGTTTGGAGCTCCGCGCAGACTTGCTAAAAACTTTTGGTGTTGTATTAAACTACAGCGCGGCGCCCCCCCGTATGGCAAGGACACTCACCTGAGTTGAAATACCTGACGGGGAGAGAGGACGCAGTCGTGTGCTGCGTTAGGAGTTTGCCAGATGGGATTTTTCGAAACCATTGTTAATGCCGGGACTAAGTGCAAGCCCTTGCCAGCAGGACTGGGAAGCCATTTGGCGTTTCGAGTGAAGAGTCACTGCATTTTTTCACTCGCTATGGTATGCATCAAAACCCGACATGAACCTGATGGAAGCAGCGCTATGGGGAGGCTGGCTCAACGCACTACACCAATCAGAGCGGACTATCCTTTACTTTAACCAGCCCCCAAGTGTTACTACATTCACTGGAAGAAACGTGGCACTGAGGAAAGCCGACAGGCTGAAACGCGTCTGCCTTGCGTTTCATTCATCTAAATGGAAGCACTTGATTTTGGAATAAAAGCATGTGGCAACTCTGAGCATGTGTCGGCCCCGTTTGTTCTTCGGATAAATTGGGGATTGGAGTGTATATATATATATATATATATATATATATATATATATATATATATATATATATATATATACACGCTCCAAGTCTGCCCTCCAGCTTGAAAACGCACTTCAACGACCATTGATACCACGGGTAGATGCAGGGTCTGCATGCCGCTTGTGGCAGCGATCTTCTCTCTGCTTAAGTTCTTAACGCCTGACGCGTTTCAGTGCTTCCGCACTTCCTCAGAGGCGTGACAATGTCCACCACATGTCCCTCCATTTGAAAATCAATCCACCAATGGGCGGCTCGGATGAGCCAGATGGAATTCTGGGGCATGTAGTTTTCAAGCCCTCCAATTGGCTATGGCACACTTATCCTGCTAGTCATCCCTACTAGGAAGTTCCCACTGCGAGCTCCATTGTATATAGAGCCCAGCGGCCCCCAAGTGATTGTGGGGTGGTGCGTTCTCTGCGGCGCGGCTGCCGCAATTTATACACGCTCCAAGTCTGCCCTCCAGCTTGAAAACGCACTCCAACGACCATTGATACCACGGGTAGAGGCAGGGTCTGCATGCCGCTTGTGGCAGCGATCTTCTCTCTGCTTAAGTTCTTAACGCCTGACGCGTTTCAGTGCTTCCGCACTTCCTCAGAGGCGTGACAATGTCCACCACATGTCCCTCCATTTGAAAATCAATCCACCAATGGGCGGCTCGGATGAGCCAGATGGAATTCTGGGGCATGTAGTTTTCAAGCCCTCCAATTGGCTATGGCACACTTATCCTGCTAGTCATCCCTACTAGGAAGTTCCCACTGCGAGCTCCATTGTATATAGAGCCCAGCGGCCCCCAAGTGATTGTGGGGTGGTGCGTTCTCTGCGGCGAGGCTGCCGCAATTTATACACGCTCCAAGTCTGCCCTCCAGCTTGAAAACGCACTCCAACGACCATTGATACCACGGGTAGAGGCAGGGTCTGCATGCCGCTTGTGGCAGCGATCTTCTCTCTGCTTAAGTTCTTAACGCCTGACGCGTTTCAGTGCTTCCGCACTTCCTCAGAGGCGTGACAATGTCCACCACATGTCCCTCCATTTGAAAATCAATCCACCAATGGGCGGCTCGGATGAGCCAGATGGAATTCTGGGGCATGTAGTTTTCAAGCCCTCCAATTGGCTATGGCACACTTATCCTGCTAGTCATCCCTACTAGGAAGTTCCCACTGCGAGCTCCATTGTATATAGAGCCCAGCGGCCCCCAAGTGATTGTGGGGTGGTGCGTTCTCTGCGGCGAGGCTGCCGCAATTTATACACGCTCCAAGTCTGCCCTCCAGCTTGAAAACGCACTCCAACGACCATTGATACCACGGGTAGAGGCAGGGTCTGCATGCCGCTTGTGGCAGCGATCTTCTCTCTGCTTAAGTTCTTAACGCCTGACGCGTTTCAGTGCTTCCGCACTTCCTCAGAGGCATGACAATGTCCACCACATGTCCCTCCATTTGAAAATCAATCCACCAATGGGCGGCTCGGATGAGCCAGATGGAATTCTGGGGCATGTAGTTTTCAAGCCCTCCAATTGGCTATGGCACACTTATCCTGCTAGTCATCCCTACTAGGAAGTTCCCACTGCGAGCTCCATTGTATATAGAGCCCAGTGGCCCCCAAGTGATTGTGGGGTGGTGCGTTCTCTGCGGCGAGGCTGCCGTAATTTATACACGCTCCAAGTCTGCCCTCCAGCTTGAAAACGCACTCCAACGACCATTGATACCACGGGTAGAGGCCGGGTCTGCATGCCGCTTGTGGCAGCGATCTTCTCTCTGCTTAAGTTCTTAACGCCTGACGCGTTTCAGTGCTTCCGCACTTCCTCAGAGGCATGACAATGTCCACCACATGTCCCTCCATTTGAAAATCAATCCACCAATGGGCGGCTCGGATGAGCCAGATGGAATTCTGGGGCATGTAGTTTTCAAGCCCTCCAATTGGCTATGGCACACTTATCCTGCTAGTCATCCCTACTAGGAAGTTCCCACTGCGAGCTCCATTGTATATAGAGCCCAGTGGCCCCCAAGTGATTGTGGGGTGGTGCGTTCTCTGCGGCGAGGCTGCCGTAATTTATACACGCTCCAAGTCTGCCCTCCAGCTTGAAAACGCACTCCAACGACCATTGATACCACGGGTAGAGGCAGGGTCTGCATGCCGCTTGTGGCAGCGATCTTCTCTCTGCTTAAGTTCTTAACGCCTGACGCGTTTCAGTGCTTCCGCACTTCCTCAGAGGCGTGACAATGTCCACCACATGTCCCTCCATTTGAAAATCAATCCACCAATGGGCGGCTCGGATGAGCCAGATGGAATTCTGGGGCATGTAGTTTTCAAGCCCTCCAATTGGCTATGGCACACTTATCCTGCTAGTCATCCCTACTAGGAAGTTCCCACTGCGAGCTCCATTGTATATAGAGCCCAGCGGCCCCCAAGTGATTGTGGGGTGGTGCGTTCTCTGCGGCGAGGCTGCCGCAATTTATACACGCTCCAAGTCTGCCCTCCAGCTTGAAAACGCACTCCAACGACCATTGATACCACGGGTAGAGGCAGGGTCTGCATGCCGCTTGTGGCAGCGATCTTCTCTCTGCTTAAGTTCTTAACGCCTGACGCGTTTCAGTGCTTCCGCACTTCCTCAGAGGCGTGACAATGTCCACCACGTGTCCCTCCATTTGAAAATCAATCCACCAATGGGCGGCTCGGATGAGCCAGATGGAATTCTGGGGCATGTAGTTTTCAAGCCCTCCAATTGGCTATGGCACACTTATCCTGCTAGTGATCCCTACTAGGAAGTTCCCACTGCGAGCTCCATTGTATATAGAGCCCAGCGGCCCCCAAGTGATTGTGGGGTGGTGCGTTCTCTGCGGCGAGGCTGCCGCAATTTATACACGCTCCAAGTCTGCCCTCCAGCTTGAAAACGCACTCCAACGACCATTGATACCACGGGTAGAGGCAGGGTCTGCATGCCGCTTGTGGCAGCGATCTTCTCTCTGCTTAAGTTCTTAACGCCTGACGCGTTTCAGTGCTTCCGCACTTCCTCAGAGGCGTGACAATGTCCACCACATGTCCCTCCATTTGAAAATCAATCCACCAATGGGCGGCTCGGATGAGCCAGATGGAATTCTGGGGCATGGAGTTTTCAAGCCCTCCAATTGGCTATGGCACACTTATCCTGCTAGTCATCCCTACTAGGAAGTTCCCACTGCGAGCTCCATTGTATATAGAGCCCAGCAGCCCCCAAGTGATTGTGGGGTGGTGCGTTCTCTGCGGCGAGGCTGCCGCAATTTATACACGCTCCAAGTCTGCCCTCCAGCTTGAAAACGCACTCCAACGACCATTGATACCACGGGTAGAGGCAGGGTCTGCATGCCGCTTGTGGCAGCGATCTTCTCTCTGCTTAAGTTCTTAACGCCTGACGCGTTTCAGTGCTTCCGCACTTCCTCAGAGGCGTGACAATGTCCACCACATGTCCCTCCATTTGAAAATCAATCCACCAATGGGCGGCTCGGATGAGCCAGATGGAATTCTGGGGCATGTAGTTTTCAAGCCCTCCAATTGGCTATGGCACACTTATCCTGCTAGTCATCCCTACTAGGAAGTTCCCACTGCGAGCTCCATTGTATATAGAGCCCAGCGGCCCCCAAGTGATTGTGGGGTGGTGCGTTCTCTGCGGCGAGGCTGCCGCAATTTATACACGCTCCAAGTCTGCCCTCCAGCTTGAAAACGCACTCCAACTACCATTGATACCACGGGTAGAGGCAGGGTCTGCATGCCGCTTGTGGCAGCGATCTTCTCTCTGCTTAAGTTCTTAACGCCTGACGCGTTTCAGTGCTTCCGCACTTCCTCAGAGGCGTGACAATGTCCACCACATGTCCCTCCATTTGAAAATCAATCCACCAATGGGCGGCTCGGATGAGCCAGATGGAATTCTGGGGCATGTAGTTTTCAAGCCCTCCAATTGGCTATGGCACACTTATCCTGCTAGTCATCCCTACTAGGAAGTTCCCACTGCGAGCTCCATTGTATATAGAGCCCAGCGGCCCCAAAGTGATTGTGGGGTGGTGCGTTCTCTGCGGCGAGGCTGCCGCAATTTATACACGCTCCAAGTCTGCCCTCCAGCTTGAAAACGCACTCCAACGATCATTGATACCACGGGTAGAGGCAGGGTCTGCATGCCGCTTGCGGCAGCGATCTTCTCTCTGCTTAAGTTCTTAACGCCTGACGCGTTTCAGTGCTTCCGCACTTCCTCAGAGGCGTGACAATGTCCACCACATGTCCCTCCATTTGAAAATCAATCCACCAATGGGCGGCTCGGATGAGCCAGATGGAATTCTGGGGCATGTAGTTTTCAAGCCCTCCAATTGGCTATGGCACACTTATCCTGCTAGTCATCCCTACTAGGAAGTTCCCACTGCGAGCTCCATTGTATATAGAGCCCAGCGGCCCCCAAGTGATTGTGGGGTGGTGCGTTCTCTGCGGCGAGGCTGCCGCAATTTATACACGCTCCAAGTCTGCCCTCCAGCTTGAAAACGCACTCCAACGACCATTGATACCACGGGTAGAGGCAGGGTCTGCATGCCGCTTGTGGCAGCGATCTTCTCTCTGCTTAAGTTCTTAACGCCTGACGCGTTTCAGTGCTTCCGCACTTCCTCAGAGGCGTGACAATGTCCACCACATGTCCCTCCATTTGAAAATCAATCCACCAATGGGCGGCTCGGATGAGCCAGATGGAATTCTGGGGCATGTAGTTTTCAAGCCCTCCAATTGGCTATGGCACACTTATCCTGCTAGTGATCCCTACTAGGAAGTTCCCACTGCGAGCTCCATTGTATATAGAGCCCAGCGGCCCCCAAGTGATTGTGGGGTGGTGCGTTCTCTGCGGCGAGGCTGCCGCAATTTATACACGCTCCAAGTCTGCCCTCCAGCTTGAAAACGCACTCCAACGACCATTGATACCACGGGTAGAGGCAGGGTCTGCATGCCGCTTGTGGCAGCGATCTTCTCTCTGCTTAAGTTCTTAACGCCTGACGCGTTTCAGTGCTTCCGCACTTCCTCAGAGGCGTGACAATGTCCACCACATGTCCCTCCATTTGAAAATCAATCCACCAATGGGCGGCTCGGATGAGCCAGATGGAATTCTGGGGCATGGAGTTTTCAAGCCCTCCAATTGGCTATGGCACACTTATCCTGCTAGTCATCCCTACTAGGAAGTTCCCACTGCGAGCTCCATTGTATATAGAGCCCAGCAGCCCCCAAGTGATTGTGGGGTGGTGCGTTCTCTGCGGCGAGGCTGCCGCAATTTATACACGCTCCAAGTCTGCCCTCCAGCTTGAAAACGCACTCCAACGACCATTGATACCACGGGTAGAGGCAGGGTCTGCATGCCGCTTGTGGCAGCGATCTTCTCTCTGCTTAAGTTCTTAACGCCTGACGCGTTTCAGTGCTTCCGCACTTCCTCAGAGGCGTGACAATGTCCACCACATGTCCCTCCATTTGAAAATCAATCCACCAATGGGCGGCTCGGATGAGCCAGATGGAATTCTGGGGCATGTAGTTTTCAAGCCCTCCAATTGGCTATGGCACACTTATCCTGCTAGTCATCCCTACTAGGAAGTTCCCACTGCGAGCTCCATTGTATATAGAGCCCAGCGGCCCCCAAGTGATTGTGGGGTGGTGCGTTCTCTGCGGCGAGGCTGCCGCAATTTATACACGCTCCAAGTCTGCCCTCCAGCTTGAAAACGCACTCCAACGACCATTGATACCACGGGTAGAGGCAGGGTCTGCATGCCGCTTGTGGCAGCGATCTTCTCTCTGCTTAAGTTCTTAACGCCTGACGCGTTTCAGTGCTTCCGCACTTCCTCAGAGGCGTGACAATGTCCACCACATGTCCCTCCATTTGAAAATCAATCCACCAATGGGCGGCTCGGATGAGCCAGATGGAATTCTGGGGCATGGAGTTTTCAAGCCCTCCAATTGGCTATGGCACACTTATCCTGCTAGTCATCCCTACTAGGAAGTTCCCACTGCGAGCTCCATTGTATATAGAGCCCAGCAGCCCCCAAGTGATTGTGGGGTGGTGCGTTCTCTGCGGCGAGGCTGCCGCAATTTATACACGCTCCAAGTCTGCCCTCCAGCTTGAAAACGCACTCCAACGACCATTGATACCACGGGTAGAGGCAGGGTCTGCATGCCGCTTGTGGCAGCGATCTTCTCTCTGCTTAAGTTCTTAACGCCTGACGCGTTTCAGTGCTTCCGCACTTCCTCAGAGGCGTGACAATGTCCACCACATGTCCCTCCATTTGAAAATCAATCCACCAATGGGCGGCTCGGATGAGCCAGATGGAATTCTGGGGCATGTAGTTTTCAAGCCCTCCAATTGGCTATGGCACACTTATCCTGCTAGTCATCCCTACTAGGAAGTTCCCACTGCGAGCTCCATTGTATATAGAGCCCAGCGGCCCCCAAGTGATTGTGGGGTGGTGCGTTCTCTGCGGCGAGGCTGCCGCAATTTATACACGCTCCAAGTCTGCCCTCCAGCTTGAAAACGCACTCCAACTACCATTGATACCACGGGTAGAGGCAGGGTCTGCATGCCGCTTGTGGCAGCGATCTTCTCTCTGCTTAAGTTCTTAACGCCTGACGCGTTTCAGTGCTTCCGCACTTCCTCAGAGGCGTGACAATGTCCACCACATGTCCCTCCATTTGAAAATCAATCCACCAATGGGCGGCTCGGATGAGCCAGATGGAATTCTGGGGCATGTAGTTTTCAAGCCCTCCAATTGGCTATGGCACACTTATCCTGCTAGTCATCCCTACTAGGAAGTTCCCACTGCGAGCTCCATTGTATATAGAGCCCAGCGGCCCCAAAGTGATTGTGGGGTGGTGCGTTCTCTGCGGCGAGGCTGCCGCAATTTATACACGCTCCAAGTCTGCCCTCCAGCTTGAAAACGCACTCCAACGATCATTGATACCACGGGTAGAGGCAGGGTCTGCATGCCGCTTGCGGCAGCGATCTTCTCTCTGCTTAAGTTCTTAACGCCTGACGCGTTTCAGTGCTTCCGCACTTCCTCAGAGGCGTGACAATGTCCACCACATGTCCCTCCATTTGAAAATCAATCCACCAATGGGCGGCTCGGATGAGCCAGATGGAATTCTGGGGCATGTAGTTTTCAAGCCCTCCAATTGGCTATGGCACACTTATCCTGCTAGTCATCCCTACTAGGAAGTTCCCACTGCGAGCTCCATTGTATATAGAGCCCAGCGGCCCCCAAGTGATTGTGGGGTGGTGCGTTCTCTGCGGCGAGGCTGCCGCAATTTATACACGCTCCAAGTCTGCCCTCCAGCTTGAAAACGCACTCCAACGACCATTGATACCACGGGTAGAGGCAGGGTCTGCATGCCGCTTGTGGCAGCGATCTTCTCTCTGCTTAAGTTCTTAACGCCTGACGCGTTTCAGTGCTTCCGCACTTCCTCAGAGGCGTGACAATGTCCACCACATGTCCCTCCATTTGAAAATCAATCCACCAATGGGCGGCTCGGATGAGCCAGATGGAATTCTGGGGCATGTAGTTTTCAAGCCCTCCAATTGGCTATGGCACACTTATCCTGCTAGTGATCCCTACTAGGAAGTTCCCACTGCGAGCTCCATTGTATATAGAGCCCAGCGGCCCCCAAGTGATTGTGGGGTGGTGCGTTCTCTGCGGCGAGGCTGCCGCAATTTATACACGCTCCAAGTCTGCCCTCCAGCTTGAAAACGCACTCCAACGACCATTGATACCACGGGTAGAGGCAGGGTCTGCATGCCGCTTGTGGCAGCGATCTTCTCTCTGCTTAAGTTCTTAACGCCTGACGCGTTTCAGTGCTTCCGCACTTCCTCAGAGGCGTGACAATGTCCACCACATGTCCCTCCATTTGAAAATCAATCCACCAATGGGCGGCTCGGATGAGCCAGATGGAATTCTGGGGCATGGAGTTTTCAAGCCCTCCAATTGGCTATGGCACACTTATCCTGCTAGTCATCCCTACTAGGAAGTTCCCACTGCGAGCTCCATTGTATATAGAGCCCAGCAGCCCCCAAGTGATTGTGGGGTGGTGCGTTCTCTGCGGCGAGGCTGCCGCAATTTATACACGCTCCAAGTCTGCCCTCCAGCTTGAAAACGCACTCCAACGACCATTGATACCACGGGTAGAGGCAGGGTCTGCATGCCGCTTGTGGCAGCGATCTTCTCTCTGCTTAAGTTCTTAACGCCTGACGCGTTTCAGTGCTTCCGCACTTCCTCAGAGGCGTGACAATGTCCACCACATGTCCCTCCATTTGAAAATCAATCCACCAATGGGCGGCTCGGATGAGCCAGATGGAATTCTGGGGCATGTAGTTTTCAAGCCCTCCAATTGGCTATGGCACACTTATCCTGCTAGTCATCCCTACTAGGAAGTTCCCACTGCGAGCTCCATTGTATATAGAGCCCAGCGGCCCCCAAGTGATTGTGGGGTGGTGCGTTCTCTGCGGCGAGGCTGCCGCAATTTATACACGCTCCAAGTCTGCCCTCCAGCTTGAAAACGCACTCCAACGACCATTGATACCACGGGTAGAGGCAGGGTCTGCATGCCGCTTGTGGCAGCGATCTTCTCTCTGCTTAAGTTCTTAACGCCTGACGCGTTTCAGTGCTTCCGCACTTCCTCAGAGGCGTGACAATGTCCACCACATCTCCCTCCATTTGAAAATCAATCCACCAATGGGCGGCTCGGATGAGCCAGATGGAATTCTGGGGCATGTAGTTTTCAAGCCCTCCAATTGGCTATGGCACACTTATCCTGCTAGTCATCCCTACTAGGAAGTTCCCACTGCGAGCTCCATTGTATATAGAGCCCAGCGGCCCCAAAGTGATTGTGGGGTGGTGCGTTCTCTGCGGCGAGGCTGCCGCAATTTATACACGCTCCAAGTCTGCCCTCCAGCTTGAAAACGCACTCCAACGATCATTGATACCACGGGTAGAGGCAGGGTCTGCATGCCGCTTGCGGCAGCGATCTTCTCTCTGCTTAAGTTCTTAACGCCTGACGCGTTTCAGTGCTTCCGCACTTCCTCAGAGGCGTGACAATGTCCACCACATGTCCCTCCATTTGAAAATCAATCCACCAATGGGCGGCTCGGATGAGCCAGATGGAATTCTGGGGCATGTAGTTTTCAAGCCCTCCAATTGGCTATGGCACACTTATCCTGCTAGTCATCCCTACTAGGAAGTTCCCACTGCGAGCTCCATTGTATATAGAGCCCAGCAGCCCCCAAGTGATTGTGGGGTGGTGCGTTCTCTGCGGCGAGGCTGCCGCAATTTATACACGCTCCAAGTCTGCCCTCCAGCTTGAAAACGCACTCCAACGACCATTGATACCACGGGTAGAGGCAGGGTCTGCATGCCGCTTGTGGCAGCGATCTTCTCTCTGCTTAAGTTCTTAACGCCTGACGCGTTTCAGTGCTTCCGCACTTCCTCAGAGGCGTGACAATGTCCACCACATGTCCCTCCATTTGAAAATCAATCCACCAATGGGCGGCTCGGATGAGCCAGATGGAATTCTGGGGCATGTAGTTTTCAAGCCCTCCAATTGGCTATGGCACACTTATCCTGCTAGTCATCCCTACTAGGAAGTTCCCACTGCGAGCTCCATTGTATATAGAGCCCAGCGGCCCCCAAGTGATTGTGGGGTGGTGCGTTCTCTGCGGCGAGGCTGCCGCAATTTATACACGCTCCAAGTCTGCCCTCCAGCTTGAAAACGCACTCCAACTACCATTGATACCACGGGTAGAGGCAGGGTCTGCATGCCGCTTGTGGCAGCGATCTTCTCTCTGCTTAAGTTCTTAACGCCTGACGCGTTTCAGTGCTTCCGCACTTCCTCAGAGGCGTGACAATGTCCACCACATCTCCCTCCATTTGAAAATCAATCCACCAATGGGCGGCTCGGATGAGCCAGATGGAATTCTGGGGCATGTAGTTTTCAAGCCCTCCAATTGGCTATGGCACACTTATCCTGCTAGTCATCCCTACTAGGAAGTTCCCACTGCGAGCTCCATTGTATATAGAGCCCAGCGGCCCCAAAGTGATTGTGGGGTGGTGCGTTCTCTGCGGCGAGGCTGCCGCAATTTATACACGCTCCAAGTCTGCCCTCCAGCTTGAAAACGCACTCCAACGATCATTGATACCACGGGTAGAGGCAGGGTCTGCATGCCGCTTGCGGCAGCGATCTTCTCTCTGCTTAAGTTCTTAACGCCTGACGCGTTTCAGTGCTTCCGCACTTCCTCAGAGGCGTGACAATGTCCACCACATGTCCCTCCATTTGAAAATCAATCCACCAATGGGCGGCTCGGATGAGCCAGATGGAATTCTGGGGCATGTAGTTTTCAAGCCCTCCAATTGGCTATGGCACACTTATCCTGCTAGTCATCCCTACTAGGAAGTTCCCACTGCGAGCTCCATTGTATATAGAGCCCAGCGGCCCCCAAGTGATTGTGGGGTGGTGCGTTCTCTGCGGCGCGGCTGCCGCAATTTATACACGCTCCAAGTCTGCCCTCCAGCTTGAAAACGCACTCCAACGACCATTGATACCACGGGTAGAGGCAGGGTCTGCATGCCGCTTGTGGCAGCGATCTTCTCTCTGCTTAAGTTCTTAACGCCTGACGCGTTTCAGTGCTTCCGCACTTCCTCAGAGGCGTGACAATGTCCACCACATGTCCCTCCATTTGAAAATCAATCCACCAATGGGCGGCTCGGATGAGCCAGATGGAATTCTGGGGCATGTAGTTTTCAAGCCCTCCAATTGGCTATGGCACACTTATCCTGCTAGTCATCCCTACTAGGAAGTTCCCACTGCGAGCTCCATTGTATATAGCGCCCAGCGGCCCCCAAGTGATTGTGGGGTGGTGCGTTCTCTGCGGCGAGGCTGCCGCAATTTATACACGCTCCAAGTCTGCCCTCCAGCTTGAAAACGCACTCCAACGACCATTGATACCACGGGTAGAGGCAGGGTCTGCATGCCGCTTGTGGCAGCGATCTTCTCTCTGCTTAAGTTCTTAACGCCTGACGCGTTTCAGTGCTTCCGCACTTCCTCAGAGGCGTGACAATGTCCACCACATGTCCCTCCATTTGAAAATCAATCCACCAATGGGCGGCTCGGATGAGCCAGATGGAATTCTGGGGCATGTAGTTTTCAAGCCCTCCAATTGGCTATGGCACACTTATCCTGCTAGTCATCCCTACTAGGAAGTTCCCACTGCGAGCTCCATTGTATATAGAGCCCAGCGGCCCCCAAGTGATTGTGGGGTGGTGCGTTCTCTGCGGCGAGGCTGCCGCAATTTATACACGCTCCAAGTCTGCCCTCCAGCTTGAAAACGCACTCCAACGACCATTGATACCACGGGTAGAGGCAGGGTCTGCATGCCGCTTGTGGCAGCGATCTTCTCTCTGCTTAAGTTCTTAACGCCTGACGCGTTTCAGTGCTTCCGCACTTCCTCAGAGGCATGACAATGTCCACCACATGTCCCTCCATTTGAAAATCAATCCACCAATGGGCGGCTCGGATGAGCCAGATGGAATTCTGGGGCATGTAGTTTTCAAGCCCTCCAATTGGCTATGGCACACTTATCCTGCTAGTCATCCCTACTAGGAAGTTCCCACTGCGAGCTCCATTGTATATAGAGCCCAGTGGCCCCCAAGTGATTGTGGGGTGGTGCGTTCTCTGCGGCGAGGCTGCCGTAATTTATACACGCTCCAAGTCTGCCCTCCAGCTTGAAAACGCACTCCAACGACCATTGATACCACGGGTAGAGGCAGGGTCTGCATGCCGCTTGTGGCAGCGATCTTCTCTCTGCTTAAGTTCTTAACGCCTGACGCGTTTCAGTGCTTCCGCACTTCCTCAGAGGCGTGACAATGTCCACCACATGTCCCTCCATTTGAAAATCAATCCACCAATGGGCGGCTCGGATGAGCCAGATGGAATTCTGGGGCATGTAGTTTTCAAGCCCTCCAATTGGCTATGGCACACTTATCCTGCTAGTCATCCCTACTAGGAAGTTCCCACTGCGAGCTCCATTGTATATAGAGCCCAGCGGCCCCCAAGTGATTGTGGGGTGGTGCGTTCCCTGCGGCGAGGCTGCCGCAATTTATACACGCTCCAAGTCTGCCCTCCAGCTTGAAAACGCACTCCAACGACCATTGATACCACGGGTAGAGGCAGGGTCTGCATGCCGCTTGTGGCAGCGATCTTCTCTCTGCTTAAGTTCTTAACGCCTGACGCGTTTCAGTGCTTCCGCACTTCCTCAGAGGCGTGACAATGTCCACCACATGTCCCTCCATTTGAAAATCAATCCACCAATGGGCGGCTCGGATGAGCCAGATGGAATTCTGGGGCATGTAGTTTTCAAGCCCTCCAATTGGCTATGGCACACTTATCCTGCTAGTGATCCCTACTAGGAAGTTCCCACTGCGAGCTCCATTGTATATAGAGCCCAGCGGCCCCCAAGTGATTGTGGGGTGGTGCGTTCTCTGCGGCGAGGCTGCCGCAATTTATACACGCTCCAAGTCTGCCCTCCAGCTTGAAAACGCACTCCAACGACCATTGATACCACGGGTAGAGGCAGGGTCTGCATGCCGCTTGTGGCAGCGATCTTCTCTCTGCTTAAGTTCTTAACGCCTGACGCGTTTCAGTGCTTCCGCACTTCCTCAGAGGCGTGACAATGTCCACCACATGTCCCTCCATTTGAAAATCAATCCACCAATGGGCGGCTCGGATGAGCCAGATGGAATTCTGGGGCATGGAGTTTTCAAGCCCTCCAATTGGCTATGGCACACTTATCCTGCTAGTCATCCCTACTAGGAAGTTCCCACTGCGAGCTCCATTGTATATAGAGCCCAGCAGCCCCCAAGTGATTGTGGGGTGGTGCGTTCTCTGCGGCGAGGCTGCCGCAATTTATACACGCTCCAAGTCTGCCCTCCAGCTTGAAAACGCACTCCAACGACCATTGATACCACGGGTAGAGGCAGGGTCTGCATGCCGCTTGTGGCAGCGATCTTCTCTCTGCTTAAGTTCTTAACGCCTGACGCGTTTCAGTGCTTCCGCACTTCCTCAGAGGCGTGACAATGTCCACCACATGTCCCTCCATTTGAAAATCAATCCACCAATGGGTGGCTCGGATGAGCCAGATGGAATTCTGGGGCATGTAGTTTTCAAGCCCTCCAATTGGCTATGGCACACTTATCCTGCTAGTCATCCCTACTAGGAAGTTCCCACTGCGAGCTCCATTGTATATAGAGCCCAGCGGCCCCCAAGTGATTGTGGGGTGGTGCGTTCTCTGCGGCGAGGCTGCCGCAATTTATACACGCTCCAAGTCTGCCCTCCAGCTTGAAAACGCACTCCAACTACCATTGATACCACGGGTAGAGGCAGGGTCTGCATGCCGCTTGTGGCAGCGATCTTCTCTCTGCTTAAGTTCTTAACGCCTGACGCGTTTCAGTGCTTCCGCACTTCCTCAGAGGCGTGACAATGTCCACCACATGTCCCTCCATTTGAAAATCAATCCACCAATGGGCGGCTCGGATGAGCCAGATGGAATTCTGGGGCATGTAGTTTTCAAGCCCTCCAATTGGCTATGGCACACTTATCCTGCTAGTCATCCCTACTAGGAAGTTCCCACTGCGAGCTCCATTGTATATAGAGCCCAGCGGCCCCAAAGTGATTGTGGGGTGGTGCGTTCTCTGCGGCGAGGCTGCCGCAATTTATACACGCTCCAAGTCTGCCCTCCAGCTTGAAAACGCACTCCAACGATCATTGATACCACGGGTAGAGGCAGGGTCTGCATGCCGCTTGCGGCAGCGATCTTCTCTCTGCTTAAGTTCTTAACGCCTGACGCGTTTCAGTGCTTCCGCACTTCCTCAGAGGCGTGACAATGTCCACCACATGTCCCTCCATTTGAAAATCAATCCACCAATGGGCGGCTCGGATGAGCCAGATGGAATTCTGGGGCATGTAGTTTTCAAGCCCTCCAATTGGCTATGGCACACTTATCCTGCTAGTCATCCCTACTAGGAAGTTCCCACTGCGAGCTCCATTGTATATAGAGCCCAGCGGCCCCCAAGTGATTGTGGGGTGGTGCGTTCTCTGCGGCGAGGCTGCCGCAATTTAAACACGCTCCAAGTCTGCCCTCCAGCTTGAAAACGCACTCCAACGACCATTGATACCACGGGTAGAGGCAGGGTCTGCATGCCGCTTGTGGCAGCGATCTTCTCTCTGCTTAAGTTCTTAACGCCTGATGCGTTTCAGTGCTTCCGCACTTCCTCAGAGGCGTGACAATGTCCACCACATGTCCCTCCATTTGAAAATCAATCCACCAATGGGCGGCTTGGATGAGCCAGATGGAATTCTGGGGCATGTAGTTTTCAAGCCCTCCAATTGGCTATGGCACACTTATCCTGCTAGTCATCCCTACTAGGAAGTTCCCACTGCGAGCTCCATTGTATATAGAGCCCAGCGGCCCCCAAGTGATTGTGGGGTGGTGCGTTCTCTGCGGCGAGGCTGCCGCAATTTATACACGCTCCAAGTCTGCCCTCCAGCTTGAAAACGCACTCCAACGACCATTGATACCACGGGTAGAGGCAGGGTCTGCATGCCGCTTGTGGCAGCGATCTTCTCTCTGCTTAAGTTCTTAACGCCTGACGCGTTTCAGTGCTTGCGCACTTCCTCAGAGGCGTGACAATGTCCACCACATGTCCCTCCATTTGAAAATCAATCCACCAATGGGCGGCTCGGATGAGCCAGATGGAATTCTGGGGCATGTAGTTTTCAAGCCCTCCAATTGGCTATGGCACACTTATCCTGCTAGTCATCCCTACTAGGAAGTTCCCACTGCGAGCTCCATTGTATATAGAGCCCAGCGGCCCCCAAGTGATTGTGGGGTGGTGCGTTCTCTGCGGCGAGGCTGCCGCAATTTATACACGCTCCAAGTCTGCCCTCCAGCTTGAAAACGCACTCCAACGACCATTGATACCACGGGTAGAGGCAGGGTCTGCATGCCGCTTGTGGCAGCGATCTTCTCTCTGCTTAAGTTCTTAACGCCTGACGCGTTTCAGTGCTTCCGTACTTCCTCAGAGGCGTGACAATGTTCACCACATGTCCCTCCATTTGAAAATCAATCCACCAATGGGCGGCTCGGATGAGCCAGATGGAATTCTGGGGCATGTAGTTTTCAAGCCCTCCAATTGGCTATGGCACACTTATCCTGCTAGTCATCCCTACTAGGAAGTTCCCACTGCGAGCTCCATTGTATATAGAGCCCAGCGGCCCCCAAGTGATTGTGGGGTGGTGCGTTCTCTGCGGCGAGGCTGCCGCAATTTATACACGCTCCAAGTCTGCCCTCCAGCTTGAAAACGCACTCCAACGACCATTGATAGTGATACCACGGGTAGAGGCAGGGTCTGCATGCCGCTTGTGGCAGCGATCTTCTCTCTGCTTAAGTTCTTAACGCCTGACGCGTTTCAGTGCTTCCGCACTTCCTCAGAGGCGTGACAATGTCCACCACATGTCCCTCCATTTGAAAATCAATCCACCAATGGGCGGCTTGGATGAGCCAGATGGAATTCTGGGGCATGTAGTTTTCAAGCCCTCCAATTGGCTATGGCACACTTATCCTGCTAGTCATCCCTACTAGGAAGTTCCCACTGCGAGCTCCATTGTATATAGAGCCCAGCGGCCCCCAAGTGATTGTGGGGTGGTGCGTTCTCTGCGGCGAGGCTGCCGCAATTTATACACGCTCCAAGTCTGCCTTCCAGCTTGAAAACGCACTCCAACGACCATTGATACCACGGGTAGAGGCAGGGTCTGCATGCCGCTTGTGGCAGCGATCTTCTCTCTGCTTAAGTTCTTAACGCCTGACGCGT
Source organism: Triturus cristatus (assembly GCF_964204655.1). Taxonomy (NCBI): domain Eukaryota; kingdom Metazoa; phylum Chordata; class Amphibia; order Caudata; family Salamandridae; genus Triturus; species Triturus cristatus. Next base: position 629,379,887 of record NC_140591.1, read on the forward strand.
TTCAGTGCTTCCGCACTTCCTCAGAGGCGTGACAATGTCCACCACATGTCCCTCCATTTGAAAATCAATCCACCAATGGGCGGCTCGGATGAGCCAGATGGAATTCTGGGGCATGTAGTTTTCAAGCCCTCCAATTGGCTATGGCACACTTATCCTGCTAGTCATCCCTACTAGGAAGTTCCCACTGCGAGCTCCATTGTATATAGAGCCCAGCGGCCCCCAAGTGATTGTGGGGTGGTGCGTTCTCTGCGGCGAGGCTGCCGCAATTTATACACGCTCCAAGTCTGCCCTCCAGCTTGAAAACGCACTCCAACGACCATTGATACCACGGGTAGAGGCAGGGTCTGCATGCCGCTTGTGGCAGCGATCTTCTCTCTGCTTAAGTTCTTAACGCCTGACGCGTTTCAGTGCTTCCGCACTTCCTCAGAGGCGTGACAATGTCCACCACATGTCCCTCCATTTGAAAATCAATCCACCAATGGGCGGCTCGGATGAGCCAGATGGAATTCTGGGGCATGTAGTTTTCAAGCCCTCCAATTGGCTATGGCACACTTATCCTGCTAGTCATCCCTACTAGGAAGTTCCCACTGCGAGCTCCATTGTATATAGAGCCCAGCGGCCCCCAAGTGATTGTGGGGTGGTGCGTTCTCTGCGGCGAGGCTGCCGCAATTTATACACGCTCCAAGTCTGCCCTCCAGCTTGAAAACGCACTCCAACGACCATTGATACCACGGGTAGAGGCAGGGTCTGCATGCCGCTTGTGGCAGCGATCTTCTCTCTGCTTAAGTTCTTAACGCCTGACGCGTTTCAGTGCTTCCGCACTTCCTCAGAGGCGTGACAATGTCCACCACATGTCCCTCCATTTGAAAATCAATCCACCAATGGGCGGCTCGGATGAGCCAGATGGAATTCTGGGGCATGTAGTTTTCAAGCCCTCCAATTGGCTATGGCACACTTATCCTGCTAGTCATCCCTACTAGGAAGTTCCCACTGCGAGCTCCATTGTATATAGAGCCCAGCGGCCCCCAAGTGATTGTGGGGTGGTGCGTTCTCTGCGGCGAGGCTGCCGCAATTTATACACGCTCCAAGTCTGCCCTCCAGCTTGAAAACGCACTCCAACGACCATTGATAGTGATACCACGGGTAGAGGCAGGGTCTGCATGCCGCTTGTGGCAGCGATCTTCTCTCTGCTCAAGTTCTTAACGCCTGACGCGTTTCAGTGCTTCCGCACTTCCTCAGAGGCGTGACAATGTCCACCACATGTCCCTCCATTTGAAAATCAATCCACCAATGGGCGGCTCGGATGAGCCAGATGGAATTCTGGGGCATGTAGTTTTCAAGCCCTAAAATTGGCTATGGCACACTTATCCTGCTAGTCATCCCTACTAGGAAGTTCCCACTGCGAGCTCCATTGTATATAGAGCCCAGCGGCCCCCAAGTGATTGTGGGGTGGTGCGTTCTCTGCGGCGAGGCTGCCGCAATTTATACACGCTCCAAGTCTGCCTTCCAGCTTGAAAACGCACTCCAACGACCATTGATACCACGGGTAGAGGCAGGGTCTGCATGCCGCTTGTGGCAGCGATCTTCTCTCTGCTTAAGTTCTTAACGCCTGACGCGTTTCAGTGCTTCCGCACTTCCTCAGAGGCGTGACAATGTCCACCACATGTCCCTCCATTTGAAAATCAATCCACCAATGGGCGGCTCGGATGAGCCAGATGGAATTCTGGGGCATGTAGTTTTCAAGCCCTAAAATTGGCTATGGCACACTTATCCTGCTAGTCATCCCTACTAGGAAGTTCCCACTGCGAGCTCCATTGTATATAGAGCCCAGCGGCCCCCAAGTGATTGTGGGGTGGTGCGTTCTCTGCGGCGAGGCTGCCGCAATTTATACACGCTCCAAGTCTGCCTTCCAGCTTGAAAACGCACTCCAACGACCATTGATACCACGGGTAGAGGCAGGGTCTGCATGCCGCTTGTGGCAGCGATCTTCTCTCTGCTTAAGTTCTTAACGCCTGACGCGTTTCAGTGCTTCCGCACTTCCTCAGAGGCGTGACAATGTCCACCACATGTCCCTCCATTTGAAAATCAATCCACCAATGGGCGGCTCGGATGAGCCAGATGGAATTCTGGGGCATGTAGTTTTCAAGCCCTCCAATTGGCTATGGCACACTTATCCTGCTAGTCATCCCTACTAGGAAGTTCCCACTGCGAGCTCCATTGTATATAGAGCCCAGCGGCCCCCAAGTGATTGTGGGGTGGTGCGTTCTCTGCGGCGAGGCTGCCGCAATTTATACACGCTCCAAGTCTGCCCTCCAGCTTGAAAACGCACTCCAACGACCATTGATACCACGGGTAGAGGCAGGGAGAAGATCGCTGCCACAAGCGGCATGCAGACCCTGCCTCTACCCGTGGTATCAATGGTAGTTGGAGTGCGTTTTCAAGCTGGAGGGCAGACTTGGAGCGTGTATATATATATATATATATATATATATATATATATATTGAAAATTTCGCGAGGATTCGTCGACCGGCGCCAAAGTTATTCCAAATAGAATGTTGCGGATTTCCTATGGAAACAGGGTCCTAACTATAACTACCTACTGGCGACCGCCAGTAGGTAATATATATATATATATGTAAGAACAGGCCCATGATGAAGTGCGCAAGAGCATGAAACGCGTTGGGCACAAGGTGTTCTCTATTTTTGGTGTCTGGTTTGCCATCCACGCTGTAAAGCGTGAATATTGACCTTCTGTGTGTGGCTTCTTCAAGGGGAAAAACTCTTTTGTTGGATGTGAATACAGCCATTCCTGCCGTGTCAGAAGCCCCGCCGCGTAGCCAGCGGACCTTTGCTGACGCCAGCCGGCGTGCAGCAAGCTTGATGGACAGAAGGTACGCTGTGGCAGTCATAAAGTGCAGCTTGGATTGTCTGGACTTTCGACCTGCCCACTGGGGTTTTACCTATTTTAAAAGGGAGCGGACTGACGGACTCACAGGAGATTAATACTGACAAGCACTACGACGCCCAGAAGGCAATGCAGATTGTCTACGCCCACTGGGGCGGGTGTTTCAATTGCAACCAATATATATCAATAGGGCCGGACATGGCACCCCCGCCCCTCCAAGGGGACCAAGAGGGGTGCAAAGAAAATGGTGGCAAAACTGGAGGGAAATGCGCCAAGCAGCTGGCCAATGGGGGGGGCGAAGCAGGATTTGAAATCCCCCCTGGAGCACCTGTGCCAATTATAAGTCCACAATCCCCCCGGGCCAACCACTTTTTTACGGGCCAGTGCGGCGGAACAAAGAAGAAAAAGGCACCGGGAACTTACCAGCTGTATCACCGCTGTGACCCAAGAGGAGTCTATCTGGAGAAGAAGACCAAGTACAGCAAAACGCCGGCGAAGTGAGACCCTGAGGCACCTTGGTCCGTGTGCAAGGAGAGACCAGCAAGGACAGTGGATCGCCAGTGGAGTAAGGTCCCGAGGCACCATGGTCTGAGTGAGTGGAGAGACCAGTGAGGGCAACGGACTGCTGGCCTGAGTAAAGGCACATCGGGGGAAGAGTACGGTAAGTCGGGCAGGACTTGGTGGCAGCACAACAGGCTCCATCGCTCTCCTGAGCAGAGAGCCCCATGCTGCTGCGACCAGCAGTAAGGAATGCAGAAGAGCTAGCGCCGTCCCAGCCGCACGCTCAAGGTGGGAGTCACCCTCTTAAAGGGACAGTGTCCCGGTAGCCTTGCTATGTGGCTATGGCATGGGGGAAAGTATACAAAAGGAGTTAAATGCTCCGGAGAGCCAGGGCTGGATCGCAGAAGCATCGGCACATCCCTCCCAGGCAAGGTTGTCGGGTCCAAGAAAAGTGTGCAAGGGCTTTAGTTGAGCTACAGCTCAGCCATATCATAAAGAGCTCCATAAATTACAAGCCGAGGGACAAAGACACAGGGACAGCCCAAGAGGGTAATGCGACCCAGACTCAACAGCAAAGGCCATGTGCGGGGACAGCCTGATTGAGGGGACACAATCCGTTTGCTAAAGAGTGGTGGAGCAGCTGGGGATGGCCCTCAGTGTTACTTTGAGGGGGCAATGTGACCCAGACTGCTTGGCAACCAGGTCAGAGGCAGCAAGCAGCAGAGACAGCCAGTGTTTGGGGATATGACCAGCCTGTATGTGAAGGAGGATGGTGGAACCAGACAGCAGCATGGGGCAGGAGGAGCTAGATACCTTAATCAAAGCAGAAAGGGAGGCTGCAGCAATACATGGCGCAGATTGACTGATGAGGCAGGTAAGAGAAGAGGCACAGAATGGCCCAGAAGACCCCAGCAACAGCAGGGAAAGCGAAGAGCCTAGTGAGGTGCAGCCACAAGAGAGTGAGCAGCAGAAACAGAGTGAGCCAACAGAAGAGCCAAAGAAGTGGCAATGAAGTTCCAGCAAGCCCAGGGTAGCACCCAGTGCCAGGAAGAAGGCCAAGACTTCAGAGGATGAGCAAATAAGCACAATTGTGCAAGCCTGTTTAAAACATCTATTATCTTTGCTATTCACCAACCCTGGGGTGGTCTGACAAGCTGGGGGAAAACAAGCATATGCCTAATGAGGGTGCAGAAGATGCGACCGGGGACACACAAGTGCCTTTGACACACTCATGCGGCCCTGAACCAATCAGCCCCCGGGGGGATTACACCAGCAATGGGCAATGCCCTCACAGCTCCCACTGAGGTTTAGACGAGCAGTTCAGGGGGAATAATCCAAGGCCGAACAGGGGGCAGGCTGGCACCAGAGGCATACAAGAAGGGCACATTGGGACACCCGTACATGGTGACAACATCAACGGGCTTAGCAAGCCTAATACCTCTGACAGTGAAGGAGCGCATTTGGAGGATTGAGTTCATAGACATCTTTACTTTACTGGAGCTACAAATAGAGGGGCTAGACCTGGCCACATGCAACAAGAAGGAAGAGGATAGAAAGGAAGGGGTGCGAGTCAGAAAAGAGAGAAACTTTGAAAACAGGCTAGATGCTTTCAGAATAATTGGCTTGTGTGATTGTGGAGAAGTTCCCTAACTGCACAAAGGCTCTATGGCTGTATGAGGCCAAGATATACAAGGCATACAGGCAGTTTGCAGGGGATGCATGGCTAGACTATGATAAGGTTTTCAGGTTGAAGATGCACCCAGACATGGAGTTGGATGCAGAGGATGTATCAGGCAACCTGCACAAGATGATGGTAGCCAGGGAGAGCAGGTCCTGGTCCTGGTCAGGGAAGCATGAGCAGCCCTCTCGCAAATGACATTTCAGGGGCATCAAGAGAAGCAGAAGTCCTTTCCAAGCAGAAGCAGTCTGCAGGTTGGAAAGGGGGGCCACCAAGCAAGCAACCAGCAGCTTTTTGCTTCAAATATGACAGGGATGAATGCACCTAGGACCCGCATGCAAGTTCTGACACACGTGTTCAACCTGTGGTCGGGGACACTCAGTGGTCGACTGTAAGAAAGGGAGAAGGGACAGCGAGAGGGAGAAGAAAGAGAAGGCAGGAAAGAAGTAGCCCAGTAGTTGACAAAGGGCACAAGACATGAGGGAGTTTCCAGCTGGCCTGCTCTCCCATCAACACACACAAGTTAAGGCAACTGGCAAATGACTATGACCATGATAATGATGCACATTTACTGTGTGAAGGTTTTAGAAGGGTTTTTAAATACCAGAGACAGGACGCATTAATGCAGGGGGATGCAAGAACCTCTGCTCAGTGCTGCAATATCCCAAGATAGTGCACAGAAAAATCGCAAATGAGAAGCAGCTTGGCAGGATAGGGGGACCATTGAGATCAGGGTGCCCTGCAGAACTGGTTATCTCCCCCTTAGGGGTAGTACCAAAGAAAGAGCATGGGCAATACAGTCTAATAAACCACTTATCATTTCAGGAAGGTGGATCAGTCAACGATGGAATCAACCCAGACACTTGTGCAGTCAGTAATGCATTGGTGGATGACGCTATTGAGTTGGTGCACGCAGCTGGGAAGGGGGCATTTATGACAAAAAAGGACATTGAGTCTGCCTTTAGGCTCCTCCCAGTCCACCCAGAGAGCTGCAGTTTGCTAGGTTTCCAATTTGAGTGGGATACACATTGTGATAACGTGCTACCCATGGGCTGCTCCATATCGTGCGCATAATTTGAGCAAATCAGCTCCTTCCTGGAGTGGACCGTACACAAAAGACACCCAAAGGGGGGCAAACTCCACTACCTGGATGACTTCCTATTTGTGGGCAAGCCAAGAGGGCCAGAGTGTGTGAGCCTGCTGGGCACCTTCCAACAACTGGCAGCTGAGTTGGGAGTGCCATTGACCCAGGAAAAAACAGTGGAGCCAACAACCAAGATGGTTTTCTTGGGGAAAGAACTAGATTCCGTTGCGGGCACATCCTGCATTCTACAAGACAAAGTGAGGGATGTTACAAATAAGATCACAGGTCTGGTTGGAGAGGAGAAGGGCACTTTGGGGAGTTCCAAGAACTCATTGGAAAACTGAATTTCATAACAAGGGTGATTCCTGCAGGGAGAGTCTTTGCGAGTCATCTCATGAAGCTGACTTGGGGCCTGCGCAAGAAACACCACCACACTAGGCTAAGTGAAGGGGCAAAACAAAACCTGAGGACATGGCTTACTTTTCTGCGAGATTTTAATGGAGTCCTCATATGGAGCAAGGACTGGGTGTCAGACAGGCAGATAGCGCTATACACAGATGCTACAGGCAGCCTTGGCTTTGGAGCAATCTAGTCGACAAGTGGTGTGCAAAGGAATGGCCAGGAGAGTGGGCAGCATCAGGCATGACAAAGAACATATAATTTTTGGAGCTGTTCCCCATAATAGTAGCACTGACAATCTGGCAGACAAGGCTGTACAACATGAAGTTGACATTGTGGTCGGACAACAAGGCCATGGTACACACCATCAACACAGGGTCAGCCAAATGTTCAAGGGACCTGAGGCTGTTGAGGCGACTGATGAAGCTACAGCTGGTAGGCAATCTGGAAGTAAGGACTAGGTATGTCCCAGGGGTCAATAAGGCTCAGGCAGATGCGCTCTCTCATTTGCAGATGGAGAAGTTCAGGGAACTGGCCCCCACAACAGAAGTAGCAATGTCCCCTTTTCCAGAGAAGCTTCGGTCATTTGCAGAAGTGATCTGTCCCACTTGGTAGAGCACACCTTGGTACCCAAGACAGTACATAGGTATGCCACATGCAGGAAAACAGTGAAGAGGGTCACAGGTTTGGAATCATTTAGCGATACCCTGAACACAGCAGAGACAGTAGAGCAATTCATAAAATGGGCATTCAAGCAAAACAAAACCAGGTCTTGGGCCCAGGCACCCCTGGCAGCCATGATACACTTCACCAAATTGCCACCAGGAAGGATCCCCCCCCCCCCTCTACATTAAGGCTGCAATCAAAGGCTGGCCATGCCTTGAGGCGAAAAGGGAGGACAAGGGGTACCCCATCGATTTCAGCACCTTAACACAACTGTTGGGGGCTCTGCCATCCACCTGCATGGACAGCACAGAGGTCACATTGTTCACTGCAGTGTTTACTGTGGCGTTCTTTGGGGCATTTCGGGTAAGCGAGATAGAGGCAGCAACCAAACAGGAGACATCGGGGGCCTGCCTCCAAGCCTGTGACTTTAAACTAGGCCCAGGTCAGGAAGTCCTTACGTTGAGAAGGTCCAAAACGGACCAACAAGCAAAGGGGACCCTAATAACACTAAAGAGTCCTGCAGACAGAAGTATGTGCCCAGTGCACTGGATAAAGGAGTATTGGGCAATCCGCCCTCAGGGGGTTGGGCCTCTTTTCAAACATGCCATTGCGACTGCCTGAGTAGGTTTGGAATGCGAGCGGTGAAGAGGATGGGGCTCGCCAAGGTAGGGCTGCCAGTGGCAGAATTTTTCAAACACTCATTCCGAATTGGGGCGTCAACAACAGAGGCAAGGCTAGGGGTAAGTCCAGAAGGCATCAAAGGAATGGGCAGATGGTGGTCGGTGGCATCAAAGCGGTATGTGTGAATCCCGTAGGAGAAGGGATCATAGTGACATCCAGACCCCAACCTACCCTCCATTTCTGTTTTCTAAGTGGGCAACCCTACTCACTCCTTATCCTAGATACACCAGCTTGTGTCAAGAGGGGAGCAAATGAAAACAGTCTGGATCATGGGGCACTCATTTGTTCAAGGAAGACAGGAGTGGTGGTCCCAGGAGAGAGGAGCCAGAATCAAAATACCCAGCAGAACAAAGATAAGATGGATGGGGCATCTGGGATGCGCTGGAAGCAACTGGGGGAGGCGCTGAGAAATTACACGGCAAGCATCCAGAGGAGCCTGACAGTTTTTTGAGTCACCTAGGTGGGAACGACCTAACACAATGGGGTAGAATGGGGCTCCTGGGGTGCATCAGACAGGATCTGACCAGGGCTTCAAAACTACTGGGCAGCGCTAACTTGATTTGGTCAGAGATTGTGCCCTGACAGAGGTGTAAAGGGGCATAGTCCACAAATGCCCTGGAAAAATCTAGAAAAAAGCTCAATGGGGCGACCGCCAAATATTGCAGGGCAATCGGATGGGAAACCATTAGGCATGGCCTAATAAACCTAATGTCAGCAGAATATTTCAGTAAGGACGGGGTGCACTTATCCGAAGCGGGCATAGAAGTGTTCTGGGCCAACTGGTGGGCAACCCTAAAAACGGCAGGTTGGCAATAAGGAACGGACAACTTGGGGGAGCTACCTGAGAATGTAAGCCCACGAGCAGTGGTAAAGGATTTCATAAAAGAGCTTAAGGAGGTTTGAACATCCACACCCAACCATGATGGGGTAGCAGAGCAGGTACTTACCTTGCGATGCATCACAGCAGGGTAAGGCGGTCAGTGAGGGGGGACACAAAACATGGCACTCGCAGCCCAGTCCACCGGTGGGTGGACAACACAAATAAGAGAAGGTAGCAAGTTGGGCCTAAAAAGGATGTGGAATTACCACCCCCCCCACACACACACAGAAGGGAAAAAACTCCAGCTCAAAGTCTACAACTAACAACAGTAAGCGTCATAGTGATTTATGACTTGATTTATGACTGTAATGCAAGGCAACAATATTGCTGGATGATTGATTTATCGCACAATTTATGACTTAGTGGCAATCAGAAGTACTGTTGTCTGTTTGTGATTTATGACTTTATTTATGACCCAATCTGTGATTTATTATGACAAATTGGTGACAGGTGTAATCATGACAAATAATCATGCCAGATGATTTATGACCGCAATAAGGTTGGGAGGCCAAATATTGTGTAACTGAATAATAAAGCTGCGGCCATGTACTTCCATAATAATTCATCGCTAATAGCTTTATTAAGAATGGGAGTGGCCACGTACGAAGTTTAGAGCAGAGGCCCTCACCCGAAGGGGGCTGAGAGGTAGGCGCATTAAATAGTGCCATGGCCTGGGAATATAGGTGTGTCCCAAAAGGGACAATAGAGCTGAAAGTGGTACCCCCGCCCCTCCAAGGGGACCGAAAGGGGGGCAAACAAAATGGTGGCAAAACTGGAGTGAAAGACGCCAAGACGCAGACCAATGGGGGAACCAGGCGGGATTTGAAATAACCCAGAGGCACCTGAGCCTCTTCTAAGTCCACTGTCCCCTCTGGCCAACCACTTGTTTGCAGGTCAGCTCGGCAGAAGAAAGACTGACCCACCCACACCTAGCAAACAGAACTGTTGCAGCAAGAAACAACAAGGGTCAACGGTAAAGGATTTAATAAAAGAGTTTACGGAGGTTAGAAAGTCCACACCCAACCACGATGGGGTGGCAGACCAGGTACGTACCTTGGGATGCCTCACAGCATGGTAAGGTTGTCAGTGAGAGGGGGGACACAGAACAAGGGACTCACAGCTCAGGCTGCCGGTGGGAGGACCAAATCGTGTAAGAGAAGGTAGCAAGTTGGGCCTAAAAAGATTGTGAAATACCCCCCCCCCCTACACGCAGAAGTGAAAAAATTCAGCTTAAAGTCCACAACTGACAACAGCAAACTTCATAGTGATTTATGACTTGATTTATGTCTGTAACGCAAGGCAACAATATTACTGGATGATTGATTTATGGCATAATGTATGCCCTGGTGACAAGCCTGCAGTACTACTGTCTGTTTGTGATTTATGACTTGATTTAGGACCCAATGTGTGATTTATGATGCCAAATGGATGACAGGTGTCATCATGATAAATAATCATGCTAGACAAATTATGACCACAATAAAGTTGGGAGGTCAAATATTGTGTAACTTAATAATAAAGCTAAAGCTGCAGCCATGTACTTCCATAATAATTAATTGTTTATTGCTTTACTAAGAATGGGAATGGCAATGTGTGAAGTTTAATAGATCTGTTTCTAAAGCTATGCACCACACTCCTGAAAGTCAAGTTGTCCACTTCTTTTACAGGTACACCCCTACTTGTTTCCATACGATTACTTATTGCACATTTGGAGTTAGTTTCCTCAGCTAAAAAGCAGACAAGTTCGCTCATTTATAGGCAGAATAACTTGTTTTCATGAATAGGGTGCTTACTCTCACCACATTTGGCAGCAATCTTGGGCTCATGCAAGTAACAGTAAACATGAGCCTCAAACCAGGTACATATTAACCCCTTCAGCACTGCGCGGATTCCCCCGCGGTGCTGAAGGGTTCGAGCGCGGGCGGGGCCATGACGGAACGGTTCCGTCATGAGCACAGCTCAACCGATGCTCATGACGGAATCGTTCCGTCATGAGCATGGAAGGGGTTAACATATGCTCTTCAGCTCTTGTTAATATCACCTCCGCTTCTTACCACTTCCACATGTAAAGCACTTGTGTGTTCTAGGGTTGCCTGTGTGTACCACCCTGTACTGCATGTCGTTTTGGTGTTTGGGGAGTTTCTTCTGCTTCTTCATATCTGCACTGCATGTCTCTGATTGATTGGCATGCCCTTTGTTTACTGTATTGCTGCCCAATGTTTTCCAAATTTCCTCCTTCTGGGTGACTTTAACATCCATTTAGACTGCCCTTAAGGCTACTGATTCCAGGATATTAATGGACCTGTTTGATCTGGCACAATTAACCCAGTGGATCAAATCTCCCTCACATAAGGGGGGGACATATAATCGACCTGGTATGCTCTAACTTTGCCTTGTCTGCTTCTGACCCCCTTCAGGTCACCTGGTCAGATCATTACTTGGTCCAGTTCTCCTGGACCATAGCAAAACTCCCGTCTTCTATAATCCCGGCCCACAATAAGCCGGTTCGGAAGATTGACACTCTGGCCCTCTCTAAGGCTCTCTCACTGTCAGGCCCGATGGCCTCTGGTGATCTTGAAGGAGCGTTTGATAGTTTTTCCACCTGGATTAGTCAAGGGGTCGGCACAGTGTTAAAACCCCTTTCCACCAGGCGACCTAGTCCGAGACATACCCCAGCCAAACCATGGTACTCAGGCACTCTTAGAGACCTTAAATTGGGTTGTAAAACACTGGAACGGTGTTGGCGTCAGGAGTATTGTCCCTTGGCCAAAAATGCTCTTCACAAAGCCCAGAGAGACTACTATGCAGCGATTGGTGAGGTGAAAAGCAGCTTATATGCGGAGCGGATTGCTAAAGCTAATAACAATAGCAAGGAGATTTTCTCCATTGTAAGAAGCTTTTTGGCACCCGAGCTGAACAAATGGCCCTCCCAGTATCATCACAATGATGTGAGGAACTGTCTTCTTTCTTTGTCGAAAAAATACAGAATATCCAAGACAGTCTTGGGTCGGGTTCCCTGGCACCGAGGGATCCCTCTCCTCTGCCCCCTCTAGCTTCCACTCCATCAGTTCCTCCATTTATGAACTTTTTGCCCATAGCCGGATCGGATACTTTGGCCATCCTCAAATCCCTTAAATCGTGGTCCCCGACTGACCCTTGTCCAGCCAGAGTGCTGGCTGGGGTCGTGGAGGTGGTCTACCCAGAGGTCAATAAGATTATTAATCTCTCCCTTCAGACCGCTGTTGTTCCTCTGAGTTGGAAACAAGCTAAGCTCCTGCCACTTTTGAAAAAAACCTTCCTTAGACCCGGACAAACTTGCTAGCTATCGTCCCATATCTCTCCGGCATTGACCAAGGTTCGTGAGAAGGTGGTCTTTCGACAGCTTGAGGCCTATGTGTAAGCATCCGGTGTTCTCCATCCGGCACAGTCTGGCTTTAGGGCAACATACAGTACCGAGACCGCACTGGTGGAAATGGCGGAGGCGATCAGGGAGTGCCTGGACGCAGGCGGCAGAGCGGCCTTGATTCTACTTGACCTCTCTGCCGCCTTCGATACGGTGCCCCATCAATTACTTCTCGCCCGCCTTTCAAACATTGGCCTTGCTGGCCCCGCCTGGGACTGGATGAAATCCTTTTTGGAAGAGCGCACCCAACAGGTCTGGATGCCCCCTTTTTCATCGACTGCCAAGCAAATGTCTACCGGAGTCCCTCAGGCCCTTTGCTTTTTAATATGTATCTGACTCCTTTGATTTTTCTTGCAGAGGAACTGGGAGCAAAAATAATCGCCTATGCTGATGACACCCAGCTCCTATTTACCTGGAAGGACTCCGACCTGTCGACAGAAATTGCTCAGAACTGTCTCTCGTCTGTGTTTAAGTGGTTGGCTCATGCCCAATTGAAATGCAATGAGGACAAATTGGAGGTCCTTCTGTATGGTCAGTTTCCGCCTGCTTTCAGAGAAACTCTGTGGCCCCCAGACGTCCCTCGACCTAACTCAGAGGGTGCTCCAGCAAAGAATCTGGGGGTCTGGTTTGGAGTAACCCCGGGCGTAGCACTACGCTTCGCCCACGTAGTGTACGTAGCGCTGCCTGCTTCGCACTTTCCGAAGTAGGCGAAGCAGGGCAGCGCTACGCACACGCCGAGGGCGAAGCGTAGCTGCTTGCCACCCGCCACCCACCTCCCGCCCGCCCTTCTTTTAAATAATATGAGCAATGAAAAATAAAGTAAAGTAAGTCGACTTACCCGTAAGCGCGGCGTCTCCGGGGCTCCCTCTTTCAGTTTCTAATTTCTTCTGGCAAATGCGCATGCGCGGACACCCGCGCATGCGCATTTCTCACGAGAAATGCGCATGCGCGGGCGTCCGCGCATGCGCATTTGGCAGAAGAAATTAGAAACTGAAAGAGGGAGCCCCGGAGACGCCGCGCTTACGGGTAAGTCGACTTACTTTACTTTATTTTTCATTGCTTATATTATTTAAAAGAATGGCGGGTGGGAGGTGGGTGGCACGTAGTGGGGCTACGCGAAGCGCGTAGTGTGCGTAGATTTGGGCACACTACGTGCTGCTTCACGTAGCCCCACTACGCCCACTACGCCCACCCTTAGTTTGGAGAAGACCTGCTTTTTTTGGAACAAATTAAGAAACTCACCGGAGTTTGCTTTGGCACTCTTAAATCATTAAGAAGGTTCTTCTCCCTGCTTCCAAAGCCGGCCAAGGAAACGGTTGCACATGCTCTCATTCTCTCCCGCATAGATTATGCCAATGCTCTGTATATTGGTATTCCAGGATATCTGCAAAAAAAAATACAGACCATACAGAATGCAGCGGCTAGACTTCTGTTTAACATCTCTGGAAGATCTAGCGTAAGATAGCATCTACGAGATCTGCACTGGCTTCCTGTGGCCCAGAGAGTGCAATTTAAAGCCCTCACCCTGGCGTATAGAGCCCTGCATGGCCTTGGACCATCGTACATCAGGAAGCGCTGTGCTTTCTATGTCCCCAATAGATCGTTGCGCTCTGCCACCCAATGACAGATGGCGATCCCACGATTCCGTAGAACGCGGATGGGGGGCCAGTCCTTTTCCGCGAAAGCAGCTATGGCATGGAATGCCCTGCCCCTGGAACTACGGAACACTCAGGATCTCAGACTTTTTAAAAAGCAACTAAAAACCTTCCTCTTCAAGCAGCTGTTTTAAATTCCTCGTTTCATCTGGACAGGGTTATTTTGCGCGCCAGGACACTCGAGTATTTGTGCGTGGTATAAATTCACCATAACATAACATATGGTCTCTTCTTCCTTCTAATCTGTACCGTTTTAAAGAGTGCTTACGTCACCCGCTGTATTTGCACCTAACTCTTCCTCTATATTGCTCTGGCTGTCTACGGTATAGTTGAACCCTTGGGGGGCAGTCTTTGGTTGTCTTGAATTTCTCTTGGGGCTTGAAAGGCTTTCTCTGCCTTTTCCAGAATAATGCTTGTTCTCAACGGCTTACACAGTTGCCATTGTGATAATACATTTGCCTTGCTTTGCCTTTGCTCAGCTTCATTGGACGTCAGATTATGCACTCTAGATAGCATATGTAAATGCATCACGTGAATATACATCATATCACATACTGGCTTTGGGTGTTGTAGTCTATTCTACAGAAAACAACGTTTTACACATTTATAAGTAATAAATATGTGCACATATTCTTTTCTGTACAATACAATAATAGAACCATAATGCACCATGCCTTTATTTTTTGCTCTGAAGTCTAGGATAAAGGCTCGACCAGCAGACAGAATCTCATAACCTTGCCTTTTCATTGTCGCATACATTTTTATTGCTATGTAAAATGAATTTCAAATAGCAAATATTCATTGCGTTATCCTGCATGCCTTCGATAAAGTAACCTGCAGATGCAGTCATGCAGTTTTGAGGGCTGCTTTGTATAGAATAAAAATATAATTTTCAGATAATCCAAATCAAATGCTGGGCAATTTATGGTTATTAATGTTAGGAACCCAGTAAAATAGTGTCTTTTATATTTCCAATTTCATTTCTTCATTAATGTTAATTGTTTTACATGTCATACGATCCTACGGTAGAAGCGATGTTTATAACTTGCATCAACCTCTTAAAGATGAAATGCAGAGCCGGATTTGGTACTTTAACTTTCAGGTTGCCGATAAATGCGATGGAAGACTTAACCCACTGAACTTTCCTAACTTCTACCATCCACCTCTCCTCAGATTACTATTCGCAACAAGCATTAACAGATCCATTAGGCTTGGCATTAATATTCTAGGGCAGTAGTTGAACCCTGACCTCTGCATGAAGTCCATTTCCTATCACTTGTTTTAGTAGGGGTGCATTGTTGTAATGTTGACTGTATTCAGCTGAGAATCCAGATGGTTGCTTTGATATTCAGAAATGTTGCCCATGAGACCAACATGCCCAGGAATTGAGGGAGAGGAGCTGTTACCTTTGGGAATCAGCCAGTGAGGAAGAGCTGTCATCTTTGGGAATCAGCCAGAGAAAGAGCTGTCACCTTTGGGAATCAGCCAGAGGAAGAGCTGTCACCTTTGGGAATCAGCCAGTGGAAGAGCTGTCACCTTTGGGAATCAGCCAGTGGAAGAGCTGTCACCTTTGGGAATCAGCCAGTGAGGAAAAGCTGTCACCTTTGGGAATCAGCCAGTGAGGAAGAGCTGTCACCTTTGGGAATCAGCCAGAAGAAGAGCTGTCACCTTTGGGAATCAGCCAGTGAGGAAGAGCTGTCACCTTTGGGAATCAGCCAGAGGAAGAGCTGTCACCTTTAGGAATCAGCCAGTGAGGAAGAGCTGTCACCTTTGGGAATCAGCCAGTGAGGAAGGTGCGAAGGAGTTGAGAGCAGACAATAGTAACTGGCAAGCGTTACTTCAGGGAAAACCTCCCTCCCGATCCTGCACAACGTCACTCCATTTCAAGTCGGTATGCTGAGGCACATTATTAATGGCGATGGCCACATCCTTCCACGGCAGTCAGACAACTCATCCTTCAATGTCAGCTTGTTTGTGCTGGCGCTGGTGAAGGCTACTCTTCTCAGTAGTGTGTACTCTGTGTCTATGGTGATCGTTTCCGTGTTTTTTTCTCCTTTAGTGCTCCCTCGGTTTTAAAAAATATTTAATACACTGAGAATTCTAATTTTTTTCTCATTGAATTTATCTTCTCTTCCATCATGCCTTTTTTCAATATGTTACTTTCTTTTTCTGCAAATCCATATTGACTTATTTGAGTGCACTCCCCAATGCCAATGTCAACACACTAGGCAATGGCCAATAAACATTGACAAACCCAATAGCATAGCTCTTGCATTGCCGAGACCTATTGACTTTGCGAATGCTTGTTCTTCTTCTGTCAGGCAGGTCTTTCCATTCCCAGCACACACCGGCTCAGTGTGGCTTCCTTGCAAAGCGCCTTGCTTCTCCCGCTGGTTCGCTCTTCTCATCTCTGAGCACCATGTAAGTCTGGGGGGCTTCCTCCTGCAGCCGTTTTCTGTGAGGCGTCCCATCGCTTCCCCTTTCCTTGTTCATGTGGTTTCTTCTCCAGGCAGCTTTTTCTCCCAGTGCTCGGTTTTCATTCCCATCTATTTTGATTGTTTTCGCTTTTTTCCGGATTCAAGTTGCTGAGGTTGCTGATAACTGTTATTTAAGACCTTTCATTCCTTGCCAGTGACTCGAGGAGCAGCTATTAAGGTTTCAACACTGTTAAAAATTGCACTTCGGTAATAAAAAAAGCATGCTTTTATTTCAGCTCTCCTGCTGTGCAGATATGGCTGAAGGGCCGCAGAGCTCTGTTTGGAGCTTTATAGGAATTATTTTTAATATACACAACCAAGAATGTTTCCACACATTTTATGCGCCCATGTAATCTATATTGTTTATTTTTGTTTTAAAGCTATTTAAATGAATTCAAATTGCAAACCATTCGGGATGGTTCCACTTAACAAATAAAACAGTGATAGGAGCATAAGAGCTGCTTGAAACTTAGACCCAGATTTATAAAGGTTCAACACAGCATAACACAGCCAGACAATTTGCTGTGTTGCATCAAATGGAAAGAGCAGTAATGTGCCATAATTACTAACAAATGGCATATTCGCTCTCTCTCTCTGCGCTGGTGCACTTGTGGCTACCAAGCGCCAATACAGGCATGCTTGCACCATGGTGCAAAGGTACCTGTGTTACATCGAGAACCGTTTTTGGACAGGTTCTTGCACAAAACAATCCTTAGAAGCTTTTTCCTCTTTCTAAGTGTGCAGCAGAATGCAATACACTTAGAAAGAGGAATTAAAAAGGAGAAATGAAGATATTTCTCCCTGTAGTGATAATCGGTAAGGCGTACAGTTTTGAGGCATTTCCAGGTTTACTTGGCTTAGTAAATGTGCAAACATACATGTGTGGATACAGGAGTATCACCCACTCTCTACCCATGTGACACCTTCCTGGTGCACAGTAAAGCAAGGCAGCGACTTAATCCAGATTTACCAAGTCATGCAGGGTCATGCTAGATGGCATGCATGGCTTGGAAAAGCTAACTTAAGGGTTCTGTTGCCCTTGCGTCACCCTGCATGACACAAGGGAAATGCAATTCTTTGATTAATCTGGACTTGACTTTCCACCCAAGGAACTCCTTTCTGGTGCAGAGTAACGCAAGGCAGTGACTTGTGCTGCCTTGTGTTACTCCAGATTTACCAAGCCACGCAGGAGGTAGCATTGTGTGGCTTGGTAAACCTGACTTGAGGACTGCATTGCCCTTTACCTCACCCTACACCCGGCAACACAATTCATTGAGAAAACTTGGGCCAGATGTACGACCCGCCAATTAGCGAGTCTCAAATTGCATCGCATTTGCAACTCAGACACTGTTTGCGATTCCTAATGGGGTCGCAAAGTGCATGCCTCATTGATATTAATGAGGCAGGCGCAATTTGCGACACCTTTAGGAATGGCTAGCATTTTTCAAATACAGGCCTTTTTCCTTAAAGGAAAACGGGATGCATTTAAAAAAGAAAAATTAAACTTTTCAGTTTCATTTTTTTAAGGGCAGGCAGTGGTCTCTGGGACCACTGCCTGCTCTTAAAATATATTTTCCCACATACTTACAAAGGGGACCCATTCCCCTTTGCGAGTGGTTTACCATCTACTTGAAGTAAGTGGTAAAATGCGAGTGTTTGCGGCCGCAAAACATTAGTACATAGCATGTGGACTCGCTATTAGGAAGGGACGCCCCTTCCTAATTGCGAAAGTAGCAAATGCTATTTTGCGAGTCAGTGACTCACAAAATCGCATGCTATTACCCTTTTTTGCGGTCGCAAACAGGAGGATCGCCCGTTTGCTGCCGCAAAAAAGGGTCGTACATCTGGCCCCTAGTCCCTAGAGACAACAACGCAGATTGTGGACATATTCATTTTAAACTGTCACTTGACGCACCTGCACGTGGGCATCCCAATCCAGGGAGCAGGGGTCCTTTTTCTGATGACAGCAGTGCTTTTATAAACATGTGGTAGTGAATTTTTTGATTCATTTTGTGCCAATGAGTAATATGGGTGAGTGTTTAGATCTCAGTTGTAAAACCAGAAGACTGACCAATCAATCAATCAATCAGTTAATTTGTAAAGCACGCTACTTGGGGGGGGGGGGGGGGTGCTGCTGTTGCTGGTCGAAAAGCCAGGTCTAGAGTTGTCTCCTGAAGGTCAGCAGGTCTTCGGTTTGTCGTTCGTTGAGGGGGAGGGTGTTCCAGGTCTTGGCAGCGCGGTGGGAGAAGGCCCTGCCTCCGGAGGTGGCTCTGCGGATGTGCGGGACCGTGGCCAGGGGGTGGTCAGCGGAGCGAAATATCCTGTTGGGTACGTAGAAGAGAGTCAACTGTTGAGGTATGCTGGGCCAGTTTTGTGGAGTGCCTTGTGTGCGTGGATCAGGAGCTTGAAGGAGATCCTTCTGTCGACGGGGAGCCAGTGCAGGTGCTGCAGATCGGAGCATATAAATTCTCCCTACTCCCACGGACAGAGTAATTCCACAGTCATACGCACATACACTCATCATACGCTAGGGCCCATCACACTAACATTCATTCTATTACTCTATCCACACTGAATATACGAGAGAAATCCTAAACAATCTGCATCTAAACCGAGGTCAATGCGACCTAATAGATCTGTCTTGAGTCATGATTTTAAACATTGAGTACACATTTGGAAATTCAATAAATGACAATGAAATAACCACCCGACACTGTGATTCAAACAAAGGGTTATTTTATCTAAATTAGTTCAAATGAAAGTCAATCAATAGCAAAATCATTATTCTCATAGTTACCTATTCTAGCTAAATGTCATAAATGGGTCAGGACAGGTCTCTCAGTAAAGTCTCCTGAGTCGCCGTCCTCTCAATCAGCGTCGATCCTCTCGAGCATAGGTTCGGGAAGAAGTGGCCTTAGACCCTCTCTAGTCTATCAGTATCTATACTCAAACTTACATATAGAAAGTTACAAACAAACTCTAAACGTCCGTTGAGCCATTGAGCAGAGCTAGCAGGAAAGGATGTTGACTTGCAACATTTAGAAAACCTCCGCTCTCGAAAATCTCAAAAATAAAAACACGGAAGAAGGAAGCTCAAACTAAAAAAATGTTACATCCATGAATGCTCTTCCTCGGAATCATAGTGAAGCCACCGCAAGTTTATCAGAGTTCATTGTGGCTTTATTCTTCTCCAAGGGCAACTGGCAGCAAGCCCAGAGCTGCTGTCCTCACGGAAACTTTTAATACAGTCAGAGGCCGAGGTCAGGTGGTTTCCAACCATATTCAGCGAGGCCTCTCTTCGTATTTCATCTACTCAAATGCAGGCTGTAAATATCGGCCATCTTTGATTAGGCCAAAACGGACCATCTTAATTAAAAGAAACATAAAACAGCGTTACCACATCGTAATGATTATACAGTGTTAATTCCCACTAATACCCTTATGTGTATGTAATTATCTAGCCATCGGCAACACAAGGAAGCATTAAAGCACGTTATTTTAAAGCGCAAACACATTACAAATAGCACTTTAGCCACACATATTTAATCAATCTGCTCACCGACTTAGTTCACGTATTAATAAAGCAACATAAATGCATTCCCACGTGTAATTCATTCATTAGTAAAGTTGGTTAATCAGAAACTGCAACAAAATTAATATTTAATAATTAATAATCAGTAATTTTAATTATGACATATAAACATAAACTGGAGCTTAAATTTCAATAAATTTTCAATAGAAAACCCTACTCCAGCACAGGTTCCTCAGGTGGGGGGTGATGTGGTCACGGCGCGGGACGTCGAGGATCAGGCGTGCAGAGGCGTTATGGATTCTTTGTAGTCTGTTGATGAGCTTGGACGAGGCTCCGGTGTAGAGGGCATTTCCGTAGTCGAGTCTGCTGCTGATTAGGGCCTGGGTGACTGTTTTCCTTGTGTTTGTCGGGATCCATCTGTAGATCTTGCGGAGCATGCGGAGGGTGTTGAAGCAGGTGGAGGAGACTGCGTTGACTTGTTTGGTCATGGTGAGTTTCGAGTCAAGGATGACTCCCAGGTTGCGTGTGTGGTCGGTAGGGGCCAGGTGGGTCCCCAGTGATGCGGGCCACCAGGAGTCATCCCATGCTGAGGGGTTGGACCCGAGGATGAGGATCTCCGTCTTGTCTGAGTTCAGCTTAAGTCGGCTTTCCTTCATCCAGTCGGCGACGGCCTTCATTCCCTGGTGGAGGTTGGATTTGGCGGTGAGCGGGTCCTTGGTGAGGGAGAGGATCAGCTGCGTGTCATCGGCGTAGGAGATTATGTTGAGGTCGTGCTGTCGGGCGATGCGCGCTAGTGGTGCCATGTAGACCACTGGTTTTAGCTCCCTCAATCAGGCAAATTGTGGGGTCTTGGTAAAACCATTTATGCCCTTGTGTATTACATGCTTCAGCTGTTCAATGCAGGAACATTTAGAAACAGATTAAAGACCTTGGTCCTGATGGCAATGTCGGTCAGAAAGCCTCCGATCGACAGTCGGATTCTCCTAGACCATGTCAGAACCCTTCCGACCAACTAGGTTGGAAACAATTCCGACCGACCGATTACGATGCTCGAGGTCAGAAGGGAAACCGTTCAGTCATTCCTAATTGGTTCCGACCAACACTCAAAGAATCCGAGTCGGTCTGGGCTGATACAGACAACGTTTCTGACCTTCCGATTATGATGTCGGATTCGGACACCCTTTCCAAATCAGTCTGTCTGACATGAAAAGGCTGTCATAAACTGACTTTGGTGGCCCCTAGCAGACCCCCCTTCATCCTGAGTCCTCTGGTTTGGGGTTGAAGGGATACCCAACGCACCCCTCTGTAAAACCATGCACAGTAGGGCAGGCACCATGGGATGCCCGCAACAGGGTGCAAGGTTGTCGGCAAACACCCATTTTCCCTATAGGAGCCTGTGCGGTCAGTCGGAATACAGAAGCATCATTATCGGTTGGGCGGAACCAGCGACCACAAGTCGGTCAGAACCAAATCCTACAAGGAGTCGGGCGGTTTAGTTACCAACCAACATCGTAATCAGGCCCCTTTTTGGGTGTAGTACAAAACCCAAACTTTTGCCTCAATCTAGCCCTTTTTTCAATTTCAGCTCATTAATTTATCAGCATATAAATTTATTGTGTGGTAGAGATGGTGTTTTCTGAGTCAGCTTGTTTTTTTACGTCATGTTCAAAGTTAGGTACTGTGTTATATTTCAAGTAATATTTCAATTGTGTGATTCTGACCAAATGTAATTGAAATTCGTATAATAAAATAGGTAAACAGTGTAGCTGTGGGTCGTCCTGTCTAGTGATTTTAAAATACACATTTTCATCATCATTCACTTTGTAAGACACACATGCACCCACACACAGATACACAGGTTCACATGCAAATACACACAAACTCAACAAAGCATCTTCTAATGTACAGCAACTTAAGTCTGAAATATCCCTGTGTCAACAACGTTTTCTGTCAAGATACTCGCTGGTCATCGTTGCAAGTCCATGCTTTATCAAATGCTTGTAGTAAACATTTATTTATTGAGTTTCATGACACATACATGTTAGACAATCCAAATGTATTTTATGCTGTATGAAATGTCACACTGTGCTCTATGTTGTATTGCATTCTGTTGTGTGTTATTTTGATACATAGGCAGGTTGAATGTTGCTACTGGCTTTATTTATTTATTTACTCATTTGTATTGTGCAGGTGAATCATCCCAAGGGGGATCTCTCGGCGCATGGGAGAGGGGCACTCGATATTGAAAAGATGGACAGTTTAGAATAGCCAAGTTTTGAGAAGCTTCTTAAAGCTACAGTGATTCATACAAGCACGAAGCTCATCTGGCAGGGAGTTCCAGTGGGTGGGAGCAAGAGAGGAAAAAGCTCTCCCTCCCATCCTAACCTTTCTAACTCTCGAGACACAAAGCAGATTTTTGTTGCTTGATCTCAGCAATCGAGTAGGAGGGTACCACTTGAGCTTCCTGGCCAAGTAGGAGGGACCCAGCCCATGGAGAGACTTATGGACCAGGCATAGTAATTTGAAAATGGATCTCTTTTTCATAGAAAGCAAGTGGAGTTGGTGCAGAAGGGGTGATGAGGGGGTCCGAGCCGGTTTATTGAGGATGAGGCGAGCCGCCGTGTTCTGGACCACCTGTAATTTGGTGGCCAGATCCTCCCTCAGCCCGACCAGCAATGAGCTCCCATAGTCCAATCGACTAATCAAAAGTGACTGGACAAGGGTCTGGCCGTGAGTGGTATCCAGGGGAAAATCTTACTAAGCATTCGCATGGTTCCAAAGCAGGCCCGAGCCACAGATTTTACCTGCTCGTCCATGGCAAGATTATTATCTATTTTCATGCCCAAATTCTTCGCCCATGCTGTGGGGGAAGGGGCATCTCCCAGTTCGGATGGCCACCAATCCGGGGTCCATAACTCCTTGCCTTCCCATATAGAATAATCTCAGTCTTTGAGGAATTAAGTTGAAGAAAAATTTTCCTCATTCATTCTGCTATGGTGATCATGCATTTACGAAATTTGGACCTGGTTACTGCAGGGCTTTCTTTGATGGGGACTATTATCTGGGTATCGTCTGCATATGATATGCATTCGAACCCGGACTCGCGTATGATGGCGGGCAGGGGGGCCACGTATGGATTAAACAAGGTAGGGCTCAAGACTAAGCCCTGCGGAGCCCCCTTGTCAATAGTAGTGGTCTGGGAGCTAAAAGGCCCAAGCTGGACACATTGAGATCTTTCCACCAGGAAATTCAGGAGCCATTTAAAGGCCCTACCTCCGACACCAATCTCTCGCAACCGAGCTAAAAGTATTTGGTAGGAGATGGTGTCGAAGGCGGCAGACAAATCCAATAAAACCAGTATCACCGGGACGTCCCTGTCCAGGGACAGCCGTATGGTGTCTGTTACCTCCAACAATGCATGCTTTAACAGGTTCCAATTAGTTTATGTCTGGGCGGAGAGTCTGAAATGATTAGAATGGTTCAAAGACTCCTTTTAATCGTGAACCCCGAAAACTGTGTGTGCAACGTGATCTGTAGTATGCAGCAACAGTTGGTTCTGTGGGGGAGGTTATATTTATTTAACATGGGAATTAATCACTCACAAGCATTCCATTTGGCTTGGCAAATCAATCGCACAAGACAAAACAATACAGGGAACCAACACAATAGAGTTACAAGGTAAATTATCATTCCTGTACCGTAAAGTGATGTACAAAATAGCAGGTCGCAGGGTCATACAAGACTGTTGGGAGACATATACAATATGAAAGAAAAACATGTAAAAACAGGGGTACTTTAAATCGTACACTTAGACATAGTTGACATATACACAGGTACAATGATTACACAAAAGATTATTTTTGAGAGTATCCGAAGAAAACGGATAACTGTACAAGCAGAGGTCCTTTTTACATTAGAAATGGAGATAGCTTGTCATGTTAAGGGAGTACCAGCAGTTATGTTTCGACCCATCATGTGTGTAAATCAAAAACATCACCCCGGGTCTTCATCAGGACTGGACAAAGGAAAACAGCCTGTGATAATGGTGAGAACTTTCTACTGTAGATAATACAGAGAACAACAAATGCTGTGGTTTTTCCAGATGTGCAAGTAGGACACAATTAGTTGTATGTTATAAGGGAGCTCATGAATTGGCTCCTATTAGGCATTGGTGCCTCCGAGATCCAGTTAGGATTCTCTGTCTCCAAAATCCGGTTAGGATTCTTTGTGTCCGAGATCCGGTTAGGATTCTCAAACTGGGAGCGAGTGAATCGGCTCTCCTGTGGCACTGGAACAAATGAGAGTGCTCTATGTTGTATTTTATTCTGCTGTGTGTTATTGCGATACATAGGCAGATTGAATGTTTCGTTCGGCTTTGACAGGTTCCAATTAGTTTATGTCTGTGCGGAGAGTCTGGAATGATTAGAAGGGTTCAAAGACTCCTCTTAATCGTGAACCCCCGAAACCTGTGTGTGCTACGTGATCTGTAAGTAGGAGGTTGCCTCTGAAAACTCCCATTTGTAAAGCCAATAGCTTAACAGTTGCATTATAAAGGTAAGGCCTAATGGCTTACCACTGCTTGTTATCTTCTACTCTTGACTCACCTCTTGTAGCCCCTGAGGCTAATGGTCGCAATAGCAGTACCAGTACCAGGGGTTGGAAGGGGCGAGTCAGGAGTAGCAACTGTGGTGACCCATAGCGCGCCCCAGGAGAAAAGGACAAAGGACTATTCAGACAATTAAGGGACGATGGAGAGGAGTCTGTGGAACTGGGAAACCAGATTTGTGTCCCTGCATCATCACCATGCTGTGATTTTCTACAAATCAATTACTCTCCCCCTGCCTAAGAAATACATATATATAACTGACCTTGTGTAACGTAATTTGATCCTCATGTAAAGCGCATTAATAAACTTGAGCCAAGTTCACGCCATGTAAAAAATGCAAATAATTCTGTTATTCAAACAACTGCGTGCCATCTTCATTTACTAATGCAGATCGAAGTAGGTGACGCTTCTGGAAAATCCCTTGCGTGCTGCCTTCATTTCACTCCCAGGTGGCGTTGTTCAGTATCTCATACCTGCAATCACATGTAATCTATTTACCCTCTGGTCCTCAGATGTCTTTAGAAAATGAAATGAAATAGTATTCTGTGTGAAGAGGCAGAAGCAGTGGGTCTCGGAGTTACATTTTCTGTGCGAGTGAGCTCGTGATTTAATTGCAGTGTTCTCTGCGCTTATATTATTGATCACAGGCATGGACAATAAACAATGCAATTTGGCCAGAATACTGAAAACAAGCCCTGGCAATGCCCATAGGTCTGAATTGCATTTTCAGTTGCAAAGTAGACATATCTTTGGCAGTGATTTTTATTTTACTGCAAGTAATGCGGTTTTGTAGGAGCAAACATGACTAATTAAAGAGCAGCAGGTCAACTGAGAACACGCCCCTAAGTGTAACGGTTGCAGAATTACTCCCTCACATTTACACCTCCCAAGACCATTTAGTTTGATAGTTAGGAATACGTAAACAGCAGTATCTCTGTACGCAGGGCCTCTGCGATGACCCTGTATGTACAGTGGAGACAGCGCAAACTAGTCTTGGCGCTATGTAAATATTCTCTGAGTCTCTCAGATGTTGCTACAGTCCATCATCCTTCTGGGGTTGATAACAACCACTACAATAATAATAATTCAAATTCTACTTTTGGCAAGGGCAAATATGTGTGTTTTGGGAAATGTTAAGTGCGATTTGCATGTTGTCATCATACACATTAAATCACTCACATTCCATTTCTTAAATCAAATAATATTGTATTGCATCAGTTACATCACACCATTCACATTAAATCTTTTACATGGCATCACCCACCGAACTTGCATGTCTTATTTTATATAACCCTCACAAGATCACCTACATCACTTTACTCACATTACAGAACTTGCCTCACACTATATCAATTGTATTATAGTGCATACAACACATTATTGACATTCCCTCACTTGCATAAATTACTTAACTTCACGTCACAATAACTTTGGTGTCATTTGATGAATCTTCTGGAACTTTTCCCCAAAAAACTAATTTACCTCAGTCCCTCAATCCATCAAGTGGGATCCGAGAAAAAAAAGGGGTTCCAAAACACATTTCCCCATGCAATTTCCTCTAGGAACTTCAGACAAAGCAACAGCCAAAACAACTGAAAAGAACATCAGATTTGGCAGAAAGGTAGATCTTTACCCAGAAAGAATGCCTTTTGTTATTTGGCGTAAACCTGTTCATCATTTTTTAAGAAATTAGGATTGAAAAAGTATAGATATGTGTTGCCACAGGAGTATTGCAAGACCGGCAGATCAAGGGATAAGATCTGAATAGCTGCCATCAACATAAACAGAGATGTTGGGCAGCCATTTTAGGAGTCGGTCTCCTTGCCTGAAAAAGATTCAGACTAACATTTAGGAGGGCAGGGTAGGCATACTCTGACCAACAAGGTCTTGTTGGGGAGTCCTAGAGGGACCCCCTTTTGGTCGAAAATTAAAATAAAATAAGTTATTGATACCGCCGTTCTGCTGGATTTTTATTTTTTAGAAGTGCAGGTTCACAATTTGTCAATAAAATCCCCCTGGGGTGTGTCAGGGATGGGGTCTGGCATGCTTTTCATTTTTTATATAACATTTGCAGAGAGGGCATGTGTTAGCCACCCTCCCCAAAATCTTGCCTGACACTGGAGCCCTCATCTCCATGGGGGCCGCTGCTGTTGGGAAGGGTCCTTGGTCCCCATCTCGGAGCCCCCAAAGCAAATAAAATGGGGGATGCTGCTGCAAATCCAAGACCCTGTGGTGTGCCGCACACACATACTGCACACACCATGAGCACATTGGAGCAAGCAGGGAAAAGTAAGCTGCTGGGCCACACCACCAGCAAGTTACTGTAGGTAGTGTTGTGGCAGGCAGGGAGCCAACTCAGCAGCATGGGATTAGAATAGAAGGAAAGCTGTGGGTGCCCAAGGTGGGACCGGTGCACGCAAACACAAAAAAATGCTGTGGCGCGAAGTTGCAAAACTGGCAACGAGGAAGTGGGCTCCTGCTCAGCCATCGGAGAGTATGTACGTGGTGTGTAGTGGAATTATGTCGGTTGTATTGGATCAGTTAGTTGTGTAATTGTGTGGCATGGAATTGTGTGGTGTGGAGTAGATTTGTGTAGTGGAATTATGTGTTGTGATGTGCTGTGGAAATATGTGGACAGCACTTATGTGGTATTGAGTGTAGTGTAATTATGTGGAGTGGGATTGCATGTTATGGAGTGTAATTATGTGGAATGTTATCTTGTGTCGTGGAGTGGTGTGTAGTGGAATTTAATTATGTGTTGGTCTGTTGAATTTTGTGGCACAATGTTGAATTGTGTATTGTGGATTGGATGTATGTGGTGTGTTGTGTAATTGTGTTGTTGAGTTGTATTATGCAGTTTGGTGTCAAATTCTGTGGTATGGATTGGAAATGTGTGGAGTTGAATTGTGTGGCATGGAAATGTGTGGATAGCTTTGCATTTTTGGAGACAAAAAAGAAGAATTAGTTAGGAACTAAGCTCTATATCTGTATATTTGGGTATTAAAAAAAGAAAGAGGGGGCGTGGCTTGGAACGCCACAAGATGGCAACATTTCGGTGAAGCTCCGCACCGCGGCTGAGACCTTTGCCCTATTGGAGTGGCAGACCTCGTCTCCTGGCGGTATGCGGCAGAGATACTGATCGCGCGGACGTGGGGGCACAGGTAGCCTATTTCTTTGGCTTCAATTAAGCCATTTTTTACCCTGTTTCCCCCGCTCCACGTTCTCCTCAGGATTGCCAGTTGCATCCGCCATTTTGTTCAATGCGGTATACGGCGGTGATTAGTATTTAACATGCTAACGCGTACCTTTGACTAATTTACAAGGCCAAATAATTCTTTCAAGTTGGCCTGTCTTGTTTTTGAAGGAGCACTGCCTATCTCAAATTTCCTTATGCCTTCATACACATATTTCATCCTTATAGCTCTACCAGGTGTGTTTCTTATGGGCTTCTTTTGCTTTTCGCTCTTTTTGGCTGCTCACCTGCTTTTAAAATCAATATTTTTACACATTAACTATTAGAGTGGCTTCTGAATGCCTCAACTATGGTCCTCTTCTGGTGATTTGGAATTGAGACACTTACTTATATATCTGGTTGCTATCTGTGGCTGTGTGTGCATCACGTAACCTACCCTCGCTTTCTCTACATGGAGTCTTCCTCTATCTGCAGCCAAAAGGGTACCTCTGTGAGCATGTCACCCTCCGCAAAGACTCCATTGCTGCTGCCTCAAAACGTCAAAAGAAGGAGCCTTGTCCCCTACAAAATCTCAATTACCCCCAATGCTAGAAGACCTAATGGAGGAGATAAAACATTTGAAACCTTTTATCATACACACCAATGCGACCCTCCAGAGACTAGAGGAGAAATGGTCAAGTCTAGAGTCCAGAGTATCAGTGGTGGAGCAGAGGATTAGCGACACGCGAGATGTGATCCCTAAAGTCAATGCTAGCTCCAAAGAAATAGCTTTCCTTAAACAACAAACGGAGGACTTGGAAAAATCGCAACAGACATAATAGCCTCAGAATTAATGGTATTCTTGATGGGGAAAAGGGATCCAATATGACTGCTTTTCTCAAAATTCATATCCCTAAGCTGGTTGGACTTAAGGAAGATACTAATCTCAACCTACAATGTGCACACTGCATTGGACCCAAACTTGGAGGGTCTTCTTCTGCATCATCAACTAGGTGCTGTTTTTGGAATACACTGAACTGCTAATGGTTCTCTCAGTGGCCAAGCAGAGAAAGCAGATGTTATGGTCTGGCCAGAGAGTTTTCTTTTCACAAGATGTGGCTCACGCCACTGCCACCCGCTGTAAGGAGTTCCTTTCCTTTCTTCCTGCTCTTCGCTCCATGAATGCCAGATATGGTCTCGTGCATCCTTGTTTTTCAAAGATGCTTACAAGGAAAGGTCTTACTCTTTGACTGTCCTGAGGACTTAAGACAGTTTCTTTTTCACCACAAAGGTGAAGACATGGATTTCTGGAAATCCTACACATGGACTTGTGTTAACAAGTTACAGTTCTCTTTCGCATAACCTCTTTTACTTTACAGGGTTGAATACTTTCTACCCCTGTCATTCAGTTCAATATGTAATTGTTGCTAGTACGTTTTCTCAGGCAGCTTATATGTTACAGTTTTAGCATTTTCTTTTTTACAGATGTCTCTGGTCTAGTACAGAAACCCTTCCTCGATGTCCCTTCCTCCCTGTGCCTCCATTCCTAGTCCTAATGTTTACCATTCCTCTTCATATGTTGGTAAGTATTAATCCCTTTGTCATATATGCTCATTCCCTGTGTTTATCTTTTGTACCATTTTTCATTCAGTTAACTGTGCTAATTTTTTCTTCCTACCTTCATCTCCCTATTTTTTTCTTATTCAATGACCCTCTTTGTCAGTGGTCTTAGCCGATTCCCCTCGACTTCGCTGAATCTGTTGTCTGTCTTTCTCTTTGTGTTTTCCAGCCTCTTCATGTTGTTCTATCTACACTGGCAGTGTACTTTGTCCACTTTGACTGAAGTCTCCTGGATTCCTGTCAACTTATTTCTTTTTATCATTTACACCTCTTTCTCTTTCCTCTTTTTCTCGATCTCTGGTTTCTTCTTTTCATTCTTCATTCTTTGAGTTGTAATTCTTCTCTTTCCCCCTTTTTCACCAATTTTCTATCTCAATTCATTTTTATTTACTTTTCCTGTTTTAGCTTGTACCCTTTAAATATTCATTTTTGGCTCTTATTCTGATTGTACTTTTTTTTCTCTGTTGATTTAATATTTTGGCATGCTGATCTTATAGAATTACCAATTTTAGAATGCTTATGGTTGTGTGTATTGTTTTTCCTTCCCCATTATAACTGACAATGTTCGTATCGTGTCATGGAATGTGAAGGGTCCCCGTAATCCCATTAAGAAACAAAGAGTGCTCACTCATTTATCTAAATTACATTGTAAGATTGCGATGCTACTGGAAACCCATCTTAGTAAAAATGATATTAGTTCTCCTAAAAAGCACTGGGTGGGACACGTGTTTTGTTCCCTGGCCAAGGAAATAAAGAATGGAATGGTGACATTATTTCACAAATCCCTTTCTATAACTATAGAAAAGGAGGATAGGGACTCTGATTGAAGATGGCTTCTTCTTCACCTAGTCATTAATGGTTCCCCTTTTTCTCTCCTCAATATATATGGTCCTACTGGTTTAGATTCACAGTTTTGGCAGTCTATGTCGCCTGTATTGCATTCATGTTCCAAATCCAATCTCCTGGTGGGTAGGGACTGTAATCAGGCTATGGATCCCTTCATTGACAGGAAATCCGCCTCTAGATATTTCACTAATAAAAACCTTTACAAACACTATCCATTCGGGAGGTTTTGCTGATGTATGGAGGACATACAAACCGGATAGCTTAGAAAACACCTTTTATTCTCCCGCACATAACTCCAAGTCTAGAATCAACAAAAAAAATTGACTCCCCATCTTCTTGCTAACTTAACACATGCCAAAATCGGTTCCATTCCTATCTCGGGCCATGCACCTGTTTTTATTGATTTAGGTCTCCCTTCTGAACCCTCCAAACCTCGTAGATGGCGCTTCAACAACTATTTGCTTAAAGATCCTCTTTTTATAGAGGGTTTCAAAGGTTCTTTGATTAGAAATTGTTTCTACTAATATCAGCCCGGACATACTATTGCATAATGTTTGGGAATCTTTTAAAGCGACAGCCAGAGGCTTTATCATCGATTATGTGGCTGTCAAAAAAATCTCTTCTTAAAGATTCCACTTCTTCTATTAAACACCTCGAGCATGCTTATTATTATTCTAGTAAGGAAGACACTCTCACGCAGTTAGTTCAGGCTAAATTAAATGTCTACTGGGAAATCTACTGAGGAAGCTTGTTGGACGTTGCTAAAAATCAACTCTAAATTCTATGGTGGATGCAATAGAGCTGGTAAACTGCTAGCAACCTATTTGAAAGTCAAATCTCAGAAATCCTAAATAGTAAATATCATTGATGGAAAAGGTGTAATCAATTTAAAGATGAAAAGATACTGCAGTGTTTCACAGATTTTTGTAAAGACCTATATACCCCTGAGTATTCTCCCTCAGACATAGCCTTGGAAAGGTTTTTTGAATCCTTAACCCCCTGCTCCTTACCCTTTCCCGATTAATCCCTTTTGGAGCAAGATCTAACCTTATCCGAGGTTCAGCTGGCTCTAACTCAGTTACCTAAGGACAAGGCCCCTAGCCCGGATGGCTTGACAGCTGAATGTTATTCTTGCTTTTCATAGATTATTCTTCCTCATATCCTATCTCTTTTTCAGCACTTCATTTCCAATAATAAGGCCCATGGTACTTTTCTCCATTCTTTATGACATTCTCCCTTATTCCACAGTTTTATTAAAAATCCAATTAAATCAAATTCCTATGCCAACGACATCCTGTTATATGTATCCGATCCCCTTGTCTCTCTTTACTCATTAGGCTGTGCCCGATGGTCTGGCCAGAGTGTGGGCCGCTTTTTTGGCTGTTTGGGGACCTATTTTATAGTCTGGTGGGCTGGTTTTTACTGGTGTTTTCTCTGACGGTCCCACAAACATTGCCTTCAGCAAACACAAATGCATGCAGTCACCCGTAAGAAAAACTCTGCCTAAAATTACAAAACAGTCTGCCAAATTGTACCCTAAAGATACATTTAAATATAAAAAATTATTCTTCAATGTGAACTGTTCTATATTGCAATTTTGATTACAAAGAGTTAACTTTCGGTTATAAAATCTTAAGAAAAGTAGGCTTAAAGATATTTTTATAGCTGTTCCTTGTGAAATATTCACTTGAAAAGGTTTGAAAAAATGAAACCTTAAATGCCCATTGAGAAACGCAACATAATCTTCAAGGTTGGAGCCTTGTGGCATTCCGTGTGTTTCAAGACTTATGATCAAAGAATTCACATCTCCAAAAATAGCTGGCAGGCCCCTAAAAACTAGATAAACAATTGCACAGATGACCAGTCATATTTTTTTTTATTTGTTCTTCAGGACAGCCTGTAGAATATCAATTTCCAAGAAAACGACATTTGTTCTTTTTATGCTAACCACCAGCTACGGTTCTTACTATAAAAGGCTTAACAATTGAAACATGGCAATAATTGGAAATGTACCTAGCCCTGTAAACAAGAAATGTAATGGGAGACTGACAGCAGCTGCTGTATGCTCACTGAAACCAGCTAATTGGGGAAGAGGAGAGCAGCACCGACCACTGACACAAAGGTTGTGTGGAAAATGCTGCTTTATTGAAAAAGGTGAATATCACAAATAAGCTAGTCCTTCACCTTACAAAACTACAAACTCACTATACAAAGTTAAAAGCCTATTTTAATCTTCCACCCCACCCCTAAAGTACCCCTCTCCCATTCATAACAACTTAAAACATCAACATTGTATCTGATCAATGGTGGGTCGAATGTAACTGGGACCTCTACAATCCCTTCCCATATTCCTACATTTAATAGAGTAACCCAATACGCCTACCAAGAACCTTGAGATCTTCCTCTCTGAGCCTAGCTTCTGTTCCCAGAATATACCGCGCCCAGTCTAGCGGCAGTTCTATCAGGTTTCTGGGAGCACAGGCATGAAACTTGCTTCCTATGTCTCTGAGAAAAGTGACTGAGCTAACCACTTTTAGGAAACTGCTTAAAACTTGGTTATTCTGTCATTGATCTGCCGTCCTCAAGAAGCAATTGTAAACATGATTCCCTGCTGTGAGGGGCATCAGTTGGGTTGATGGGGAGGCCTGTCTGGTGCCGGGACACTCTTGTTGAGGAGCTCTGCGCTTAATATATGTCTTCGTTCATTCATTCAATAACCTCTAAGCCCACAAAGCATCCTATCTAAGCTTAAACTTCCTGTCTTGTCTCATTGTGAACTTGCCTATCCATTCCCTTTCCACCTGAACTGCAGCTGACTTCGGAAAACCATAGCAATTTCTCTGCCAACTGCTAATGCACCTGCCTCAACTGACAACGCAACCCAACAGCATAAACCCCCATTTGCACACCAATAGACAATAAAACCTGCCCAGAATTAAATGGGGAAAAAGTGAGCAAATAAGAAATGCTTCTGAATTAGGGACAGGGTGAGGTGGTTGGAAAAACGCCAAGCCTACCAGCCACTGTATTACCTGACAAAATTGTGGTAATATCACAAAATGCCATGTTTTATAACCTTGGGCTACAAAAGTAGCCCAAAGAAAGGCCACAACCAGAGCAGTCGTCCGACTG
Organism: Triturus cristatus; assembly: GCF_964204655.1. Lineage (NCBI taxonomy): Eukaryota > Metazoa > Chordata > Amphibia > Caudata > Salamandridae > Triturus > Triturus cristatus. The sequence goes on from NC_140591.1 coordinate 629,413,125, forward strand.
CTCCACTTCTCCAAACTAACCTGGGGCAGATATCCCTGTGGTCAGCTACCCCCCAAATACCCCTTGCAAAGTGAAACACGAATTTGCAATCACACTGAAAGAAATATTGAAAATATAGACGTTGGATTTATAATCAATTTATTCATCAGTGCTCATAGGCGCTAGAAGTAGGGGTGCTGGGGGTGCTGCAGCACCCCCAAAATAACCATGCTGGAGTTCAGAAGTTGAATGAGCAATGAGATGATCTTACATTTTGTTTTTATCTCGTCACATTTGATGTTCGTTCAGAGACAAAGGTCAAATGTCAGGCTATGTCTTTGGACAAATTTCCGCTTATTCATTTAGGTAGGAGACCGGTGTTTACTTTTCTTTCTTTTATTGCAAAGTAAGAGGATTTTGTAATAATGTGACAGGCCTGCTAGTGTGAAATGAAAGGCTGAAGGGAGCCGTTTTTTCCTAACCTAACACACAACAAAATGTCAACACCTCCAAAGGAATTGCACAAATATTTCCAAATTTGTGAGCACTTAGGAACGCACAAATTAAGCACTTTTTTTGTAATTTTAAAGTGTGATGTAAACAAATATTTATATAGGATCAATGCAATTGAAGACACACTTTAATTGGTGATGACCAAATGAGAAATTTT